>NC_044041.1:171892141-172542609 GCF_901765095.1 Microcaecilia unicolor | reverse complement strand
GGGGGTTCAGTAACCACTGCAGTGAGTGAGTGGGGGGGGCAGGGGTTTCAGGAAGCGCTGGCAGATGTGAGAGTGTGTGTGTGTGTGTTGGGGGGGGGGCGTTGGGAAGTGTGGCCAAATGAGAGTGTGTGTGTATGTGTGTGTGTGTGTGTGTGTGGGGGGGGGGGGGGTTCAGGAAGCGCTGCCAGATGAGAGAGAGAGTGAGTGAGTGTGTGTGTGTGGTATAGTTCAGTTTGTGGGGGGGGGGTCCTGCTTTCAAGAAGAAGGAAGGAAGGAAGCGCCTCCTCAGTGCGATGCCCCCCCCCCGCCGCCGCCATCCCACCCACCGCGATGCACCCGACCGCCGCCATCCCACCCACCGTCGCTATCGCACCCACCGTTGCATAGTTTTGCTGGCGGGTGACCCAAAATCCCGCCAGCAGAAGTCCTGTGTTGTCTGCTCAGTCTCACTCCAGTTTCCAGCGATCTTCGGCGTTGCTAGCCTGTGCAGGGCGGGGTTCTGTGCATCTGACGTCCTGCACGTGCAGGACGTCAGACGCATAGAAGCCCTGCGTGGCCTGCACAGGCTAGCAGCAACGCCGAAGATCGCTGGAGTGAGACTCAGCATACAACACAGGACTTCTGCTGGCGGGGTTTCGGGTCCCCCACCGGCAAAGCAACGCGACGGTGGGTGGCTTAGAGGGGGGGTGTTTTGGGGGGGAGGGTGTTGCGGGGCTTTGGAGGTGGTTTCCCTCCAGATTTTTTCCGCGGGTGGGTCGGGAGGTTGGTAGGCTGCGTTTCCTAGGCAGGGGGAGGAGTCCACCTGCTTGGTTTAGTTTATTGTTCTGAAGACAACATTCTGACGTTTCACGTGTGGGCGGGGCACGGGTCAGGAATAAATAAATAAATATACACAACTCCCCCACACATATTCAGAATTGTTTTACAATATCTGCTTGTTATACTACTACCATGTCTTATCATTATCATGTTACCCAAAATCCTGCTGTAACACTAATTGTCTATTCTCTGATATATTTGCAGGCTCAATGTGGCTTACAGTACATTCCTGAGTAATGGCAATTAATATCAGAGAATAGAACAATTAGGTGTTACAGCAGGATTTGGGCTAACATGCCATAATGATAAGACATGGTAGTAGTATAACAAGCAGATATTGTAAAACAATTCTGAATATGTGTGGGGGAGTTGTGTATATTTATTTATTTATTTATTTATTTATTTTATTTATTGCATTTGTATCCCACATTTTCCCACCTCTTTGCAGGCTCAATGTGGCTTACAATGTGGAGGAGTGGCCTTGTGGTTAGGGTGGTGGACTTTGGTCCTGAGAAACTGAGTTCAATTCCCGGCATAGGCAGCTCCTTGTGACTCTGGGCAAGTCACTTAACTCTCCATTGCCTGCCACATTGAGCCTGCCATGAGTGGGAAAGTGCGGGGTACAAATGTGACAAAAATAAAAAATCATGAATAATGGAGATGTGTTAGAAAATATACATTTAGTATTACAATTAGTATTACAGTAGGATCTTGGGCAACATGATAAAGAAGAAACATTATAGTAGTATAACAAGCAGATTTTGTAATACAGTTCTGAGTATATGTGTAGGAGTTATATATGTTCACATTTGTTAATTTTTGTGGTATGCCTTGTTGAAGAGATGGGGTCTTCAGCAGTTTGCGAAAGTTCGTTGATTCGTAAATCATTTTTAGGTTGCGCGGCAATACGTTCCATAGCTGTGTGCTCAAGTAGGTAAAGTTTGACGCGTGCATTAGTTTGTATTTTAGACCTTTGCAGTTGGGGAAGTGCAGATTGAGGAATGTGCGGGATGATCTCTTGGCATTCCTGGGTGGTAGGTCTATCAGGTCTGACATGTAGGCAGGTGCATCTCCGTGAATAATTTTGTGGACTAGGAGCATATTTTGAACGTGATGCGTTCACATTGGTTGACTTTTGTGGTATGCCATATTAAAGAGATGGGTCTTCAGTAGTTTGCGGAAGATCGGTTAGTTCGTAAATCATTTTTAGGTACGCGGCAATGCGTCCATAGCTGTGTACTCAAGTAGGTAAAGTTTGACGCTTGTATTAGTTTGTATTTTAGACCTTTGCAGTTAGGGAAGTGCAAGTTAAGGAATGTGCGAGATGATCTTTTGGCATTCCTGGGTGGTAGGTCTCTCTCTCTCTCTCTAGAGACCTACCAATATATATATATATATATATTTTTTTTTTTTTTTTGGTGTTGTGAATGTTTTTGCTTATTCTGTCTTGTATCTGCAAGTGTTTTTACATATTATTATTTCTTTAATTTTTTTGTTTTAAATCATTATTCATATTTTGATATTGATGCTCTTGATGACATGTGGAGACCCCTAATGCAGGCAATAGATGAAACACGGGCTGTGTCGGGTTGTCAATAAATTTGCTTTCTCCAGAATTTGGCCTTGTCTGTTGTTCCATCTGTGGGTCTCTATACTCTAACTACTTCACAGATTTTTGTGTTGCTGATTCCCTCTGGTCTGCTTTTTCCAGGCCTCTCCTGGGTCTGCTGTTATAATCTCTCCCCCACCCAGTTCACCATTTCTACAACAGCTCATGATGCAAGGCCTTTTTCCACAAGCCTGCAATCCATCACTATCAGGTTCCGCCCTGTCTGATGACTTCCTGTCAGAAGAGACAGAAAATGTACCATTGGAGTGCAGGCCTAGCACCAAAATAAATCAGGTAAGAAAAGTGTTCCCCCCCCCCCCCCCCAGCCATATGTTGTCACCCATCTGCCATGGTTATGGGGCCATACCAATTGGACCACTACTAAAGAAAAATGGAGATATGCAAATCTAAGGAGATAATGAATGTACTGTTAACAAGGTGCACAGGCTCTTATTTACTATACAAAGGTTTTAGCATTTTAATGCATGTTTCTAGAGTACTTGCTACTCCCTGCTAGTAGTGAAATGTTTGTAATTCAGAATGTTAAAATGTCCATAAAGTCTAATGGGTGTTTCCACCATCTATAGTAAAGAGCCTAGGGCCCTGCTGTAGGGTGCAAGCAGTGATACCTAGAAATTCTAGGGTCCTTTCATGAAGTTGCGGGAAAAAGGGTCCTATGCTAGCGGCAGGAGCCGTGTTTCCCATGCGCCAGGTCCCTTTTTACCGCAGCAGGTAAAAAAGCCTCCAGCACACATGTGGCAGGAAGCCCTTACCTCCACCCATTGAGGTGGCTATAAGGGCTCCCACGCTAACCTAGCGGTAACTGGGTAGCACACAGCGACGCCCGATTACCACCGGGTTATCACCACCAAAGCCATTTCCAGGGGTTTTCCCCCGGAAATGGCGTGTGCTCGGGGTGGGACTACCGCTAGCGGCTGCGTTGGCCCAGCGGTAGTCCCGGAAAAGCGAGCGGTAAGCTCGTATTGAACTTACCGCCGATCTATAAAAGGTCCCCTCTATTAAATACCATGTTTCTATTTAACTATGACATCACTAGTTGCTAGAGAAGAGTATCTTCCAGTGTCCAGTATGCTAATTAAAGGAGGAGCTTTTTTTGGAGGAACTTTCCAGGGGTATACAACCTTTTGCAGGATTGAATGTCTTTGGCTTTTCTTTTTTTTTTGCCTCTCTGGCACAATGACCTATATGTGTAGGGAGGGCCATCTAGAGTTATCTACGCCCAAGTAGTTATAAGGTATGGAGAAGGTTCACCTGAAGAATAAATATAAAGCTATAAACAGAGTAGAATTAGCATAAAAATCTAAATCAAAAACCGGGGACGACCATCTCTAAGGTCGACCTAAATTTCATGATTTGGGCATCCCCGACCGTATTATCAAAACGAAAGATAGACGTCCATCTTGTTTCGATAATACGGGTTGCCCCGCCCCTTTACGGGGCCGTCCTTAGAGATGGGCGCCCCCGTTCGATTATCCCCCTCTCTGTCACCTACGAACCTTAATGCAATTAGCTTGACAGAGTTTAAAAAGGGGTTGGACGGTTTCCTAAAGGACAAGTCCATAAACCACTACTAAGTGGACTTGGGAAAAATCCACAATTCCAGAAATAACATGTATAGAATGTTTGTACATTTGGGAAGCTTGCCAGGTGCCCTTGGCCTGGATTGGCCGCTGTCGTGGACAGGATGCTGGGCTCGATGGACCCTTGGTCTTTTCCCAGTGTGGCATTAATTACTTATGTACTTATGTACTCTGTATTTCTCATTCTGGAAATGGCGATCACCATTACGGAACAATGTAGCCACTTTGAGCCTGCAAATAGGTGGGGAAATGTGGGATACAAATGCAATAAATAAATAAATAAATAAATAAATCTAAGATATTATCATAATGTTCTGTCCATTGGTTTCCTATTTTGTATAATTGTGTTATACTGTCACCTTGTGGCAGATGATTGTATTAGCTGGCCTAGACAACCTTTCTACCAATTGTTATACCTTCTGGTAGTATAGAATTAGAGTTGCCTTGGTTCAGAAGGGATTGGATATAATAGAGAAATGGATGTTTAAACATAAGGAGTCCCTGAGTATGATGGCTATGGGTGGGGATGTTGGGGGTTCCTTATTTCTTCTAAATATGTTTGGGGTCACTGTGTTGCTATTACATTGGGAGGTTGGTTGTTGTTTATCACTGTATTGTTTTTGCTGATGCTCTGCTTAGCTTGATTTTTGTGATGTTTCTGTCCTTGAATCAATAAAGATACTATTTTAAAAACCCATAAACTGAAGCTTAATACGGACAAAACAAAGTTTATATGTTTCAGTGATTCTGTCAGGCCAGTGTCATCATTGGTTACTATTAATCAGAGAGATATCCTTTCATCTACTATTAAAATATTAGGATTTTATTTGGGATAGTAGGTTATCCTTAGAAGAGCAAATAACATTTTAGCAAGGAAACCTTTTCTGCTTTGTAGAAAACTTAGACAGATTCGTAAATATTTCAGAGAAGATCAATTTAAGATGTTAGTGCAGTCCATTATTTTAAGTCAATTAGGGACCCTTTTAGAAAGGGATTGCTGCGCCATTGGGCTTGGCGTGCGCCAAATTGGGACTACCACTGAGCTATCAAAGGAGCCCGGTGGTGGTTCCCACCTTCAGCATGCGCCATTTCTGTAGGTCTCGGGCCTACCCAATGTTAATCAGGAAGCTCCATGCGCTGCCCAGTTACTGCCAGGTAAATGCAGGACCCCTTACTGTCACCTAGGGTCCTTTGTACTAAGGTGCAGTGAAAAATGGCCCTGCGGTAGTGTAGACCGCGTGTTTCGGGCACGCGCAGAATTATTTTTTAGTGCACCTGCAAAAAACGCCTTGTTTAAATTTTTTTGCCAAAAATGGACGTGCGGCCAAAATGAAAATTGCCGCACATCCATTTTGGGTCTGAGACCTTAACGCAAGCCATTGACCTAGCGGTTAAGGTCTCACGCGGTAACCGCGGCGGTAATGGTCTATGCACGTCAAATTCCACTTGACGCGTGCAGCCGCGTGCTGAAATTGAAATTACCGCAAGGGCCACGTGGTAACCGGACGATAACTCCAATTTGGCGCATGTTGGGCATGCGTAGGTGCCTACGCGGCTTAGAAAAAGGGCCCCCTAATTAGGTGGAGGTAAGAGCTCCCCCTGGAAATGGCCGTTCCCCAATACAGTGATTAGCTCACGGCCAGTTCCTTAACAAAAAGCATCCTTTTTTCTCACTGCAGTAAAAGGGGACCTCAGCGCTTGTCCAAAACCTGCACCAACGCTACTGCAGTTTGGTAAAAGGACTGTTGTAATATTGTTTATTTGGGCTGCACAGAGTTGCCTACAAAAAGGATTCAAACTATTCAAAATACACCTCTTTGTTTGATCTTCTCTCTGAATAAAGTAAGATAGACTCAGTGGCGTAGCAAGGGTTGGGGCGGGGTGTGGGGGCCAGTCCGCCTCGGGTGCACGCTGCTGGAGGGTGCAGAGAGCAGCCGCGCACCTGTCGGCTCCGCTGGTTCCCTGCTCCCTCTGCCCCAGAACAGGTTACTTCCTGTTCCGGGGCAGAGGGAGCCAGTGGAGCCGACAGGCGCGCGGCTGCTCTCTGCACCCTCCAGCAGCCAAGAATGTGCCCGGGGGGGGGGGGGGGGGCTTGATGCATCGTGGAGGGGGGTGTCGTGCTGCACCCTGGGGGGATGGACGCTGCTGCACTGGGGGGCAGCCGACCTAGGATCGCCACTGGACAGACTGTCCCAGTACTATATTATGGTGCATTGTTTACCTGTAGAGGCAAGGGTTTTACATAAATTGTCTTGTTTTTTTACATAAAGTTTTCTATGGTTTGATTACTTCCTATTTTCATGGACATTTTAAGATAATAGAAGGTAAGAAGAAATATAGGAAAGGGAATGATTTTTTTTTAACTTTCCCATCACCTAAGGGTATGAAAGACAAAAAAAACTATGGACCCCTTTTACAAAGCGACGGTAAGCCCAATATGGGCTTACTGCTCACTAAAAAGGAAGTACTGCTAGGCTACCGCAGAAGCCCAGTGGTACTTCCCACCCCCAGCGCACCATCATATCCAATGCTAAAAAAGATATTTATTTTTGCAGCGCTGGTGTGTATCTGGTGGTAATCGGACAGTTTTGTGTGCTGCGTGGATATCACCAGGTTAACATGGGAGCCCTTACCGCCACCTCAATGGGTAAGGGCTCCCCCCCTGAAATGGTCACATGGCAAGTGCTTCATTTGCCATATGGCCATTTCATTAAAAAAAAAAAAAGAAAGACTTCCCTTTTTCCCACTGTGGTAAAAGGGGGCCTCAGTGCAAGTCAAAAACACGCGACAATGCCAGTGCAGGCTCCCCTTTGCCGCAGCTTGGTAGAAGGGGCCCTGGGAGTATCTTTTGGCTTTTCAGGATGCAAGGCTTGGGAAAGTCATTTTGCCCATAATTAGTCAGTCTACTTGGTTTCTGCTAGCTGCTCTGAACTGCAATGCCTAAGCGAGTTATAAGCCTTATAATAATAATACTAATAATACTACTAATAATAATTATTATTATTTCTGCGTAAGTTTGAATCCTATAGGTAAGGTATCTCATTTATGGTTAATTCCCCCCCACCGGATGTGGTCAGTTTCTATTGTCTGATGCTGGTTGCAATCATTTTACAAACTGGTCACTCCTAAAAATAGTGTTTTGATGAAGTTATTAACTCTCAATAGTAAATCCCCACTGAAGAGAAAGGGCCTCTAAGATGACTCTGCATCCACCATCTCACCGAAAACCCGATTTCACACCAAATTCTATCAATAGAAGCATCTGGATGAAGATTCATCACAGTTGGATGGATCCAGGCTCTTTATAGCTACCCTTAGCTTCATTTCATCTTACAATAAATTCTTGCATGTTCAATGGCTCTGCAATAAAACTATTTTGGTTGCTACGGAGCAAATTACTGAATATTATAAATTTGATCAGATATTTAACTATTTGCCATGACTGCACATCAACACGAAAAGCGAGGGCAGAATATATAAAAACCCATTTTAGATAGGATCTGGAGAGAAGAATTGACATATTCAGGTTGGGCCAATCACAATTTCTCTTGTATTTTACCAAAAAAAAAAAACAACTAAACAAAAAAAGAAAAACATGATGTCAGATATGCAGGAGTGCATGTCCTTTTGCTTGCATGTACTGGGGTAGCAGCAATTTTCATTAAAAAAAAATAGCACTTAGCTTCTTGCAGCAATCTTGCTGCTAAGTGCTGGCTATTTGTGCTTCATAAAAGAAGTTCTATTTTAATATTTTAATTGCAAAGAAAAAAGTTTTTAAAAAACTATAACTGTACCTATTCAGTGCTAAAAACTGTCTGTGCTGCGGCAATGAGCACGGTAGGCTTCCGAGGTCTTTTTTCCTCCTAATGAAAAAAAAAATCTAAAACCCTTAAAACAGAAAAAATCCGGAGACTATTGATCGTGTTAACACTATAAGAGTATATATAATATTGTTCACAGTGTGTGGTTGGAACTTGTTCTTTATACCCGTGCTACAGTTTGTGTATGAAGTGTTGTTGCAACCAGGAACATTGCGGATTCCTGGCTACAGCAACACAGATAGCAATCCAGAAATCAGGCCTACTATCTGGTAAAGGAGCAAGTGGTGGGATCAAGTTCCCAAACCCAGGTACCCTGCCCCCTCCTAACATCATCAGCTTGCCTCTCACACCCTTCCCACAACCTTCTTGTTTTTCTCTAAGGGTTTCCTTAAGTAGTCTAGAGGGGAGTAGGAGAGATCCCAGTCAATCCTGTTCTATTGACAACCTGAGTTCAAAATGGCACCTCTGACCCTTATTCAGAAGCTTGACCCCTAACAGCAGTACTACAAGACTACTACTACTAGGGGTTAGAGATGCCATTTTGAATCTGAGTGCCTGATGAAGTAGGTTATTTTACCATCTAGAAGCACTGGGCTACCAAGCTGTGACATGATGCCCCTGGCCCTGAGTTCCAAGCCAGGCCACCAGATCAAGACTCACCCCCAGATCAAGAGGCCCCCCAATCAAGAGTCCCACCTTATCCAGCCCACCCCCAATCCAGATCCCCCACTTTGTACGGAAACATGAACCTAGCAGTAATTGAGCAAGACTACTGCTAGGGATGCCATTTTGAAAGACAGCGCTGGAAGACCAGGAGAAACAGGGAATTAAAGTGCTGGTACAGCAATGGGGGGAACATTTGAGAGTACGGGCTTGATCTGAAGGGGATCAAACTTGGAGGGCTTGGATCAGAAAGGCTATAATGGGAGGGGGGTCTGGATTGGGGAGGGGGGAGATCTGGAGGGTCTGGTAGATGCTGAAGTGATGAATGTTCAGATTGTTCAATGTCGATCTGGTGAAAAGACAATAGGCTTATAAGGATGGTGAAGGGAGGAGGAGGCTCATGTGATCTTGCCTGAAGTACTGAGCCAAGAACGAGATTTTCTCACAAGGGGAGAGATGCAGAGGGCTACCCACAGGTCACAAATTGACCAATAGGGTCAAAGATTACCAAGGTAGCAGGAAAAGGGGAAAGATGTGGCAGCAATGCAGAGTAGATCCAAAACAAAAGGCAACCTTGTGGACAGCTAGTAATAGAAATAATAAAATTTGTTAGATGAGAAACTTTAAAAACAAATAGAGATCTAGACGTTCCAAATATACAGCCAAATGCCAGACATGTTTTCACATGTTGCAGGACTGGAGGAGTGGCCTAGTGGTTAGAGCACCGAGGTGGCCGGTTCAAATCCTACTGCTTCTCCTTGTGATCTTGGGCAAGTCATTTAACCCTCCATTGCCTCAGGTACAAATTTAGATTGTGAGCCCTCTTGGGATAGAGAAATATCCAGTATACCTGAATGTAACTCACCTTGAGCAACTAGTAAAAAAGGTGTGAGCAAAATCTAAATAAATAAACAGTTGTCTAAGTCAGAGACAAATTCAGAACAACTTTAACAAGGATATGACCCCCACTTGTGGTGCAAGCACCCAAGGTTTTCAAATGTTTATTACAATGGGCTCCCAAGCACATTGCATGCTAAAAACGCTGGCTGAACTCAATACACACAATGGGACAAATGTTGAAAAATTGGATAAAGCTGCAAAATGTTCCAGTTATTTGTAATTATATGTTTAATAGAAAAAGGTGTTAGAGTAAGGTTGCACACACTCCAACTTTTACCCATTTATGGAGGCTTTTGGGATTTCTAATAGCTCAGGTGATAAATAATATGAATTATTTTGTATTTTTTAGCTATTAGGGTTGTGTTCTTAGCATGATTTAGGTCTGTCCTATCATATATGGTGTTCCTTTTGCAAAACGCTACGATCCTTTGTAGCCAAGCAGTAAAGAAAATTTGATAAAAGATAAACAATAAGAATGCAAAGAAGATGTTATCTCAGCCCAGTTTGGGGGTTGAAATCAGAGAACATCCAGGGACATGGGAATAGTGGGCATTGTATTTACTATGAATATGTTTAGGAGACCAATGATGGGTATCATCTGCAGTCTGGCTGATGTCATCATTTAAAAGGACACATTACTTGTCAAACAGAGCAAGTGATCTGTCTTATTCCAAGGCCAAGTCAAATATAATATATTGGCCAAACAAAAAAGAAAATAGCATTTTGCATTGCTGAACATCTGAGCAACATTCAGCTTGGTAAATAGGAACCTCCATTGATTCAGCGTTGATATGAATTGAAATATTCATATTTTGACCTGTACGGTGTTGGAAAAGGATACTGCTTTGGATTTTGTATGATATGTTTCTTTGAAGGAAATTCATTTGCAAGGACTGAGGCTCTGAATCAGAATGAAGAGTTGCTGAATCATACACTCTGAATAAGAAACAGATAAGATTTTGTGGGGATTTTGTATTATTGGCACTTTTGAATACATAACCCATGCACAATGATGATGTATTTGTGACCATGTTATATCTGGCCTAAGTTAAATCTGAATGCATGTTTTTTCCTTCTTTAAAATGGCTTGTTTATTGCATTTATTTTGTTATATGTTTCTAGTCAATCATATGTTGGTTGACTTAGAAATGTCATGAGTTCAGCTGAGGACTCTGCATCATAAAATGATTACAGATATTTGTGTGATAAATGATTAAAGGGCCCTTTCATTAAGCTACAGTGTGTGTGCTTAAGCGTGTCATTCCAGCTTACAAAGGCCATTTTCTGCATGGGTAAAAGCGGCATTTTTTAATTGCCAGCATTAATGGCCATGTGCTCATTTTCCTATTATTGTGTGAGCTGTTATCTACACCTAATTTGTAGGCAGTAAGGGCTCACACATTAACCATCTGCTGACCGGTTATCATGCAGCAATGTAAGGAGTGCTGGAAATGTTCAGTGCCTGTGCCTTGATAGCTAACTAGGCATGCAGGACCTGATAAATAGCAGTCCTAACTTTGCTTGGGTACCTAGGCAGCTGCTGGCACTGAATATCAGCTGGCAGCTGCATAATTTCCAAGTGCCAGTGTGTACATCAGAGATTATTATTATTTGTTGCATTTGTATCCCACATTTTCCCACCTATTTGCAGGCTCAGTGTGGCTTACATCGTACCGGAGGTGCGTTTGCAGTCTCTGGTGTTTACAAATACAGAGTGAAGTTGAGATGAGATAAAGTTCATGTGGGACAGCCACAGAAGGTCGTTGAACAGTGGGAGAGTTGTGTTTTGTGCATTTTGAATTCTAGTGTTATTGTGTTGCAGAGATCAGGCATTTGTTGGGTTGGTAGGGTATGTCTTTTTAAAAAGATACGTTTTTAGTGTTCTCCAGAAGTGTAGGTGGCCGTACGAGGTTTTCATGGCTTTTGGTAATGCCTTCCACAATTGGGTGCTTATGTAGGAAAAGTTGGATGCGTAGGTTGATTTGTATTTGAGTCCTTTGCAGCTTGGGTAGTGCAGCAGTGGCGTAGCCACAGGTGGGCCTGGGTGGGCCAGGGCCCACCCACTTAGGGCTCAGGCCCACCCAACAGTAGCACACATTTAGTGGTAGCTGGTGGGGATCCAAAGCTCCATCAGCTGAAGACTTCCGCCTAATGGTAACAAAAACACTACTCTCAACGATACCGGAACCTGCACATGCTCAATTTTCAGCGCATGCCTTCTGCAGACTGCCAAGGTGGAAAGAAGCGTTTTCCTGCCAGCTTAGATATTTTTTTGGTGGTGGTAATGTGGAGAACACTTGGTGCCCACCCACTTCTTGCCTAGGCCCACCCAAAATCTGTTGTCTGGCTACGCTCCTGTAAGTGCAGGTTTAGATACGTTTGTGATGATTCGGATGTGTTTCTCGTAGGTAGGTCGATCAAGTCTGTCATGTATCCCAGGGCTTCACCGTAGATAATCTCGTGAACCATTGTGCAGATCTTGAAAGCAATGTGTTCTTTAATTGGTAACAGAGTAAATGATGGCAGATAAAGACCTGTACAGTCTATCCAGTCTGCCCAACAATATAAACTCATTTTACATGGTATGCGATATTTTATATGTATACCTGAATTTGATTTGTCTTTGCCATTTTATTTATTTAAATAATTTGTATCCCACACATCTACAATCTGAACGGCCTGGAAGTGGGGATTACAAGCTTGTTGGGGAGCGGGAGGAGCTTCAGAGGCTTGTTGTGGGGCAGAAGGGATGATTGGAAGCTTGTTGGGGGGCCAAGAGGGGGAAATCAGAAGCTTTCTGGGGGTGGGAGGGGAATCAGAAGGTTGTTGGGGGCAGAAGGAGGGATCTGAAGCTTGTCGAAGAGCTAGGAGGAGGAATCTGAAGCTTTGGGTGGGGGGGGGGGGGAGGGGGCAGAAGAGGATTGAAAATGTTTTGAGAGTGGCGGGAAGGGGAAAATGTAAACATGTAAAGTCCCCTTATGCGGTTCCCAGGTGATATTTATCCAGGCCCCAACAGTTGAATATTGACCAGAGTAATTTCAGTTATTAGGTCATAGCCTTTGTTACGAAGACATGATTGTGCAACCTACAGAAGTGTGCAAATGAAGTAAAAACACTTAAGCTTTGTCACCCTCAGTGAGATTTTAAGATCTTTCTCTGGACCTCGTTTGATGGGTGTGGGCACCATTGGTTAAGAACCCCTGCTTTAGGAGGTCTTTTACTAAGCTGCGGTAGTGTTTTTAGATTGCAATAGAAATCAGCTGGCAGTAAGCATCATCATTTACTGCCAGCTGATTTCTACCGTGAGCTAAAAACGCTACCGCAGTTTAGTAAAAAAAAAAAAAAACCCTTAGTGCATTATCTGACTCAACTTTTATTTTTTTGCATTATAGAATAGGTAAGGCATTCAGCCTCCCATTGTTATATTGATAGAAATCCCTCATATGTGTTGTTTAATGCTATCAGGGAATGTTCTGCATTTAGACGCTTAACTTACTCCTCTAAGCATAGAACTTAAAGGGTTACCAGGGATTGCTGAGGAAAGGTGAAGAGAGTTCATTATGTTCACTGTGATATCTTCTTCTCACCATAACAAAGGAAAGAAACATATTGGCACAAGATAAACAACAAGTCACAAAGTACAGTGTGCTTGCGTCCAACTCTTGAGTTTCACAGACAGATGCCAAAAATGATAATAGGGCAAATTAAAAGCAGTTCAGGGTGCACTCTGCCAACCTTTTAACTCCCTTCAACTTTGGTGGTTAGAGGTAGGAATTAAGTTTAACTCATATTTCTTCTAGCTGTTCTGTAAGCTCTATAATCTGACCCTCAAGTCCCAAACTAGGGATGGGCTATTGTTTGCAACAACATGGAAAATGTCGACAACATATCCCATGTCATTTACAAATAGAGGCCATTGGAATTTCGGCTTTGGTTATGGTGCCAAAACCCTTTTTCTTTCTGGTTTCGGTTTTGGCCAAAAGGCTATGGCCACGATTTCAGTTTCCGCCAAAACTGTGTATTTTTTTCGGTGGAAGCTGACAATTTGTGCTTTGTCCAGTTTGTTTCCCTCCCTTCATCCCTCCCCTCTGACCAGGTGTTGCCTTTCTCCCTTGCCCACCAGTAGGTACCTCCCTCGCAGAAGTATAGCCAGCTTTTGATGTCAAGGGGAGCAGACCTTTTATAAATCTGGCGTCAATGTGAAGCTGAAGGGCTGAGGTGCATAGGAGTCAGTTTATACCAAATCCTCTGTTCCCTCTGGCCTATTTTACAATCCCTGGCAGCTTAGGGGTATAGTCAGGGTAGAAGTGATCCCCAGTTCCTCCTGCCCATGCTGGCTCTGCTCTCAAAATGGCTGCCGTGACCTGTAGTAGCAATCTGACCAGACTGACACAAGAGGTCACAGCAGCCATTTTGAGGGTACAGCTGACATGGGCAAGAGAAACTGAGGATCACTCCAGCCTTGACTACACCGTTAGACCACAAGGCGTTGTAAGGTAGTCTGGGGAAGGGGGGAGGGGGAAGCTACTCATTGCATTTTGTTGTGTGTATTTGTCTGTAAATTTAAGATGATAAGCTCCTTAGGATAGGAATTAGCCTCTCTGTGGAAATATGAGATCATCTATACTCCAAATGTGGCATAAAGTCATCCATTGTAAAAGCACTATGGCTTTTAGTTCAGTTGAGGTCCATGTGTGCAGGGGGGGGGGGGAGCTATTTTGCTTTGAGGTAAAATATGGTCATTATTTATTTAACAGAAGAAAACAAACCTCCGCACTGGTAAAACCAAAGGAAAAAGGCACGGCGGGCGACAAAATGGATGATGTCAAAAAACTTCAACTGGACTCAAAAAAGTTCACAGTAAAAGTTTATTAAGTCCAGGTTTTATTAATAAACTTTTCCTGTGAACTTTTTTGAGTCCAGTAGAAGTTTTTTTTGACATCATCCATTTTGTCACCTTCACTGTGTCTTTTTCCATTATTTATTTAAATTATTATATGCATTCTGGCTTGGATACTATTTGGGTGATTCTAAACTATTTCCAGGCTTGGTTGGGTATGATGAAGATGTAGCATTTTAATCAAGCTTGTGGCGTGCAGAAGATAGATTCTATGAGAAAGGAATCTGCAGTGATTGTTTTCAAGCACAAATACTGGTCAAGCTTATAGCGTTAGTAGGGACATGATATTACAATGAAATTAAGTTTATTTATATTAGAAAATAATTTAAGAAATGTATTGCACTTGGTTGTAATTTTTCAGAGCATATAGTCCTCACATTCTGTAATATCAATGTGCTTTCTTATTCTGGATTGTGCATCAGGCTGGTATAATGTCTGCAGTGTAGACCAGTGTCTAGACTTCTTTACCCTATTTTGGTAAGAATCGGTATCATGCTTGACCATAATCAGTTTTATAACTAAATACAAAAAGGAAAAACATCTTAGTGCTACTTTCTCTTGTTCCTGTGCATAGTTTGGATAACTATAAAAAGCTAGTAATTATCTTTTCTTTTTAACGCATTCTCACAAAGGTCCTGTCTCGGAGATATTTAACTACATTTGCATTGACTTGGGAACCTAAGGGCCCCTGTTACCAAGCTGTGGCAAAAAGGGGGGCTGGTGCTGGCATTGGCACATGTTTTACATGCGTGCCGAGGCCCCCTTTTACCGCAGCTGGTAAAAGGGAAGTCTTGTCTTCCTGCAGGACATGGCAGTGCAGCAAGTAAAGCACTTACCATGTGGCCATTTCGGGGGGAGCCCTAACCACCACCCATTGAGGTGGCGAAAAGGGCTACCGCGTTAACCTGGCGGTAACCGGGCAGCATGTGGCACTGCCCGATTATTGCCAGGTACACTCCGGTGCTACAAAAATAAATACATTTTTGTAGCACCGGAAATGACAGGGCACTAGGGGTGGGAAGTACAGCTGGGCTTTGATGTATGTTACAGCTCCCAAGTTCAGTGGCTTCTGATGTATGTATGCCGCAGGAATCGGTTATTGGTCTGGTTCTTTTAAACATTTTTTTAAAGTGATATTACAGAAGGGCTGCCTCTTTGTGGGTGAAATCAAAACCTGCAATAGGGTAGACCAGTGGCATAGCTACGTGGGGCCACGGGGGCCTGGGCCCCCCGTAGATTTGGCCCTCGACCCCCCCCTCCCACCACCAACCCTGCCCCGCCGCTGCCGTCACCGACCTTTGCTGGCGGGGGACTCCAACCCCCGCCAGCCGAGGTTCTCTTCTTCTGGCACAAGGCTTTGTTCTTGTTCTGTGAGTCTGACGTCCTGCACGTACAACATGCAGGACGTCAGACTCTCAGAAACAGAACGAAGCCCTGCGCTGGAAGAAGAGGACCTTGGCTGGCGGGAGTTGGGGTCCCCCACCAGCAAAGGTAGGCGGCGGCTGGGGAGGGGAGGGTTGGCAGCACTGGGGGGAGGCTAAAATGTGCCCCCTCACATCTGGACCCCCCTCCCGCCGAAGTCTGGCTACGCCCCTGGGGTAGACAACCCAAATGGATAATATGAGGAGGGATCTATAAAAACTAGAAGAATGGTCTGGAATTTGCTAGCTACATTTTAATGTTAAAAAATGCAAAGTCATGCATTTGGGCTACAAAAAAAAAACCAAGGGAGTGAAACACTTTTGTGCATGAAAGAAGAATAGGACTTGGGGGTGACAGGATCACACTTAGGAAAAGGCAGCAAAGTAAATATTACTTGAGCCTTAGAATCATCAGTACACTTATTAGGAAAACGGAAACAGGACAGACTATTACGCATTCTTACATAGATACTCCATGTTATCAGAATGTCCACCCTTGGTTGCACACACAGAACACAAACACACTCTTCACAAAATAAATAAATAAATGACCACAAAGTGAAAATAGAAATATGCATATAAAAATTAAACTGAAGCACCAAAAAATCAGACACTGAATGAAGTGCATCACAAGAGAAATAGAGATTAATTTCTCCCTGTACTGTACAAACTACAAAGACAAGAGATGTTAAGACTGGCATTTTTTTTTTTTTTTTGGGGGGGGGGGGGGGGAGCAATCAGGGCAATTGCCCTGGGCTCTCAGACCAGAGAGGACCCTAAGCCTATCTATAGCTGAAGAAGACATTGCCTGCGAGTTTTGGAGTCATCTCCCATATTTCTCCCCTAACACCTAGCCATATCTAACGCTGTCCCTGGAAGATATATACATTCCAAAAATTGATAAATTCCAATAGAAATTCTATTTCACTAAATAGAAAATAAAATTCTTTTTTTTTTCTACCTTTGCCGTTTGGTCATTTTTCTAATTGCATTGGTCTTAGGCTCTGGTTTCTGCTTTCTTGTATCTTCTCTTAACAGGCCCCATTAATTCTGCTTATGTAACCAAAGTGTCTCCAAAGTAATTCCCTTTTTATTAGCTCCTTAAAGGACCTGTCTCCCAGGCAATGTTCAGTCCTTAGGAACTGGTAACAATCTGAAGGCCTCAAGCCATACTCTAGATAGCTCTTGAAAAGACTTCATATTGTGCCCTCTAAACAGATGGCAAATAATGTTAAGTCCTTGGTGAAACCATCTAATAAATCCTGGATCAGTTGCTAATCTTGTTCAGTTCCTAATACACTATTAAAAGAAGTCAGCTCAGATTTCCAAATGGGTCCACATTTCTTAGTAACTACCTGAAACCATACTTTTATATGTTGTGTGAAAGGATTAAGAATGCTTTAGATATATTTCAGGTCCCTTGCCTTCCATGGAATTTCCATCTGCTAAATATTTGCCAGACATTGCTGTTCTATTTGGATGTATGGTTTTATAGATACTAATAGATACAGATACCACACCCGGCGGTAATTTCAAAGTTGGCACATGCTGTTTCCCGAAGTAGAAGAAATGTCAAAAAGTATTTTTTCACAGCGAAAGCGGTGGATGCTTTGAATGCCCTCCCGCGGGAGGTGGTGGAGATGAAAACAGTAACGGAATTAAAAAATGCGTGGGATAAACACAAAGGAATCCTGTTCAGAAGGAATGTATCCACAGAAACTTAGCGGAGATTGGGTGGCAACATCAGTAATTGGGCAGACTTCTACGGTCTGTGCCCTAAAAATGGCAAGGAGAAATCAAGGTCAGGTATACATATAAAGTAGCACATACGAGTTTATCTTGTTGGGCAGACTGGGTGGACCGTCCAGGTCTTTATCTGCCGTCATCTACTATGATTCCCTCCAGTACCAGATGTGTCTAAGTTGAGCAGCTATGCAGTAGCTCTTGTAGGGGCCTTTTTATTAAGCTGAGGTAGGGCTAAAGAGCGTGTAGCACACGCCAAATCAACACTACTACCAGGGTACCTGGCAGTAATTTCAAAGTTGGCGCGTGCTGTTTCCGGAAATAGAAAATAATTTGCTATTTTCTACCACAGGGGGCATTCCCGGTGGTAACTGGCAGCATAACCACATTGCCACATACTGCCTTATTTCCACACGAGTAGCAGGTGAGCCCTTACTGCCAAGTACATAGGTGGCGGTAAAGGCACAGGCAGTAAATAGCGTGCACTACTTTTAATATTAGTGCACAGCCATTTACTGCCCCACCATAGTAAAAAATGGCTCAGCGTGCGCCAATTTCATGCACCCACACTAGTGCAGGCCGCTTGTTACCACAGCTTGATAAAAGAGCCTCTAAGTATGGAACTCCTTGCCCTCCAAGCCAGGAGTGTAGCTAGGTGGGGCCATGGGGGCATGGCCCCCTGCCATCGACCTTCCCCGCCACATTCGACCCCCCCTCCCGCCACCGCCAACCCTTCCCACGTTGCCGCTGTCAGGTACCTTTGCTGGCGGGGGTCCCCAACCCTCACCAGCCGGTCCTCTTCAGCGCTGATCTCCGGTGCGTTGCTGATCTGGATTCTGTTTCTGTGAGTCCTGATGTCCTGCAATGTCAGGACTCACAGAAACAGAATCCAGATCAGCGAACGCGCCGGACTCAGAGACCGGCGCTGAAGGGGACTTCGGCTGGCGGGGGTGGAGTAAAAAGACTCAACACAAACGTGTTTCGGCCGCTAGGCCTGCATCAGGAGTCTACAATAAAAAAATATATAATAAAGGGAGGTGTTAAAAAAAGCAATATATTAAGGAATAATGGCAAATAAAAACAGATAAAATAATTAAAAACGAAAAAGGAACATACAGACAAAAATATATTTAAAAACAAACAAAATGGCAATGTACATGATCTTATCACATGGATACAATAATAAGCATTGTTTAATAAATGGAACACATATTGATATGTTGCCGAATAGAAAGAGCACACAAAAAATACAAAAAATAATAATAATGACTTTACATCGTATAAATATATGAAGGAAATGTATATCCCAAAACACCATATATAGATAAAAACAATTTTTTAAAATAATAACATTTAGAAACACTATTTAGGATTAACTGAATGATTATTTAAAAGAATGATTGGACAGAGTTTAGTAAAAAAGTCTTTAAAAAAAAATTTAAGCAAAGAAAGGGTGAGATATTGAGAGTTACATCCATCTTAGACATCAAATATAAAAGAATAGAATGAGAATACATAAACAAAAGGTATGGGATATCATTAAATAACAAATTATCTAGATAAAAATAACAGATTCATTTAGTAGGATTTATTTACCGCCTTTTTAAAGGGATTCACTCAAGGCGGTGTAGATTTGGGAGGGATACCGGTGCCGGACAGGGTATTTGAGGCTGACAAGTCGGAAAAACTTAATGAAATATCTGTAAACCTAGAAGACGTAATGGAGCAGTTCTGCAAACTGAAGAGTAGCAAATCTCCTGGACCAGATGGTATTCATCCCAGGGTTCTGATAGAACTAAAAAATGAGCTGGCAGAGCTACTGTTAGTGATTTGTAATTTATCCTTAAGATCGAGCGTGGTACCGGAAGATTGGAGGGTGGCCAATCTAACGCCGATATTTAAAAAAGGTTCCAGAGGAGATCCGGGAAATTATAGACCAGTGAGTCTGACGTGGGTGCTGGGCAAAATGGTAGAGACTATTATCAAGAACAAAATTATAGAGCACGTTCAAAAGCATGGACTAATGGGACAAAGTCAACATGGATTTAGTGAAGGGAAGTCTTGCCTCACCAATCTGCTGCATTTCTTTGAAGGGGTAAATAAACATGTGGACAAAGGTGAGCCAGTTGATATTGTGTATCTAGATTTTCAGAAAGCATTTGATAAGGTCCCTCATGAAAGACTCCAGAGGAAATTAGAGGGACATGGATCGGAGGTAGTGTCTTACTGTGCATTAAAAACTGGTTGAAAGATAGGAAACAGAGAGTAGGGTTAAAAGGTCAATATTCGCAATGGAGAAGGGTAGTTAGTGGGGTCCCTCAGGGATCTGTGCTGGGACCTCTGCTTTTTAACATATTCATAAATGACCTAGAGATGGGGGTAACTAGTGAGGTAATCAAATTTGCTGATGACACAAAGTTATTCAAAGTCGTCAAATCGCGGGAAGATTGTGAAAAATTACAAGAGGACCTTACGAGACTGGGAGACTGGGCGTCTAAATGGCAGATGTGAACAAGTGCAAAGTGATGCATGTGGGAAAGAGGAACCCAAACTATAACTACGTTATGCAGGGTTCAGCGTTAGGAGTTACAGTCCAAGAAAGGGATCTAGGTGTCACCATTGATGATATGTTGAAACCTTCTGCTCAATGTGCTGCTGCGGCTAGGAAAGCAAATAGAATGTTGGGTATTATTAGGAAAGGGATGGAAAACAAAAGTGAGGATATTATTCTGCCGTTGTATCGCTCCATAGTGCGACTGCACCTCAAGTATTGTGTTCAATTCTGGTCGCAACATCTCAAAAAAGATATAGTGGAATTAGAAAACGTGCAGAGAAGGGCGACAAAGATGATACAGGGGATGAGACAACTTCCCTATGAGGAAAGACTGAAGAGGCTGGGGCTCTTCAGCTTGGAGAAAAGGCGGCTGAGGGGAGATATGATAGAGGTCTATAAGATAATGAGTGGAATGGAACGGGTCAATGTGGAGCGTCTGTTTACAATTTCCAAAAATACTAGGACTAGGGGGCATGCGATGAAACTGCAGTGTAGTAAATTTAAAACGAATCAGAGGAGATGTTTCGTCACTCAACGTGTAGTTAGACTCTGGAATTTGTTGCCGGAAATAGTGGTTAAGGCGGTTGACTTATGTAGTGGACTTTAAAAAAGGTTTGGACGGCTTCCTGGAGAAAAAGGCCATAGAATGTCATTGAATGGACGTGGGAATAATCCACTATTTCTGGGATGGGCGGGACAAATTGTTTGTTCTTTTTGCCGCTGTCGGAGACAGGGTGCTGGGCTCGATGGACCCTTGGTTTGTCCCGGCATGGCGATGCTTATGTACTTATGTACAGGAGTGGAGGAGTGGCCTAATGGTTAGTCTAGCGGATCTGGGGAACTGGGTTCAATTCCCGCTGGTGCCTGATGGTCAGCAGTAGGTTGAGATCCTGGGGAATTCCCTCTGCAGCTCCATGTGACCCTGGGCAAGTCACTTAACCCTCTGTTGCCCTAGGTACAACAGTAGTACAATGTACTACTTAGACTGTGAGCCCACTAGGGACAGACCCAGTACCTGTAAAAAATGAAAGTATAAACCGCTTAGGTTTAAGCGGTATATAAATTCCTGAATGAATATATGAATAGAGTAACAGGAGTAAGAGAATAAGGGGATTAATTTAAAGAAAGTTGCACATGAGGTCAGAAAGGTGCTTGAACATTATCTTAGCTAGGGTATGAGTGGATAAACATGTCCTGCTATAGTATGTTCAGCCAGTGTCATGTACTTTTTCCATTAAAGGCCTGGTTAAAGAGCCAAGCTTTCACCTGCTTCCTGAAATATAGATAGTCTTGTTTTAAGCGAAGCCTTTCAGGGAGTGCATTCCAGAATGTGGGGGCTACTCCAGAGACGGCTCACTTGCAGGTATCAAATCATGTGATGTCCTTTGGAGAGGGTGTTTTTAGGGATACTACTTGGAAGGACCTTAATGACCCTGGAGGTGTGCAGAGGGAGATCTTGTTCTTCAAGTACTCTGGGCCATTTCCTTTAAGAGCCTTGAAGGTCAAACTTGAATATAATGAATATAAAAGCAAACAATTACAATAACAATATCCCATATAATAAAATTAATATATGACAAAAATAAGGCCCAGACCTGTGTTTGTTCTTAACCAGAATAGTAGAAGACAGCTAAAATAAGGAAATGTCCACATTCAGCAAAATAAAAGAATGTACAAATACACTCACTGCTTCTTTCATTTGGGAAACTTTTCCTTCATGATGACACTGACTTCCTTGTTGAACACGCCTACTGAGCATCTCAGATATCTTCTCTTCTTCACCAGTGGTTTTCAATCTCCTTTCAAGCAGTAGATGTTTAGGCTGGGGTATTCAGAACAGCAGTTCAGATGTGGAGGACAAGCCTAAGCTGCCTATGTTCTGTATAGGATTGACTGTTCCTTATGGTGCAAAGGCTTAGCTAACCAATAACCCACATTAACTTTGGAGATGGTGTATAATACTAGTCCCAGTTTCCCTCCAAAAGGGGCGGCCTCCTACCATTAACTCACTGGTCAGGAAAGCCCTCCCTTGTTCTGGTAACCTCAAGGGTATAAACAGATCACTAAACAATATAATAGTACTAGAACCACTAGAGGTCTCTGCACCTAAGCAAGGCAAAGTCTGAGAGGTCGCTATACAATCCGTAGTATAATCTAATAATAGGTTTGAAATATAATCTAATAATGGGTTTAAAATATAATGTCTAGCTTAGGGGACCTGGGAAGTATTTATATCAATGCAAATACAATGGGGGGGGGGGGGGGGGGGTAAAGACAGAACTGACTCAGTCAATTTTGACATGGAGCCATTTGGTTTACCTAGTACAGTTAGACACCTGAAAATTAAATATTGTGGAAAAGTCTATTTCATTTCTAAGAGATTTGAAATCCTTTCAGCTCTAAGAAGTGAAGGCCCAGATTTAGACACAAATAACACAGGTACATGCTAGGACTCCAAGTTTTGAAGGCAACAAATATCCAGTCTAATGAGGAGCCTATTCCCACTCATTTGCTGCTCCAAAGAGGTTCCACTGTGATACCATGGCATTCCTTTGTTTCTCTTCTGGCTGATGGATACCTCTCTAGGGTCTGCTATCTGGTCTTGCCTATGGGCACCAAAATCTTAAATCCTTTCTTGGAGAGGGGCAAATTGTGAGCTGCTGAAAATCTGAGATGCCAACAGCTCTGTCGGTTGTGGTCAACTTGGGCCACACTGCCATCAGAGGTGGAAGGCAGCTGATAAGTGGTCATCTCACATGCAGTAAGGTCCCCTTTTATCATCCAGAGAAGGCAACATTATGCTCTGTAAAGTTTCCAAACTTCAGTCTGAAACCATTGGAGGAGTGAAACTTCAGTGGAGGATTGGCCTAGTGGTTAGTGTGGTGGACTTTGGTCCTGAGGAACTGAGTTCAATTCCTGGCACGGGCAGCTCCTTGTGACTCTGAGCAAGTCACTTAACCCTCCATTGCCCCATGTAAGCCGCATTGAGCCTGCCATGAGTGGGAAAGTGCAGGGTACAAATGTAACAAAAAATAAAATAAAATTATGCAGATCTCTGTTGACTGCTAAAAATCTTGTTTACTCTACAGCCACTCTTCCTGTGACTTTACAAAAGAATATTTAATGCCTACTTACATAACGAGAGAGTTCAAAAGGTAAAATTACAAGAACAAAATGTGTTTATCGTTGTGTACCAATGCATTCCTTAGACTAAATCAGGCACTTTCAATAGTTTTTCCTTCCTCAAGTTCCTCAAGTGTTTGCAAAGGTGCACCATGAGCAACAAAGAATAAAGTACATAACCTGAGCTGTCACAGCAATACACCTAATCTCATTAGATAACAGCACAAGAAAAGCACAACTTTAAATGTATAATAAAAGAAATAAACCCCTTTGGCAGTTCTATAAAAGCAAAGCATCACTTGTGGTCTCTCCCACAGATATTGGTATGGCGTTTCTGGGAAATGTAAACCGAGCTGTATTTGAAACAGAGAGAGGGAAAAAATGTAAAAGAAGCATTATTCGATTTCAGGCAAAGTGCACTAGAGCTCAGTGATGATTCGACTGCAGATCATTGAGGTGGGCTTTGTCAAACAAAAGTTTACAAACCTGTAGGTGAGAACCAATCATTTAATTTACCGGCTATCTTCACAATGGAACAGAATTTTTTGCAATGAAATAGCTGATGAATCAAAGTTAAAACAAATCAGTGAATAAAGCAATATATGAAAAGACAAGTCAAACAAGCGAAAGATTATAATAACCTTCTGGAATTCTGAGGTCACTGCCAATGATTTAAAAAAAATCAGAACTAGAAAGATTGCATCTTGTGCCATAATGCTGCAAAGAAAAGAGAAGCTATATTTGCAGTTTCCACTGATGAGACAAAGAATTTTTTTTACATGAGTCTTAGGTTAATAAGAGTTGGTCTATTCATGAACTATAAGCCCCATTTTTTTCATAGGCTATCCAGGTTAGGACATTCACAATTTCCAAATTATTTTACAAAAGGGTCTGATGAACATGGAACCTTCTATATAATACGGATAAGGACACTGACAATTTGAGTATTTGCTGGTATATACAGTGGGACCATCAATTTCATTAAAAATAGATTAATAAAAGAACAGTTATCAATTGTGGCTTTGCACATTTAAGCGTCCTTTCTGCATGTAAATGCCCTGTCGTTTATCCTCACCTCTTTATTACCCTTAATTGTTCTGTCTGTTTACCTGCCTTATCTAGATTGTAAGCTCTTTGAGCAGGGACTGTCTTTTGTGTATGGTGCACAGCGCTGCGTATGCCTTGTAACGCTATAGAAATGATAAGTAGTAGTAGTAGTAGTAGTAAATATACATTATGCTAGCACTTACGTGCTAGGGGTGTGGTGGTGGGGAATTCAGCATAGCGACCTAAAGGATAGGTGCTAAAATGAACACAAAGGGGGAAATTCTATAAATGGCGGGATTTGTGCAGGTTGCCAGGAGCACCTACTGAGGAAATTCCAGACTGCCCAGAATACTCCTGCGAGACTCATCTTGGGCGAATCGCGCATGGTTCCTGCGCAGCCCCTACGTTTCAAACTATTACCTGTGAGAGAACGACTCGCATTCAAGATCTGCTTGTTGACACATAAAATCATCTACGGATTAGCTCCGGAATACATGATTCCTCTAATAGATCTCCCACCTAGAAATGCCATCACTACAGCCCGTTCCTTTTTACAACTACATTACCCATCTTGCAGGGGTGTTAAATACAAGCTTCTTTTTGCCTCTACTTTCCACTGCTCCAGCCCGAAGACTTGGAATGCTCTTCCCCTGTTCCTGAAAATGCAAGCTGACCACCATCTTTTCAAGAAGCTGCTGAAAACATATCTTTTTGAAAAAGTGTATCCCATTCGTAACTCTGCTGTTTAGCCTTCCTAATTGCTGCTAGCGTATTATCCTTTTCTACTGTAAACTTCATGTGTTGTTTCATTTAACTTTTGTAATTCATGGAAGCCACATTGTGCCTGCATTTGTGGGAAAATGTGGGGTAGAAATGAACCATAAATAAATAAATAAAATTTGGTGCTGAAAAAAATCAGCACTAAACAGTATTCTATAATGGACATTCCAGGATCTGTTCCCTTTATGGAATAACATGTAGCACTGGGATTTGCACTCAACTGTGGGTGTGAGGAATTATACCAACTGAAAGCAAGTGTAAATCCCAGTGTGTAAGTTACACATGGATCCTCGGTATTCAGTAGTATTGCCTGCATCTTTGGGGACCACTTTTGACCTGCCCATGCTCCTCCCATGGCTATGCCCCCTTTTGAGTTGCGTGCTATAAGATTTACATGAGGATCTTTATAGAATAGCACCTGCAGGATGCACATGCAAATCCAATTTGTTGCCAAGTAATGCCAATAATTGATTATTACCACCCACTGCTTGCCCTGGGATTGGTAGCATGGAATCTCACTACTCTTTGGGATTCCGGAATCTTGCTACTCTTTGAAATTACGGAATCTTGTTACTCTTTGGGATTCTGGAATGTTGCTATTATTTGAGTTTCTGCCATATTGGGCTAGATGGGCCGTTGATGTGACCCAATATGGCTATTCTTATGTTCTTATGTAATTATTGGCACTTTGGCTCGTTAGTCAATTTAGTTGCGTATACATCTCAGGATAGTGCACATTTTGGGGGTAATTCTATAAAATAGGGACTAACATTTATGTGTCAGTTACCATATGTAAATGATTAGAATACCAATTCAACTGTGCATATGATAAGTAGATGACACATGGCAGAGTCTAAGCAAGACTACAGTTTCCCTTTAAAATGTGGGTTAGTGAGAAAATGCAGGCAATCTGTATTGTCAGCAGGCCACCACCTTCAGGCCTTCCTGCAGATATGACCTCAGCTGACCCTGGAAGGGCCCTTCCCTGGACACAGCACTCCCAGAAGCAGACTCCAAAAATATGCTTTAAACTACTTTATTCCATCAGCAAGGCCAAGACTTTTCCTCTTTCAGACGCAGTCCTTGGTTACAGCACATATCACACCTTGTTCCTTCCCCCCGCTGGCCACAGTTTCTGGATACAGTTTAAATCATTCACTGCTTCCCCAGCATGGCCTGATTTCTGGACACAGTTTTAAATCACTCACTGTTACACCAGTATGGCAGTGTTCTGAACACAGTTCAAGTCACTCACTGTTTCCCCAGCATGGCACCACTTCTGGACACAGTACTTCTGGACACAGTTTAAATCACTCACTGCCTCCCCAGCATGGCATAACTTCTAGACATAGTTCAAATCACTCACTGCTTCCCCAGCATGGCCAGGTTCCTGGACACAGTTCAAGTCACTACCTGTTTCTCCAGCCATGTCTGACTTCTGGCCACAGCTGAAATCATTCATTGCTTTACAGCACGGCACCTCTCTCCCCCTTGAGTGGAACAGCTGCTTAACCTTTCCTCCAAGCTTTCCCCAGCCTTGAAGAAGGTTTGTTATGAAGCCTTTCAACTTCTTCCCTTGTACCTGAGCTAGAGCAGCAATCTCCATGGGCTCACTTCCCCAGTCGTATTGGGCTTGGATCTCCTCTCCAACCTCTTTCTCCACCTCCCATTCCATGGGCTCCTCTCCCTTTATGGTCCCCAGCTGGTCCTCTCCCTTCTGATTATTCCTCCTCAGCCAATCCCCCTCCTCTCCCTCGGGATCCTAGGACTTGTAGTTCCCTTGCTGCTCCCTTTGCTTGCCCCCAGGGCTTTGCAGAGGTTCTTGGGAACTGTAGTCCTCCTCCCTTCTCTGGCTCTTGGGAAACTTATGCCTCCGTGGGGGCATGGCTTCCCAGCCCCTAGGATCCTGGGACTTGTAGTTGGAATCCTGGGTATGAAACCTACACATCTTGCTCCTCTCTCGGATCCCTTCTTCCCTGACCCTCAATCAGGGCCGGTCTTAGGCAGAGGCGACCAAGGTGGCCGCATAGGGCCCCGCGCGGCGCTTCTCAGCTCTGCCTCGCCGCCGGACTGCCGCTGCTCGCTCGCCCGGGACTCTCCGCGTTCCCCTGCTTCCCCTCCCTCCAGGCACCTGAGCCCCCCTCCCATCCGAGCCCCCCCCTCCCCGACCCGCGAAACGACCCTCTTCTGTCACCCGACCCGGCTGGCACCTCACCTGACCCAACATTTCAAAAGAAATCTTCAAGCGGCGATGCCTGCGTCTGACTAGAAGAAGAAAAACCGCTTCGCGGTTCGTCCATTGGCCGGCCTTCCCTCATGTCCCGCCCTCTGATGTAACTTCCGCAAGGGTGGGACTTGAGGGAAGGCTGGCCAATGGACGAACCGCGAAGCGGTTTTTCTTCTTCTAGTCAGACGCAGGCATCGCCGCTTGAAGATTTCTTTTGAAATGTTGGGTCAGGTGAGGTGGCGGCCGGGTCGGGTGGTAGAAGAGGGTCGTTTGGCGGGGAGGGGGGGCTCGGACGGGAGGGGGGCTCAGGTGCCTGGAGGGGGAGCAGGGAAACGAGTCTCGTGCTGGACAAGGGTGGAGGGCATGGGGGACGGGGACGGGGGGTTACTGGACATGGGTAGATGGCAGGGGAGGGGGGGGGTTGGACATAGGTGGATGGCAGTTGGCAGGGGGGACAGGAGGGTCGCTGGACATGGGTGGATGGCCGGGGAGGGAGGGTTTGGACATAGGTGGATGGCAGTTGGCAGGGGGACAGGAGGGTCGCTGGACATGGGTGGATGGCAGGGGAGGGGGGTTTCTGGACATGGGTGGATGGCAGGGGAGGGGGTTTGGACATAGGTGGATGGCAGTTGGCAGGGAGGGCAGGAGGGTCGCTGGACATGGGTGGATGGCAGGGGAGGGGGGTTTCTGGACATATGTGGATGGCAGGGGGGACAGGAGGGTCGCTGGACGGGTGCATGGAGGGGAGAGGGGTTTCTGGACATAGGTGGATGGCAGGGGCGGGCAGGGAGGACAGGAGGGTCACTGGACATGGGTGGATGGCAGGGGAGGGGGTTTGGACATAGGTGGATGGCAGTTGGCAGGGGAGGGCAGGGGGGACAGGAGGGTCGCTGGACATGGGTGGATGGCAGGGGAGGGGAGTTTCTGGACATAGGTGGATGGCAGAGGGGACGGGGGGTTGCTGGACATAGATGGATGGCAGGGGGGACAGCAGGGTCGCTGGACATGGGTGGATGGAGGGGAGGAGGGTTTCTGGACATGGGTGGATGGCAGGGGAGGACAGGGGGGTCACTGGACATGGGTGGAGGGCAGGGGAGGGGGATTTCTGGACATAGGTGGATGGCAGGGGCAGGCAGGGAGGACAGGAGGGTCGCTGGACATGGGTGGATGGCAGGGGAGGGGGGTTTCTGGACATAGGTGGATGGCAGAGGGGATGGGGGGTTTGCTGGACATAGATGGATGGCAGGGGGATAGGAGGGTTGCTGGACATGGGTGCATGGAGGAGAGAGAAGAAATGCTGGACATGGATGGAGGCGAGGGAAGAGTGAGGAAGGCGATGAGGTGAGGGAAAAGGAAGAGAGGAGAAAAAGTGCACATGGATATAGAAAATAGGCAGAAGCTGGATCCACTGGACAGTCAAGTCTGCAGAGGACCCAGCTTTTACTTACGGATGTAGGGCAAGAAATGAAGAAGAAAGGCGGAAAGGAAGCCATGGAAACGGAGTTAAGAGGACAGATAGCAGCACAATCGGATACTGAGCCAGCATGATCAGAAAAACGAAGTTACCAGACAACAAAGGTAGAAAAAAACTATTTTATTCAGGATTTATTAATTGGAATATGTCAGTTTTTGGAAATGGTGGGGGTTCCCTAGCGTTTACAAGCTGCCGTCATTTAAAGATAATTTTATGCACTGAGATATGTTGGGCATATTTTATTATTAAAAACAGTTTTGCTGGATTACATAAATTATACGACTTGGAAATTAAACAGTGTGATATGAATGATAAGAAGGGGATTCAATGAGGATTTGCACCACACCATTGCGCTTGTGACGCAAAGAACATAACTGTTCAGATGGATGTGAGAGGCAGTTAGATCTGATGAACCCCGAAAATAATTTGGAGTAAATCGTGGATGACTATAAAATTTGTAAACCCTGCAGTAAATATATATGTTTGGGATGCTAATAGGATATTGGATGGAAGTTTAGTCCCCACATTTGTTCTATCTGGTGGGCTGTAATTTGAATAGTTTTTGGAAATGTGCATCTGTGTTATTTTTCAAGTAAGTTTCAATTTTTGTAGTATTGCTGCATGCTGAGTCTGACTTCTTGAGGAAACTTTCCAGTTCAGTATTTTGCCTTCATGTGTTTTTCAGGTGTGATCAAGGAAGGTACAGTATTCTGCTAGCGTATAGTTTGCAGCCCTTTTTGTTTGTTTTTTTTTCACTAGGTTGTGCACCGGTGTTTTAGAGCCCGGTGTAATTACAGTTGCCTTTCCACGTCACGCATAAGGTTGTAGCTCGTCCTGTCCTTGGAATTAGTGCTGTTTATGGTTTGTTAAGGTTATGAGTGTGTTTTTGCACAAGTTTGTGTACAGTGTTTTGCAGTGGAGAGATAGTGTGTTGGCCTTACTAAGGTGGCACCAAACATCAGAAAGGGTGTAGAGCCTAAATCATGACACACTACCTCTAAAAGGATGATTTGTGGCTCTACATGAGAATTGTGGTATTATGATCCCTTGCTAGCTTCATATTGTTGACGGTCTGCATTTTCCGTATGGCTGGTATATTGGTGTATAAGGTATTAATTGTGTCTATTTTATTTTTACTTATTTTTTTTCTGTGTGTTGTCAGACAATTATGGATGACAGACAGAGTCGGAGTCTTCTTGAGTCAGAGAGTTGTGGTATATATTTTAAAACAATTTTAATACCTTGGTGGTCTATATGTTTTTATATTGTATGTTATATTTTACACATCACTTAATTTTATTGTATATCTTTTCATTTCATTTTTCTTTTATTGCATATATGGGTTACAGAGTAATAGGGGAATTTGAAAGTACTGAATCTTTTCTTAATATTTTTCCTTTATTCTCCTTTGTTATGAGAATTGGAACTACTAATTGTAGTGGACTTGAACTGAATAATTTCTGGGGAGGGGAGGTTTCATGATAGCATTGTGCTTATTATTTCAATCAGTTTTTTTGTACAAGTTTAGCTTCATTTGTCGTTATTTGAAATTTCATTATAAAATGTTCTAAAAATGGAATAATCGTATCAATGGGGCTGAGCTAGGGTGGGGGCGGGGCTACAGTGGGGCGGGGCTAGGATGGGGCCCCACCAAATTGGTCTGCATAGGGCCCCACACTTGCTAAGACCGGCCCTGCCCTCAAGGGTTCCTCACATACTCTCCCCCTTAAGTGATTGCCAGACCAGGACTCAAATACTCCAACTGAGTTTGGGTTGGCAATCCTAGATAATGCATCTGCATTTCCTAAGAGCTTCCCTGCCAGATGTTCCACCTCATATTGGAATGGCTGTAAGGCTAGGTACCAGTGCATGAACCTGGCATTATTCTTCTTCATTTGTGTCAGCCATTTCAGGGGGGCATGGTCTGTCACCAGTCTGAACAGGCGCCCCTCTAAATAATATTGGCAGGTTTGTATAGCCCATTTTATGGCCAAGCACTCTTTATCAATAGTGGCGTAATGTTCCTCATGTAGAAGCAACTTACGACAGAGGTACATAATAGGATGTTCTTCCCCCCCCCCCCCCCCCATGTATTTGGGACAGCACAGCCCCCAGCCCCACCCCTGAGGCATCTGTTTGTAAAATAAAAGGCTTATCGAAGTCTGCAGCTCTTAACACCGGCTCCTCGCACAGGGCTACCTGAAGCTTCTTGAATGCCTTCATCTCCTCTCCCTCCCACCGCAACTGATTGGTCTTCCTATTCTTCAACATGTTGGTCAGAGGGGTCGACAGGGTTGCGAAATGGGGAATAAATCGCCTATAGTACCCAATTAACCCCAGGAAGCCCCTTAACTCTTTTTTTATTGAAGGACAAGGGAACCCCTTAATGCTCTGGACCTTATCCACCAAAGGTCTTACTTCTCCGTTCCCCACCTGATACCCCAGATATTTGACCTCCCTTTGTGCAAAGTGACATTTCTGGGGATTTACCCGCTTTCCGGAAGGAGGTAAGAACCTGTCTTATCTGAGTCATATGAGTGCCCCAATCTGGACTGTGAACTATCACATCATCCATATACGCCACAGCGTATTCTTGATGAGGCCGCAGCATCCTATCTTAGAGGCATTGGATAAATAGGTTTATATCCAACTGCAGTACAAGGTAAAACCGTTTTGATATCTATGGACGTATTGTCAATCTGGGAGTAATAAGGTGATGAAGGAGCCGTAGCTTCGGCTTCCACTGCAGGTGGTGAGGGAGGAAATTTCTCACTCTGAGGTAAGGAGTTAATGTCATTCTCATGTTGGGAAACAAATACCCAGTGGTTTAAAGTCTGAAAGTGTTTAAGGCGAGAGGTACCTTTCTTAGTTTTTTCAATATAATTCATAAGTGAGTGCAAAAGCTGTCTATCAAAGGATCCTTTAGATGGCCAAAAAAAAATCTGTTTGTCTTTTGTTCCAATCGTGCCATTGAATACAAATATTTTCTAATTCCTTTCACTGAGTAGGGAAGTACTTTACTACAATTTCAACAGGTGTGGCCATAATGTAAACAACAATAACAAAAACCTAACAGACTTTCTAAACAATATAATCAAATAATAAAAAGGTATACTCACAATTGGATGTCTGTAGGTACTCACAGAGTCAATCACAGGTTCTGTAAGTCCGATATTCAGGGGGTCTGCAGGTGAACCTAAATATCGTTTTACCAAGAATCTTGCACTGATATCTTGGCAAGGCACAGCGAAAAGATTAATTTACCAAAGCAAAAGATCTTTCATACCTAAAAAAATTTAAAAAAATCCAATAGTGGATAAATATCAATTTCAGAAGTCAAAGTATTTGAGCACTGAACAGTTTCTGCAATCCTGTCACTCAAACAGAAACTGGAAAAAAACATTAGGATCCTAAAATTGGCAGTATAATCTGCAGCTCAAATTTACCCAAATTATTTAAATCTACCAAAAAACACACTTCAAAATTCAGTTCCAGAGGAATTAGTAAAGCATAGTAAACTCTGACTCCACTTTACATCAATCGAACCCGTGTTCAAACCATCCTCTGCTACCAAATGTTTATAGTGGAGTCCAAGGTCCCTTCTGATAACCACCTAGACTCAGGGAAGGGCTATAATATATGGGAATTCTTTCTCTGACATATTTCTACTTACCATAGGAAATATACCATTTGGACCTGTGGGGCAAATAGGGTTTCTGCCTCCTCACACCCACCCCAAGATACAGTGGACAGAGGAAACAGAGAAGACAGAGAAAGCAGAGAAGACAGAGACTATCTTCCTTCGAAGGGGAAAGTCTTTATTACTTACCAAATTAGGTAACAACAAAGCAATCAGTTTTGTTATGAGAGGGAGAGAGACCACTGTGGTAAAGAGTCACTCAGTTGATCATCTCAGCCTCTTCTAAATACCACACAGCAGCCACTTATATACTCTTTTGCACAATGGAAATTCCCTCCCAAATCATACAACCTTGCAATTTCAGCTATTTACTGTCTTATTTCAGCTAATCTCTGTCTTACTTTATTGTTTACATAAAATGGAAAAATACTATCTGAATGTTATGAAATACAGAACACAATATCTAAATGTTTATGAAAAACAGAAGTCCAAGGTTTCTTTCACAGGAGATTACAGTTCTATTTTGCTACAGGAATCTTTCCTGGACCCAGGACTTTATCATTGTTTTGTCTAACAACCTCCACACATCTTCTTTCTCAAACTGTTTACATATTCTTTGTGTCCTTGCTGAGCTAGAGTCGGTGGCACCATTTCTGTCAGGGAAGGGGAAGAGCACTCCTTGCTGAATCAACTACTACTACTACTACTTAGCATTTCTATAGCGCTGCCAGGGTTACGCAGCGCTGTACAAGTTTAAACATGGGGAAGGACAGTCCCTGCTCAAGAGAGCTTACAATCTAAAGGTAACAAACTAAGTAGTCAGTGTAGGTATCATGAATGGGGAAGGTGGTTAGGCGCCAAAAGCAAGAATCAACATGAACTTGTATTCACAGATTTCACAGCTCTCAGCAGAAAGTAAAAATGCAGCTTTCAGGCATTTTAGAGCCTTTAGCTATGCAGTTCATGGGTCATAACTGACTTGTTAGTAGTCAGAAAAGTGCAAATCAATTCACCTCCTTAGGGTCCCTACTCCCTCCCCCACCTTCCCATGGTGCCGAGATTCCAGATAGCATTCCATACTTCCTATAGCCTCTTCTAAAGCTTTACAGCCCCTCCACATCAGATCCACCCTTAATCCGGTAGGTAGGGCCTCTAAGTACTGTTCCAGGATTAATTCCTGCATTATCTGGGGAACCGTTTTCCTCTCTGGCTCTAACCACTTCCCTGCTAGATTCCCTAATTTCTGGGCCAAGGCCCTGGGTGTCTCCCTCTCCGCCCACCGTAACTCCCTAAATTTCCTCCTATAGGTTTGCCTGCTCAGCCCATACCGGTCCAGGATTGCCCCTTTTAACTCAGCATAATCCCTTACCTCTAATGAGGGAAGGCTCCAGAAAGCCACTAGAGCCTCCCCTGACAAGGAAGGGGCTAAGCGAATGGTCCACTGCTCCAGGGGCGACCCTGCAGCCGTGGCCTCCCTTTCAAAAGCACCCAAATAATCCTCTATATCATCATTGTCCGCAAGCTTGCCCCATGAGAGCCAGTTAATATTTAAAGGTCCTACCACCGCAGAAGGTCCCTCTAAACTCATCAGGGCTAATGCAAATGTTATGCACAATATCAGTTTCCATGTGGCTAATAGGCAACTAGTAAGTCATAACACCTCTGTCCCAGATCAAGGCCTGAGGTTGCAGCTACCCTCCCGTGAGTGTGGCTGCAACTTCCAACTAACCTCCTCTGAGATGAATGAGATGACATGCCTCACTTCTGTATCCCCCTTTCTGGGGTGGATACTGTTTCATGGTATTCCTGCCTGAGGTCCTACTCTTAGTGGATGCCATTGCCTCATATTAAAGTTATGTACTTCTCCCCCCCCCCCCAAAAAAAAGGTCAGCCAACCATAGTCACAAATCATAATGCAAACATGCTGCTGACCAATGAGTGTGGTCTGCCAACATATCCTATGTACTCTGTGTCAGACCAGCTTCCAGGGTTCCCTGTCATGTCATCTCATGTATCTCACACCTCATGGGTATAGCCCAGGGCTCACCACACTTTTCCCCATCCCCCGCCTCAGGCCAGCAAGCTCCTGCACTATACAAGCCATGTTGGATGTGCTGATCTCAAGGACAATCCTTTTACATACACAGGGTGGCAGCAGCAGCAGCCAGAGGAGGAGGAGGAGGCGGCACCATCATCAGTGGCCAAGGAGGAGGAGGAACAGCAGCAAATGGTGGTTGTGGGTTGTGAATGGGCAGATATGCCTCCTCTGCAGGGGGAGGAGCAGGAGGAGGAGGAGCACCTACCAGCCCCAGCAACACCACCAGCCCCAGCAACACCACCAGCCCCAGCCCCAGCAACACCACCACCACCAGCCTCAACAGCACCACTGGACAACAGTACCGCAGCACTGCAACTCTTGCAGCAACTAGCTGCTCTAGTAAACCAGTTGCTGCTGGAGGTTGCAGCACTGCGGCACTCTGTACAGCAGCGGCAGGAAACACACAGCCGTCTCCATTTTAAGAAGGGTCATGGAGGGACAGGATAGGCCTCATTGAAGGGACCCAAAAAATGTATTGTAAATAGTTAGTTTATTTTTTTAATATTATATTACAATGTTAAACTTTTTCACCAACCAGAGTCTGTGTCTCTACATTGTGAGCTACATATGTGGTATTATCAAATGCTGGGGTTGATGTGAGAGGAAGCAGCAATCTGGGTTGCATGACAGGTGAACTGTGACAGAGAAATTTTGGTACATATGTGTGGCCATACAGCAATGGAGTAGCCAAGGGTGGGCCTGGGTGGGCCCAGGCCCACCTACGTTGGGCTCAGGCCCACCCAGTAGCAGCACACCTATGAAGTGTCTGGCAGGGATTCCCAAGCCCCAACAGCCGAAAATTCCTGTCCTTCCTGCATACCAGCCTTCCCTCTGATGTATTCCCGCCTATGCGGAAACAGGAAGTTGCATCAAAGGGAAGGCTGTGGAGCCAACATGAGCAGTGTGTATTATTTGTTGCTTGCTGCCAGTGAAAATCTGCTATTTAAAAGGTATGGGGGGAGGGGGATGTTTGAGAGACCATATGGCATGCAGGCAACAGAGGGAGAGACCACATCACTTGTGGGACAGGGCGGAGTTCTTCTGCCCACCCATCTTGGGCCCAGGCCCATCCAAAATTGGGTGTCTGGCTATGCCCCTGCCATACAGAAGGACACCTGTTACTTCCAAACTGCATGGCTGTATGGTAAGGGGGGGGGGGGGGGGGGAACAGAAATGCCCATCCAGCCTCTCCCCATTTTATCATAGAGCCCCACAGCACAGACTTGTATAAATAATAGGTATGTTGTCTAGCACTAGTGATCTGCCAAGTAGAAACTTGCAGATAACCATAGGTAGCATATAGACAATGTTTGCTCTCTGATCACCAGACACCCTTACCCACAACCAAACCACATTGGTGAGGGCGAGGAAGGAGCTAGAAACAGCTGGGTCACTTTTTCACATTGAATGTATCAGCAATGGTATATAGTGCTGAGGAGAAAAGGGACAACAACGGTAAAAGCATTAGATGGATGTTTACTTCATCACAATTGCAATATAATACATCAGGTACAGAAGGGCACGGGCTAGGGGAATTATATAGGCACCGGGCTGTAGCCACCTGCAGGTAATTTAGAATAGGAACTGCAACCAGAACCCCTCACCCTCACCATGAATTAAGGGCTCAAGGCCGTGGTAGGTACGCACTTGTGGCCACCTTGAAAATAGTTTGCAGGATAGAATTTAGAAATGTTGTTCCATAACTATGGAGTATTGTAGGACTGTGTTGAATAATGTGGAAAAGACATTCAGTGCATATATGCTCCCCCCCCCCCCCCCACCCCCAGCAACCTTGAGAATGGGTGGGCACTTCATAAAAGGGGACTGGGGTTCACCACATAAAGAAGGATGGAACCTAACGGGGAGACACATGAGGTGCAAAGCGGGAGAAAAACTACCAGCTGTGGATACCCGTGAACCTGGTGAAAATAGAGGTAAGATTTGAATGCGGAGAACATACAGAGAATAGGGAGCCCTTGACCATGAGGGATGCACACATCCATTCCCAGGGCCTCTTTCCCTCCCCCACCCCACAGGCAGCCACAACTGAGTGTGTCCAATAGAGAACAAGACATCTGTACAATGAGGCTTGGATGATCAAATCCTGGTGCTATTTTAGATAGCGCTCTGGAAATACCGCTCTTTCAACGCCATAGTATCATGGTGTAGCGCAATGGCATGATCAGAAGTTAATATATGCAGATATATGCAGCGGTGTAGCAGCGCTAATCCCTGTAGACAGCGTAGTTAAATGAAGCTAAGTAGCCAGGATGCATGCGCACTAATACGCGCTAGGCCACAAATAGCATGCATGTGCGTAGGGCTGCTTCTCATTTTGTCGTAAAGTGCGTCCTGTTATTAAGCGTGTTCAACCACGTGGTGCTGTAAAACATTGGTTGCCTGTTGATCGAGGTGATTTTGCACTTTTGTTGTTTTCTAGGGGGTGTGTTTTTATTTACCATTTCCCTTCTTTTCTGATTTTTCAGGATTCATCGCCGGCTTGTATAGCATAGGTAGTTATTGGTTCCTCCTGTTCCCGTGTGTTTTTAACCTTGTGCAGGTAAGCATCAGCTTTTTCTCTTTTAACAAAAGAGATTGAAGAGACGAAATCAAAAACTTGAGGGAGCATTCTGTATGGAGTAAAAACAATGCTTCAATTGCATCCAACAGAAATATTGAAAAGAATTTAGATTGAACTGAGATTGTAGAGTGGTGAATGGCTTTAATTTGTTATTTGAAATAACAGCTTCTATACACCAAATGTTACTATAAATCCATTCTTTCCATTGGAGAGGATGATTATTTATACGAATATTTATACAAATATAAGGGTTACACCACAAGGATGATTTGAATGAAGTGCCAGGGGTTCGTGTTGCAACACTGCTTGGATATTTTTTCACATTGTGACTGGAGAATTTTCTTTTTCTCTCTACCACAGCATTTGTTACCATTTCATCTTCCTCTCTCTGCTACAGTTCCAGCTACTAGTTGGTATTTGTTATTTTTATTAATGATGCTTCTTTTTGAGTGTGTGCAGGGCTGTGCCAACACAGTAAGCGGGGTAAGCACTGCAGGGGGGCACTGACCTCTGGAGGGCGCCGCCCAGGTCCGCTCACTTGCAAAATCTTTTACATGAAGTTGTGATTCTCACAGCATGAAAGATTAGGCAGCAGTGAGCTCTGGTGCAATTTGCATGACAACAAAACAAATGCAAACCTCACTGCACAGGGGAAAAAAAATGTTAGTTCCCTGTGGGGGGGGGGGGGGGGGGGGAAGAGATGAAAAACTCCTGGAGACAGGACAGAGGAATTACAATCCTGGAGTGTGGGCAGTCTGCAGAAGATTGCCACAGTAATGTAAGATGGGTCTCAGAAGAGTCAAGAGAAGAGAGCTGCAGTCTGCAACTGGTCCAGAAAGTTTAGGAGTTAAGTTTCAACCCTGGCTGCAGCACAGCAGCAGGGCAGGCTCTGAGGCTCAGGAGATGTCCTCTGTGATCAGTGGTCAAACAAGTGTCAATCAGTGTGGGATGCCAGTAGGCAGGCAGGCAGAGCAGCCAGCTTCAGTTTCAGCAGCAGTACTGCCGACCGTTGCCGTCCTCTTAGTCAACTCCAAACTCCTTTGCCTGCCAACCAACAGTGCGTGCACTGCACGAAGACCTTGCGTGCATGGTGCAGGCGCAGCAGCAGTTCCCAAAACAGTATTTTCAGGGCAGCACGAGTAGATCAGCCTGATCAGGCACAGTGCAGCTGCCTGCTGGCCCGTCATAGGTCATGTGACCAAACAGAGAGAAACCCAGACAAAGAATGAAAACTGGGAAACCCGCCAGGACTCCCGATGTTGCCCTCAAAAAGAGGACATGTCCGGGGAAACCCAGACATATGGTAACCCTAGATATGTGAAAATACATTTTGCTTTAATGAAATTGCTAAACTTTAGAGTCAGAGACTTATCAATGAGGGATACATACAGTGCTTTTTTTGCGCCGGTACAGCATACCGGCACCTTTTTCCTGAGGTCTGGCTCACTTGCCCGCTCCCTTCTGTTCCTGCTCTCGTGCTCAAAAATCTTTTACCTGAAGTCACGATTCTCCTTTCTCCCCTGCCCTCCCCTCTATGTGCAGCATGTCGCCTCCCTCCCCTGCCCTCCCCTCTCCATGCTGGACATGGAGGGGAGGGGAGAGGAGGGCAGGGAAGAGAGAATTGCTGGACATGGATGAGAGGGGAGGGCAGGGGGCAGAGGAGACATACTGGACATGGAGGGGAGGGGAGGTCAGCAAAGAGAGATTCGCTGGACATGAAGGGCAGGGGAGAGAGGAGAATCATTGGATATGGATGGGAGGTGAGGGCAGGGGAGAGAGGAGAATCGCTGGACATGGATGAGAGGGGAGGGCAGGGCAGGGGAGAGAGGAGAATTGCTGGACATGGATGAGAGGGGAGGGCAGGGAAGAGAGATTCTCTGGACATGGATGGATGGAGGAGTTGGCGGGGAGAGAGGAGAAATGCTGGTCTTGGATGGAGGAGAGGGGAGAGAGAATTATTGCTTTATATGGATACAGGGGAGGGACGAGAGAGGAGAAATGCTGAACATGGATGGAGGGGATGAGAGAGGAGAAGTGCTGGACATGGATGGAGGTGAGGAAAGAAAAAAGAAGAAGATGCACATGGAAGGAGATGAGGGAAAGGGAAGAGAGGAGAAAAACTGCATATGGATGGAGATGAGGGAAAGGGAAGAGAGGAGAAAAACTGCACATGGATGGAGAAAATAGGCAAAAGCTGGATCCACATTATACCTCCTCCAGTCAGTTCCACAGAGGAGGACACAGCTTTTACTTATGAATGTAGGGGAAGAAAGGAGGAAAGTAAAGAAATAAATGGAAAGGAAGCCCTGGAAACGGAGTTAAGAGAACAGATAGAGAGCAGCAGAATCAGAAACTCAGACCAATATGGATAGAAAAACAGTCACCAGACAACAAAGGTAGAAAAAAATCATGTTATTTTCATTTTAGTGTTTGGAATATGTCCACTTTGAGAATTTACATCTGCTATCTTATTTTGCAATGTATAGCAATTTGTTTTCTAAGAATATTGCTGACAATTCCTGTCAGTGTGGCAAGTGGTGTGCGATCATTTTCACAGTTAAAAATCATAAAAATTATTTGTGATCAAGTATTTTGCAAGAAAGGCTTGTAAGCCTTGCCATCTTGTGCCACACGGGGAGGGGGGGAGGGGCAACTGATAGTCTGCAGGGGACACCAGAGACCCTAGGCACGGCCCTGAGTGTGTGTGTGTGTGTGTATGTGCAAGTGCGCTCAGTAGGCGTGGAAGGTGTGTGTGTTTGTATGTTAGCTTATATCTAAGTAGTCATGGAGGTTTGTGTGACTTTCGTAATCCATCTCTTTGCTTGTGTCTGGGTAGGTATGGAGACCGTCCCGCTGTCTGGTGAGCATGCCAAAAGAACACATTCATGTCACTTCATGGAAGAAGAAAATGACCTGATTCTCAGACGCGTGACAGAGGAGTTTGCACATTTGAACCCCCAGTCCAATTCCCGGGCAAGGAGCACTGTTAGCTCCAAAAATAAAGTGTGGGCGCAAATAGCAATGGAAGTAAGCATGCTGGGAAGGGCACACCGCACTGCGGAACAGGTGAAACACCGTTGGCGCGATATGCGCAGTAGGGTAAAAAGCAAAGTGGCTCTGATCAGGGCTTCGCAGTGACAGACAGGTGGTGGTCTGTCACTGCGAAGCCCTGATCAGAGCCACTTGTTGCTCTGTTTTTACTGGCGCTTCTGATTAAGCCCTCTGTTAGATTCTAGTCAGAATTTAAATGCTATCTTTTGAAACACAGCATTGAGCACTTATAAAAACAAGGAGAAGTTTAAACCCCCATGATAGAAACTATCAACGGCCACTGCTTGGCACGTTGTAAACCTAGGACGTCATGTCCGATAGGTTCTGAGGGTTTTTCTCCTTTTATATAAAAAACATTTATAATATACAAAAAAATATAAAGTATATAAAAGAATACCACAGTGGATTAGCCATTTTCTCTGGTGTTGTTTTTCTGTTTTGCATTTTTACTTACCACAGTAAAAAATGGCCTAGTGCGTGTCGATTTCTCACGTCCAAGCTAGCGCAGGCCACTTTTTACCACAGCTTAGTAAAAGGGCCCCATAGTGAGACTATTCCATGACACCTATGCATGTAACTTATAGAATACTAGTAAAAAAGGCCCGTTTCTGTAAGAAATTAAACGGGCGCTAGCAAGGTTTTCCTTTGAGTGTGTGTGTTTGACAGAGTGTTTGACAGTGACTGTGTGTGAGAGAGACAGAGTGAATGTGCGAGTGTGTGTGTGTGTGTGACAGAGTGTATGTGTGTGTGTGAGAAAGACAGAATGTCGATTGATTGTGTATGTGTGTGTCACACACAGAGAGACACAGCAAGGCTGTGTGAAAGAGAGAGTGATTCGCTGTGTGCTTCGGGTGGGGGGTGTTTGATGTGCTTGGGGGGTGTTTGATGTGTAGGGGGGGCTTGGGTGATCACCGAGGGGGGGGGGGTTCTGTGGTGCCGCGCTTGTAGTTTTTTGATGCGCCGCTCCCTGCCACTTGCTCCGAAGTGGCAGGGAGCGGCGCACTGACAGCTGATTCCCAGGCAGTGGGAGGAGTAGGGAAACACGCGGAGCGTGTTTCCCTACTGCTCCCCCTGCCTGGGAATCAGCTATGAGTGACGTCATCCTGTCTACGGAACCTAGCTCAGCAACTCCAGGAGCCACGGACACAGGCAGTCCCACATTACAACGTTGGTGGTGAGAATTATTATATAGGACTAGTATAAATCCATATCATGACACCTAAATGTAAGTGCGAGCATTTATTATAGGTCTATGGCTCACATGAATTCTCACAAATAAGTGTGACATTTACACGTGCATCTAACAGTTTTCTGGAAGACAGCCATATAAATGCCAGCCCTGCTTATGGATTGCCCATGCTCTGCCCGTGTGAACGATTCCCTAACAATTATCTGCAAAGCAAACTGAGCATGTAATTATGGAATCCTGTTAGGTGTGGCACGATGCATGGATATTTCAGTCCATAATTTAGTTCTAGTTGTTATTCATATGCAAAGCATGTCATTTAAATTCTTATTTTATTCTAGTTCTCGCAGCAATGTTCGTTTTAGTTTTTATTCAGTCCTCTCCCAAAACGTTTAGCTCTTATTTAGTTCACAAACTGATGACAAGTAATTTCAGTTCTTGCTTTTTATTTAGTGTGAGCAAAACAGACACAATTACAGGCATATCAAGAACAGCCTGGAAAACACTAAAAGCTAACCTGTTTAAAAAGGCATACCCTACCGATCCAACATAATTGCCTGATCTCTGCAGCACAACAAAACTAAAGAACGTAATGGACATAACACAACTCTTCCGTTGTATGATTCCCTAATGCAGCTGTGCCACATGAACTTTATCTTACCACAAGATCACTTTGTATTTGTTTACACCGGAGTCTGTAACGCCTCTCCGGTACTATGTAAGCCACATTGAGCCTACAAATAGGTGGGAAAATGTGGGATATAAATGTAACAAAAAAAAATATATATATATCACATGCACTTAACAGTCATTTTTTTCAGTGTAAAACCAAACCAATAGCAAATGACTTAGTGCTTTTCTCAATGTGAAAACACACCAATAGCAGAAACAGACAATGTCCACTATAACTATTCCAGTTTGGCATTTCGTTTTAGAAATACTCTCGTTTCCAAGTGACAAACAAAAGCCAGCAAATAAGAGAAATAAAAAACATATAGAACAGCTCTCAGAATATCACCTGCACATAACTTAGGGACCCTTTTACTAAAGGGTTAGCGCACACAATGGGCTCGCCATTCGCCAATCTGGAACTACCACTGGGGTACCACAGGATCCTGGTGCTAGTTTCGACCCCCGATGTGCACCATTTCCGGCACTACAGAAATATTTTCTATTTTTGTAGCACCAGAACTTAACTAGTGGTAATTGGGCAGTGCCGAGCGCTGCCTGGTTACCGCTCGGTTAGCGCAGTACCCCTTACCAGCACCTCAATGGGTGGCAGTAAGGGATCTTCCTGGAAATGGCTGCGTGGCAAGTGGTTCATTTATTGCATGCCGACGGCCATTTCTTTTCTAAAAAAAAAAACCCGACCTTTTACCTGCTGCAGTAAAAGGAGGCCTCATTGCACATCACAAACACGAGCTGATGCAAGATCAGGACCCCGTTTACTGCAGCTTAGTAAAAAGGGCCCTTAGTGCTTTCAAATCAAACCAATCGCACATAACTTAGGGGTCCTTTTACTAAGCTGCTTGAAAAAGGGCCCTGTGGTAGCGGCAGGGGCTGTTTTTTCCTGTGTGCCAGGACCATTTTTACCGCAGTGGGTAAAAAGCCCCTAAAAAATTGGCCATGTGGTAAGATTACTCTTACCACATGGCCATGCGGGGAGAGCGCTTGCTGCCACCCATTAAGGTGGTGGTATGGGCTCCTGTGGTAACCCGGTGATAACTGGGCAGAGTGCAGCGATGCCATTATCGCTGGATTAGCGCCGCACTATAGAATAAAAAACTTTTGTGCACACTGAAGACGAAACTACTGCCGGCGGCCGCGTTCCGGGGTAGCATGCAGTAATCCTGTGTTGGGCTTTCCGATGCTTTGTAAAAAGGGCCCCTGAATGCTTTTCTCAATGTGAAGCCAAACTAATAGCACAAACAGACAATGTTTACTATAACTGTTTGAGATTAGGATTTAGGTTTAGAAATTCTCTCATTTCCAAGCTAAGTTTATTTCTTTGTCCAGCAGTCATTATTCACCACAGAGAAAAGATTATTTCTATATAGGCTTGTGATGCTGGTGCTGACAGAAGATCTAGAGCCATAGGAAGTAATGTGTCATAGATTGCACTTTTCTTATGCCAAAATTGAAAAGCATTCTGCAATATTATTTGAAGTCTAACTTCCGCAATGCACTTGTTTATTTGCACTTCAACAGTTTCTTGAACTGGAGCAGGACTTCTTACTTCTGTCACTTTCAGCTTCTCGGCAATATAAATAAACTTTCCAGGCCTACCAGAGTGCTGCTGGGGGTGTTGACATTTGAATTCTATCCTGCAACAGGTGGATTACTTTTTGTGAAGGCTTCATTGCAGATTGTTTTCATGTGTTTCCTAATCAATTAAGAATTGTTTGGCAATTGCAAGTAGAGGACTCATTTCTTGAATTAGCATAACAGATGTAATGCAAGGATCAAGCAGGCATGTAGCAACTGGAAGATGATTGAAAGTCAGTGAAGGCACTGCTGGGTGTCATAATCGAGGAAAATTGGTTGTTGAATGCTTGTAAACAATTTCTCCTTCATGCTTCATTTGACTTTTCTATGGGACATTGCAAATTGGGTAGAGAAGGAATAATATAAGACATGAAGCATGAATTGCTTTACAACGTGTCTGTTCAGCAAGTGGTTGTAACAAACGGCAAAGTTCCTCCAGCTTTGTCCATTCGAATCAACGATCAATCCAGAAAAAAACTCATTAACATCTCCTTTCAGCTCAAGAAGCCATCTTGACATGTCATAGGTGCTGTTCTACCCTATAGGACCATCATTTACACTTCCTTTACCACACTTATTATGGAGTCTCTGTGGCCAGAGAACATTTTCTGAACTTATTAAATATCTTGTGCGCCTTCATTAGGATATCAACAGACCTGTTTTGATATAGATTCTTAATAGCCAACGGAATCAAATGTGCCATACAAGGCATCCATGGTTACCTTTGAGGTGTAGTTTCAAAACACTTAGACTTACAAAGTTACATACAGGCTTATTTTCGAAAGAGAAAGACGCCCATATTTCGACCCAAATCGGGAGATGGGCGCCCAAATCGGTATAATCGAAAGCCGATTTTGGGCGCCTCCAACTGCAGTCTGTCACTGGAACGAACAAAGTTGATGGGGGCATGTCAGAGGTGTGGTGAAGGCGAGACTGGGGCGTGTTTATCGGCCAAGGAGAGATGGGCGCGCTCGGCCGATAATGGAAAAAAGAAGGGCGGCAGAAGCGAAAATTTGGGCCGCTTTTTTGGACCCTTTTTTTCACAAACAAGTCCCCCAAAAGTGTCCCAACTGCCCAGATGACCACCAAAGGGAATTGGAGATGACCTCCCCTGACTCCCCTAGTGGTCACTAACCCCCTCCCACCAAAAAAAAAGAACTTTAAAAACTTTTTTTTGCCAGCCTGTATGCCAGCCTCAAATGTCATACCCAGCTCCATCACAGCAGTATGCAGGTCCCTAGAGCAGTTGTTAGTGGGTGCAGTGCACTTCAGGCAGGTGGACCCAGGGCCCCCCCCCCCCATACATGTTACACTTGTGGTGGTAAATGGGAGCCCTCCAAACTCCCCCAAAACCCACTGTACCCACATGTAGGTGCCCCCCTTCACCTATAAGTGCTATGGTACTGGTGTAAAGTTGTGGGGAGTGGGTTTTAGGGGGGGAATTTTGGGGGCTCAGCACCCAAGGGAAGGGAGCTATGGACTTCGGAGGTATTTTACAGTTTTTTTTTTACTGTTTACAAGTGCCCGCTAGGGTGCCCAGTTGGTGTCCTGGCATATGAGGGGGACCAGTGCACTACGAATCCTGGCCCCTCCCACGACCAAATGCCTTGGAAGTGTTCGTTTTTGAGCTGGGCAGTTTCGGTTTCCATTATCGCTGAAAAACGATACCGCCCATCTCAAATCCGCCCAAATCCGATGCATTTGCCCGGCACCAACCATATTATCGCAACAAAAGATGGACACCCATCTTTTTCGAAAATACAGTCTGTCCCGCCCCTTCGCATACCCGTCCTCGGAGATAGTCGCCCATGGAGATGGGCGTTCGCGTTCGATTATGCCCCTCATAATAATCTACAGAACTTTGTAAGTCTAAGTACTTTGAAAATAAGCCCCATTGTGTTACAAAGAATATCAAATTCTGAAGTCGATTTCAAATCATCCCCATTGTCTTGTGAATTTTCATCTGAGTCACTGATATCAGGATAAACATTGTCTTCTTCATCTTCATCTGATTCATCACTGTCTGAATTAGCAATGGATAATCTACCATTTTCCATATTACTGTGGTTTGTTTTATTCATTATAGCTGTTTCAAAGTACACAAACTGCTTTGACTATTTTAGTACCATTATCGGTAACAATTAACATTACTTTGTCAGGCTTCGTATCCCACTCTATCAGACTTCCATCTAGGCATTGTGCAATTGCATTCCCAATAAGTGGATGATGTAGTTTCTTAAGGTTAAGGATTGCATGTGTAGGTTATAAGATTCCTGGGTCAAAGAAGCAAGCTGATATTCCAAGAAATGAACAAGAGAGGACTTTTTTGTTCATCCATCAAGACATATTGTACATGATTCTATATATGGCACCTAGAATCTAGGCACATCTGATAGAAGCGCCTAGGCGTATTCTATAAGATGCCTTAGATTCAGACACGGTATATAGAATATGCTTAATAATGTTCTAAAAAATCTAACCAAAGTATTAATCTAACATACCGACAGGAAAAGAACCGCTTCTGGTCCTAAATATAGCTGCCACCAGCTTCACAGGTGCCATCAGCATTTTAAAATAACACATGTGCATAAACCACCGCCGCATTATCCAATAGACACTTCTTGGGGGCCATGCGTGAGCAGTCTTCTCATAACAGTGTCCAATTTATTTCTTTATTGAGTCCCCTAGGTTGTACCATTGCCCATTCAAAGATCATCTTTTGTTCTTTCTCCAGTAATATTCGTGATACATCACCTCCTCTAAGGAGCTTTAAACCTGCAGTATCACAAACTACAAATCTTGTAAATTATGTTGTGCTTTCCTCCAATGTTGCACCGATGGTACTTCTTCTCTGCCAAACTGTAGATTGCTTAAATGTTCTGCTATACACAACTTTATCTTTCTGTGGGTCTTTTCTATATAGTACTTCCAACAGGGATGTTTGATGCAATAAATAACTTGAGCAGTATTGCAATTTGATCTATGCGCGAGGTAATAAATCTTCTGGGTTGTCAAAATCGGTACCATATCTGTCTGCCAAACTTATGAACACACTGTCCACATGGAAAATGACCCTTCTCTATCTCTTTTACAGATGGTTCCCTAAGTACAGAACTGGTAGTTCCTGAAATTGTGGGTGAAATTGCATAACATGCCAAAGCATTTTAATGATTTTCTTTATCTCAGCTCAATACTTTGTGTATGGTAACACACTGCTTTTTAATATATTTATAAACTAGTAAAAAAGGCCCGTTTCCGAAACCAATGAAACGGGCGCTAGCATGTGGCTTTTTTTATGTGTGTGTATGTGTCACAGAGTTATTTTGTGTGTGTGTGTGTGTGTAAGTGTGTGAGGGTGCAGTGTGTGTGCAGGTTGTTGATGTCTTTTTTTGTTTTGTTTTGTTTTTTGCTTGGGGGTTGGGGGATGTGCTGTGCTGTCCTTGGTCGCTGTTTGCTGCTGGCTGGGTCTCGGGTAATCCTTCCAGCTGGGCGCAGCTTGTCCTGTTCGCCCACGTCCCAGATGGTGACGGGCACGTTGTTTTCCGGTTCCTCTGACTCCATGTCAAGCGATCCCAAATATAGTCTGTGCTATAGGCCCTCTGGCACTCTTCAGTACTGGCATTAGGCATTAAAAAATTTCTCCCCCCCCCCCCCCCCGGTCTATTTTTGCACATACCCACAGCAGGAATATTCTTCTCTCGTTCCAGCGGTGGTTCTGTGCTCTCCGTGCTGCACAGATAATGAGCCATTCTGCTGGGGAATGCTCCTCCCTTATTGTCACGTAGTTTCCTCTAATTGGTCCGTCTTACGTTGCCTAGTGTTGCCTGTGAACGGTGTTGTGATGGTCCTTTGTGTTTCAGAATGTTGAGGGTGTTTTTTCTGATTGGTCCGTCATGCGAGGGCGGGGCAGAGAGACATGGTCAGTATTGTGGCTTCACCACCATGAATCCATGAACCCTTCAGGGAGTGACTGAGTGACTTCAGAACGTTGTCTTCAGAACGTTGAGGGTGAGTTTTATTATAGTAGATGATTTAGAGATGGGAGTAACTAGCGAGGTAATTAAATTTGGTGATGACACAAAGTTATTCAATGTCGTTAACTCGCGACAGGATTCTGAAAAATTACAGAAGGACCTTACAAGACTGGGAGACTGGGCGGCTAAATGGCACATGACGTTTAATGTAAGCAAGTGCAAGGTGATGCATGTGGGAAAAAAGAACCCGAATTATAGCTACATCATGCAAGGTTCCATGTTAGGAGTTATGGACCAAGAAAGGGATCTAGGTGTCGTCGTTGATAATACACTGAAACCTTCTGCTCAGTGTGCTGCTGCGGCTAGGAAAGCGAATAGAATGTTGGGTATTATTAGGAAAGGTATGGAAAACGGGTGTGAGGATGTTATAATGCCGTTGTATCGCTCCATGGTGCGACCGCACCTTGAGTATTGTGTTCAATTTTGGTCGCCGCATCTCAATAAAGATATAGTAGAATTGGAAAAGGTGCAGCGAAGGGCGACTAAAATGATAGCAGGGATGGGACGACTTCCCTATGAAGAAAAACTAAGGAGGCTAGGGCTTTTCAGCTTGGAGAAGAGACGGCTGAGGGGAGACATGATAGAGGTACATAAAATAATGAGTGGAGTGGAACAGGTGGATGTGAAGCGTCTGTTCACGCTTTCCAAAAATACTAGGACTAGGGGGCATGCGATGAAACTACAGTGTAGTAAATTTAAAACAAATCGGAGAACCTTTTTCTTCACCCAACGCATAATTAAACTCTGGAATTCGTTGCTGGAGAATGTGGTGAAGGCGGTTAGCTTAGCAGAGTTTAAAATGTGGGATACAAGTGCAGCAAATAAATAAATAAATGGACTTGGGAAAAATCCACAATTCCAGGAATAACATGTATAGAATGTTTGTACTTTTGGGAAGCTTGCCAGGTGCCCTTGGCCTGGATTGGCCGCTGTCGGGGACAGGATGCTGGGCTCGATGGACCCTTGGTCTTTTCCCAGTGTGGCATTACTTATGTCTTATGTATGTCATCCTAGAGTCTTAGATTTGTTGTTTAGGTTGAGACAACCAGTGTCATTGCAAGTATAGTGCTCTCTTATAAGCTCTTTTAATAATCCTAGAAGGGTAACACATGCTGTTCAGATTTGTGAGACATAATCAACGCTTGGTGTTTATATTCCTCCGTCATAGTACATAATCTCCTCAATCTCAAAAATTGACCCACTGATACTCAATAGCGGACTCAATAAAAAAGTAGATTTGACGCTGTTATGAGAAGACTGCTCATGCACAGTCCCCAAGAAGAGTCTACTGGATAATGTGGAGGCAGTTTATGCACATGTTTAAAATGCCAGTGGCATCTGTGAAGCTAGTGGCAGCCATTTGTTTTTCTAGGAGTTGGTTTATCCATCCCTCCCTAGACCTCCGCGGAACCCCTTTCCACGGTGAGATGAATCGGGGTCCAAAGGAGTGCCTTCGGACACGGAGGTGTAGGGGGGGTGACAGAAGGCGCAGTTCAAATCTAATTCCCATGACCACAACTTTCTGTCTTCTAGGATCTAGGTGAATCTTTGGCCAGTTATGTTCCCACATAAAGTCTACATGAGTGAAAGATAATTTATTTATGTGTATAGTATTTCTGTGAAACAGTTTGAAGAGAAGGAAGAGATTGAAACTGAGACTAGAGAAGTTTAGTGATAAAGATAGTCTTTTATTCTCACCAAATGAATCTGCCAGCTGTTACACACGTCAGTCAAATTCTGGGTTCAATGGACCGTAGCTTCGCCGTCATCCGACTCAAGTTGGGGAAGGACTCCGACTCTAGCTCAGATGCACTGTCCTTATATAGCATTTGCAGTCCATACAACTCAATGGAGAAAGACTTTTTTTCTAATTTTTTTTTCATCTATGAATCATACTTAACCGCAGGTCAGGTGCCCACCTGCCCCTCCTTTCTGATATTACTTAATAACGTCAATTTCCGGACTTGTAAACATCTTTCCTAATATAGAGAGATCAGTTTCTTTGTATCTTGTGACTCTGGGAGCCATTTTAACTACAACAGACTCCATGTTCTGAACCAAACATTTTAGGATCTTAGCCATTAATTCCTTGATCTTGGCTTTTGCACTGCTTTTGAATGTCACACTAAATTCTAATAAGGCTTATCAAGCAGCCCTGCTTCTGTAGGTGCTCAGCAACAAGGCCATCATCAGATTTTTAGGCCTAGTCAGTGCTTTTCAGCAGTTTAAGCTATATAACTCAGCCCACCACTATTCCAGTGGATGGGTCTCAAGCTGGGACACATATTAACATTCCCCTCTTCATCCTATCTCATAGGGTGACACCAGGGTTAACGTACTATGGTACCATCCATTCCAGAAGGTATCCTGTAAAACTATTGGATTAGAGAGTCTAATTGAAAACTGGTATGGCCAAGATTTTGGAATTCAGGTCACAACATAGACACTGTTTCTGTTATTCTAACCCTTCTTGGGGCTTACCCATATCTGCGATTAAGTAACATACTATGATTACAAAGATAATATCTTTCAACCTATGAATATGCAGGTTAAATCTTACTTTTACATATGTATGTATATATATTGCTAACAATCATTAATTCTTTGGTTATATACTGATTATATGCTAAGTATACGTTTGCATTGATTACATAGTCATATTGCTTATTGATCACATCATTGTATAAAGCCTTACATCATTATATTGCATCCCTATGTGCTCTTAATCGATTATACAGTTGCAGACATCTCTACAGTGTCTCTAACATTTGCATAGCGATTGGTCCATCTCATAGGGAGATAGTCCAATGTGTTGTCTCCTGTGGTATTGGGAAGGAGATTTTCGTACAGGACATATTGTCCTGTGGCTGCTTTCTTGGTTATGGCAGTTTCAATTAAGCGTTCTACTAAGTCTCTAGCACACGGGATTATGCAGCATCCTACTAATACAAAAATTGCAACCACTATGATTATGGTGGTGGCTGCAGAGATGATAAATGTCTTCCATTTACCAAATGCTTTATCCATCCAACCAGTCCAAGATGTATCAACACCTGAGTTCTCAGCCAATTCCTTTGACAGTGAGGTAAGGCCTTTCAAAGCTCTGGTAATTGACCCATCTGGTGCAGTGTTGTTGGGGATAAAGGTGCAACACTGTGTACCTATTTTGCGACATATGCCACCGTCTGCCGCTAGCATTTGGTCAAGCACTAATCGATTTTCAAGCATCATTCTGCTAGTGGCGTCTAACTGCGCTACAATTCCTTGAACCGCATCTCTAGTATAATTCACAAATCTCTGCTGGTTGTAATATATGTAGTTAATCCAATCTACGTTCTTATTGATGGTCGACCACCAAAAGAAGGCAGATTCGAATCCTGCAGCAATCTGATTTCTAGCTTTGAACTCATCAGGGACCCCTCTTGGAACTCCAATTGCATCTATATAGACCCGATCATCAAAAGATCCAGGCATTGCATGTCTCTTCACTTGTGAGGAAGAGCTGCTATGAGGAGGAATCAAAGATGCTATAATGATTGGAATTACCAATTTGACTAGGGCACATCTGCCTGTCCAACTTCTGTGAAGTGTATGGTGGATGGTGTGGGTTCCACAATACCACCATACATCGGCTCTAGCCTGTGAAAAGTCTGTGAGGTTCAGACCTCGCAGAGTCCCTCTTCCTAGAGTGGTATTGCAATTGGTCAAATTTCCCAGAAACCGTGGGTTTTTAACTGCATATCGGTCCAGACATGTATGATACCTTGTGACAGGGTCTGGAATTCTGAATGCGGGTGGTACCCTCAGCCGAGGGGGCAAGTAGGGGTGATGTTTGTCAAGATGTTGACAAGACTGATTAATTTCTTCTTTTACCTGCAATAGCTCTAACATACACCAAAAACCATCTGGATCATTGTAAAGATCTAAAGGAAAAGGGACTACTGTAGGTTCTGCCCTTGCATGGGCGCAAAAATAACAATTACAAACATTCAAACTCGCTGTAGTATAGTGGGCCCATTCGAGCCACAGATTTGTATCCCCAAACCCAGTTTCTAGTGCAATTAAATCTTTGGAGTTATTAATCGGTACAACTTGATAGAGAATTTTTACTTCTGGGATCTTGGTTGGCATTAAGGGGTTTCTTGCAGGTTGGGGAGGGGGAGTAATAAACATGTTACACAGTACAGACTGAAAAAAAATCAAGCCAAAGAATTTGGTTTTTCATGTTTAATTCATTTATAAAAACACTTGAAAAATGTCAATTCAAAATATTAAACTATAAATGGTAATGTGTTTGTGTATAAAATATTCATTATCATGTACAAAAAACTACAGTACATAATCATTTATTACACATAACTTCATAAAGCTTTTAAAAAAGTTTTTTTTCCCCCCCATAGCTCAAAAACAAACAACGTGTTAGATTAATAGTTTTGTTAGATTTTTTAGAACATTGTCTCCTGGATTCTACATAGTGCAACCGAAGTTGTGTGCTCAAATCAGGTTGTATTCTGATTTGTGTGCGCAACTTAATTATCTTAACAAAACCAATCAATGCCGATAATTGCCACTTCACAGGCATTTATTGACACTAATTGGCATTAATTAGAATTTATGCAGAGAACTTGCTAAGCATATTCTGTGAAGTTCAGTTTGTAAATTTTAAGATACAGAATTGAAAAGGCGGTATGGCTATGGGTGTGGAATGGTTGGGTCATAGGCGTTTCTAATGTACGCTGATATAGAATACACCCACTCCACGCCTTAGTATCAAGTTTTACTTGGTGTAAATACCTGAGATTACATTTAGTCATGTGGATAGTTACTAGGCACAATCTATAAACTGTGCCTAACTTTAGGTGTAGTTTATAGAATACGCCTAGGTATATATTTTTTAATGGTGCCAATTTTTATGGCACCCTATATAGAATCTGGTCCAAAATGTACAAAAAATTTTTTATGGACCTTTGTCGTGGTTGTGGCCGTGCCATTGTGTTCGGACTTGCTGTTTCTCTGTGTCTGGCTCTGTGGCTTTTCTGGTCTGCCTTTTTCCCTTTTGTTATTCTTCCTTTGGGCCAGGCCTCGCTTTGGTCTCCCTGCTTCTGCTTCATTTCCTGTTGTTGTTCTTCCTGTTAGCCAAGCCTCGTTTTGGTGTCCCTGAAGCCAGGCCTCGCTTTGGTCTCCCTGCTTCTCCTTCATTTCCTACTTGTGACATCGTCAGCCTACTCCTTTGTAGGGACCTAAGGAGCTTTCCTGCGTTGCCTTTTGTTGTGAGTTTGAGCCAGGTTCTGCCCCTGCTCTGTGTTTGAGCTAGTTCTGTTCATGTTCCCTGTCAAGTCAAGTCCCTTTCAGTATCCAGTTCCAGTCAAGTAAAGCCAAGCCAATTTTAGAATCCTGTTCTAGCCAAGTCAAGTCCGTTCCAGAATCCTGTTCTAGTCAAGCCAAGCCAAGCCAGTTTCAGAATCCTGCTCCAGCCAAGCCTGTTTGAGAATCCTGAATCCTGTTTGAGAATCCTGAATCCTGTTCCAGCCAAGCCTGTTCAAGAATCCTGAATCCTGTTCGAGAACCCTGAATCCTGTCCCTGCCTTATTTATTGTCTTGCTTCTGTTATTCTTTTTGCCTAGCTCCTATCCTGTCTTGCCTGTCTAGTTGTGCTTTGTCTTGTCTCTTTCAGTCTAGTCCTGTCCGGATCCAGTCCTTGCCTTGCCCTTTTCTGGACCCAGTTTTAATCTACTTCCGTGTTTTGCCTTGCCTTGCATTTCTGGGTCCCAGTCCCAGTTTTAATCCAGTTCCGAGTCTTGCCTTGTCCTCGCTGGGTTCCAATTCTAGCCCTTTGCCTTCTTTTCCTTGCCTCGTCTGGATCCGGTTCTTGTGTTGCCCATTGTGTTTAGTTACCTCTGTCCTGCCTTGTTGAGTGTCTTAGTTTATCCTAATCCAGTCTGTTCTGATTCCTGCCTGTGCCAGCCCCGGTGATTTGCCTGCCAAAGCTCCGGCTTTGGTCCAAGGGCTCACCATTCCTGACAGTTGTGACAACCTTTCATCATATTTTTGATATTTGTTTACTTATCCCCCGAGGAAGCCATTTGATGAAACTCGGATCCATGTTGGGAAATTGTGGACACTGTGTCTACTCACTATTGTAAGGGAAATCTCAAAGATACTACGAGTCAAGCATTATGAACTTTATGAAACTTGAAGAAGATTGCTATATCTTGGAGGGTATGTCTAGAAAGATAAGTGTACTTATATTACAACAACACTTGCATTTTATATGAGAGACTTGATTAAGGCTTGTGCAATGATAGATAACGGTGACCTTGTTTTGGTGACAGTCACGATTGTTTTCTGAGCACATTCACTTTTTTTGTAGTTTATTTTTTTTGTAATATATACATGTGGTGATTATTTAATTCGATAAGGAAACCTGAATATATAATTTGAGGAACATTAGAGCTTGGTCATTAATACAGAGAATAGCAAAAAGCCATTTTTACTCATGCAGTAAAAATGGCCTTCGTGCCCAGGAAAAAACTGCACAAGGGCACATTAGGGCAACTTTCTGCCACAGCTTAGTAAAAGGATCCCTAGATGCTGAAAAACAGTGCACACTATTTAAGAAACAGGGGGCATTAGTTGAGTAATAGTGCATACTATTGATGATACTGCCTCCAAATGAAAAATAAATAAATAAATAAATAAATAAAAGACCTCAATTGTTTTTTAATTCCATATACAAAGGAAGAAAACTACACAAAACAAAAATGTTTGGTCTACATGACTCTATCGTTCTATTTTCCAAGAAAGGAGCCAAATAGGCTAATTATATCATTACAACTAATTCAACTTCCTAAATATAAATAGTTTATAAATTGCAGCTATGTTAATCTATAGGTAACATGGCTACATAGACAGAGTTCCTCTTGAGTCTCCATGAGTAATCAATTCATAATCTAAATGCCAGGCAGAATGTGGTTCCAATGCATACGAGTCAACTAGCAATTCAGAGCAATTCAGTTCACATTGATTAAGGGTTATTCATTAACTCAAGTTCAGAAATAAAAACACAAAGTTGCTTAGGTCAAAATGTTCAGCCAAATACAACCATTGACTTACTTCACTTCCTTCCCTTCATGTATTCAGAAAAGTTGAATTATTTCATTTCAATAAGTAAAAATATAATTTAATTCAAATTTTCACAAATCTCCAGAGAAGGGTTCTACAGCAAAGCTGATAGCCCTCCTAGTTGTTGGCAACTAAGGTACTTCCTCATTTCTAGCATTCCTTTCCAAGGCCCACTTCCTCAGGGTTGGGAACACTGGTCCCCAGAATGAGGTTCATGTCAGGTTCTCTTAACTTGCCTGAACCTGAATTTACTAGAACTACTCAATATCTCAGAGGCAGGGCAGCAGTATCACACTGAAACAGGCCTCTGGTTCAAGGAAGTCCATGGGATCCTTGATGCAGACCCTAGTTATGGCTTAGCAACACACCATCCTTACAGACAGTAGCATGGTAACTCTATAGGCTCATGCTGCTACCCTAAATAAGTAATCCTGACTGAGGCCCATGGGTTTTCTGTAACTTTTTATATTTTTCAACATAAAAGGATGGGGTTTGGACTGTTGTATTACAAATTGCTCCAACAGAATTAATTAAAACCTCATTTTTAGAATAGCACCCCAAAGTTACCGGAGTGCATAATAACATGGCTGAGCTAGCGCCACACCCCTTTTGCAGGTCAATCTACATTAAAGGTTAAATTGTTAAGTTTGTTTGAGGCACAGTCAGTGGTTGCAGGATGTTTGACTGATTAATCTGTTCAGGGCTGATTGGAGTTTTAAGCCAGATACAACCAATCAGTGGTGAGCAGAATATGAACGTGTTGAGTGAGAAATGTGTTTTGAGGACATTCTTTTGTGGAGTCAAGGTGGGAGGAACATGTTTGCCCTCTCTCCCTCCCCTGTCAAGTAGTCTGTTTTAGCAAAGTGTAATAAGGTTTGGGTACCTTTGTCATAGAGGAATATTTTTTCAGAAGCTATTCATATTATTTTGAACTAAACAAGGGAACATGATACATGACCACTATTTCATACTGTGTAGAAAAATTGGGCCCATGTGCATCACCATCATGGACATAGGTTTGGGGTCAAGGCCTGGTCTGGTAGTACCGCATTCCAGGTGGGTTGGAAGATATTCACAACGGGGACTTTCAGGCTCATTTTTGAAAGAGATGGACGTCCAAAAAGTGACATAAATTAGTACTTGTACGTCCATCTCACAGAAACGTCCAAATTGGTATAATCGAAACCGCATTTTGGATGTTTTTCTCAGAGGTCCGTTGGAAGGATGTCCAAATTTCAAGGGGGCATATTGGAGGCGTGTTCAAGGTGGGATTTGGCCATTCCTAAGACTTGGATGTCTTTAAGCTATAATGGAATGAAGCAAAAACGTCCAGCACTAAACTTGGACGTTTTGAGCTGGACCTGTTTTTATTACCAATAAGGCACAAAAAGGTGCCCCAAATGACCAGATGACCACTGGAGGGAATCAGGGATGACCTTACCTTACTCCCCCAGTGGTCACTAACCCCCTCCCACCCCCACCCCCAAAAAAGTGTGTTGAAGAACATTACTTGCCAGCCTCTATGCTAGCCTCAGATGTCATATTCAGGTCCATGACAGCAGTATGCAGGTCCCTGGAGTATTTTAGTGTACTTCAGACAGGTGGACCCAGGCCCATCCCCCTACTATCTGTTACACTTGTGCAAGAAACTGTGAGCCCTCCAAAACCCACTGTACCCACATATAGATGCCCCCGTCACACGTAAGGGATGATAGTGGTGTACAGTTGGGGGTAGTGGGTTTGGGGGGCTCAGCACACAAGGTAAGAGAGCTGTGTACCTGGGAACATTTTATGAAGTTCAATGCAGTGCCCCCTAGAGTGCCCGATTGCTGTCCTGGTATGCCAGGGGGACCAGTCTACTAAAAATGCTGGATTGCATTTTGGACATCTTTTTTCCGAAAATGGCCGAAAATCAAAGACGTCCAAATCACAAAACGTCCAAATCCAAGGATGTCCATGGTGTTTTCGAACACAAAAGATGGACGTATATATTTTTTGAAAATGACCTTCTCCCCGCCTCGGAATTTGAATGTCTTTGTAAAACGTCCAAATTCCGACTTAGACCTTTCTTTCAAAAATGCCCCTCTTTGTCTCCATCATCAGGGATAGTTCATCACCAACTAGCCGGATGATTTATTGTGGATAAAGATTGGGATAGAAGATTGTGGATAAAGATTGGGATTCTATCAAACTTGTTAAATCATGTATGCAAAAATATGAGTACACGCCAAGTTTGGGATAAAGTGTTTTCATAAAAGTTTTCAATTATTAAAGTTTATGCCACACAATGTTGTTTGGCTATTCCCAAAAAAGCCAGCTCTTTCTCCCTTCCTTCCTTCTTTCCTCCTTACCCAGCACTCCCTCTTCCTCTCCAGTAGTATTTCCCCACCCCCTTTCTCACACCATACCAGTATTGACCTTAGAAATACATAGGCTCTATACTGTATGTAGATCCTTCAAGAGGTAGTGTGTCATGATTTAAGCTCTAAAACCCTTTCTGATGTTTTGGTGCCACCTCATTAAGGCCAACACACAAAATCTCCACTGCAAAACACTATACACAAACTTGTGCAAAAACACACTCATAACCTTACCAAACCATAACAGCACTAATTCCAAGGACAGGACGAGCTACAACCTTATGCGTGGAGAGGCAGAACTGTAATTACACCGGGCTCTAAAACACCAGTACCTACCTAGTGAAAAAAACTAAACAAAAGGGCTGCAAATATTACATGCTAGCAGAATACTACACCTTTATCACACGTAACACAACAGATATGACACAAGGAACTAGAAATCAAAAAACACGAAGGCAAAATACTGAACTGGAAAGTTACCTCAAGAAGTTAGACTCGGCATGCTGCAATACTAGAGAAATTGAAACTTACATGCAAAATATCACAGGTGCACATTTCCAAAAGCTGACATATTCCAATTAATAAATTCTGAATAAAATACTTTTTTCTACCTTTGTTGTCTGAGCATTTAGTTTTTCTATACGCATTGGTCCCAGTGTCTTCTGTTTTATGCAGTGTCTTCTTGCCATTTGATATATTTTCTCTCACCATGCCCACCATCCTCCTGTGCCCTTATGCGTCCAGTCTACCATCTGTAGCCCTGTCCCTATCCTTCCTCCAGTTTCAGCATCTGCCCTCAAAGTTTTCTGATCCAGCCCTTAAATTCAGCAGTTTCCTCTCCATCCATAACCAGCATTTCTCCTCTCTCCTTTCCCCTCCATCCGTGTGCATCTCCTTCCTTTGTCCAACATTTCTCCTCTCTCACCTGCCCTCTACTCCATCCATGTCCAGCATTTCTCCTGTCTTCCCTCCCCTCCATTCATGTGCATCTTCTTCCTGTCTTCCCTCCCCCCATCCATCCATGTCCAGCAACTCTCCATTCTCCCCTGCCCTCTCCACCATCCATCCATATCCAGCAAATTTCCTCTCTCCCCTACCCCTCCATCCATCCATGTCCAGTGAGTTCTCTTCTCCTCCCTGCCCTCCCCTTCCATGTCCAGCGATTATCCTCTGCCCTTTGCTTCTATCCATGTCCAACGTTTCTCCTTTGCCTTATATCCTCCCCTCCCATGCATGTCCAATAACTTGCCCCAGCCCCCCCTTTTCAGTCCCCGAGTTCGAGTTCCAGCCCAGCCCCACCTGCCCGCCCTCAGCTCCCCAACAGCCCTCCTCTCCGTTCCTGCCGCCCTGCGTTTAAGCCTTTTATTTTAAGTCACAGTGGCGGCACTGAAAACAGCCCAGCAGGCTCACCTCCAGCCTTTCCCTTCCCTCTCAGTGTCCCGCCTTCACGGAAAAAGGAAATACATCATCAGAGGAAGGCAGGACACTGAGAGGCAACGGAAAGGCTGGAGGCGAGCCTGCTGGGCTGTTTTCAGTGCTGCCACTGCGAATTAAAATAAAAGGTTTAAACGCAGGGCAGCAGGAACAGAGAGGAGGGCTGTCGGGTAGCTGAGGGCGGTCAGGGTGACTGAGAGCTGCCTGCAGCCAGGTTGTGCCAGCCCTGCATTTGGGGGGGGCAATGCCCCCCAAATTATGCCCATGGCTGCAAGCAATGCAGCGGCAGTGTGGGAAGGAGAGGGAAGCGGCAGTGATCCTGGACCTGCAGGAAGGAAGGTAGTGAGCGATGATGGATTTGGGGAAGGCAATGGTGGGCTGGATTTATGGGAGGAAAGGGGCTGCAGGGAATGGTGTGCTAGACTTTCTGGGAAGAGAGGGCTGCAGGGAAAGGGAGACCTATGTGGCTGGGGTGTGTGTGGAGACCTATGTGGCCGGGGTATGTGAATACCCATGTGGCCGGGGGGGGGGGGGGGGGGGTGCGGAGACCCATGTGGTATGTGAATACCCATGTGGCCGGGGGGGGGGGGGGTGCGGAGACCCATGTGGCTGGGGGGGGGGGGGATGTCTTGAAAAATTGCTTGGACACTAAGAGTGCCATGAACTGAAAAAGTTTGGGAACCTCTGGTATATACAGATAAGATCTTAGACAAATAATAATGTTGCAAAAAATCACTAGGGCAGTACTAGAGTGGAGCCAGGGCAGAGTCTGAATTTATTTGGAGACTGGTTGTGAGGAATGCTGATATCTAGATAACTTAGGACAGCAAAATGGTACATGTAAATTCTGATGCACACAATCCAAATCCACATTCATGCAGCCAAAATGGGGGTGCGGTCATGGGCGGACTGTGGGCGTGCCAGGCCTATCAATCACGCATGCTGTTATAGAATTTGTACCACTGCACGTAGGTGTAGGCACGGGCATTTACACCAGCTTTTCGCTTGAGTAAATGGATGTGCCTAGATTTTAGGTGCATCTGCTTGGCCCAGGCACATTCTATATATTGCGCCTTAATTTAGGCGTGTCCATATATAGAATCTAGCCCTTAATGAGTGGTTACTTCATGAAACGGGCTACAACACAAACACATTAAAGCATTTTTTTCCCTGTTCCCATGCCCTAAACTACATGTTATTACATTTTTAAGAATTTTTCTATGTGGGGACAGGACATAGATAGAGAGTTGGCGTAGAAGTGTTAACTGGCTAGTGCATTATAAGTAGTGTGTGAAAACTGGCTAATGCTGGGTTAATATGGGAGCACATAGCACCTCCTAAATATGAAGCAGTAAGCGCTCCCACATTAACTTTCTGTACGTTCTGCGCACTAATGGGAACATTAATGCATGACCTGCAAATAAGAAAGAAAAAGCCTTTAAAAAGTGCACATTAAATCTAGATTTAGAGTGTGGTACAATCCAACTTTGATCCTGCCATTGTACTGACCAAATCTTGCACCTTCCTCGACAGTGCTCACTGCTGCACCACCTTCCCTAGCTGCATAGTAGTTGCCAGGAATTAATTGTTGCAAGCCTGCTAGGACTCAAAGGGAATCATCTGACAAACAGGCCTTATAGTCAGCAGGACTTCCAGAAGTATAACCAGGGCTGGCCCAAGGCAAGATGCCAACTGAGGCAGTGCTGAGATGCCACTCCCCCACCACCAGGACCACAGTCTGGCATCTCCCTCTTCCATCCTCCATCCCCTTCCCCAAGTTTATCTTCTTTTTTCCATTTTCCAAAAAGCGGTGGCAGCAGTGATTCATATACGCTGCCCTGCCACCAGAACTGGCCTCTTCTCTACTGTGGCCTGCCTCTGAAAAAACAGGAAGTTACATCAGAGAGGCGGGCCACAGTAAAGAGAAGAGACCGGTGCCAGTGTCAAGGCAGCGTATGGGAATCGCTGCTGCCACCACCTTTTGGAAAATAGAAAAAGAAGGTAAACTTGGGGAAAGGAGTGGAGGAAAGAAGGAGGAGAAGCTGCTCCAGGAAGAGTCCTGCCTGAGGCTCCCGCCTCAGGCCGCCTAATGGTAGGGCCGCCACTGAGTATAACCACAACCTTTATTCCATTCAGAAAGACATGGATTCTGTTAATTTAGCAAACAGGCCTGTGAGGAAGTGGATGATATGGCAGTGAGTACTTCCTTACTGGGGGGCAGTTTAGCTGCCTGAAAGCAGATGGCGTTACACTGCCAAAACAGGTCCTGAGTCAGAAGGGCAGGGCCCAGATGGAAGGAAGGTTAAATGCTCCGAGAGCGTAGAATCAGGGAGGCCCCAAGTGTAGAGGCTTCCAGGAAGGAAGTCCTGAAACTAGAGGTCTCTGGAAGGGAAGGTCCTGAGACCAAGGATCCTTGCAATGTGTCCTCATGGCTAGGGTTACCATATGGCTCCAGAAAAAGGAGGACACATTGATCCAGTATGAGTTTTGCTTCCATTGAAAACAATGGAAGTAAAACCCAGACTGGCTCAATCTATCCTCCTTTTTCTGGAGCCATATGGTAACCCTACTCATGGCTGAAGTACCTGAGGAAGCCCTGGGGAAGTGGAATGGCCTTCAGTAGACTTTGCTATCCTGAATTTGTGTGAAGAAGAGATTCCAGTAAGGTAGGAGGAATTCCTTGAAACCGAAGTTAAGAGACTCTGAGAAACAGGGCCGGTCTTAGGCCGAGGCGACCAAGGCGGCCACATAGGGCCTTGCGCTTAAGGGGGCCCCGCGTGGTGCACCTCAACTCTGCCTCCTCTGCTCCATCCCGCTCCCGCACTGGCTTAGCCTTCTTACCCGTCCCGAAGTTGCAGTGGCGAACTGGCGGGTGGGGCGCCAGTAGTAAAAGCATTTGGTAAATCTCTGTTTCCACTCCCTCGCGCAGCCGTCGCCGTTCACTCAAAACATAGCAAGCAAACCTGTGAGCTGCTGCATCCACATTATTGTTCTTTATTGGAGAGAGAAAGAGAGAGAGAGATGGAAGATGCTGCGAAGGGGGAGGGGGAAGACGCTGGATAGAATGGGGAAGGGGATGGAAAGAAACAGGATGGGCAGGGGAGAGTGGAGAATTGCTGGACAACAGGGATTGATGGAGGGGAGAGAGGAAATTTGTTGGAGATGATGGAGGAGAAAGCAGGGGAGAATGGACATGGATAGATGGAGATGAGGGCAGGGGAGAGAATAGAAATCACTGGACATGGAGCGGAGGACAGGGGAAGGAGGAGAATTGCTGGACATGGATGTATGGAGGGGAAGGGGATAGAGGAAATTTGCTGGATATGGGTGGATGGAGGAGAGGGCAGGGGAGAATGGAGAGTTGCTGGACAGATGGATGGAGGGGAGAGAAGTCAGGAAGGAGATGCACATGGATGGAAGGGAGGGAAGAGAGAAGAAATGCTGGACATGGATGGAGTGGAGGGCAGGGAAGAGAAGAGGAATGTTGGACAAGGTTGGCGGGAAGGAAAGACAAAGGAAGGAGATGCACATGGATGGAGGGGAAGGGAGATAGGAGAAATGCTGGACATAGATGGAGGGGAGGGAAGACAGGAAGTAGATGCACATGGATGGAGGAGAGTTAGGAGAAATGCTGGATATGGATGAAGGGGAAACTGCTGAGTTTAAGGGCTGGTTTGGAGCACGTTGAGGGCAGATACTGAAACTTGAGGAAGGATAGGGACAGGGCTACAGATGGTAGGACACATAAGGACACAGGAGGATGGTGGACATGGTGAGAGAAAAAATATCAAATGGAAAGAAGACACTGCATAATATAAAAGACACTTGGAGCAAAGCGAATAGAAAAACTAAATGATCAAACAACAAAGGTAGAAAAAAGTATTTTATTCAGAATTTATTAATTGGAATATGTCAGCTTTTTGAAATGTGCATCTGTGATATTTTGCATTATTTTTGCTTATCAATGGGCTGGAGCTAAGGTGGTGGCAGGGCTAGGGCGGGGGCTAGGGCAGGGCTAGGATGGGGCCCCACCAAATTGGTCTGCACAGGGCCCCACACTTGCTAAGACCGGCCCTGCTGAGAAATGACTGTTCAACCTGTGAGAGCTGAGTTTGGGACTAGCTACAGGGGCCCTGATTGATGAGGGGAAACAGAATATAGTGAAGTGTGGGACCTGTTGAGGACTGAGTACAAAGACTGTATTTGAGAGACTTCATTGAGGGTGCAGAATCCTTGAAGGAAGAAGCCTGTTTATTTTCCCTTGGTACAGAAATATAGTTTTCCTTTTTTACCTTTTCACTACCCACTTTCTATTCTATGAGGAGTCCAAGACTTCCAGTCACTCGCACAACCACAAGGACTCTGGGTTTTCTCATGCAGCTAACTGCAGGTTGAACAAACTCAACTGTTGAGCTGTATTTTTCGTGAGCTAACTGGCCATTAATTCCTTTCACTTGTATACATTGGGTTATTAGTTTTCTTTACCACATGCATAGCAATGCTTTGGCAAACAATGCACCATCAACAGTTAATTGGCAAGATTCTTGAATAAATAATATCCAAGACTCAGTTGAAAGTTAAGTTCAACAAAGTTTATGATAATCTGGTTAAAGGTAAGCTGAGTAATCAAGTTCCACCTGGGCTCATATTATATAAATCTGTGTGGCTGAAAAATACCTCTCAGTTTCTAAAGCTAGATCCTTGATAAACATTCAAGAATGGAGCTGGTGGGAGCTAGCATTTTCTTGCTGGTGGCATGTCTCACCTTATTAATGTTAGGCACAGTCCAGAAGAGAAGGAAGCAAGGTATCGGCAAGCTGCCCCCTGGACCCACTGGCCTCCCCATCCTGGGCAACATCCTTCAGCTGAACGGTAAAGATATCTACCGTTCACTCAGTAAGGTACGTCATCTACTTCTTTCTGCTCAGTTGGTGGTAGCTTAAGCCTAGCACGGAGTTGCTTTAATGTAAACAAACTGATCTTGAATCTTATTTTAGAAACAATCCTATTATCCTACCGCAAGCGAAGGGGGCATGGTGAGACAGAAGCAGATGTCATAGCCTAAGATTAATACCAGGAGCAATATACAGACTATGTATTTTGTTACAAAGTGTGTGGTTACTTTTTACCTAGCATTTGTCCCTATTGTCAAAGCAAAAGTATGCACATATTTTCACTTTGATGGTTATATGAATACAAAGTACTAACAGACATTTTGCCAGCTTTTTTTTCTATTGTTGTTGCTGAGTAGCATTTTTCCCCAACAGAAAATAACAGAGCATACATTTAAAAATGAAACTGCCCAGTTCCCCAAAGTCCACCCCCTCTTCACCTGAGGCTATGCCATTGATTAAAGGACTAATATCTCCCATTCCCAGATCCAACTCTCCCTCTCTTTCTTCCTTCCCTCCTACCCATTGTCCAGCATCTCTTTCTATCCCTCACATCGACCCTCATTATCTCTCCCTCTTTCTTCCCTCCCTCCCTCTAACACCTTCCTCTCTCTCCTTCTACCTCTACTTCCCTCCCTCTACCATCCGTCCATCTATTTAGCATCTCTCCCTCTTTCCCTCTCTCCCTCAGTTTGTATTTATGGTCCGGCATCTATCACTTTCCTTTCCAGACCCACAATGCTCTCTCAAGTCCCTTACTCGCTCCCTCTCTCCCCCCAACCCCCATTGTACCTTAAAATCAAGTCTTTGCTTTTGCATCCCCAGTGGCAGTGGCAGCGATACTCATACTTTGCCTACAGCCTGCACCAGGGCTCCCCCTCTGATCCATCTTTCCCTTGATTAAACAGGAAGTTGCATCAGAAGAGGTGGGATGGGTCATTGGGAAAGCCCCGGTGTAGGCTGCAGGCAGGGTATGAATACATATTAATCATTTGGTTCCAGGGAGCATAGTTTGGGCAGAGCAGAGGAGGAGTGACAATATCGGTGTGTGTTTTGTAAAATAGAGTACACAAATGCAATTACTTCAGCTTTAAAGCAGATGTATATATATGCTTCATAATTTGTATGTTATGTAGGCAGTATCCGGGTGCCTATTTTATATGTTGGCTTTATAAAGTAGGCTTGAATTAGGTGTCTTGTGGGGAGTGGTTAAGATGGCGGCTAGATGAGGAGGAGCATTTCTGCTCGACTCCTGCTGGAAATACTTGTTTCCTTTTTCTGTGGTTCAACTATGCCCCATACTAAAAGAAAAGGGGATAGTGAAAGTAGCACCAATGCTGGCTGGAACATAGTCCCCAATCCAGCACTCCCTAATCCTCAAGTTTCAGAAGTACAAATTCAGCTTTCTTCCAGAATGGACCTATCAGCAATTCTGGAAAGTTCTTTCTCAGAAGGTTCTGAGCGTGGAACATTACTAGTTGCTTTTGAGTTTGAATAGGACTTGAACTCAGTGATAAGACTTTATTCTAAGAATTCTGGTCTTCTTTTTTATGGGCAAACGGAAGGAATTCTTAGTGAAGAGAGAAGAAACAAAAAAAAAAATTGAGGTGCTACTTTCCTTTTGGCATAGCCATGTAAATGCGCGGTGAAATATTTAGGTATGAAATATGTGGGTTTTTTTGCTCCTGAACTTAGTAACATATAACATAGTAACATAGTTAGAACAACTTAGATTTTTTTCTTGATATGAAGAAGCTGACCAGATAGTGACCACTGAGGGAGTAACGGGAGGTCATCCCCGATTCTCTCCGGTGGTCATCTGGTCACTTCGGGCACCTTTTTGTGCCTTAGTCGTAATAAAAGCACGTCCAGGAGAAAACTTCCAAGTGTTCATCAGGGATGTCCTTGTTTTTTTCGATTCTGGGTCAAGGACGTCCAAGTGTTAGGCACACCCAAGTCCCGCCTTCGCTACGCCTGTCCCTATAATTTTTGCATTCAAGACCGCTTACTAATTTCGTAGCCGCCCTCTGGACCGACTCCATCCTGTTTATATCTTTCCATAGGTGCGGTCTCCAGAACTGCACGCAGCACTCCAAATGAGGCCTCACCAGAGACTTATACAATGGCACTATCACCTCCTTTTGCCTGTTGGTCATGCCTCTCTTTATGCACCCAAGCATCCTTCTGGCTTTGGCCATCGCTTTTTCTACCTGTTTGAAAACTTTAAGGTCGTCAGACACAATCACCCCCAAGTGCCGCTCATGGACGTCTTTGGTTTCGAAAATCGCTGAAAGTCAGAAACGTCCATGTCTAGGGATGTCCATCTCTAAGGACGACCAAATTTTCAGGATTTGGACGTCCCTGATGGCATTTTCGAAACAAAAGATGGACGTCCATCTTGTTTCAAAAATACGGCTTTCCCCGCCCCTGGATTTCGCCATTTTGCAAGAACGTCCAAATCGCAACTTGGACGTCCCTTTCGAAAATGCCCCTCTAAATCTACTTTTCTTTTGGGCTACTCTCCCCCATAGGAGGGTCTAAGGATTGATGTTTCTTTGTTTTTCCTCTTATAACTGAGAATGTTTATAATAGTATTCTTTTTATTGGATAGAATAATCCCTGTTTTTCTTGTGCATATGTGTTTAACTTGTAAATTTGCTTGGAATTATAAATAAATAATTAAAATAAAATAAGTGTCTTGTTGGAAGTTCTCACATAGGTATCCTATTGTAAAATCAGCGTCTACATAAACTTAAGTAGAAAATTAAATTCCTTTTTAACAGCAAACCAGCTCAAGATGGATTACAAATACAAATCCATTATAAAATTAAAGAATACATTGACAGAAACCATCATAATAAAACATTTAAGATGAAATCTGTTATAAACATTTAAGGACAATCTCTCATAATTGGTCAATTAACCTATATCAAATACTTCATAAAAAGCCAAGAGTCCTTTTTACTAAAATATGCTAATATTTGCCATTAACACAATTTTATATGGAAATTTTCTGTGTTCTAATGGCAAAATTATCATATTTGATTTCTAGGACTTTTTCTTCTTAGGTGTTTTCAGGTCTTGTGCCCACATAGCTGGTTTTGGCTTAAGAAACAACTCCCGGATTCTATATATCATACCTAACGTTCCACGCCAAAATCCAAGCAGGGTGACAAGCGGTGGCCGAAGCTAGAAGGTTGCTAGGCTGTATAGAGAGAGGTGTGACCAGCAGAAGAAAAGAGGTTTTAATGCCCCTGTGTAAGTCGTTGGTGAGGCCCCACCTGGAGTATTGTGTTCAGTGTTGGAGGCTGTATCTCGCTAAGGATGTAAAAAGAATTGAAGTGGTGCAAAGAAAAGCTACAAGAATGGTATGGGATTTGCGTTACAAGACGTATGAGGAGAGACTTGCTGACCTGAACATGTATACCCTGGAGGAAAGGAGAAACAGGGGTGATCCAGCTCATTTTCGAAAGAGATCCCCGTCCATCTTCCGACTCAAATCAGGAGATGTACGGTGATCTCCTGAACCTGGCCAAATCGGTATAATCGAAAGCCGATTTTGGCCGGCGCCAACTGCTTTCCGTTGCGGAGCCGGCAAAACTTCAAGGGGGCATGTTGGTAGGGTAGTGAAGGCAGGATGGGGGTAGGATAGGGGCCTGCTCACGAGATGGCCGGCTTTGCCCGATAATGTAAAAAAAAATGCCAGGCTTGACGAGCATTTCGCCGGCTTTACTTGGTCCCTTTTTTTTCACGACCAAGCTTCACAAAGGAGCCCCAACTGACCAAATGACCACCGGAGGGAATCAGGGATCACCTCTCCTTACTCCCCCAGTGGTCACCTACCCCCTCCCACCCAAAAAAAAAACTTTTTTGCCAGCCTCTATGCCAGCCTGAAATGTCATACCCAGCTCCCTGACAGCAGTATGCAAGTCCCTGGAGCAGTTTTTAGTGGGTGCTGTGCACTTCAGGCAGGTGGACCCAGGCCCAATCCCCCCCTACCTGTTACACTTGTGGTGGTAAATGGGAGCCCTCCAACCCCCCCCCCCCAAAACCCACTGTACCTACATGTAGGTGCCCCCGTTCACCCCTTAGGGCTATGGTAGTGTTGTAAAGTTGTGGGTAGTGGGTTTGGGGGGGGGGGAATTTGGGGGGCTCAGCACACAAAGTAAGGGAGCTATGTACCTGGGAGATATTGTTATTTATTTTTTAATTTTTAGAAGTGCCCCCTAGGGTGCCCGGTTGGTATCCTGGCATGTGAGGTGGGGTCAGTGCACTACAAATGCTGGCTCCTCCCACGACCAAATACCTTGCATTTCGCTGGGTTTGAGATGGCCGGGCCCGGTTTCCATTATGGCTGAAAAGCAACGCCGGCCATCTGATCTACACCCGGCGATCGATTTAGCTGGCCCCAACCGTATTTCAAAAATACGGTTGGCTCCTCCCCTTCGTGGCGCCGTCCTTGAAGATGGCCGGCCATGGAGATGGCCGGCGCCGTTCGATTATGCCCCTCGATATGATACAGACGGTCAAATATTTGAAAGGTATTAATCCGCAAATGAACCTTTTCCGTAGATGGGAAGGCGGTAGAACTAGAGGACATGAAATGAGATTGAAGGGGGCAGACTCAAGAAAAATGTCAGGAAGTATTTTTTCACGGAGAGAGTGGTGGATACTTGGAATGCCCTACTGCGGGAGGTGGTGGAGATGAAAATGGTAATGGAATTCAAACATGCGTGGGATAAACATAAAGAAATCCTGTTCAGAAGGAATGGCTCCTCAGAAGCTTAGCCGAGATTGGGTGGCAGAGCCGGTGGTGGGAGGCGGAGCTGGTGGTTGGGAGGCAGGGCTAGTGCTGGGCAGACTTCTATGGTCTGTGCCCTGAAAATGGCAGATACAAATCAAGGTAAGGTATACACAAAAAGTAGCACATATGAGTTTATCGTGTTGGGCAGAGTGGATGAACCATGCAGGTCTTTTTCTGCCATCATCTGCTATGTTAAGTTATTCCCCAGCCAGTCTCCTCCTTTCACTTAACAACCATCGGTTTGTACTTCCTGGTTCAAAATCTGACCGGTTAGAGTCCACTAGCCATCATGCTTTCCTTTTTGCAGCCCCCTATCATTGGAATTCCCTTCCACCTGACATCCGTGCTAAGACTTCTTTTAAAACTCTCAAAGCAAAACTTAGTTAAAGTTTTTGACATAGTATGATGTTTTGGCAATCATTCTTTATTTCTGTTGTTTTCTTGTTGATAGGTTTCCTTTCTTTCTATGATCTCTGTTCTATCTGCTGTCCTATATAAATTTATAGTTCCTTTCAGTTTTCTTGAACTTTTATTGTGTTGCAAAGCTCCGAGTACTGACAGTCGGTAATGGAAGGATAGCAAATCTTAATAAACTATAAACCATGAGTTGTGCACCAACATTTACACCAGGTTTTCAGCAGACGTAAGTCCTCCATGCTAAGCGTTATTCCATAAAGGCTTCATAGCACCAAGTGACCTTTATAGAACTGGACTTATCATCGGGTCTTTATGTAGCACTATAATTATTGGGAACTAAGCGAAATGGGCAGGTCCATTGAACCTGTATCAAGATAAGTTCCCTTCTTATATTAACAAATAAATTAAGGGGCCCTTTTACAAAGCTGCAGTAGGACCACCATGTGGGTAGTGTGCAGCAAAATAACACTACCGCGGGCACCCAAGCACCCTGCAGTAGTTCTGCTTTTGGCGCGCGTCATTTCTCACGCTAGAAAATAACAATTATTTTCTAGCTCAAGTGGTGGGGAGTAGGCGTGTTCGGTGGTAATTGGGCAGTGCACGACCATTGACCTGTGCTGCCTGATTACCATGTGAGCAGCACGTGAGCCCTTAAAGCCTACTAAATAGGTGGTGGTAAGGGCTCACACGGTAATGACCATGCGCTAATTTTGGAATGAGCACACAGCCATTAATGACATCAATGAAAAGTACCCTTTCTCCCGCTGCGGTAAAGACTGACCTCAGCGCATGATAATCCCACATGCCCACACCACCACAGGGCACTTTTTACCACAGCTTGGTAAAAGGGCCCCTTAGAGTATACAATACTATAGAAAATAAGCTCTGGCAATATTTGGTATACTGATATGGAGGATTTTAGACTGATGATTGATCCATGTGAAGTATATTCTATCTCAGTAACAGAGTGATGAACTACCACTGAGGTCTTTCCCCTCCTTTTGTTATAGAAATTTGTAGACTATTATTTATGTAATGCTCATTTTAGTTGTTTGTTTGGTAACAGTTTTTCATGAGCAGTTTTCTTCATCTTGTATGTGGTGGCCTAACTTACCATATGTAATGAGTTTATCTTGTTGGGCAGACTGGATGGACCATTCTGGTTTTATGCTGTGTGTCTTTAAGCATATTTTAGAAATTCTATCTACTCAAATATATTTAGTCTCTACTGATCACAGAACTCTCGGTGAAAGCTCGAACAGTTCAAAGTGCAAATAAGTAGGGCCATGGTAATAAGATGGTTGATATCAGTTATTTCCAAAAACTATTTTTCTTCTCCATCTCTTCTTCCCTTTTAGTTCTCTCCTAGGAGTTGTAAAAATCACTGGGATATCTTTGTGATGTAAAATAAACTCCAAATACCAGCTATAGACAGCATAGGAGCCAGCTGTGTGCTTGAGTACCCCCAACATTGAGTCAACTCCTTGACTAGCAGGCTCATTTTTGAAAGAGATGGACGTCCATCTTTTGACATAAATTGGAACATGGACATCCATCCACCAGTGACATCCAAATCGGTATAATCGAAACCCGATTTTGGACGTCTCCAACTGCAGTCCGTCGCAAGGACGTCCAAATTTCAAGGGGGCATGTTGGAGGCGTGGTGAAGGCGGGACCTGGGCGTGCCTAAGACTTGGACATCTTTGAGCCATAATCGAAAAAAGCAAGGACGTCCTAAAGTAAAACTTGGACGTTTTCACCCGGATGTGTTTTTTTTACGAATAAGGCACAAAAAGGTGCCCAAAATGACCATATGACCACCAGAGGGAATAGAAGATAACCTCCCGTTACTCCCCCAGTGGTTACTAACCCCCTCCCGTCCTCAAAAAACATCTTTAAAAATATATTGTGCCACCTTCTATGCCAGCCTCAGATGTCATACTCAGGTCCATAACAGCACATGCAGGTCTCTGGAGCAATTTTAGTGGGTACTGCAGTGCACTTTAGACAGGCGGACCCAGGCCCAACCCCCCCCCCCCCCCCCACACACACCTGTTACATTTGTGGAGAAAACAGCGAGCCCTCCAAAACCTACCGGAAACCTACTGCACCCACATCTAGGTTCCCCCTTCACCCGTAAGGGCTATGGAAGTGGTTTTTTGGGGGGTTTGGGGGGCTCAGCACACAAGGTAAGGGAGCTATGTACCTGGAAGCATTTTATGAAGTCCACTGCAGTGCCCTCTAGGGTGCCTGGTTGGTGTCCTGGCATGTCAGGGGGACCAGTGCACTAGAAATGCTGGCTCCTCCCACGTCCAAATGGCTTGCATTTGGACGTTTTTGACATGGACGACTTTGGTTTCAAAAATCGCTGAAAGTCAAAGACATTGATGTCTAACGACATCCAAATTCAAGGACGTCCTTGGTATTTTCGAAACGAAAGATGGACGTCCATCTTTTTTCAGAAATACAGTTTTCTCCGCCCCCCCCCAGATTTGGACGTTTTACAAAGACGTCCAAATCCAAACATAGACGTTTCTTTCAAAAATGCCCCTCCACATCTAGGAAGGGATAATTTCTATTGGGTTCAGCATCCCCCAGTAATTGTGAAATGTTGGCTCCTATGATAGACAGTCTGTATTTCCACAGCTTTGACATATGAAAATTTATGTGATCATAGTGTGATGCTGTAGTGGACTCATCCTTGAAAGTTCATACCTTAATAAATAATTTTTATCAATTGGATCTGGAAGGGGGCACGGGGAGGGGGGGCAATATATAATGTTGGATGATTGCTAGCAATAGATTTTACTAGTAGTTAGATTCTTAGATAATGATCTGTCCATGATTTCTTTTCTTAGCTAAGTGATAAATATGGATCACTCTTCACCATCCACATGGGCTCAGAACCGGTGGTGGTGCTATGTGGTTATGAAGTTGTGAAGAAGGCACTGAACGAACAGAGCGAGGATTTTGCCGCTAGGGGAAGTCTACCTATGTTGGACAGAGTCATCCAAGGTCACGGTAAGGACATTTGAATATATAAGAGAGATAAGAGGAAAACACAGAAGCAGCAGACATGTGGCTGGGTAACCAGTATTATATATAGATGAGATAATTACCTTCTGGTGCTAGTTCCTCCCATCCCCTCTCCAATTTGGTTATCCGATCTTAGAGATTTTCTACCCTTTATTGAGAGGTATTATAAAATGACATTATTATCAATAATAAATTTTTTGTTCCATATAGCACCCAAAGCATATTACAATAAACATATTATATATATATATATATATATATATATATATATATATACTGAGGGCTAAACATCAGAGGGATTATTCCTATTAAGATTTGTCTTAATTTGCTGTATAGGAAAACTTGCAGTTATTATGCAATTGAAGTGGAGTGAACTAAGCATAATGTGAGGGAATTTTCTGGTAATGGCTTATCCATGCTTTTGATTACTATATAACATTATTATCAGTATTATCAGTGCTACATGGAACAAAAATGTATTACTGATAATGTCATATATAATCAACAGCTTAAGAACATAAGAGTAGCCATACTGGGTCAGACTAATGGTCCATCTAGCCCAGTATCCTGTTTTCTAAACAGTGGCCAAGCCAAGTCACAAGTACCTGGCAGAAACCCAAATCGTGGCAACACTCCATACTACAAATCCCACGCAAGCAGTTGCTTCCCATGTCTGCCTCAATAGCAGACTATGGACCTTTCCTCCAGGAATTTGTTCAAACCTTTTTTTAAACCCAGTTATACTAACCGCTGTTACCACATCCTCTGGCAAAGAGTTCCAGAGCTTAACTAGTCGTTGAGTGAAAAATTATTTCCTCCTATTTGTTTTAAAAGTATTTCCATGTAATTTCCTAAATTGTCCCCTAGTCTTTGTACTTTTGGAACAAGTAAAAAAAAATCGATTTACTTCTACTGACTATGTATGATTTGAGGTTCATTATCTTTTATTTGTAGTGCTATAATTGTATGACTGATTTGTTGTATTTATGGTGGCTTCTCAATACAAATGAATATACAAGAAAAACAGGAGACATGAACTGAGATGTCGGAAAGTATTTTTTGACTGAGAGAGTGGTGAATGCCAGATAAGCCATTATCATGAAATTGCCTCACATTAGCTTAGTTCACTCCACTTCAATTGTAGAATATTGCAGTAAAATGGAAGTTGTAGGATTTCTTGTGTAATCCCCTTGTCTGCACACCCAGGCAGCAGTCTAGTGTAAGCCCAAGAAGCTAGGTGGAAGGGAAACACATCAAATTTGTTGCTTTGGAACCAGGGGCAGGACCCGGGTTTATCTGGGGAGGCCACAGCAAGCTGCACCAGGCTTTGAGTCAGTAATCCTTCGCCACACACAGGCGCCCTTTTACTATACTGCGGCAAAAAGTGACCTGCGGTAATGTGGGCGCGTGCTTTGGGCACCTGCTGGGCCAGTTTTTACCACATCTGGGAAGAAGGACCTGTGGAAAATTGAAACCAGCCCATGCCTATTTACGTTCTGGCATGCACTGCACATGTGTACAGCCTACCACGGCTTTGTAAAGGGCCCCACAGTCTTTTTATCTAAACCAAATTTTACTGTCCTTTAAATGATTTAGGCACAGTACACTTTATCTTCACTGATCAAGTAGTAACTATTTACAATTCTTTCCTCCTGTCTCCAGACATAAATGAAAATACAATTAAGTACATAAGTAATGCCACACTGGGAAAAGACCAAGGGTCCATCGAGCTCAGCATCCTGTCCACAACAGCGGCCAATCCAGGCCAAGGGCACCTGGCGAGCTTCCCAAACGTACAAACATTCTATACATGTTATTCCTGGAATTGTGGATTTTTCCCAAGTCCATTTAGTAGTGGTTTATGGACTTGCCCTTTAGGAAACCGTCTAACCCCTTTTTAAACTCTGTTAAGCTAACCACCTTCACCACGTTCTCCGGCAACGAATTCCAGAGTTTAATTATGCGTTGGGTGAAGAAACTTTTTCTCCGATTTGTTTTAAATTTACTACACTGTAGTTTCATTGCATGCCCCCTAGTCCTAATATTTTTGGAAAGCATGAACAGACGCTTCACATTCAGCTGTTCCATTCCACTCATTATTTTATATACCTCTATCATGTCTCCCCTCAGCCATCTCTTCTCCAAGCTGAAAAGCCCTAGCCTCCTTAGTCTTTCTTCATAGGGAAGTGATCCCATCCCCGCTATCATTTTAGTCGCCCTTCGCTGCACCTTTTCCAATTCTACTAAATCTTTCTTGAGATGCGGCGACCAGAATTGAACACAATACTCAAGGTGCGGTCGCACCATGGAGCGATACAACGGCATCATAACATCCTCACACCTGTTTTCCATACCTTTCCTAATAATACTTTAATTCCCCTAGATATTTAAATTTACCAAGTTGGTGAGGATCTTTCAAGCACACAGTTTAGGATATCTGCTGTTCTTATTGACAGATGTTAAAAATATATCAGTGTTCAGATATTATTATTCACTTATAGTTTTCCTAACCTAGTTATTGGCAGGTGGCTGCAGTAGACAAGATGGTAATAAATGGCAGATTTTGATACCCTTTGGCCCTGTATAGATGGAAAAGGGCATCCTGGTTGTGGTAACAGAAACACAAATTGGCCTCCTGCTCCTTTCTTTTAGGATTTAGTAGGAGTGGACGGGTTCCCCCAGTGTTTTGTTTTTTTTTGCAGGAAAAAAGGTTCCAGTACTCATTATGGGCAGGATCACCATCTATGACTCCGCCCCCATGGTAGCCACACCCACCATAGCCACACCCCTTATACCAGTCGTGGTGCATATAAGCATTATCATTGAAAATACTATACCAGTATAGGAGAAAAAAAATAACGTGATTTTTTTTTCATTATAAATAATTTCTGTAAGCTGTTACAGCTCCAGTATACCCAGTGCAAAATAAGACAGCAGATGTAAATTCTCAAATTGGACATCTTCCAAGCACTAAAATGAAAATAAAATGATTTTTTCTACCGTTGCTGTATGGTGACTTTGTTTTTCTGATCTTGTTGGTCCCAGTCTCTGATTCTGCTGCATTCTTATCTGTTCCCTTAACTCCATTTCCAGGGCTTCCTTTCCATTTATTTCTTTACTTTCCTCCTTTCTTCTTCATTTCTTGCCCTACATCCATAGGTAAAAGCTGGGTCCTCCGTGGATTTGAGTGGAGGAGGTATAGAGTGGATCCAGCTTTTGCCTATTTTACCCATCCATGTGCATCTCCTTCCTGTCTTCCTTCTCCTCCATGTCCAGCATTTCTCCTGCCATCTCCTCCATCCATGCCCAACAACTCTGCTCTCTCCCCCAGGGGCGTAGCCAGACACCCAAATTTGGGTGGGCCTGAGCCCAAGATGGGTGGGCAGAAGAACTCTGCCTTGTCCCACAAGTGATTTCTTGCCTGCATCCATATGGTCTCTCAAACATCCACCCTTCCCTGAATACCTTTTAAATAGCAGATTTTCACCAACAGCCTTTCCTCTGATGCAACCTCCTGTTTCCGCATAGGCGGGAATACATAAGAGGGAAGGATGCAGGGCCTGTGCGAACAGTATGTATCAGTCGCTGCTTGCTGCAGGCAAAGATCTGCTATTTAAAAGGTATGCAGGAGGGACAGTTGGGAGTTTTCGGCTGGTGGGGCTTGGGAATCCCTGCCAGCCACATTATAGATGTGTTGCTACTGGGTGGGCCTGAACCCAAAGTGGATGGGCCTGGGCCCACCCGAGCCCACCCTCGGCTAAGCCACTGCTCTCCCCTGCCCTCCCCTCCATGTCCAGTGGTTCTCCTTTGCCCCTATCCTTCCCTCCCAACCATGTCTAGTGATTCTCCTCTCCCCTGACCTCCATGTCCAGTGATTCTCCTCTGCCCTCACCTAACCATCCATGTCCACCGATTTTTGCTCTCTCCTTTGCCCTCCCCTCCCCTCCATGTCCAGCGATTCTCCTTTGCCCCTTATCCTCCCTTCCCATCCATGTCCAGTGACTTGCCCCAGCGTCCACCTCTCCCACTTTTCAGCCCCGTCGAGTTCAAGTTCCATCCTCAGCCCCACCTGCCCGCCCTTAGCTCCCCGACAGCCCTGCTTTCTGTTCCTGCCACCCCGCGTTTAAATCTTGTATTTTTTTACCTGAAGTTATAGCGGCAGCAGCAGCAGCGTTAGTGACAGCAGCAGGCTCACCTCCTCCAGCCTTCCCTTCCCTCTCAGTGTCCCGTCCTCGTGGAAACAGGAAACTACGTCAGAGGAAGGCGGGACACTGAGAGGGAAGGGAAGGCTGGAGGACGTGAGCCTGCCTGCTACTGTCACTAGTGCCACCACCACCGCTGGCGCTGCAACCTCAGGTAAAAAAAAATGAAATATTTAAATTCGGGGTGGCAGAAACAGAAAGCAGGGCTGTCGGGAAGATGAGGGCGGGCAAGTGAGCTGGCTCTGGGAAAAAAAGGTGCCGGTATGCTGTACCGTACCGGCGCGTACCAGCGCAAAAAAAAAAAGCACTGGGTTCCCCATTCCTGTCCACTAAAACAAGGCAGCAACTGATTTAGTTCTGTTTCTTTTCCCTGATCTTTCTTGAATCCTTGCTCCCTCTAGCAAATGCCTTTAATGACCAACCTGCGAAGGTATGAACTGGCTGATTCTTTCAGTTAGGCTACTGCTTCAGGCAAATGTGAAGGGGCCACCCTGTAGTTGCAAGGCCAGAAGCAGAAGATGGACCTAAGACAAAGTTGGATATCAGGGAGTGGGCTTAGAGGGAGTGCTCTACTAAATTTGGCAAGGCTCTCTCAAGCTTCTACCAACTTCCAATATCTGTCAGTTCCAGAGATTTCCTATATTGAAACCTTCCTTAGATTAGCTGGAGCCATTTCTAGCAGGTGCAGGGTGTACAGCGTCCAGCAAAGGACCACGGTTAGTATGAGCCTCAGGAACAGCACTGGAATCACTTGCAGGCACCTCTCTCCTATTGGCTGGCTGATCTCTCCTTGCTACCACAGCCAGCAGTGAGAACACTGACACCAAATGGACTTTTAGGGAACAGCAGCGAGAATTTGGGCAGATTTATCTGGCTGAATATCTCTTAATGCTACACTGGGCTCTGAGTGCATAAACTAACTGTGGCACTCCAAAAATGAAGGTCTGATAGGGTAGTATGCAGCAGTAGTACCCACTGGTTGTTAGTATGTTACAGAGTGGAATGTAGCTGTGTGTCCTCCAAATTCATATATACAGTTTGGGCCCAGACTGGTGCACAGTACTTGCCACAGAGTAACAGACTGCCAGAGTGTTCATTCTCAGATTCTTCATGGATGTACCCCAGTTTTTTTGCTGCCAACTCTGAGGTCAGGTCATGGTGCAGTCTTTGAGCAAGAAGAAAAACGTTTGTTTGCTTCATTTGCATGATATAGATGGAACACTGAAGAAACTGTTTTGCTACAACTTGCAAAAAGTGATAAAGTTGGGCAGTACTGTTGAACTGCGGCCATATCGTCATTTAGACCATCCTCCATATCCAGGAAGCTGAATGCTTACATACCAATGTATATGTCATCTGCGTAAATGAATTTTCGGGACTGGGTAACGGGGTGAAAACACCTATCCTTGAGGCAATCCGTTCATCTTTAGCTTCCAGGTCCTCACATCATTATCATAATTCCCCCTGAATCAATGGTTGCTATTTAGAAGTTCCACTGCTTTGATAAACTAAACAGGGAGATTTTCAGCCAGCTTCACAAGTAAATTGGTGTACCAGTAAGAGACTAAGAAACACTGTGACACTTTTGAGATTTTTTTCTGGAATTTCTTTTTTGCTAAATGTTGTTATGGGCAACACATAATCACCAGCCGCTGTTAGGAATGCCAGCTTGGTCTACTTATAAACTTGATTTTATCATTGGTGAGACTCTTTGTAGGATGGGTCTTTTTAGCAACTTGAGAGACACATTGAGAAAGGATATCAGCCTATCGCTGAATGCTACAGCAGCATCTTTTTTCCAGTTTCAGCAGTGCCGCAAGTTTTGTCTGCAAATGGATCAGACTGATTGCCACAAGTCCTTCTTTCCTACCAGACACGATTTTTAAGCACACTCTCCACTTATGGATTTTTATCGCTCTCTCTCACCCTGCCCCCCGACCTCAGACATTATTTCGGAAGAAAACATTCTTGCTCTGAAGTTCTTTCTCAGCTTCATCAGCATCATCCTGCTTTTCACCAGCTGCCAAACTCCCTTCGTCCCTGGGTTTGAATTCCTCTGTCCTTCCCCTTCCCCTGTCCTTTTCTAATGCCCTTTTACAGATTTCCTCCAAAGGATGTAATTATTTACCCATTTTCCTGATGTATTTATGTGAATTTATCTCTTCTTCCTGATCCCTATGAGTGTTTTATTGTTGTTGTTCTTCTTCTTCTTGTTATTATTGTTGTTTTGGTTGCCTATTGCTCTTGGGTCCCTGAGTCTACTTCTGTAGATGACTGCATGCCCTCGGTCATAGTGTTATTCAACAAATAGATGTGATAATATTTTTTTTAATCACCCCAATCCTTTTCAAAAAATTCAGTAGCACTTATTCACTCTCTACAGGGGTCATAAGCAGCAATGGAGAACGCTGGAAGCAACTCCGACGGTTTTCCCTCATGACTCTGAGGAATTTTGGGATGGGGAAGAGAAGCATTGAGGAACGTATCCAGGAAGAGGCCCAGTTCTTGGTGGAGGAGCTCAGGAAAACTGAAGGTTTGTGTTATAAGGTTTACTATAGAATGCTCTTTAGTCCTTTCCTTTTTGGGTATCACCGGTACCAGAAGATAAAGTATGGTTGTAGTGTAGGTCCACTTAAAAAGATTTATTCACCTTTCTATCTATAGTATAACCTGACGGATAGATGAAGAGCCTTTAGCTTGAATCTTCCCATGATTACATGATATCTTTTGTTAAAGAGGTGACATTAAGAATTATCAAGTATGTTTCACATGAACTTTCCATATGACATTCTTTAAGGAAACTTGTTAGGTGAGACCAGAACTGGATACTTGTTGATCTAGATGCAGAAGCTCTACCTATCATTCAGTAGGAGGGGGTTTCTGTTGGTTTAACTGTAGAAGCAGTTCTATAATGGTAGATACCTTCCACCACTAGAGGAGATTCATTATGAGGCCATTTTCCAGATGTGAACAAACTGACCATTTATTTATTTAAAAGCTTTATTCACTCTCAGTAGGTCCCAGTCAAGACAGTTTACAAATTAATATGTCAAAAAGTATAGAAATTGAGATATCAGTTGACATGAATGTATAATGTAAGTTTATAGAGTCTTAGACAGAGGTGTAATATATGTATATCAGACAGATGGTAGCAAAAAACAATTTAAGTGGGCAGAAGCCTCTCCTCATTGCTTAAATCACTTCCCAGTGCCTAAGGGGGGATATTCAGTGGCAGTTGATTAGAGAGTGATGCTGAATATCCCCACAGACCGCACTACCAATATGCGGGCAGATCAGGGGAAGCACTGGGGATGGCACTGGGGGGGGGGGAGTCCGTGGTTCTATGAATGCTAGCCATATTCGGTGCCGGCACCCACATAACTCTTATGCATGGATGGACTGAACACTGGCCAAGCCCTCATAAGCTCTGGCACCCAACTCGCCTAAAATTAATCCACAATATTCAGTGTCAGTGCCCGGACATAGCCCGGAACTGATTACTGGGGGCTAATTTAGCTGGCGACAGTAAGTGTTTTTAAGAAATGCTGACTATTGTCAACTGAACATCGGGGGGGGGGGGGGGAGACAGTGTTTTTTTAACAGACAGCTAGTGTAAGGAAGGCAAAAAGGAGGAAGCTTTATCAGTTCTTTCATGACTTGTTAGGTATCTAGCTAACATAATTTGTATTATCTGCAGTTTCTTTAATGGCTTGACTGATAAACCCAGATATGGATTGTTGCAGTAGTCTAGGCAACTCACAATTAAGGCTTCTACAATTGATATGAACAGGTTAGGGTCCAAATATAGTCAATGCTTCTTTACCATGCTCATGTTGCAGCAAATTTGACATACTTCATTTTCTCTCCATTACACTAGAGCTGCCCTTTGACCCCACGTTCTTCTTGAGTCGCTCTGTCTCCAATGTCATCTGCTCTGTGGTCTTTGGAAACCGATTTGACTATGAAGATAAGAACTTCCTTATCTTACTCAGTATGCTGAATGATATGTTTCGGCTTTTTAGCTCAGTCTGGGTGCAGGTAAAATGCTAAGTTTTAATCTGCTTTTCTGTAATGGTGTGCTTTGGAGTCACTTTTAAGCAAGAATGACTGGGAAAGGAAAGCTCTTCAATTGGTCAGAGGCTGTGGGAGGGATCACAGGCAACCAGAAGAGTTTGGTCCTATTTTATCTAGCATCAGCTACAGATATATGGAACCAAATGCAAAGCTGTCATTTTTAGTGTCCTTGAGATCGTGCAAAATACTTGTGTGCCTATAAGTTGATTTTTAAAGTGAAAAGTCGCCACAGGTACAGTTTCTTTATATAAATCAGCTGTCTGGCCATCGCTGTGTGAATATCTTACTCTGCATACTTTTCAGGTGCAAAATTAAATCCTGGTGTGAATGATAATACTGCAAGGAATTAAGTTTGCAAACACTGCTCGACCATTTGTAATTGTTGAGTCTTGTTTTGTTTTTCCTGTTTTGAGTCCCTTGGAATAACATTGTCTTGAACTTGCTCCTGCAGCCCCAGTCAAATAATGGTTTCCTTGCCTTCTAGTTCTATAATTTCTTCCCTAATGTGATGGAGTACCTGCCTGGTCCTCACAAGAGGGTGATTACAAATATGGATCAGCTGTTAGCGTTTGTGTCAAAGAGAGTGAAAATGCACCAGGAAACCTTGGATCCCAACTTTCCTCGTGACTTCATTGACTGCTTCCTCATGAAAATGGAGCAGGTACTGTGAAACTGGGTAGGGGATGGGGTGTATATGAGGAAACTGAAATAGCATGTTCTCCTATGTACCTTTCCATAGTGTATAATTAATGAAACTACTGTTTAAGAATAGATGTGGATCAAAGGAACTTACATGTTTACAGGCCACAACTATGGGAGCAATTCTACAACAGGGTAGCTCCATAGATCCGCCCTGGTAATGGGAGTTGAGAGCCCATTCTGTATGGTCACTGGGCAGGTCACAAGTACCTGGCAAAATCCCCAAAAAGTTCAATACATTTTATGCTACTTATCCCAGAAATAACCAGTGGATTTTCCCCAAGTTAATTTAATGGTCTATGGACTTTTCCTTTAGGAAGCCGTCCAGATCTCTTTTAAACCCTGCTAAGCCTTTACCACATTCTCTGGCAACAAATTCTTGAGTTTAATTACATGTTGAGTGAAGAAGAATTTTCTCCGATTCGTATTAAATTTACTACTTTGTAGCTTCATTGCATGCTCCTTAGTCCTAGTATTTTTGGAACGAGTAAACAAACAATTCACGTCTACCCATTTCATTCCACTCATTATTTTATAGACCTCTATCATATCTCCCCTCAGCTGTCTTTTCTCCAAGCTGAAGAGCCCTAGATGCTCCAGCCTTTCCTCATAGGGAAGTTGTCCCATCCCCTTTATCATTTTTGTTGACCTTCTCTGTACCTTTTCTAATTCCACTATATCTTTCTTGAGATGCGGTGACCAGAATTGAACACAATATTCGAGGTGTTTACTGTTTCAAAAAGTACAAAGACTAGGGGAAACTCCATGAAGTTACATGTTAATACTTTTAAAAAATAGGAAAAAATATTTTTTATTGAATAAATAGTTAAGCATCAGTTAGCATATTTGGGTTTAAAAAAGGTTTGAACAAGCTATTAGGAGCGATATAAGGAAAGTCACAACTCATCCCTAGGATTGGTAGCATGGAATCTTGCTACTATTTGGGATTCCAGAATATTGCTACGATTTGGGATTCTGCCAGGTACATTGACCTGGATTGGACACTACTGGAAACTGGATACTGTACTAGAAGGACCATCGGTCTGACCAAGTATGGTTGTTCTTATGTTATGTTTATATTCTTATGCCCAGAGCACTAAATGCAGAGTAGATGCTGGGTATACCTCCTTCACTTACCACACAGACTTTGCACTTACTGTACCTTAACTTTTGCAGTTAAGAACTAATCTAATCTATTCAGCAATTTGTAGACCATACTAGTCCCAGCAAGAGGTTCAAGGCAGTTAACAAAAAGAAATAACTCAAAACAAAATGAGGAATTACAAAATTACATTTAACAATAAAATACTAACTAAAATTTATCAAAAAAATATTTTAAGTTTTTTACGTAAGTGTATATAATTTATCTCCGAATAAATTTGCATAGGAAGAGCATTCCAAATTGTAAGTGCTCGACAAGAAAATAAGGCTTCTCCTGCAGCGCTTGCAGGCTTCAAGATTCGTTGCTTCCCATTCCTCCCATCCATGCAGCAACCTCTCCTCTGCTAAGCCTTTGCTCAAATGCTCAAATACACAAGGGGAATGGATGTGCACTTGAGCTGGAGGAGCACCCAACTGCCGGTGTGACAGGCCCATAACCAAGCTGGTAATGGAGTGGTAGGCGATGAGAGAGCAGCGCTGGAGCAGTCTGCAAACGTGATTAAAATGGCAATTGCACCCTTGCAGTCACATCTCTTCCTGTCTCCGGCGGCCCACCCCTTCTCCACCTCTAGAACTCCCCTCTTACTAGCTACTTCCTCTCCTCCCCTTCTAACCTTTACCATTTTACCTTTGGAGTCCTTGATCTAAACTGCCTACCTCTATCTGCGAGTCTCTCTGACCCCTCCTCTCCCTCCCCCCGAACCCCTTTACTAGCCGTACCAGGCCGCCACCTGTTTCTGTTCCTGACTGCCTCTTCATCAGCTCCCTTTTCTAAAATGCCACTGGAATTGAGCATGTCCCGACTTTGGTCTGATCTCTACTTTTGATGTAAAAGCGGGACTCTAAACTGTTTAGCTAAAATGGAGCCTGGCATATATTCAGTGCCAATCACTATCTGGATAGCAGCAAATAAAGTAAATTATTATTTTTTTAATGTTAAATTTTCATATACAATGAGGTTGATATTCAAAACAATTTAACAATTTCCGGGGAGAGTGGATGCTGCACACGCTAGGATGAAAACAAAACATTCTTTAATATATTGCATTAAAGAATGTTTGGTTTCATCCTAGTATGTGCGACATCCACTCTCCCCAGAAGCAGGTCGTTTGACCAAAGCGCTTGGTTTGACACGTTCTGACGTTGGACAGTGGAATTATTTGATCAGCGCTGAGTCTGCTTACGCAGGATTAGTAGTCGCCATATATATATATATATATATTTTTATAAATATATATATTTTTTGATATATTGTAAGTTTGTATAAGAAGTTTTCCTCTTAATATGAATTTCTAAAGTTTTCAATAAAGTATGGATAGCATTTTCTTGGAGGTTTTTGGTCCAGGGTGGCAAGTGATTGATGTTGTGCGGTAGGCTCAAGGGTTTGGCATAGCTAATAGCCTGGCCACTGATAGAAATCTGATGCCCCTGCATCCTTTTTCCCTCCTTTTGTCCTTCTTTCCCTTTTTTCTTTATTTCTTTTTTTCTCAGCACTAAAACATCTTTTGTTCCCAGTTTTATTTATGATTGCTTATGAGGAACTTTAGCTGGCTTTCCTTGTTAAGGACAGTCTCCCTCTCTCCTTGGACTGATGTTGTTAAATCACCTGTGCAGTGTCTCTAAATATCAGCACTAACCACCCGATCTGAATGCGGACAATGGAGGGGCATTCCAAGGGCAGATTTTTTCCCAATGTAGGCATTTATCCAGGCAACAGTGATATTCAGTGCTGGTGTCTGGATAGTTAACCAGGTAGATAGGACCACATAAAAAAACAGTCCTGTCTTTGTCTGGTTAGCTATCCTGACCACTGTGTTTCAATATTAAAAGATTGTGTTAAGATTATTTGCACTGTTTAAGATGGTATCAGGCGAGTTCCCACCTGGACAGTTCCCACCGGACAGGTCCAACCCACCAATTCCCACCTAAGACAATTTGTCCCCCAGGACAATTCCCACCAAGGAGTCCCCCAAGGAGTTCCCCCCCCCCCCGGACATTTCCCACCCTCCCCTAGCCTGTCGCTTCTTTCTTGTATCGGATCCCGTAAGTCTTGGTGGTGCTTTTTTTTATGGCATCTGAAATGAGGTTAGAGCAGTATATTGATGTACACAGAGGACGTATAATAATGGAATAACTTTTCATAGGTAGAGTAGTAGTTTGTTATAAATTGTAATCAGTGTGTCATTTTGAGGGGCTGAATTAGGTTGAAACCTAGTTTGGGGGGGTGTAGGAGGGCACTGCCCCTCCCCATATGAACTGCACTTTGTATTTATCTATTTATTTATTTACTTACTTATTTATGACATTTAGATCCCAGATTAAATATGAATTAAGTTCAAAACTAGTTTGGGGGGTGGGGGAGGCTTTCCCCCCCCCCCCACATGAACTGTATCTTTGGAAGGGGAAAGGGATGTGTAAAAGATAATGCTGAGGGAGGGGGGTGTCAACATAAAAACATAAGAGTAGCCATGCTGGGTCAGACCAATGGTTCATCTAGCCCCAAAATTATGTGGAAGAGAAAAGGGAGAGGGATTATTTGTTGTAGTGTGTTTTTTGGGCTATGGGTGGGAATTGTTCTCCCTGGTGTGGTGGGAATTGGTTCAGTGGGAATTGTCCTAGGTGGGAATTGGTTGTTGGGAACTGTCCGGTGGGAACTGTCCAGGTGGGAACTGACCTAGTACCTTTAAGATTGGTATTCGTGTTCTGTTGTACTGGATGCTAACTTTAATCAGATTTGGCACCCCTGAATATTGACATCTTTGCCTTCCTGTGCATTTCAGCCCCAGCTGTGTCTCTGAGCATCTATGAGTCAGTTCTACTCTCCATATGTATCCTCAGCCACATCACTTTCTCCTCCTTGTGGTCTAACTCAGAAGTTTACTAGTATCATTAACATATCCTTTTGTCAAATAGCTTCATCTTTGATTTCTTTTTGTATCTGTTAGGACAAAGAGAATCCCCAGAGTGAATTTTCTGCAAAGGAGTTGGTAACCACCACTTTTGACTTATTCTCAGCTGGGACAGAGACAGTCAGCACGACCTTAAGATACGGCCTCCTGATTCTTCTGAAACACCCGAAAATAGAAGGTGAGAAAGAAAAGGCAGGTGATAAAATGAAAAGCAAAAAGTTGAATGAAACGTTTCTGCCCAGACGTGGTTTCTTCCATAGTTAAGGATCAGATAAGCACAGAGAATCACCAGTGCCAACAGGGCAGTGGATGGATGGAACTGAAGATGGCAGAGAAGGATAATCAGTGGTGAAACTAGAGAGGCAGAACTGAAGATCAAGTAGGAAGTAGGATCTACGATATCACAGCAGAAAAGAAAATGAGAAGGGAAGGGAAGGGAAAGAAAGAGCTGTCGCTACCTGCATATTTTCATCTTCCTATATCAGTGATGGCGAACCTTTCAGAGACCGAGTGCCCAAACAGCAACCCAAAATCTAATTATTTATCGCAAAGTGCCAACAGGGCAATTTAACAGGTGGTGCATTCCCCCCTCCCCCTCGTCCCCCCTCCCTCTCCTGTCCTCCTCCCTCGCCCCCTCCTCCACTTGCCTCCGAGTTCCAGAGTCCCCTCCCTCCCAGTTACAGGGCCCCCCCTCCCTCCCTTCGAGTTCCAGGACCCCTCCCTCCAAATTTTAAAACTCATCTATCTTACCTCGTCGGGGTTAGGGCGGCAGCAGCAGTAAAAAGCTTGCAGGCTCGGCTCGGTGCTTAGTTCCGTTTTCTCTTCTCTCTCTCTCAGCTCTGGCCCCACCCTTGTGGAAACAGGAAATGAGGGCGGGACCAGAGCTGAGAGAGAGAAGGGAAAACGGAACTAAGCACCGAGCCTGCATGCTGCCGCCCTAACCCCGACGAGGTAAAATAGATGACTTTTAAAATTCGGAGGGAGGGGGCCTGGAACTCGAAGGGAGGAGGGAATGAACTTCTGGTGGGTGAGGCAACGGCACGCGTGCCAACAGAGAGGGCTCTGCGTGCCCTCTCTGGCACGCGTGCCATAGGTTCGCCATCACTGTCCTATATTAAGAACCAGATTTGGTTAAAAGCAGATAAAGAGCTGTTCTAAAAACTAGTGCACATAAATGCCAATATTCTGTCTAAGCACTATTCTGCAAATTCCTACTTAACTTATATAGGGTTCCTTTTATAAAGGCACACTGGCGTTTTTAGTACATGCTTGGTCTGCAAGCTTGTCCTTCCAAGCTTGGTCTGCAAGCACTCATATCAGCTGTCATGGGCATAAGTTTTGTTTCGTCCTACTACTGCCTGTATACACAGTGCATAAGCTTTGATTAGCAGTAAACAGCAAATATTGTTATGCACTTCTGGTAAATCACATGACAAGGAGAAACTCATAAGAAACAGGAACTATAAGACCCATATATGACAGACAAATATTGATGAAACCGGATGGTGAGTGAGACTGAGGACCCTCCACCAAATAAGGAGAATTCTTTAGGTGTTTAGGGGAGGGGGAGCAAAGATGTTCATTCAGGTTGTACATAGTAAGAAAGACAAGATGCATGGGAGTTTCATGTGTTACTGATAAGGAAATGGCCAATGAGCACATAGTGCTCCCCCTCCATTGGGACTGGTAAAATAAGAAAAATAACCCTTTTTGTATAATAAAGAAAACAGGAACAGGAAATATCCTTTTATGTACACTAAGTTAGAATAAGAGGAATCACATGATTTAGGAGAAATGAAACTTATAACAGTATATAAGTGCAGAATGAGAAAGACAAACTGAGCAGCCTTGTAGCTCAGCCTGAACGTCTTGTTGGCTGTGTGACAAAACTGCTCCAGAGGGATCTATCATTTTTTTGTATTGTTTTAGAGAAATACCAATAAAGATTTTACTTGGTTGCACCTAAACTAAGTTTGATTCTCTCTCTTACTCCAGCCAAAGAGATTTTTCTCTACAGCTGAAGTGTTTTCCCTTCCAAAGGGACAATAGGTGGGGTTGCACTATGTTCCTGGTCCCTGCTACAGCCAAGCTCTGTTCCTTGTCCCAGCTACAGCCAAGCTCTGTTCCTGGTCCCTGTTACAGCCAGGCTCTGTTCATGGTCCCTGCTACAGCCAAGCTCTGTTCCTGCCTTGTCTTTAGTCTTGCTTTTGTTTACACCTGTTGCCTAGCTCCAGCCCTGCCTTGTTTCTGCCTAGCTCCAGACCTGCCATGTCAGCCATGTCTTGTGCCTTGTCTTGTTCTACTTTTTCTCATGTCTGGATCCAGTTCTTGCCCTTCCTATCCTTGCTTTGCCTGAACCCAGTTCTAGACTTTTTTCTGTGTTTTGCCTTGCTCTTGTTTAGGTTCAGTTCTAGCCCTGTTGCCTTGCTCACTGTTCCTTGTCTGGATCAAGCTTCTGTCTTGCTTGACTGCTTTGTTCAGTTGTGCCTACTTTGCCTTGTCTTGTCCAGTCCTGTCTAGATCAAATTCTTACCTTGCCCTTGTCTTGCCTTTTCTGGACCTAGTTTTAACCTTTATCTTGCCTTGTTCTGCATGGGCTTCAGTTCTGCCTTGCCTATTCTGAACCCAGTTTTAACCTAGTTCCGAGTCTTGCCTTGTTTTTCCTAGTTTCCAGTTTTGCCCTTGACCTTGCTTTCCTTGCCTCATCTGGATCTGGTTCTTTTGTTTGTTGAATCTTGTTACTCCTGCCCTGTGCCAGCCCAAAGGACTTGTCTGCCACAGCCCCAAGTGCAGCCCAAGGGTTCACCATCCCTGAATCCATGACAGTTCTTCAGAGATTTAGAACCCTTCATTATGAGTAGATTTTTGCTTGAAAACTATAATCAAAGATTTGAAATGTCGTCTTTTCCTCCGGTGACCTAAACATGCTGTCCCCCTGAAAAAAGCATATTCTATCAATGAACCTATTGGAGAGGCACTGTTGTAGGGCAGGTTTCAAACAGCCAATTAACATAAATTACTCTGAAAATCATTCTGCGTTATATCTAAGCAACCTATTGCTGCTACAGTTAAGGGGTTTCCACTGGTGTTTGCTGTCCTGATTCCTATCATAAAATAAAAAGACCTCAACTGCCAAATGAGAGGACACACCTCACATCTGCACATTTGATTCTGTAAATTTCAAATGATTGAACCATGTCTGTCTTTTAGCCTCCTGTTTTGTGCTTTTGAATTTTCCTGTTGCATGATCCTCACAGGGAAGTTAGTTTCAGAACCTCGATAGAAGGTGCTTCATAAACCCTGCTATATATGATTCTGTTGCCATACGCTGGATTAATTCAGCATAAAAGCAGATTCTCTCTCTCCTCTCTGCCCAATATGGCTGTAATCAAGTTTACATATTTATCTATTCACTTCACAGCAAAGATCCATGAGGAGATCGACCGTGTGATCGGACAAAACCGTAGCCCCTCTATCGAGGACAGGAATGCGATGCCATACACTGAGGCTGTGGTTCATGAGATCCAGCGGTTCATAGACCTCATCCCACTGGGTGTACCCCGTGCTGTGACTCGAGATATCCAATTCAAGCAATATTTTCTTCCCAAGGTAGAGGTCTCACTGGGGGAAATATTCACTTATTCAGTCACCTGGCTGCTGTATAAATAGATGACTTATCTACTTATCTTTTTTGCCCAATATTCAACCTCTTTATTTATTCCAGTAGGACTGCAGAATATGTGGTTATAAAGTTAAATAGATAACATCCATTGATATCAGGACTCCCATTTGTGCTGTCCTAATAAACAAAAAAAATGTTCTGATTAGCCTATATCATCACTATCTTTCAACCCCACCCCCAGAATAACCCTTGCCCTTCTTAATCTTCTATGGATGACGTTTGATAAGACATCAAAATATCCAGTCCAAGGTTAGCTGGCATAGAATTGTTAAAAAAAATAGGACTTAAGAAGTTAACCCAATTCTGACCCTACAATACCAACATAGCCATTATTTCTAGCCTAGTTCATTGCTTTGGTTTATGGAAGGAAGTGTAGAGAATTTTCAAAGGAAGTTGCTTATTATATGTTTATGTTTTTAGCCTGTAAACTGCTCTGTTCTGCCTTAGGCAGCTAGGGCAGTCTAGAAAGCAGTAATAAACTATAAACTTACATAACTAAGCAGTTATTCAGGTAAATTCTTCAGTCTGAAAATTGATCTATCCTCCATTTTTCCAGCCCAATATTGCAAGTCTAGTCGTCAAGTTCTATATGGTTATTAGACTTAGTTGTGGAAGAAGGACAGGAGGTGTAAACAAAAAAAGAGGCAATTTTGTACCCTCTTACTTTTCTGACCCTAATTTTCAAAAAGAAAGTAAGCAGATAGTCTCTCTTTGAAAATTAGCTATCAGGACTGTTGGTGCAAGTGTATCTCCAGACCTGCAAACTATATCCAGCAGTGAAACTTGTCCCCATATGCAAAATTTATACAAAGGAAGAAATACAATTTTATTGGTAAAAGATTGAACTATGCATGATATTTTGGCAATCTTCACTGTACTGGGGGGTTCTTTTACAAAGGTGCAATGAAAAATGGCTTGCAATAGTGTAGGCACGGGTTTTGGGTGCGCACCGATCCATTTTTTAGCGCGCCTGTAAAAAAGGCCTCCTTTTTTTGCCAAAAATGGACGTGTGGCAAAATCAAAATTGTTGTGCGTCCATTTTGGGTCTGAGATCTTACCACCAGCCATAGACTTAGCGGTAAAGAATCTGGGCGGTAATGACCTATGCACATCAAATGCCACTTGGCGCGCCCCCGTTACGTGCGCCAGAAAATAACAAATATTTTTCAGACGCACGTAGTGGACGTGCGCCAAAATTGATCCTACCACAAGGGCCATGCGGTAACCGGGCGGTAACTCCAATTTGGCACTCGTGGAGGGGCATAATCGAATGGGGTGCCCACGTTTTTATGAGGGTGCCCTCACAGGATGGCCCCGTAAAGGGGCGGGGCAACGCATTATCGAAACAAGACAGAAGTCCATCTTTCGTTTTGATAATATGGTCGGGGACGCCCAAATCTTGACATTTAGGTCGACCTTAGAGATGGTCGTCCTTAGGTCGTTTTTGAGATGGTCGTCCTCGGTTTTCGGCAATAATGAAAACCAAAGATGTCTATCTCAAAAACGTCCAAATCCAAGCCCTTTGGACATGGGAGGAGCCAGCAATCATAGTGCACTGATCCCCCCTCACACTCCAGGACACCAACCGGGCACCCTAGGGGGCACTGCAGTGGACTTCACAAATTGCTCCCAGGTGCATAGCTCCCTTACCTTGGGTGCTGAGTCCCCCAAACCCTCCCCCCAGGTCCGCCTGCCTGAAGTACACTGCACCCACTACAACTGCTCCAGGGACCTGTATACTGCTGTGATGGACTTGAGTATGGCATTTGAGGCTGGCACAGAGGCTGGCAAAAAGTATTTTTAAACTTGTTTTTTATGGTGGGAGGGGGTTAGTGACCACTGGGGGAGTAAAGGGAGGTCATCCACGATTCCCTCTGGTGGTCATCTGGCCAGTTCGGGCACCTTTTGGAGGCTTGGTCGTGAAAAAAATTGGACCAAGTAAAGTCGTCCAAGTGCTCGTTAGGGACGCCCTTCTTTTTTCTATTATCGGCCGAGGACGACCATCTCCTAATCACGCCCCAGTCCCGCCTTCGCTACCCTGCCGACATGCCCCCGTGAACTTTGGTTGTCACCGCGACAGAAAGCAGTCGAGGGTGTCACAAAATCGACTTTCGATTATGCCGATTTGGACGACCTTGCGAGAAGGACGCCTATCTCCCGATTTGTGTTGAAAGATGGGCGTCCTCCTCTTTCGAAAATAAGCCTGATAGGCACTTACACGGCTTAGTAAAAGGGGCCCTAAATGACTGACCATGATGAATTACTGGAGTGAATCAGACACATGTCAGCTGTGATTATTAACAATGATGGAACATAGTCAAGCCTTGTCCAGGGCCAAGTAAAATACATCAGTTTCTCACCATCACAAATCTTAGATATTGACTGAGCAGTATCTGTTGAATAGGCATCACTGGATAGATAGATAGATAGATAGATAGATAGATAGATAGATAGATAGATAGATAGATAGATAGATAGATAGATAGATAGATAGATAGATAGATAGATAGATAGATAGATGTGTTACTCCAATGGGAGATGCTTCATCTAGATCTGATGATAGATTATTTCAGTCTTATCATCATAACTCAAAAACAGCGAACAGCAATTCAATGATTTTTTTTACATTTTTTAACATTCACCTGTTTTAACCAGCTCCATCTTTTTTCAGCATTCTATCTAATAGAGCTATATGACTCCCCTCCCACTTACTCAATGCCTGTATTAATCTTTCTTTCTAAATTCTGTTGACTGACAGCTGCTTCCTCATTTTAAAAGATCTGATTTTTGTCTTCCAGGGTACCACAGTATATGCCTTGCTGAGTTCAGTCCTGTATGACCCTAAACAGTTTCAGAACCCAGAATCTTTTGATCCCAACCACTTTTTGGATGCCAATGGCTGCTTTAAAAGAAATGATGCATTTATGCCATTCTCTGCAGGTATCACTATGTATTTTTTCCATATCTTTGTTTTACAAATGCATAACCTTCTTATACAGTGGGGGAAATAAGTATTTGATCCCTTGCTGATTTTGTAAGTTTGCCCACTGACAAAGACATGAGCAGCCCATAATTGAAGGGTAGGTTATTGGTAACAGTGAGAGATAGCACATCACAAATTAAATCCGGAAAATCACATTGTGGAAAGTATATGAATTTATTTGCATTCTGCAGAGGGAAATAAGTATTTGATCCCCCACCAACCAGTAAGAGATCTGGCCCCTACAGACCAGGTAGATGCTCCAAATCAACTCGTTACCTGCATGACAGACAGCTGTCGGCAATGGTCACCTGTATGAAAGACACCTGTCCACAGACTCAGTGAATCAGTCAGACTCTAACCTCTACAAAATGGCCAAGAGCAAGGAGCTGTCTAAGGATGTCAGGGACAAGATCATACACCTGCACAAGGCTGGAATGGGCTACAAAACCATCAGTAAGACGCTGGGCGAGAAGGAGACAACTGTTGGTGCCATAGTAAGAAAATGGAAGAAGTACAAAATGACTGTCAATCGACAAAGATCTGGGGCTCCACGCAAAATCTCACCTCGTGGGGTATCCTTGATCATGAGGAAGGTTAGAAATTAGCCTACAACTACAAGGGGGGAACTTGTCAATGATCTCAAGGCAGCTGGGACCACTGTCACCACGAAAACCATTGGTAACACATTACGACATAACGGATTGCAATCCTGCAGTGCCCGCAAGGTCCCCCTGCTCCGGAAGGCACATGTGACGGCCCATCTGAAGTTTGCCAGTGAACACCTGGATGATGCCGAGAGTGATTGGGAGAAGGTGCTGTGGTCAGATGAGACAAAAATTGAGCTCTTTGGCATGAACTCAACTCGCCGTGTTTGGAGGAAGAGAAATGCTGCCTATGACCCAAAGAACACCGTCCCCACTGTCAAGCATGGAGGTGGAAATGTTATGTTTTGGGGGTGTTTCTCTGCTAAGGGCACAGGACTACTTCACCGCATCAATGGGAGAATGGATGGGGCCATGTACCGTACAATTCTGAGTGACAACCTCCTTCCCTCCGCCAGGGCCTTAAAAATGGGTCGTGGCTGGGTCTTCCAGCACGACAATGACCCAAAACATACAGCCAAGGCAACAAAGGAGTGGCTCAGGAAGAAGCACATTAGGGTCATGGAGTGGCCTAGCCAGTCACCAGACCTTAATCCCATTGAAAACTTATGGAGGGAGCTGAAGCTGCGAGTTGCCAAGCGACAGCCCAGAACTCTTAATGATTTAGAGATGATCTGCAAAGAGGAGTGGACCAAAATTCCTCCTGACATGTGTGCAAACCTCATCATCAACTACAGAAGACGTCTGACCGCTGTGCTTGCCAACAAGGGTTTTGCCACCAAGTATTAGGTCTTGTTTGCCAGAGGGATCAAATACTTATTTCCCTCTGCAGAATGCAAATAAATTCATATACTTTCCACAATGTGATTTTCCGGATTTAATTTGTGATGTGCTATCTCTCACTGTTACCAATAACCTACCCTTCAATTATGGGCTGCTCATGTCTTTGTCAGTGGGCAAACTTACAAAATCAGCAAGGGATCAAATACTTATTTCCCCCACTGTACATGTTGTTCTCCTCAGTTATCACTACATATTTTTAACCAAGATTTATTTTACCTCACTTTGGATTTGGAATTCCCTGCTTTTCTTAGGAAAATTAAAACCATAAGCCCATATATGCATCAGGAGTAGAACCAGGACAAGATTAGCTTCTCCTGGAAAATGAAGCCATTTACAGAACACTGCTAGTTGTGCGCATATGTGTAATTTACCTGTGAAAGTGCTAGCAAGCTGCCTAAATGCAATACTAGAACTGCACATGTAAATGACAGAGCACATAAATGCAAAGGGGCTGCCCAGGGGCAGACCATGGGAAGGGTATTGGCAGTGCTGCAACTTACACATGAAATTTATTGAATATTGTAAGTTACGCATGCCCTTGCCATATTAGGTGGCACAGAAATGTAAGGCACACTGATGTCAGGTTAGACCAGTATTGTATAACGACAACTATCACCGCACAGTATTAGGGAACCAAAAAGGAGGTGTCCAGTTACAGGACGGCTCCCAAAGTGTGTAAAATTGTACATATTCCCCTCGGATTCTATATATAGCAACTAGGGTTCCATGCACAAATCATCATGCGTAGCCAATCAGTTCATGCAACTTAATTAGGTAACAAGCCAATTAGCATTGATAATTGGAAGTTGATAAGCAATTATCGGTACTAATTGCACTAACTGGGATTTATGCGTAGTCTTTAAAGTAATGCACATAAATTTGACTGTGTGGATCTCAAAAGGGAGAGTGGCAATGGGAGAGGCAAGGATGAATTGTGGGCTTTCCTAAAATTTAAGCGCAATGTTATAGAATATACTCGGTTCATGCCTAAATTAGTCGTATGCTTTTTAAACCAGGTTTTGTATAGTTTAAATGGATGCAACTAAGTTGAGTCACAAAAATGGGAGTCACAAGAATGGGCATTATGCATATGCTATAAATTGTGCCTAATGTTAGGCAAAGTTTATAGAATAGCTTTAAGCGCGTTTTTGTTCAGCGCTGATTTTTTTGGTGCCATATATAGAATTTGGTCCATTATGAAATGTACGCATGCTTTTTATCCACTAAAAGTAGATAAACATTCACATAACTGGATCTACCTATGTAGCTCCTTAAATTAAGCACTAAAAAGCAGAATATGAATCTTCTTGCTAACAACAATAAAATAACGTTTAACATTCTTATCTCAAATTCATCTACAGTTCTTACCATGCTCTTCTTTCATATACAGGTAGACGGATCTGCTTGGGCGAGGGTCTGGCCCGCATGGAGATCTTCTTGTTTCTCACCACCATCCTGCAGAACTTTGACTTAAAGTCTGTTATCGACATAAAGGACATTGACCTGTCCTCTGCAATGAGCGGCATTTCGAGAGTGCCACGCCAGTACAACCTCTGCCTCACCCCTCGCTAAGGTGGCCTCTGGATTCTTACAGAACTATTTGAAGGCTCAGCTATGCTAAAACATGGAGTCTGTGATGTACACATTACTGTTATACTTCACTGCTTTGCTCCTGGATGCCACATAGCTATATAATTGGTAAAGTTAAAGGCAGACAAGATGTATCCAGACAAGCCTTCTTCTGAATGTACAATAGCTCTTTATAAGTACATAAGTGTTATAAAGAGCTGTTGTACAATCAGAAGAATGCCATATTGGGAGAAACCGAAGGTCCATCAAGCCCAATATTGTTATGGATCTGGTTTGTCTGGTGAAAGACCTTTTAAAAGTATTCTGTGTCTAGAGCCAAAACCACAGTCTGGACTTTAAGAGAGTCTCTGAAGTTAGCAATTATTATGAATACAGAGATCTCTTTAGAAAACTATGAGGTTCTTTTAGATTCCCCATTCAAGCAGAGTTGGCACCATTTCTAGGTTTCTGACTGGTTTTTGGTTCTTGTGAGACTTCTTATTTTTCCATCATGCAATTTAATTGAATGGCGAGCTAATTAGTCCAAATAATTGGCTTGTTAGGCAACTATTGGCAGTAATTGGAATATTCATGTGTAAATTTAAGCAAAAGATCCACACCTAAATTTTACATGCATTCAAAAAAGGGGGCACAGAGATGGGAAGGTCATGGGAGGAGCAGGTGTGTTCTTGAAATTAACATGCATAGTTATAGAATAAGAGGGAAATGCACCTTATCTTTCTGCATACAGTTGTACCACGTTTCAGTTGGTGCAAATGTCTGTGCCTAAAGTTAGACACAATTCCCATACGTAAATGCCATTCTATAAACTGCGCTTAACTTTAAGTGTTGAATATAGAATAGCATTTTTTTCAGTGCCAAATTTAGAATTCACCCCTAAGTGTGCACTGTCAGAGGCATACACATGGTTAGAGCGTGAGAATGTCATGTAGAATACTCAGTTGCACGAGTTGCATAGTGAACTTAGGTGTGCCCAATTAAGCCATCTATTGACCTGTCATAAGTAGGTGCACCTGACCTTTGGTGCTCTAATGGTGCGGAGATTGGATGGCAACACTGGTAATTAGGAAGCAAGACCGGTGCTGGGCAGACTTCTACGGTCTGTGCCCTGATAGTGACTGAATAGATATGGATGGGCTAGAGCGTAAATTTTAAAGGGCTTCGACGTTAGCTTCAGAACTTTTAGTACAAGAAGAGTGCTGGGCAGAATTCTAGGGTCTGTGCCCTGAGAATGGCAAGGACAAATCAAACTCGGGTATACATATAACCAGTGCCTTTTTTCTAGCAAAAAAGGTGCTGGTACTCAAATGCCAGGCCACCCTTCAGGGGCAGGGTAATCACTGAGGGACCCACCCCATAATAGCCAGGCCCTCTGCAACCAGTCACAGAATCATTGACAAGGCAGAATTGTTGTGTAGAGACTGAGCTATTTCATTAAAACTTGGGGGACCATGGGTCAATTTTAGCAGACAATGGAAAAGGTGCTGGTACTCAGTACCCCCAAGTACCCCCTCAAAAAAGCCCTGCATATAACATATTGTATACCATGTATAATGAGTTTATCCTATTGTACAGACTGGATGGACCGTACAGGTCTTTTTCTGCCATCATTTACTATGTTACTATGTTAATGTAGCTTTGCTATAGTATTCTACAACGCTTAGGCATGCCCTTAAGCCATTGTAGAGTTGGAGTTGTGTTGCCCCTTTTTGTGTCCAAAAAGAGGTGAACTGAAGTAGAATAGAGCAGATAGAATCAATAACATAATAAAAAGTCACAAACGGAAGTGTAGTTGGCCCCAGATGCAACAAAGGAGACAGCAAAATGTTTTCTTGAGCGTGGAAACAATATTTATTCCGGGTCCCTGAATAAATGTTGTTTCCTATCTCAAGAAAGTTACAGCCAGCTACACTTCTTCTTGTGCCAAAATTGAGGTGCCAATTTAGTGAATTGCTACCCTAATGTTAATCTTGAAGGGCCCCTTTTACGAAGCCGAGTAGGCACCTACGTGCACCCAACACGTGCCAAATTGGAGTTACTGCCCGGTTACCGCATGGCCCTTGCGGTAATTTCAATTTTGGCACGCGTCCGCTATGCACACCTGAAAAATATTTATTTTCTGGCATGCATAGCGGACTCGCGCCAAGTGGCATCTGACGCGCATAGGTCATTACCGCCCAAATTCTTTACCGCTAGGTCTATGGTTGGCGGTAAGGTCTCAGACCCAAAAAATGGACGAGTGGCGATTTTGATTTTGCCGCATGTCTATTTTCAGCAAAAAAAAAAAAAAAGAGGCATTTTTTGCAGGCATGCTGAAAAATGGATCTGTGCACCCAAAACCCACTCCTATACTACCGCAAGCCATTTTTCAGTGCGCCTTTGTAAAAGGACCCCTAAAGTTACTAGAGGAGAGCATCATAATTATCTGGAGCCTGCCTTGGTAGAGTTGAGATTTTCAAGTCACTATCATCACCAAAAAATGGCAAAATTCTGTATATCCTCAGTAAGATATTTGTACCCGATGGACAATCAGAGGAAAATGTCTTTCTCTGTTGCTGCTTCTCCAGCCTTACCTAGTGCACTTGAAATCCACTTGAAATCTGTTCAGAAAGTATGTATTTTTTGGGGAAAAGAACAAAATCCTTGTTTGCATTGCTGTGGATGGTATTTCTCTTTTTATATTTGCAGAGTTTTAAATATCTATCTGTTTTAATTGTTTATTAACAAAGATGTATGTTGTAAAGATTGTACATTGCCTAGAGCTGTTAGGAATTATAGGCGATATATAAAAGAAGAAAATAAACAGGTTTACGAATTACATGGATGATTACATCTGTTCAGTTTTCATTTAGTTTTCTCTTTGATTGTACATTTGAGTTCAGCATCTGTTATGAATAAATGACATGTGTTACCTTTTTCACGTTATTCTGGCTGTTTCTTATTTGGGGGCCCTTTTACTAATTTATGCACGCCACGTTACAGAATACATTTAGCAAGTAGTGCATGTAAATTCTAATTAAAGCCAATTAGTGCTAATAATTGCTTAAAATCTAATTATCAGCACTGATTAGCTTGTTAATCGATTAGGTTATGAGCATTGTTATGGAATACACTTCAATCTCCATGCAGAAATCTTAGTGAAATATATAGAATCCACGGGTTAATGAGTTATAAATATAATTTTATAACAGGTTGTCTATTAAAAATGATTGTCTATAGTTGGAGAACTCTGTGAGTCTAAGGGTCACAGGCAATTTATCTCCATACACCATCATCAGTGTTTGGTGGAGCCTGGGGTGCATACCTTACTGTGTCCCTTGCCTGGACGAATAGATGGTCCTTCACCATCTGAGATGATCCTCTTCTGGAAATCTTAGCACCTTAAGGACCGCATTTGTTTGCTCTATCCACTCCTCAATGGTTAAGTCTCCGTGTTTCTTAGGTACACCTGCAAAATCTGGAAGCTTCTTATGCCTGGGGATATACATGGCTGTAGTTCTGGGAATTTTCATAATCTACTCATAATAACATAGTAACATAGTAGATGACGGCAGAAAGCGACCTGCACGGTCCATCCAGTCTGCCCAACAAGATAACTCATATTTGCTGCTTTTTGTGTATACCCTACTTTGATTTGTACCTGTGCTCTTCAGGGCACAGACCGCATTATCCGCGCCTCCCAACCACCAGCCCCTCCTCCCAACCACCGGCTCTGGCACAGACCGTATAAGTCTGCCCAGCACTATCCTCACCTCCCAACCACCAGCCCTGCCTCCCAACCACTGGCTCTGGCACAGACCGTACAAGTCTGTCCAGCACTATCCCCACCTCCCAACCACCAGTCCCGCTACCCACCACCGGCTCTGGCACAGACCGTATAAGTCTGCCCAGCACTATCCCCGCCTCCCAACCACCAGCCCCGCCTCCCGATCTTGACTAAGCTCCTGAGGATCCATTCCTTCGGCACAGGATTCCTTTATGCTTATCCCACACATGTTTGAATTCTGTTACCGTTTTCATTTCCACCAACTCCTGCGGGAGGGCATTCCAAGCATCCACTACTCTCTCCGTGAAAAAATACTTCCTGACATTTTTCTTGAGTCTGCCCCCCTTAAATCTCATTTCATGTCCTCTCGTTCTACCACCTTCCCATCTCCGGAAAAGGTTCGTTTGCGGATTAATACCTTTCAAATATTTGAACGTCTGTATCATATCACCCCTGTTTCTCCTTTCCTCCAGAGTATACATGTTTAGTTCAGCAAGTCTCTCCTCATACGACTTGTAACGCAAATCCCATACCATTCTCATAGCTTTTCTTTGCACCGCTTCAATTCTTTTTACATCCTTAACAAGATACGGCCTCCAAAACTGAACACAATACTCCAGGTGGGGCCTCACCAACGACTTATACAGGGGCATCAACACCCCCTTTCTTCTGCTGGTCACACCTCTCTCTATACAGCCTAACAACCTTCTAGCTACGGCCACCACCTTGTCACACTGTTTCATCGCCTTCAAATCCTCAGATACTATCACCCCAAGATCCCTCTCTCCGTCCGTACCTATCAGACTCTCCCCGCCTAACACATATGTCTCCCGTGGATTTCTATTCCCTAGGTGCATCACTTTGCATTTCTTCGCATTGAATTTTTATTGCCAAACCTTAGACCATTCTTCTAGCTTCCTCAGATCCTTTTTCATGTTTTCCACTCCCTCCCGGGTGTCCACTCTGTTACAGATCTTAGTATCATCCGCAAATAGGCAAACTTTACCTTCTAACCCTTCGGCAATGTCACTCACAAATATATTGAACAGAATCGGCCCCAGCACCGATCCCTGAGGCACTCCACTACTCACCTTTCCTTTCTCCGAATTCCATTCACCACCACCCTCTGGCGTCTGTCCGTCAACCAGTTCCTAATCCAGTTCACCACTTCAGGTCCTATCTTCAGCCCCTCCAGTTTATTTAAGAGCCTCCTGTGGGGAACCGTGTCAAAAGCTTTGCTGAAATCTAAGTAGATTACGTCCATAGCTCGTCCCTGATTCAATTCTCCTGTCACCCAATCAAAGAACTCAATGAGATTCGTTTGGCACGATTTCCCTTTGGTAAAACCATGTTGTCTCAGATCTTGCAACTTATTGGCTTCCAGAAAATTCACTATCCTTTCCTTCAGCATCGCTTCCATTACTTTTCCAATAACCGAAGTGAGGCTTACCGGCCTGTAGTTTCCAGCTTCTTCCCTATCACCACTTTTGTGAAGAGGGACCACCTCTGCCATTCTCCAATCCTTCGGAACCTTTTCCGTCTGCAAGGATATATTAAACAAATCTTTAAGAGGACCTGCCAAAACCTCTCTGAGCTCCCTCAATATCCTGGGGTGGATCCCGTCCGGTCCCAAGGCTTTGTCCACCTTTAGCTTTTCAAGTTGTTGATACACACTTTCTTCCATGAACGGTGCTCTATCCACTTCATTCTCAATTGTATTATTTCCAGTCCATCGCGGTCCTTCTCCAGGATTTTCCTCTGTGAAAACTCAATGTTCACTCTTTCTCATCTCTGTTCCTCTTGTGCTCTATGAAAGTCCTCCTCTCTCCTTCTCATTCTTTCTTCCTGCACATCCATTCTCACCTGCATTGCTTGCATTTCTGTGTGCCAATCCTCCATCCTCATGCTTCCCAGGGGCTCTGATTTCAAGAGAGATCGAAGTGTAAACTGCAGAGAAAATTTCTACTTATAACAGTCAACAGAGCTTAAAAAATTTGGGACAGAAAATCCTGTCTATGACTCATGACACTCAATTCTTTAGCAAGATTGCGGTTTCCCTCAATAAACGTCACAGTGATGGCAAATTATGTTTTTGGTAAACTTGCTTTGGAATGATGGTGAATGGGTCAACAAATAGTTACTAAGTGACAAAGCAGCAGCCTTTATCAATGAAACTTGGTCATGCATTCAAATAACAATTGTCTTTTATTAAATGACATACTAAGCTGCAGAAGTTTCTATTAAATAATGTCTATTATCTGTGCACAAATATTATCTAAATCAATCAAATAAACATTTCATATCAACAGATTAGTCTCTATTTTTTTCATTATATGAGTTACTTTGGTGTTCAGGGTCATGCATGTATTTGTATGTGAGTCCCACCTCCTTCCTAAGGGCCCCTTTTAACACACTGTAGTAAAAAGGCCCCCCTTTAACCATAGTGGGTGTAAGTTTTTTTTTTTTTTTAAAGGAAATGGCTGTGTGGTAAGTTAACCACTTGCTTCATAGCCATTTCCCAGAGGAGCCCTTACTGGCACCTATTTAGGAGATTGCATGGGCTCCCTCGCTAACCCCCCTAATAAATTCTGAGATGCTGGAAATGGTACGCGGTGGGGACAGGCAGTACTGCTGAGCTCCTTTAGAAGCCTGGCGGTAGTGCTAGAGTACCACGTGTCAAGCTTACAGTGGGCTTGCGCTTTAGTGAAAGTTCTCCTAAGTGTGTTGGTGTCCAGTGTACAGCACTGTGTACGTCTAGTAGCGCTATAGAAATGATAAGTAGGAGGAGGAGGAGAGAGTGGTGAGCCCCATGGCATGCCACAACCAGGGTTCTAGCTAAATGATCTTCCATGTATTCCTTTCACACTGTATTACCTATTATTCAGTAGTTATTCAAACCAACCATGTGCAACCTGAGGTTTTTAGAAGTCTACAGGGCATTTTGTTAGTGCTGGGTTTTAAAGTGACTGAGGTGGGCACATTCTATAAAGGAATAACAGGGTATATGCACCTATGCCAGCCACAGAACTGATGTAAGTGTTCACACCTACATGCCAGAGGTATGCGTCTAAATTATAGGGAATGCCCTCCCGCGGGAGGTGGTGGAGATGAAAACGGCAATGGAATTCAAACATGCGTGGGATAAACAAAAAGGAATCCTGTTTAGAAGGAATGGTTCAGCGGAATCTTAGTGGAGATTAGGTGGTGACGCCGGTAATTGGAGAGTAAAACCAGCGCTGGGCGGACTTCTACGGTCTGTGCCCTGATCGTGGCTGAATAGATATGGATGGGCTGGAGTTTAAATTTTAAGGGGCTTCGACGTTAGCTTCAGAACTTTTAGTACAGGAACAGTGCTGAGCAGAATTTTACAGTCTGTGCCCTGAGAAAGGCAGGGACAAATCAAACTCTGGCATACATATAAAGTATTGCATACCATGTAAAATGAGTTTATCTTGTTGGGCAAACTGGATAGACCATTCAGGTCATTATCTGCTGCCATTTACTATTATATATGTTAAAGTTATGCACATCAGTGGGAATCCTACCCATGCTTCCCCCAGACTCCACCCATGTATATGCCTACCCATCAAATATACGCTATGTAAGATATGAACATATTTTCAGAATAAGGCTTAGGCAGAGTTTCAGCATTTTCATACAGATGTGTACACATATGTGCATATATGACAGTATTCAAAACATTTGCGCACGTAAGCAACATAAGTGTTACCACCTACTTTATACAATTGCATGTGTAGAGTTACTGGTGGTAAGCTCTAACAGGCTCATCTTTGAAAGAGATGGACGTCCAAAAAGTGACATAAATCGGCACTTGGATGTCCATCTCACAGAAACGTCCAAATAGGTATAATCAAAACCACATTTTGGACATCTTTCTCAGAAGGACGTCCAAATCTCAAGAGAGATTACTAGAGGCGAGTTCAAGGCGGGACTTTGGCATTCCTAAGACTTGGAAGGGCATAATCGAATGGGGCCAGCCATCTATATGGGCGGCCATCTCTAAGGCCGGCCCCGAAAAGCAGCATACCCAACCGTATAATCGAAACAAGAGATGGTCAGCATTAGAGATCGCTGCCATTGGTTTTTGCCGATAATAGAAACTAATGGCAGCCATCTCAAACCCGACCAAATCCAAGGCATTTGGTAGTGGGAGGAGCCAGCATTTGTAGTGCACTGGTCCCCCTCACATGCCAGGACACCAACCGGGCACCCTAGGGGGCACTGCAGTGGTCTTCAAAAATTGCTCCCAGGTGCATACCTCCCTTACCTTGTGTGTTGAGCCCCCAAATCCCCCCCCAAAACCCACTACCCACAACTGTACAACACTACCATAGCCCTAAGGGGTGAAGGGGGGCACCTACATGTGGGTACAGTGGGTTTGGGGGGGTTGGAGGGCTCACATTTACCACCACAAGTGTAACAGGTAGGGGGGATGGGCTTGGGTCCGCCTGCCTGAAGTGCACTGCACCCACTAAAAACTGCTCCAGGGACCTGCATACTGCTGTCATGGAACTGGGTATGACATCTGAGGCTGGCATAGAGTCTGGCAAAAAAATGATTTTTCATTTTGTTTTTGGGTGGGAGGGGGTTGGTGACCACTGGGGGAGTAAGGGGAGGTCATCCCCGATTCCCTCCGGTGGTCATCTGCTCAGTTGCGGCACTTTTTTGAGGCTTGGTCCTAAAAATAAATGGACCAAGTGAAGCTGGCGAAGTGCTCGTCAGAGCCGGCCTTCTTTTTTCCATTATTGGCCAAAGCCAGCCATCTCGTAACCACGCCTCCATCCCGCCTTCCATACCCTGCTGAAACGCCCCCTTGAACTTTGGCCGGCCCTGCGACAGAAAGCAATTGAAGCCAGCAAAAATCGGCTTTTGATTATACCGATTTTGCCGGCTTCAGGAGATGGCCGGCCATCTCTCAATTTGTGTCGGAAGATGGCCGGCCTTCTCATTCGAAAATAAGCAGGTTGGACGTCTTTGAGCCATAATGGAACAAAGCAAAAATGTCCAGCACTAAAACTTGGAAGTTCTGAGCTGGACCTGTTTTTGATACAAATAAGGCACAAAAAGGTTCCTCAAATGACCAGATGACCACTTTAGGGGAATCGAGGGTGACCTCTCCTCAGTGGCGTACTAAGGGGGGGGGGCGGTGGGGGCAGTCCGCCCCGGGTACACGCCGCTGGGGGGGATGCCGCGCATCTGTCGGCAACTCTCGTTCTCTGCTCCCTCTGGCCCTGGAACGGGTTAATTCCTGTAATGGGACAGAGGGAGCAAGGAACGAGCGTTGCTGACAGACGCGCACCGCCACCCCCCCAGCAGGTAAAGATGCATCGGGGGGTGTCGTTTCGCTGGGGGGAGCTGCCCCTTTCTCGTCCCCTGTCCGCCCCTTCCACGCCCTCACCTCCCCCCTGTCATCTCTCCTCCCCCTCCCCTCCCCTTACTCTGCTATCCCAATCCCTGGTGGTCTAGAGGTACCTCTTCGGGTCAGGAAAGAGCCCCCTCTTTCCTGCCCGGAGCTGCTAGCTGCCCTGCATCCTCCTGTCCTGGTGAGTCCGGCTCTTGGCGTTTCAAAATGGCCGCCGAGAGTTGAAGTCTCGCGAGGCTGCTTCAACTCTCGGCGGCCATTTTGAAACGCCAAGAGCCGACCTCACCAGGACAGGAGGATGCAGGGCAGCTAGCAGCTCCGGGCAGGAAAGAGGGGGCTCTTTCCTGACCCGAAGAGGTACCTCTAGACCACCATGGATTGGGATAGCAGAGTAAGGGGAGGGGGGATAGTCGCATTTCGCCGGGGGGGGTCGCTGCACCCAGGGGGGGGCGCATCGGCGATCCGCCCCGGGTGTCAGCCCCCCCTAGGAACGCCACTACCTCCCCTTACTCCCCTAGTGATCACTAACCCACTCCCACCCCCAAAAAGTGTGGTGAAGAACATTACTTGCCAGCCTCTACGCCAGCCTCAGATGTCATATTCAGGTCCATGACAGCAGCATGCAGGTCCCTGGAGTAGTTTAGTACACTTCATACAGGTAAACCCAGGCAATCCCCCCACTACCTGTTACACTTGTGCAGGAAACTGTGAGCCCTCCAAAACCCACCAGAAACCCACTGTACCCACATATAGGTGCCCCCTTCACCCGTACGAGCTATGGTAGTGTTGTAAGTTGTGGGCAGTGGGTTTTGGGGGCTCAGAACACAAGGTAAGGGAGCTGTGTACTTGGGATCATTTCATGAAGTTCAACGCAGTGCCCCCTAGGGTGCCTGATTGCTGTCCTGACATGTCAGTGGGACCAGTCTACTAAAAATGCTGGCTCCTCCTACGTCCAAATGGCTTGACTTTGGATGTTTTAGACTTGGACGTCTTTGTTTTGAAAATGGCCAAAAATGAAAGACGTCCAAATTGCAAAACGTCCAAATTCAAGGATGTCCATGGTATTTTGGAACACAAAAGATGGACGTCCATCTTTTTCGAAAATGACCTTCTCCCCGCCTCTGAATGTGGACGTCTTTCTAAAACGTCCAAATTCTGACACGTTTCTTTCGAAAATGCCCTCTAAGTATATTTTGGGCTGGTACTTATTCCTATACCCCAGAATTTTGTATAGTTGCCCAAAGTTGAGCGGACAATTTTGGGTGTAGGTCACAGAACTGTATATAAACTAGTTGGCTAAATAGGAAATAACTATTAATTATTGCTCGCACACAAAACTAGGAGAACAGGACAGTGACACAGCATTAGGCGGTCATAAGCACAAATGGGCGGTGGCCCAGCACAGCAGGAATAGGAGGGGGTATGGGGGTCCTCACTGCTTGGCTTGCCTGTGTCTTCTGGATAGGGTGTAATGTGCCCACAGAGAGGCGGAGTGCTGGTGAGTGTGCCAGCGGCCGTGGTAAGAACAGCATGGTTCCATTTTATAGAAGGGTGCTGCTGGATTGGTTGGGAATCGGTATGCATCTGTGGCTCTGGCAGACGCATTTCCGCTCCTGCATGTGCGGAGCAAACCATGGTCGCGGGTAAATGACTGTGCTGCTGTGATGGGCGGTGTCTGCAAAATCATGATGAGCCATCCGCGGTGCACTTGGGGTGCACAATTAACATCAGCTGTGCTGGTACCAGGCATTGTTTGAGGGCGGATTGCAGGCAAGTTTCAATTTAAAATGTGTTTGTGCCAGTGGTCTGGGTTTACTATATAATTTAGGGTTCAGTATGGCCCCTGGGCGTCAGGCAGCATCTGTATAAGGGATGCCCCCTTCTCTGTGAACCATCAGGTCATGGGTTTGTGACCATGAAAGCGTGTGCGTTGCACATGGTCGCATCTGGGAATGTGGACAATTTTTAGGCCTTTGAGTTGTGCCGTGGTCCTCCTGAGTAGGCAGGTGTGTTTTTCCTTTGCATGCATGTGACTCTGTGAATGTGCCGCTTCGATGCACAAATCGCAGTGTCAGGGTGGGGAACATGTGTCAGCTCATAGTGCCCCTGATCAATCTGTGGGTTGATTCTGAGTCGCTGCATATAGGGCCATTCTGTGCAAGCCGGGCGGCAGAGAGTGGTTTCCAGGTGAATCACTACAGCACCTGGCGGTCATCTTAGGAGGGGTTATAATACTGTGCAATTCAGTTATTGTGGCAGCCATACTGGTGAGGTCTTAGGACACTCAGTGCGCAGGTGGCTATTTTATGTCCCCCCTATGTCCCCCTCCCCCCAAAAAATATTCATTCCACCTATAGCAGAACAGGAAAGAACTCCTTTTCAAATCCATCCGCCAGCAAGTTGGTTGTACTTAAAAGTGTTACAGATTAATAATTAATGTTTTTGGATTTATATAAAAAAAAATCCTCCTCTTGTATGAAGAAAGGTTAAAGAGGTTAGGGCTCTTCAGCTTGGAAAAGAGATAGATGAGGGGAGATATGATTGAGCTCTACAAAATCCTGAGTAGTGTAGAACGAGTAGAAGTAAATCAAATTTTACTCATCCAAAAGTACAAAAACTAGGGAACATTTGAGGAAGTTACATGAAATACTTTTAAAACAAATAAGTGGAAGTATTTTTTCACTCAACAATAGTTAAGCTCTGGAACTCTTTGCCGGAGGAGGTGGTAACAGTAGTTAGTGTATCTGGATTTAAAAAAGGTTTGGACAGACTCCTGGAGGAAAAGTCCATAGTCTGGTATTAAGATAGACATGGGAAGCAACTGCTTGCCCTGGGATCTGTAGTATGGAATGATTCCACGATCTGGGTTTCTGCCAGGTACTTGTGACCTGTCTTGGCCACTGTTTGGAAAACAGGATACTGGGCTAGATGGACCATTGGTCTGACCCAGTATGGCTACTATTAGGTTCTTATGTCTTATGCTACTAAAGATACATTGGATAAATATGTTTCCCATATATATAGTACTCTCTCTGTCTATACATAGGCTTTAGAACATCCAGCAACTTTATAGAGGACTTATTCCATTACTATACTTTGAAAGACATACTAAAGGACAAAATCAGGGCTGCAATGAGATATGCACTCCAGGCAGCCAAGCTACACCACACAAGCAAAACACTGCCAAGGAACTATACTATTGTAAGGTTACAAAGGACTGCTCATTAGAAGGCACATTAAGGTCAAGCTGACATCATACAATATCTATGCCTATGGAATGTTTGTGCTGTTCAATGGATATATCCAGTGGTGTGCTGGAGCTGGCTCGCACCGGCTCGCAAGAGCCGGTTGTTAAACTTTCTACCGACTTGCGAGCCGGTTGTTAAAAATCGCGAGCCGGCTCTGGCTCTCCTCCCTCCCTCCAGATCCGGTCCCTCACCGACTCCTTGTCCTTCTAATTCTTCGAGGCAGGCAGTCTTGCCTGACTGCTGCCAGCTGACTCTCCCCCGCTGCCGATTTGCGCTTTAAAAATGGCCGCCGAGACTTCCAGAGGCGGCCTCGCGAGACTTCTGCTGAAGTCTCAGCGCCCATTTTGAAGCATGAACTGGCAGCGGGGGAGAGTCAGCGCTGGCAGCAGGCAGGCATGACTGCCTGCCCCCAAAAATTAGAAGGACAAGGAGTCGGTGAGGGACCGGATCCGGAGGGAGGGAGGAGAATTCGCTGAACAACTCAGGAGGGGGTGGCAGGGGAGAGAATGGAGTCGCTGGGCATGGGTGGATGGAGGGGAGAGAAGGGTCGCTGGGTATGGGTGCATGCATGGCAGGGGAGAGGAGGGTCACTGCTGGACATGGGTGGATGGAGGGCAGGGGAAAGGAGGGTCACTGGGTATGGGTGTATGCAGGGCAGGGAAGAGAGCCTGTTGTTAAACATTTACCAGTACACCACTGGATATATCATACTAAGTACATAAGTACATAAGTAATGCCATACTGGGAAAAGACCAAGGGTCCATCGAGCCCAGCATCCTGTCCACAACAGCGGCCCAATCCAGGCCAAGGGCACCTGGCAAGCTTCCCAAACGTACAAACATTCTATACATGTTATTCCTGGAATTGTAGATTTTTCCAAGTCCATTTAGTAGCGGTTTATGGACTTGTCCTTTAGGAAACCGTCCAATCCCTTTTTAAACTCTGCTAAGCTAACCGCATTTATCACTTTCTCCGGCAACAAATTCCAGAGTTTAATTATACGTTGGGTGAAGAAAAATTTCTCCGATTTGTTTTAAATTTACTACACTGTACTTTTCATCGCATGCCCCCTAGTCCTAGTATTTTCGGAAAGCGTGAACAGACGCTTCTCATCCACCTGTTCCACTCCACTCATTATTTATATACCTCTATCATGTCTCCCCTCAGCCGTCTCTCTCCAAGCTGAATAGCCCTAGCCTCCTTAATCTCTCTTCATAGGGAAGTCGTCCCATCCCCGCTATCATTTTAGTCGCCCTTCGCTGCACCTTTTCCAATTCTACTATATCTTTCTTGAGATGCGGCGACCAGAATTAAACACAATACTCAAGGTGCGGTCGCACCATGGAGCGATACGACGGCATTATAACATCTTCACACCTGTTTTCTATACCTTTCCTAATAATACCCAACATTCTATTCGCTTTCCTAGCCGCAGCAGCACACTGAGCAGAAGGTTTCAGTGTATTATCGACGACGATACCCAGATCCCTTTCTTGGTCCGTAACTCCTAACGTGGAACCTTGCATGACGTAGCTGTAATTCGGGTTCTTTTTCCCCACATGCATCACCTTGCACTTGCTCACATTAAACGTCATCTGCCATTTAGCCGCCCAGTCTCCCAGTCTCGTAAGGTCCTCTTGTAATTTTTCACAATCCTGTCGCGATTTAACAACTTTGAATAACTTTGTGTCATCAGCAAATTTAATTACCTCGCTAGTTACTCCCATCTCTAAATCATTTATAAATATATTAAAAAGCAGCGGTCCTAGCACAGACCCCTGAGGAACCCCACTAACTACCCTTCTCCATTGTGAATACTGCCCATTTAACCCCACTCTCTGTTTCCTATCCTTCAACCAGTTTTTAATCCACAATAGGACATTTCCTCCTCTCCCATGACCCTCCAATTTCCTCTGTAGCCTTTCATGAGGTACCTTGTCAAACGTCTTTTGGAAATCCAGATACACAATATCAACTGGTTCCCCTTTGTCCACATGTTTCTTTACTCCTTCAAAGAATTGAAGTAAATTGGTCAGGCAAGATTTCCCCACACAAAAGCCGTGCTGATTTGGTCTCAGTAATCCATGTCCTTGGATGTGCTCTGTAATTTTGTTTTTAATAATAGCCTCTACCATTTTCCCCGGTACCAACGTCAGACTCACCGGTCTATAATTTCCCGGATCTCCCTGGAACCTTTTTTAAAATCGGTGTACATTGGCCACCCTCCAATCTTCCAGTACCACGCTCGATTTTAAGGATAAGTTGCATATCACTAGCAGTAGCTCCGCAAGCTCATTTTTCAGTTCTATCAGTACTCTAGGATGAATACCATCCGGTCCAGGAGATTTGCTACTCTTCAGTTTGCTGAACTGCCCCATTACGTCCTCCAGGTTTACCGTGAAGTCAGTAAGTTTCTCCGACTCGTCCGCTTGAAATACCATTTCCGACACCGGTATCCCACCCAAATTTTCCTCCCTGTTGTTTCATTATTAAGGGGTAACTGTTAGCTCCAAGTTGTTCAATGCAATTTTATGTGCATTATGTCCATTCAGGTGTTATCGTGGTATGATGGTAACCCTATGGTAAGTTTAAAGTTTATCCAGTAACCTGTGCTACACTTCCCGGGACGTATTGCTTGGAGAAGAGGTAATCCCAAGGACATGTGTATAGCAATAAACAGGATACCGGATAGGGTTAAAAACACGGTATCCATTCCCTTCTTCACTAAATTTGCCCTCCTGGCACTGAACTTATGACCACTTGGACCCACTTAGTTCCTCTGCTTTAGAACTTTTAGAATATCTGTGTTGGTGTTGAGGGTAGAGGCTAATTGTTAATATGATTGAGAGTATTACACTCACTAATTTACATCCTCTTCAGTATGGTTTTGCAGGTATGCCTCCATTCACGGAATACTCTGAAGCAGCAGGCAGAGAGACGGTACCAGCTTGGTGCCAGCAAATAATGGCATGGATGTGAAGTTTTCCTGGCCTTCCAGGGCACACTACATCTGCCTTAGTATAGGTATGTAGAATTTGTCAGCAGGTACTGCCGTGCCTGCATGCATTCAGTCTACCGTTTGGAAGACATGTAGCACACCATATGGTTATTCCTAGCTTTCCTACTCATAATTAGTAAGTATATTATCTCATGCTTATTGTTGACTTAAACTTGAATAATGAATGTTAACTGCTGGGTAGACGGGATGGATCATTCAGAACTATATCTCCTGGCACTCACTATGTTACTAGCATTCGGACTCATGGGGCATGGTACATCTACACATATTTTACATACCAACATATACTGTACAGCCTTTTCCGAATGGTGCCTGCAGGAGGGTGCTGAATCCAACTAAACAAAATCCATGGCTTGGATCATGACAGATGGCACTCTACACACGCACACCAGCAACTAGCCACTGAATAGCACTCAGATCATACTATGTTTTCACAATTCAGTTTTGACATGCACGCACTCACATGTGACTGGGCCCCAGTTCAGATCCTTGGCGTTACACCTCAATTGATACGCTGTGGTGTGCATATAACTAGCATAACTAGCTTTGCACTTGGAAACCTGCTACGGTTAACTGGAATGTACATCAAGAAATCAGTGGTTAACCAACATTCAGTATGTGGTATTTAAGGCTGAGGTCGACAATGCTTAGTGATGAGCATGAGGCTATTGACAAAGGGCTTTGGGAACAGAATTCATGACAGCAATTCTTACCTTTCTATCAGTACAGAGTCTCCATTGGCTTTGATGTTCAACTTGGCATCACTTAGGTTCCCCAGCTAAGAACATACCTGACTGCTAGATAGGGTAACTACATCTACACTGTTGGTAGTCTCAGGCATAATGGATTTACCTTGAATGCTAGCACTTACAATGGTAAAACCAGCATATAATTGAGGCTGGGTGGGGTAATTACATAAACACTGGAGGTTACAGTGTAGTATCAGCACACATTAGTTTTACATCTATCGGCTCTCAGGCTTGTTAACTATCGAAGGGTGACACATCCATCTTTTCTACAGCACATCTTCTCTTCAGCACTTACCTATACATAAGAGTGTTTTCTTGCATTTATGTCACCAGTATTCTTTATGGGGTATCCATGGCAACAATGATTAACACACTGGTTATTTGCATTTTGCTCGCATTTCGCTTGGGGTAGACAAAGGGCTTTATGAACATAAGACATGGCAATAGTTCTCACTTTTCAGTTTGGTTCCTTATACTAAAAATATACATTGCTGCTACACCGAGTACTGACACCAGCACAGGAGGTCATCATTAGGCACATAATTGATGCTAGGTAAGGTTATTATACCAACACAGCAGATTACACATAACCTACGATCAAGCTGGTTAATTATTGAAGGACTTAACATTCAAGTAATCTATCACAGTTGACTCACGACATTTCACTATGCACCATATAGTGTTAAGACAAAAGGGTCACTTTCATGTGCAGTTGATATTGCACTCTCCATAGAGCCCAATCCACTTACTTAGATGCACTTCGGAGTGTCAATCAAAGGTCATAGGAAAGGTAGTAGCATGACCCCTTTTCCTGTTCCTCATTAGCCAATATGGTTCCATCAGGCTATAGCGTTTTTGCATTGTGCCTTCCTTTTATCATAGGCTATCAGTGGGGCAAGTTTAGGGCACACGTGGAAGGATTACACACAGAATTTCTTCTCCAGGCAATAGTGGGTATAGTAATTTCATCCACGTATTCTTGGTTGGGTGAGTATAGAATAAGACACGGGTAGCGAAACTACTGTCCTATCATTCTGGACAGTGCAAGTTGGGTCCCAGTGGCATCCTAATGTTTTGTCGGGCCACCATTATAGATTTAACTGCCACTACGCCGGTATGAGATGAGGTGCCCGTATCAGATGAGCATGACCCTTTGACTTTATGGAATGAGGAAGCGCTCTGCATCACAGGACAGCACTGCTCAGGTTTAAGATGCATTACAGATGTCAAATCAAGCGCTGCTCATGTTTAAGATACAAATCAAGCGCTGCTTATGTTTAAGATATGATCAACTACAATTGTCAGATACTCTTCACGTATTTGAAATGACTTAATGGCTGGAATTATAGGTGCCAGCTTTGGCTGTAACACATATATACAGGACACAAGATGACAGGTGCACATACATGCGTACGTACGGGATACTGGTCCATGCATAAGTTCCTACTAGAGGGAATGCGCTTCTTATGCCAGAAGGTTCTGACGAGCCTCAGTAGAACATATGATGTCACGAGTGGGAGAGAGACATGGGGACGGAGGCAAGTGTGAATTAAAACTGTTTGGTTTGGGCCACAGAAATGCACACCACTAATTACCACTGATTGGTTTGGGGCATAGAAAGGCCCACTGGTGAGGTGTGGTGCCAGTTGTTTGTCAGTTGTAACATTACCTGTGTTGGCAGTCATGACAAGCTGCAAGAGACTCACACGGCAGCAGCCTAACAGGGAGCAAGGAATGAGTTGGATGTAGTAGTGCACATAGTATGGACAGATCAGCGCAAGATCTAGCGAGGCTCTACCAGGGAATTATTTGCAGTCCAGCCATAAGTGTCAGAGTGAATGTGGCCGCAGATAGGATGGATTATGGTGGGGGACCGCGACAAGTGAGGTTTCGCTGTCCCAGTCTGTGGCGGTGGGTCCTAGCCTGAAAGAGTACACAGCACTATGTTTCAGGCCAAAGCAAGGTCAGAGGTCATGTGGTTGTTGTCCCATGCTAGCAGTGGCATGGATGATGTCTAAGATCAAGGGCAGTTCCCCTCTTGTACTGAGGGGGGCCAGTGCCAGATTAGCAGATGATCAGCGGAGCCCACCTCAGACTTGGATGGAATGGGGAGGCTGAAGGCTTCAAGAAAGAGAGTCAACGGGTATGAGAGGGAAAATGCTTTTACGGCAATCCCTTGAGCAAAGCTGTGATGTTAGCGCCTGGGCATGTCAGTGGTATATGCCCCAGGTGGAGCAAAAAGCTACAGCGTAATTATGCAGAAAGAGAGAGAACTGTGTGACTCAAAAAGGCTAGGCCACTTGCCTCAAATGCTCTAGATAGAAATCGGGTCATATATTTGATTGTTTATTACTGTAAAATGTATACATGATTGGAAATTGCTTGCTATTGTGAATAATTCATAGACATAAATTGTAGAATGCTGCAGCCACAATAAATTCCACTCTTTATCAGATAACTGGTCAAGTGTGAATATATACTGTGTATGGTCTGGACTGAAAGAAGAGTGTTGAAGTGCCACCTGCCCGATTTGTGTCTTTATCGAGTGCTAGCTTTGTTGGCCTAAATTTGGGCAACATTTACTAAATAGTGGCGTCTGGGCCTGTAACCTTTATTAAACCCATAACTGCTGTGGTGTTTGCTGAGTCACAGACCTACTGTGAGCAGAATCACTTTGGAATCATGACTTTTGCAGTATATCTGCACTTTACTCTCAGTCTCAGTTTATCATTGACCAACAATTCACTCAGAAAGCTTCAGTAATTGTACACAAGGATATTTTACTTGGGAGAAATGGAGATTGTGATCAGCAGTTTTTCAAAGGGATTCACCATTTTTCCCAAGGCATTTATTCCCAAATTTTTCTCAATATTTCCACACTCTCCCCCTTTGAGTATTACAGCTTTCCCTCTCAGCTGGGGTGAGGTTATGGCCATCACCTTGCCTCTGAGTTGGCTGGACATAGACTCTGTTTTGCAGACGTTTATAGTAAGTTCACCTTGCATCTGAGTTGGCTGGACATGGACTCTGTTTTGCAGAAGTTTATAGTAAGTAGTTTATAGTTTTATTACATTTACTGTACTGCTTTAACTGACAAGCAGAGCAGAACAGTGTACAAGGTAATTAAAAACATATAGTAAAAGGAAGAAGGAAAAGAAGCTACAGTTTTTGATAGGACAGTTAAATCAATCATACAGAAGGTAAAGTGGGACAGACTAACTATCACTGGGGAACCTAATCAAATACCCTCACTGAATGCCTCAGAAAAAAGTCAGATTTTTAATTAACTTTTGAACTTAAGAGAGATTTACATGGAGAGAGAGAAGAAATCCATTCCAGATAAAAGGAGCAAGAATAAAGAAGACAGACTATGTAGTTGATTTGAGTTGAGCAAGTTTAGGACCAGGAAGAACCAGGCAACAATCACTGAGTGAGCGGAGAAGTCTGACAGGAGAGTACAGAATTGTGAGACAGGATAGGTAATCAAGTGTGCCAAGACGAAAGGCTTTAAAGGTGAGTGATATGGTCATTACAATGAGCATGACAATGAAGATGAATAGTGGTATTCTGGAGCATTTGGAGTTTCCTTATTGTTGATCATGGAAGATCAGCATAGAGGATATTACAGTAGTCAAGACATGTCATAAACAGAGAATGAATCAGAGCATGAAAGGTATAGAGATTAAAATAATGTCGGATAGCACGGTGTGAAATTTGAGGTAAAAATGTAAGAGCTTCAACACTGATGGTCACTATAAAAATTTAAATGCTAGCTATGGTGTTTAAATAAATGTATATAGTCATTGGCACTAAATACATATGCAGTGTAGTAACTGTTCTTGATGCCATCCTAAATGTATGGTTTCTCTATATAGCAGTTGAATATCGCTGTTAAGAGGAAGATATTTGGTCACTGCCCTTGCTTTCCCTTCCCTTTGCTTTTTCACTGTCTACTTAGTTCTATAATCTTAGTGCCTAAATGATATATGCCACTTCCATGATAAGATTATACTGGCCGATATTCAAAATATTTCACCAGCCAGGAATGGCTCCTGGCCAGTTTAATAGCATTTTAGCTCCCAACCACAGATATTCAGCGAGAAATAACTGGTTACTGTGCAACATGGCTGGTTAGGCGTGGATATATAGGGTCAAACCGGCTATGTTTAGTGGTTAAAATGGGCTGCATAAATAGCAGGCCTATCTTTAACCACTAAACAATTGGCTGTTAGCACTGAATATCAGTGTCACTAGATTGGGGGTGGGGGGGGGGGGGGGGGGGGTGAGGTGAGCCCTTGGGCTGCAGCTGAGTTTAAACTGCTTAAATAAACCCAGAGGCTAGGTAGGTCCTGACTGGCAGAAGGCGAGTCACATCCAGGCTAGGATCAGGGCAGACCAAGTCTTGAGGTTCACCTCTATTCTGTTCCTGTCTGCTCCAGCATGTGTCTTACGCACTGTTCTTGACTCGACCCAGTCTGTGCCCTCCATCTAGTTCCCTATTCCATTCAGTAAGGCATGGAAGCTGTTTACCCAGCAAATAGGACTCTTGGTTTTCTCATCAAACTAACTATGGGGTGAAACACAATCTACTTTTGACTTGTATTTGTTATGCGCTAACTGCCAATTAATTCTTCATTACTCAGGCAGCATGAAGTATGGGGCTTGGGCACTAGACGGCTTCAGCTGATGGCGCTTGGGCATGCACACCTGCAAAGGAAGGACTCAACGTTACTGTGGGGAGTTAGAGGGGTGAGGGAGAAGATCTGAGAGGAAATGTGAGGCCTAGGGGTGCCTTGAAGAAATTGCATAAATACTAAGGGCGCCGTCAGCGGAGAAAGTTTTGATCATGTTTATGATAACCCTTCCATGTCTACCAGCTCATCACGAACATTCCTGAATCTCCACTACCCAAACTGTAAGGGACTGAAATATAAATTAACATATGCATCCAGCTTCTCTTACATATGCACGCAAATTTGGAATGAATTACCAAAATCCATAAAAATAACACACGACATCATGACCTTGTGTAAACTATTGAAAACTTATCTATTTAAGAAAGCATACAATAACAACTCCTCATAAATTCAAATTAACAAAACGCAATTATACAGCATGTATTCTCTATATCTCAACTGTTTTGCTAATTATCTTGATTTCCAGTTTAATGATCCTAATTGTTCAAGCTATTTTTTGTCATGATTGAAGTTTAACCTAATACCTTTAGCTCTTATCAAAGGACGAACTTTCCTCTTGTAACCTAACCTAATCTGTCCCTTTGCCCCAACTATGTATTTCTCCTATCCGGAACTGGTAATCACCACTTGCGGAATTATGTAAGCCACATTGAGCCTGCAAATAGGTGGGAAAATGTGGGATACAAATGTTATAAATAAATAAATATACAGCAATGCTTTGGCAGGAGTTTTTGACACAGCAAACAATGCACCTGAATAATCATTTGGAAAGTTTCTTGAGTAAATAATATGGAAGACTTGATTGGAAGTTAAGTTCAACCAAGTTCATACAAATATAGCCCCATGATAATCCTATTAAATGGTAAACTGATTAATCAGGTTCCACCCTGGCTTCCACCTCTCAGCTTCTAAAGCTAGAACCCTGAATGGAGCTGGTAGGAGCTAGCATTTTCTTGCTGGTGGGATGTCTCACCTTACTAATGTTAGGCACAGTCCAGAAGAGAAGGAAGCAAGGTATCGGCAAGCTTCGCCCTGGACCCACTGGTCTCCCATTCCTGGGCAACATCCTGCAGCTGAACAGTAAAGATATCTCCTCTCACTCAATAAGGTGCATCATCTTCTTCTTTCTGCTCAGTTGGTAGTAGCTTAAGCCAAGGACAGAGCTGCTTTATTTAAAGAATCTGATCTTGAATCTTATTTTAGAAATAATCCTATTATCTTATTGCAAGCGAAGGGGGCATAGTGAGACAGAAGCAGATGTCATAGCATAAGATTAATAGGAGCAATATACAAACTATGTATTTTGTTACAAAGTGTGTGGTCACTTTTTATCCATGTATTTTGTCCCTATTTTCAAAGCAGAAGTATGCATGTCTCCCAGAGACGTCCAAATCGGTATAATCGAAACCCAATTTTGGACATCTCCAACTGCAGTCCGTCACAAGGACGTCTAAATTTCAAGAGGGTGTGTCGGAGGCATAGTGAAGGTGAGACAGGGCGTGCCTAACACTTGGACGTCTTTGACGCATAATCGTAAAAAACAAGGACATCCCTGTCGAACACTTGGACGTTTTCACCCGGACGTGTTTTAATTACGAATAAGGAGCAAAAAGGTTCCCGAAATGACCAGATGACCACCGGAGAGAATCGGGGATGACCTCCTGTTACTCCCCCAGTGGTCACTAACCCCATCCCACCCTCAAAAAACATCTTTAAAAATATATTGTGCCAGCCTCTAAGCCAGTCTCAGATGTTATACTGTGGTCCATGACAGCGCATGCAGGTCCCTGGAGTAGTTTTAGTGGGTACTGCAGTGCACTTCAGACAGGTGGACCCAGCCCCAAAACTCCCTACCTGTTATATTTGTGGAGGAAACAGCGAGCCCTCCAAAACCCACCAGAAACCCACTGTACCCATATATAGGTGCCCCCTTCACCCATAAGGGCTATGGTAGTGGTGTACAGTTGTGGGTAGTGGGGTTTGGGGGGCTCAGCACACAAGGTAAGGGAACTATGTTCCTGGGAGCATTTTATGAAGTGCACTTCAGTGCCCCCTAGGGTGCCCGGTTGGAGTCCTGGCATGTCAGGGGAACAAGTGCACTATGAATGCTAGCTCCTCCCACGTCCAAATGGCTTGTATTTGGACGTTTTTGACATGGATGTCTTTGGTTTTGAAAATCGCTGAAAGTCAGAAACGTCCATGTCTAGGGATGTCCAAATTTAAGGATTTGGACGTCTCTGACGGTATTTTCAAAACAAAAGATGTACCTCCATTTTTTTCCAAAAATATGGGTTTCCCCTCCGCTGGATTTGGATGATTTGCAAAGACATCCAAATCGCAACTTGGATGTTCCTTTTGAAAATGCCCCTCCATGTTTTTTTAGTTACATTTGTACCCCACACTTTCCCACTCATGGCAGGCTCAATGCAGCGGGCAATGGAGAGTTAAGTGACTTGCCCAGAGTCACAAGGAGCTGCTTGTGCTGGGAATTGAACTCAGTTCCTCAGGACCAAAGTCCACCACCCTAACCACTAGGCCACTCCTCCACTATCAGCTGTCTCACCTTTATCCATGTCTTTATTTACACCTTAAAAGAAATGAAGCAAATTGATAAGGTAAGATTTCCCTTGGCTGAACCCAAGTTGACTCTATCCCATTAAACCATGTTTGTATACATGATATGTAATTTTATTCTTTATACTAGTTTCCACTATTTTGCTCAGCAATGATGTCAGGCTTACTGGTCTGTAATTTCCCGGATCACCCCAATTGGAGGCTGGCCAATGTGACGCTGATTTTTAAACTCCAATCTTCAAGTACTATGGACAATTGTAATGACAGATTACATATTACTAACATCAGATCAGCAATTTCATGCTTGAGTTCTTTCTTGGATGTATACTATCTGTTCCAGGTGATTTGCTACTCTTTACTTTGTCAATTTGGCTCAGTACATCTTTGAGGTTCATTGAGATTTCCTTCAGATTCTCCACATCATCACCCTTGAAAACCATTTCAGGTACAGGCAGATCTCTTACATCTTCTTCCGTAAATACCGAAACAAAGAATTCATTCAATTGCTTCACTATAGCCTTGTCCTCCCTGAGTGCCCCTTTTGCTCCTTCATGATCTAACGGTCCCACAGATTCCCTCGCAGGCTTTCTGCTTCTGATGTACCTGAAAAAGTTGTTCTGTGAGTTTTAGCCTCTGTGGGAAGTTTCTCTTCATATTCTCTTTTACCTTTCTTTTTTTAATGCTTTGCATTTGACTTGCCAGTGCTTATGTTAGAACACCAGTCTTGCAATCCAGAGGTGGCCGGTCCAAATCCCACTGCTGCTCCTTGTGATCTTGGGGAAGTTACTTAACCCTCCATTGCCTCAGGTACAAACTTAGATTGTGAGCCCTCCTGGGACAGATAAATACCCAGTGTACCTGAATGTAAGTCACCTTGAGCTACTACTGAAAAAGGCGTGAGCAAAATCTAAATAAATAAATAGATAGCATCAGGCAAGTGAGAGGGATTTTTGGCCTGACCATCTGTAGAAGAGGCAATTGTATAACATGGCACCACCATTTATACGCCATATTACACAGGTAATGAAACTACCAGTTGTTACACGGCAAGAGGATTGTGTATGAGACTGGGATACTGGGCATTCAAATGGCAGATGGCATTTAATGTGAGCAAGTGCAAAGTGATAAATGAGGGAAAGAGGAACCAAACTGTAGCTATGAGATGTAAGGTTCCACTTTAGGAGTCACCACCAAGGAAATGGATCGTGGTGTCATCACTGATGATACTATGAAACTCTCCGCTTTGCATCTAAGAAAGCAAATAGAATGTTAGGAATTATTAGGAAAGGAATGTAGATCAAAATTGAGAATGTTTTGAAGCCTTTATATAGCTCCATAATGCAACTGAACCTCAAATACTGTGTGAATTCTGGTCACTGCATCTCAAAAAATATATAATGGAATTATAAAAGGTACAGAAAAGGGCAACAAAAATTATGAAGGGGATGGGACAACTCCCCTATGAAGAAAGGCTAAAATGGCTAGCACTCTTCAGCTTGGAGAAGAGACGGCTGAGGGGATATATGATAGAACTCTATAAAATACTGAGTGGAGTGGAATGGATTGACGTGAATAATTTGTTTACTCTTTCCAAAAATACTAAGTCTCCTTTACCTAGACGACATCCTAGTTTACGCTCCCACTTTTGAAAAACATTTAGAACGGCTGGACCTTGTTCTACAGAGATTGAAATCGTGCGGTCTTAAGCTAAAACCCTCAAAGTGCAAGTTTCTCTGCCAAGAAGTGAGGTTCCTCGGTTTTATAGTTTCCAGTGAGGGTGTCTCTGCGGATGTGGAGAAAGTGAAAACGGTACAGGAGTGGAATACTCCGAAGACTAAGACCGAAGTGAGACGATTTATGGGACTGACGAGCTTCTATAGAAGGTTTGTGAAAGATTTCGCCAAGATAGCAGCTCCTCTGCATGCCCTGACAGGAAAGTCAGTTCCGGAGAATTCGATGATTTGCTGGAATCATGAATGTCAACAGGCTTTTGACATCTTAAAAAACAAGCTTACGTCAGCACCTATATTAGCCTATCCAGTATTTACTAAGCCTTTCATTCTCACCACGGATGCAAGTTTTCAAGGACTGGGGGCGGTGCTAAGTCAGATTCAAGAGGGTGAAGAAAAAGTGATCGCATTTGCCAGCAGAGGCCTAAGAAAATCGGAGAGAAACGCTAACAACTATTCAGCGTTTAAGCTGGAGCTGCTGGCTCTGAAATGGGCGGCCACAGAGAAGTTTCGGGAATATCTAATCTATCAGAGGTTTATCCTGAGAACGAATCACAATCCCCTAAAATATCTAGAGACCGCCAGGATTCAAGCTGTAGAGCAGAGATGGTTGGCGCAACTAGCTGACTTAGAGTTTGAAGTGGAGTACAAGCCGGGCCGTAATAACATGGTGGCTGATGCTCTTTCTCGTATTCCTAATGAGGAAGAGCCAGAACTGGAAGGACATGATGCTGAAAAAGATTTCTTTGGATTTACTTGTAAAAAAATCTCAGTGGTAAGCAGAAAGAAAAGAGTGGGTGCTCAGAAATTCTGTCAGGGGTTGACAGGGGAAAGTCTAAATGAAACAGTAAAGAGAGCCCAGAGGGAGGATAATGCGATCAAGACCATAATTGAATGGAAAGAAAATCAGTATATTCCTTCCTCAGAAGAACTAAGCAGTCCGGAAGTGAGAGATTTATGGAAACATAGAGAGCGACTGCAGGTGAAAAATGGAATGTTATTCCGAAGATATGAGGATTGCCGTTTAGGGAAAGACGTTTGGCAGATCGTAGTGCCTGAGGTATTGAGGAAGGAAATGTTGGAAATTTTCCATAATCAGATGGGACATTACGCCCTAGATACAACCTTCAAGAATCTTCGGAAACGCCACTTTTGGATTAATATGAGGAAGGACGTGGAGAACTGGATTCAAAACTGTAGGAGGTGCTGTTTTTCTAGAGAATTATTCCCTCGAGAGAAATATGAGTTGAGCTGTTTTAATGTCATCCGACCACAGGAAGTGGTAGCGATGGACTATACGATGTTGGAAAGGGATGGACGAGGATTTGAAAACATACTCATAATGACGGATCTCTTTTCCCGATTTGCAGTGGCAGTACCGACCCGTAACCAAACAGCCAGAACAACAGCGGAAGTACTAATTAACAAGTGGTTTGCAGTATATGGGCCACCCGAAAGGTTGCACTCAGATCAGGGTCCAGCTTTCGAGTCTTCAGTGATCAAGGAAATTTGTGCTTGGTATGGAATTAAGAAGACAAGAACCACTCCATACCATCCACAAGGCAACGGGAGGTGTGAGCGTTTTAATAGGACATTACATCAGATCCTACGCACCTTCCCGGAGCACAAAAAGAGAAATTGGTCCAAGTTCCTGCCGGAAGTAACCCAAATTTATAATAGTTCCGTACACCATTCAACGGGATTTACACCTGCAGATCTGTTCCTGGGAAGAGAGTCACTGTTACCGCGAGTGTCCTTGGTGAATGACGAAGAAAATAAGGAAAGCTGGGAAAGAATAAAGTGTTTAGATGACTGGATATGTGAACATAAGGAAAATATGACACTGGCGCAGGAACAGGCCAGAAGATTTGCTGAACACCAAAGTAGAAAAATGAAAGAGCAATATGACAAGAAGACAGGTGCGGAGAGACTTCAGGTGGGGGATAGGGTCTTGTTGCGGAGACAGAGATTTCCAGGCAGACACAAGATACAGGACACCTGGGAACCCTTTCCTTATAGCGTGGTGGAAATGTTTGGGGAGAATTTCAATGTTGTAAAAATCAGAAATGAAAAGTTTGGGGATAAAACAGTACACAGGGATTTGTTAAGAAAATTTGTATTAGAAGAAATAAATATTGAAGGGGAACAAACTCAAGAAAAATTGATCTTTCCAGAGGATAAGAAAGGTATTCCGGTAGTACTTCCAAAAGAGAAACAAAAAGGTTATGCTGTTATTACCGAATTTGTGTTTAATCCTGGGGTTTGGACAAGTGAATGTGTAATTGATGGAAAGGTGAAGACTTCACACAGAAGTAATAAAGGAGTGTGTTCAACATTTCTAACGGAAAATTATATATTAAAATGAGTTAGATATTGGTTGTTTTGTTAGTAATGAAGTTGGTTACTTCGTATCTCCAGATTCGGGGAGAGCTAAGCTGGTGGAGGAGGGATGGTCATTGTAAAGAATTTTGATAGATCACAGATCAAAATTCTGTTTTCCCTCATCCACACGCATTCTAAATTATTTGAATGCTGACTGAAAAAATGTATTACTGTTGGAGTTCTGATATGAAATGTTGTTTGCTGAATAGAAAAGTTAGCAGTGATATTTTGAAAAATTTGGGGGGTTTTTCAATAATTAAGTTAGGAAGGTTTATGTGAAGATGTTGAGCTAAATGTGAAGGGTTGATTGGTGGAATGAAGTGTGTGTAGTTTATTACAGGCTTAAAATGTGCATCCAAAGTTGGTTTTAGGTGAGATTGCTGAACTGGGGTTTGAGAGGATTGAAAGGAGGGATGGGTGAATGGAAATGATGAATGAAATAAATAGTTTGTTAATGGAGGAGGTTTGTGTTGAGTAAGTCTGATACTTCGGGCCTGTATATTTGTTGGAATGGTGGAAATGGTGGGTTGTGAATATTGGGGACAATATTTATTTTAAGGCCGGCCGAATGTAACAGGTGGTTAAGAATAAAAAGAAAAAGAAAGGGTTTTTTTTATTTACCTGATTGCCAGGGAGACGTGCCAGTGTTCAGGCACTGTGGTTGTCCAGACCCTGGTTATGGCAGGGCTGGAGGCCTTGCCGAGGGCAGCAGTGCTGTTTTGGAGAGACCCGGGACGGTTTGGGGCCGTTCGCGCGTAGAGGAGACGGCGCTGGAGTTTTCTGACTCCCGGGGAGGATGAGGCACATCCCCGGGAGAGACGTGAGGAGAGACGCTGAAAGAAACAGCGCCACTGTTTGTGGGCGCTGTCGCTGCTTTCGGGGCAGGGGAAGAAGCGCTGGGGCCGGTGAGAGGAAGGTGACCGGTTGGGGAGAAGGGGAGGCGACGTCGGGTTGTTTTCGGCGCCGATTTGGGGCCATAGGAGAGAGTGCAGCCCTCTGCGCTGGAGAAACGAGGAGGAGGAGAGGAAACGCGACGAGTTGGCGTGCGCGCGCGTGCACGAGAGGCGCGCGAAGCTCCGTGTAGGCCGAAGCCGGGGCCTAAATTTTGGGCCGGCTTCGGAGTTTTTTTTGTTTTGGCTCCGTTTTCGCGTCGGGACGTCGTGGACCGGAACGGAGGGAAGGGGAAACGTGAAGAGAAAATCCCGGATCAGGTAAGGGGTCACTTGACCCAAAATGTTAATTGGTTGATTTTAAATTTGCATAAATAGTGTTATTTATTTTTAAAAATTCGGGGTTTCCAGTTATTTAAATTTAGTTTTCAGATTTGGGTTCTGGGAATTTTTTAGGATTTTTGTGGTGATTTAGTTTTTCAATTTTTAATTTTTAAATAGGGGTTTTGGGCGAGCGTGGATTTAACAGGGTTAGGAAAGGGTTAAATTGATAAATTTGATAGGGCAGGTTAAGGAAGTATTTATTGAATTTTTGGAATGGTTTTTATTGAGTTTGGGATTTTTGGAAGGGGTTTAGGTGGAATAATGGCGGGCGGACGTTAAATTGTGGGATATTTAAATTCTAAAAATACAGTTTAGTAGGGAATGGGAAGTTTAGTGGCCATAGTAAATTTGGGGTGATTTAACATAAATTTATTGTGGTTTTTGAATAATTTAGGAATTTCCCATAGATTTCTATGGGGATTTCTTATTTAAAATGGAGATTTAGTTGTGCTGCTCAGCATTCCGTTTGTCAGCAGGCAGCTGCGGAATGTTGAGCAGGACTTAGGATTGGCTGCTAGGGTTTGAAACCCCAAGCTGAAGGGTCCGTTTCCTAGGAAACGGCTCGGTGGACAGTTGGCCAGAGTGGTTTTGACCTTCAGAGAGTGAGGAAGCGCTGTGGTGTTGTGGGTGTGGAAAAGTGATTTTGAATGAAAAGAGGGGAACAAATAATTTTAGGGTAATAGAATTATTAAGGGTAGTTAGAAAGTATGCATGTGTGAGTAAAATTTAGAGTGAAAAGTGTTCTATTAAGGTTATTTTGAGTTTGAATGTCCTGAGTGAGTAAAAGGTGATTGAGAGTGAAAGTTAGGTTAGATAAGGTGAGGGGGAAGGTTAAGTGGTTGAGTTAAGTATTTTTTAGGTTGGGTTTTGGGGTTTTAGGTGAGGGTAAAGGAAAGAATCTTGAAAGGCTGTATGAGTGCAGGGAAGGTGAAGGAGCGGAATGTTGGGAAGTAAGGCTGGCTTGGAATGTTGAGTTGCACTGCTCTGCTGCAAGTGATCAGACACTGTGTAGCCTAGGGCATATATAAAAGAAAGCCTAGAATTGACATAGAAGGGTGTTTAAGTTAATTTTTGTTTAATTTTAGCTAGTGTGCCCAGTTTAATATTATAAATTCCCAGAAATAGAATATTCTAAAAGATTTAAAATAAGAAGGTAGGGTTTTGCTCCCATTTTATTTATTAAGGGAGAGGTGTAGCACACAGACGTCACAGAGGAAAGAGTGGATATCCGAAGTTGGGCCCCACCGCAAGAAAGATCCTGTGTACAAGTTTGGCGACAGCTAAGTACAATTGAATAACAAAGAGAGTTAAAGAATACAGATAACAGAAATAGACAAAAGTTATTACTTACCTTAAGTCTCCCGGGAGTGAAGATCCTTGACACCTGTAAAGAAAAGAATAACAAAGAATCAAATTCTAAAAAGGGGCGGGTCACTGATTATAGGGGTTTTTCTTAAACATATACATTTTCAAATTCTAAAAAGGGGTAGTGTGAATATTATAGTACTTATCTGATTTATTCTTGTCTGCAATGGTAAAGATGATAAACCTGTAAAGAAAGGAAAAGTTAAAAGGTTAATGTTGTGTAAATGTATTGATTCCATTAAGGAAACTGATAATAGAAATTATAGTTTAATTATTCCAAACCGGTTTACCATTTTCATGCACTGAAACTGTTGATGTTATTGAATAAATATCAAATTATTACATTTTACAAACTAGTCTGTTTTCCCTCAGAATCAGGAGTAATCCAAATTTTAGTTTTTTTCCCCCTTTAATTCTAGGAAGTAAAGGGCGGGGTTAGTGACCTGTGCAGCTTTCTGACGCTCAGTGGTGGGAAAGCTGGGAATTGGCCACGACTAATACCATCAGACTTCCAGCCTAACACTGTTAACTGAGTGTGAGCAAAGCTGATTACACTAGGGTGCACGCAATGAAGCTACTAAGAAGTAAATTTAAAACCAACTGGAGAAAATATTTCTTCATTCAATGTGTAATTAAACTCTGGAATTCGTTGCCAGAGAATGTGGTAAAAGCAGTTATCTTAGCAGGGTTTAAAAAAGGTTTGGATAATTTTCTAAAAGAAAAATGACCATAAGTCATTATTAAGATGGACTTGGGGAAATCTACTGCTTATTTCCAGAATAAGCAGTGCAAAATCTGTTTTATTGTTCTGGGATCTTGCCAGGTACTTGTGATATGGATTGGACACTGTTGGAAATAGGATAATGGGCTTTATGGATCTTCAATGTTTCCCATTATGACAATGCATATGCACTTATGCCCTTATTCTGTAAGGACAGTTATGCATGTAACTACTAGTGTACACCTGCATCAAAATGCCTAAATGTACAACTGCAGTACCTTGAGGCTGCTGCAAGAGGTCACAGCAGCCATTTTGAGGATGTTGCCACTAGGGGAAGGAGCGAGTTGGGTTCTCTCCTTCTCTCATTGCCCCTACTGTGCCACAAGGGATCTAAGGATGTAAGATAGGTCCAGGGGATCCTATATAGACCAGAGAGGGGGTTGTGTGTGTCACCGCTGTGGCCATGCCCAATGCCCAGGCTCACCCACTATCCTTGGGGGGTGTCAGGGTTTGGCTTCATGGCATCCTCCATTGACTTGGACAACTTTCCTAATGAGGCGGGCCATCAATGCCATTGCCCTGAGGCATCTGCCTGGAGTTGCAGCTTATGCTTGCTGTGTTCTGTCAGTGTAGGCTCCTCTAGGTGTGCACATGTTTTGAAGGTGCCAATTTAAAGGGCCAGTGGCGGGAAAGTCCCAGGAATGCCCATGATAACATCACAACTGGGTGCCTCATAAGGGATCCATGAACTTTTCATGACTGCCTTTGCAATGGGTGGCCTAGTCTGCCTAGTGGAAGTTGCAGCCTGTCCTCAGGCTTGTGTTCAGCCTGATCTTCAGCCCTGTCACTAGCCTAGTCTACAGCCTCGTCTTCAGCCTGTCTAAAGCCTCATCTTTAGCCTGTGTCCAGCCTTGTCTTCAGCTTGTGACTAGCCTTGTCTTCAGTTGTCTCCAGTCTTCATCCTGTTGTCCATCTCCAGCCCTGTTCCCAGCCTGTTCCATCTCAGCGTCATTCCAGTCCATGTCCTGTGTTCTGTTCCTGTCTGCTCCAGCATGTGTCTTCCGCCCTGTTCTTGCCTCGACCCAGTCTGTGCCCTCCGTCTAGTTCCATATTCCATTCAATAAGGTATGGATGCTGTTTACCTAGCAAATAGGACTCTTGGTTTTTTCATCAAACTAACTACAGGGTGAAAAAAATCTACTTTTGACTGGCGCTTACTGGCAATTAATTCTTCAGGCAGCATGAAGTACTGTATGGGGCTTGGGCAGTGGACAGCTTCAGCTGGTGGGCTTGGGCATGCACACCTGAAAAGGAAGGATTCAACATCACTGTGGGAGAGGGGTGAGGGAGAAGATCTGAGAGGAAATGTGAGGCCTAGGGATGCCAAGAAGAAATTACATAAGCACTAAGGGCGCCATCAGAGGAGAAAGTTTTGATTGTTTTTATGACAACCCTTCTGTGTTTCATATACAGCAATATTTTGGCAGGAGTTTTTGACACAGCAAACAATGCACCTGAATAATCATTTGAAAAGTAAATAATATGGAAAACTTGGTTAGAAGTTAAGTTGAACCAAGTTCACACAAATATAGCTCCATGATAATCCTGTTAATGGTAAACTGATTAATCAAGTTCCACCCTGGCTCGTTATATATAAAGTTGTGTGGCCCTAAATCACCTCTCAGCTTCTAAAGCTAGAGCCCTGATAGACATTCAAGAATGGAGCTGGTGGGAGCTAGCATTTTCTTGCTGGTGGGATGTCTCACCTTACTAATGATAGGCACAGTCCAGAAGAGAAGGAAGCAAGGTATCGGCAAGCTTCCTCCTGGACCCATTGGTCTCCCCTTCCTGGGCAACATACTACAGCTGAACAGTAAAGATATCTTCCTCTCACTAAATAAGGTACATCATTTTCTTCTTTCTGCTCAATTGGTGGTAGCTTAATCCTAGCATAGAGTTGCTTTATTTAAACAAATTGATCTTGACTCTTATTTTTGAAATAATAGAAATAATATTATTATCCTATTGCAAGCAAAGGGGGCTTTGTGAGACAGAAGCAGATGTCATAGCCTAAGATTAATAGGAGCATTGTACAAACTATGTATTTTGTTACAAAGTCTGTGGTTTCTTTTTATTCATGTATTTTGTCCCTATTTTCAAAACAGAAGTATGCACATATCATAACTTTGATGCTTATATGGATACAAAGTACCAACAAACATTTTGCATATCTTTTTTTCCCCTCAAGTAGCTTTTTCCCTCACATTTGAAAACGGAATTGCTATTTGTTAATCCCCCCGCCAGGATCATTTCTTTTAGGAATATTGAGGAAGGGCAATTTTCTGATGGCTAACTTACATAATCGTAACAGACTGACAGATATATACTCAAATCATGACCAGAGGCATTTTTCTCTATGTTAAATTCAAGTACTTAAATTAAATATTTGGAAATAGATGAACATGGGATACTTTGGACATGGAGGCTGTAGTTGAGGTGAGGGTGTGCAAATTGGAACATGAGTGAAAGCAAGATGGGGTATATGTGTGACTGTATGAATAGAAAATTACTGGATATAATGTGTCTTTGTGAGTGAGACATGTCTGTGAGGGACAGTGTGGGTTTCATGCTCGATATCTTTGAGATTGGAGTGAAGTTGGTATTGATAAGGCTGGTGAACTTTGGGCAGTAGTGGTATGGTCTACAGCTTTGTATTTGGGTGTCTATGGGTAGAACAGTCCTACATATGGAAGGACACATAAGAAATGAGAATCCTTCTGGACAAAAAGAAACAAACAAACAACAACAAAAACAAAGAGGAAAAAGCAAGTCCATCTGCCCTTTCTTCCTTCCTTCTTTTTTTTTTTTTTTACTGCATAAAAGGACTTTCTACTGTGCTAACTGAGTACTTCTAGTCAAAGCGGCTGCAAAATGACTTTTTGTACATTTTTTAAAGTAAGCTTTGGCTTGGCAGTTACAACCCTAAAAACAAAGACATAGGGGAATTAACCCACACAGTGTGAAGAGCGTACTTTGCAAGTGTGCAATCACAAGGGTGGAGTGTGGGTGGAATGTGGGCAAGGTACACTTAAGTTGCATGCATATCTCTTGAATCTAGGCATGAGTGTTTACACCAGCTGTAAATTCTCACACCTAAATATACACAAATATACACTGTTACACTTACGTTCTACAAAGGAAAGTAGAACACTAGAAAAGAAAGTACTTTCTTTCGAAGATCAGGCGTCCCTTGATAGATCTGTCCTCTAAAGGGTCATTCAAAAGGAGGGCACCAGCTTTTAGTTCAGCAGTGCCTAGTTACCCCGTTCCAGGCTGGAGAGTTTTGGACAATCCTGGTTTTGAACCAAAATTCTATGGTTCTTTAATTATGTCGATAGTTTACTAGAATCTATCCAAATTGGTCAAAATGAAAAACTAGTAGCTGAGAAATCCTCCAGAGTATTGGAAGTGATTTTAGATTCAGCTTTATCTTTTGAAGGCCAGATTAATAGCTTGTTTTAGAGAGTATTTTTTAGATTGCGACAATTATGGACAATTAGATCTTATTTCCATGAGTATCATTTTAGATTATTGGCTCAGAGTCTGATTTTAGCCCAGTTGGATTATTGTAATGTGTTATATGTGGGTACCTCTGTAAAACCAAGGAATCGATTACAGCTGTTGCAGAATAAGGCAGCTGGCATGATAATTTGATTGACTAAATTTGATCATGTGTCTCCATTATTAAGAGACTTACATTGTCTCTCTCTGCAGGCACTGATATCCTTTAAATATTGCTTGTATGGTTTTCAAGATTTGGCACAGTTTGATACCATTGTCTGATACCATTATAAGTTATTCATCTGGTCTCTGTTTTATTCAGACTAGGTTTTACATGCTTATCGGACAGGATGGATTTGATTGGCACTTCATTCAAGGGAGTTAGATTTCAGAAACCATTACAGAGTTCTTTTTCATATCAAGCTGTCCAAACTTGGAATAAATTATCTTCTGGATTAAAATATCAGACCACTTACAAATTATTTAGAAAGGGAATCAAAACTTACTTTTCTGAAAAATATATGAAAGTAGATGTTTGAATAGTTGTGCTCTGATATTGAACTTATGAAAGGTTATAATCCAGCTTATTTTCGAAGGAGATCGCTGGCCATCTTCCGACACAAATCAGGAGATGGCCGGCGATCTCCTGAACCCGGCCAAATCGGTATAATTGAAAGCCGATTTTGGCTGGTGCCAACTGCTTTCCGTCGCGGAGTCGGCCAGACTTCAAGGCAGGTTACAGAAGGCAGGGCGGGACGGGGGACTGGGTGGGGCATGGTTACGAGATGGCTGGCTTCGCCCGATAATGGAAAAAAGATGGCCGGCTTGGATGAGCATTTCGCCGGCTGCACTTGGTCCATTTATTTTTAGGACCAAGAGGGGCATAATCGAATGGCGTCGGCCATCTATATGGCCAGCCATCTTCAGGGCCGGCTCCGCAAAAGGGTGGAGCCAACCGTATTATCGTTGTGGGGAGTGGGTTTTTTTTTGGGGGGGGAGATTTGGGAGGCTCAGCACACAAGTAAAGGGAGGTATGCACCAGGGAGCAATTTTTGAAGTCCACTGCAGTGCCCCCTAGGGTGCCCGGTTGGTGTCCTGGCATGTGAGGGGGACCAGTGCACTACAAATGCTGGCTCATCCCACGACCAAACGGCTTGCATTTTGCCAGGTTTGAGATGGCAGGGCCCGGTTACTGGATATAATGTGTCTTTGTGAGTGAGACATGTCTGTGAGGGACAGTGTGGGTTTCATGCTCGATATCTTTGAGCTTGGAGTGAAGTTGGTATTGATAAGGCTGGTGAACTTTGGGCAGTAGTGGTATGGTCTACAGCTTTGTATTTGGGTGTCTATGGGTAGAACAGTCCTACATATGGAAGGACACATAAGAAATGAGAATCCTTCTGGACAAAAAGAAACAAACAAACAACAACAAAAACAAAGAGGAAAAAGCAAGTCCATCTGCCCTTTCTTCCTTCCTTCTTTTTTTTTTTTTTTTACTGCATAAAAGGACTTTCTACTGTGCTAACTGAGTACTTCTAGTCAAAGCGGCTGCAAAATGACTTTTTGTACATTTTTTAAAGTAAGCTTTGGCTTGGCAGTTACAACCCTAAAAACAAAGACATAGGGGAATTAACCCACACAGTGTGAAGAGCGTACTTTGCAAGTGTGCAATCACAAGGGTGGAGTGTGGGTGGAATGTGGGCAAGGTACACTTAAGTTGCATGCATATCTCTTGAATCTAGGCATGAGTGTTTACACCAGCTGTAAATTCTCACACCTAAATATACACAAATATACACTGTTACACTTACGTTCTACAAAGGAAAGTAGAACACTAGAAAAGAAAGTACTTTCTTTCGAAGATCAGGCGTCCCTTGATAGATCTGTCCTCTAAAGGGTCATTCAAAAGGAGGGCACCAGCTTTTAGTTCAGCAGTGCCTAGTTACCCCGTTCCAGGCTGGAGAGTTTTGGACAATCCTGGTTTTGAACCAAAATTCTATGGTTCTTTAATTATGTCGATAGTTTACTAGAATCTATCCAAATTGGTCAAAATGAAAAACTAGTAGCTGAGAAATCCTCCAGAGTATTGGAAGTGATTTTAGATTCAGCTTTATCTTTTGAAGGCCAGATTAATAGCTTGTTTTAGAGAGTATTTTTTAGATTGCGACAATTATGGACAATTAGATCTTATTTCCATGAGTATCATTTTAGATTATTGGCTCAGAGTCTGATTTTAGCCCAGTTGGATTATTGTAATGTGTTATATGTGGGTACCTCTGTAAAACCAAGGAATCGATTACAGCTGTTGCAGAATAAGGCAGCTGGCATGATAATTTGATTGACTAAATTTGATCATGTGTCTCCATTATTAAGAGACTTACATTGTCTCTCTCTGCAGGCACTGATATCCTTTAAATATTGCTTGTATGGTTTTCAAGATTTGGCACAGTTTGATACCATTGTCTGATACCATTATAAGTTATTCATCTGGTCTCTGTTTTATTCAGACTAGGTTTTACATGCTTATCGGACAGGATGGATTTGATTGGCACTTCATTCAAGGGAGTTAGATTTCAGAAACCATTACAGAGTTCTTTTTCATATCAAGCTGTCCAAACTTGGAATAAATTATCTTCTGGATTAAAATATCAGACCACTTACAAATTATTTAGAAAGGGAATCAAAACTTACTTTTCTGAAAAATATATGAAAGTAGATGTTTGAATAGTTGTGCTCTGATATTGAACTTATGAAAGGTTATAATCCAGCTTATTTTCGAAGGAGATCGCTGGCCATCTTCCGACACAAATCAGGAGATGGCCGGCGATCTCCTGAACCCGGCCAAATCGGTATAATTGAAAGCCGATTTTGGCTGGTGCCAACTGCTTTCCGTCGCGGAGTCGGCCAGACTTCAAGGCAGGTTACAGAAGGCAGGGCGGGACGGGGGACTGGGTGGGGCATGGTTACGAGATGGCTGGCTTCGCCCGATAATGGAAAAAAGATGGCCGGCTTGGATGAGCATTTCGCCGGCTGCACTTGGTCCATTTATTTTTAGGACCAAGAGGGGCATAATCGAATGGCGTCGGCCATCTATATGGCCAGCCATCTTCAGGGCCGGCTCCGCAAAAGGGTGGAGCCAACCGTATTATCGTTGTGGGGAGTGGGTTTTTTTTTGGGGGGGGGGATTTGGGAGGCTCAGCACACAAGTAAAGGGAGGTATGCACCAGGGAGCAATTTTTGAAGTCCACTGCAGTGCCCCCTAGGGTGCCCGGTTGGTGTCCTGGCATGTGAGGGGGACCAGTGCACTACAAATGCTGGCTCATCCCACGACCAAACGGCTTGCATTTTGCCAGGTTTGAGATGGCAGGGCCCGGTTTCCAATATGGCCCAAAACCGATGCCGGCCATCTCTAAATCCGGCGATCTCAAAATTTGACCTAAATGTTGAGATTTAGCCGGCCCCAACCGTATTATCGAAAGAAAAGATGGCCGGCCATCTTTTTCGATAATAATGTTGGCTCCGCCCCTTTGCGGAGCCGGCCCCGAAGATGGCCGGCCATATAGATGGCTGGCGCCATTCGATTATGCCCCTCCACATGTAATTTTATTGATAAGAACAGAACAGTAGCCATACTAGGTCAGACCAATCGTCCATCTAGCCTAGTATCCTGTTTCCAACAGTGACCGAGCTATGTCACAAGTACCTGGCAGAAACCCAAATTGTGGCAACATTCCATACTACAAATCCCATGGCAAGCAGTTGCTTCCCCATGTCTCTCTCAATAGCAAACTATGGACTTTTCCTCCAGGAATTTGTCCAAACCTTTTTAAATAATACTCTAACTGCTGTTACCACCTCCTCTGGCAAAGAGTTCCAGAGCTTAACTATTCGTTGAGTGAGAAAACATTTCCTCCTATTTGTTTTAAAAGTATTTCAGTGTAACTTCCTTGGGTGTCCCCTAGTCTTTGTACTTTTGGAACGAGTAAAATATCAATTTACTTCTAATCATTCTACACTACTCAGGATTGTTATACCTCAATCATATCTCCTCTTATCCATCTCTTTTCCAAGTTGAAAAGCCCTAACCTCTTTAGCCTTTCCTCATACGAGAGGAGTTCCATCCACTTTATCATTTTGGTCACTCTTCTTTGAACCTTTTCTACTTCCGTTATATATTTTTGGAATTATGGTGACCAGAACTGAATGTAATGCTCAAGGTGTGGTCGCACCATGGAGCGATGCAGAGGCATTATAGTATTTTTGGTCTTATTCATCATCCCTTTCCTAATAATTGCTAGCATCCTGTTTGCTTTTTTGGTCACAGCCACACACTGAGCAGATTTCAATATATTATCTGCAGTGAAACCTAGATCTTTTTCTTGAGGGCTGAGCCCCAAGGTGGACCCTAGCATCAGGTAACTATGATTCGGATTATTCTTTCCAATGTGTATTACCTTGCATTTGTCCACATTAAATTTCATCTGCCATTTGGATGCCCAGTCTTCCAATTCCCTAAGGTCTTCCAGTATTATTTCACAGTCCCCTCATGTTTTAACAATTTTGAATAAGTACATAAGTATTGCCACAGTGGGACAGACCAAAGGTTCATCAAGCCCAGTGTCCTGTTTCCAACGGTGGCCAATCCAGGTCACAAATACCTGGCAAGATCCCCAAAAAGTTCAATACATTTTACACTGCTTATCTTCAGCTTGGAGAAGAGATGGCTGAGGGGAGATATGATAGAGGTCTAGAAAATAATGAGTGGAGTGGAACAGGTAGACGTGAATTGTTTGTTTACTCTTTCCAAAATACAAGAACTAGGGGGCATTCGATGAAGCTACAAAGTAGTAAATTTAATATGAATCGCAGAAAAGTTTTCTTCACTCAATGTGTAATTAAACTCTGGAATTCGTTGCCAGAGAATGTGGTAAAGGTGGTTAGCTGAGCAGAGGGTTTCAACGTAACATCAACAACAACGCCTAGATCCTTTTCTTGGTTTGTGACTCCTAACGTGGAACCTTGCATTACGTAGCTGTAGTTCAGATTCATATTTCCCACATGCATCACTTTTCATTTGCTCACATTAAACATCAGCTGCCATTTAGACACCCAGTCTCCCAGTCATATCAGGTCCTCTTGTAATTTTTCACAATCCTCTCATGATTTAACAACTTTGAATAACTTTGTGTCGTCGGCAAATTTAATTACCTCACTAGTTACTTCCATCTCTAGATCATTTATAAATATACTCAAAAGCAGCGGTCCCAGAACAGACCCCTGGGGCAGTGGCGTAGGAAGGGGGGCGGTGGGGCAGTCTGCCCCGGGTGCACGCCACTGGAGGGTGTCGGCTCTGCTGGTTCACTGCTCTCTCTGCCCCGGAACAGGTTATTTCCTGTTCCGGGGCAGAGAGAGCAAGGAACCAGCAGAGCCGACGCAGCTCCCAGCAACAACGTGCACTCGAGGCGGAGCGCCAGTGGTAAGAATGCGCTCCGAGGGAGGGTGCGCGCGCTGAGGGGGGGGGTTGTGCCATGCTGCACCCGGGGGGGTGCGCAGCGATGACCCGCCCTGGGTGTCAGCTGCCCTCGCTACGCCACTGCCGTGGGGAACCCCACTATCTACCCTTTTCCATTGAGAATATTGACCATTTAACCCTACTCTCTGATTTCTATCTTTTAACAAGTTTTTAATCCACAGTAGGATATTACCTCCTGTCCCATGACTCTCCAATTTCTTCTGGAGTCTTTCATGAGGTACTTTGTCAAACGCCTTTTGAAAATCCAGGTACACAATAACATCAACCAGCTCACCTTTATCCACATGTTTGTGTCATCTTCAAATTTAATCACCTCATTTGTCAATCCGATTTCCATATCATTTAAAAATATGTTAAATAGCACTGGGCCCATTACTGATCACTGCTGCACTCCACTGTTCACCCTCCTCCATTGAGAGAAATTGCTATTTAACCCTACCTTCTGTTTTCTGTCCATTATCCAATTCCTAATCCTCACCAGAACCTTGCCTCCTATCCGATGGCTCTTTAGTTTCCTCAGGAGTCTCTCATAAGGAACTTTATTAAAAGCTTTCTGAAAATCTACATGCACTGTATCAACTGCCTCACTTTTATCCACATATTTATTTACACCTTAAAAGAAATGAAGCAAATTGATAAGATATCCCTTGGCTGAACCCAAGTTGACTCTATTCCATTAAACCATGTTTGTATACAGGATATGTAATTTTATTCTTTATCTAGCTTCCACTTTTTTGCTCGGCAATGATATCAGGCTTACCGGTCTGTAATTTCCTGGATCACCCCGATTGGAGGGTGGCCAATGTGACACTGATTTTTAAACTGCAATCTTCAGGTACTATGGACAATTGTAATGACAGGTTACATATTACTAACAGTAGATCAGCAATTTCATGCTTGAGTTCTTTGAGTACCCTTGGATGTATGCTATCCGGTCTAGGTGATTTGCTACTCTTTAATTTGTCAATTTGGCTCAGTACATCTTTGAGGTTCACTAAGATTTCTTTTAGTTTCTCCACATCATCACCCTTGAAAACCATTTCAGGTACAGGCAGATCTCTTACATCTTCTTCCGTGAAGACCGAAGCAAAGAATTCATTGAGTTTCTTCACTATGGCCTTGTCCTCCCTGAGTGCCTCTTTAAATCCTTCATGATCTAATGATCCCACGGATTCCCTTGCAGGCTTTCTGCTTCTGATGTACCTGAAAAAGTTGTTCTGTGATTTTTAGCCTCTATAGGGAGTTTCTCTTCATATTCTCTTTTACCCTTCTTTATTAAAGCTTTGCATCTGACTTGCCAATGTTTATGTTGCTTATTGTTTTCTTTATTTGGGTCCTTTTTCCATTCTTTGAAGGACAATCTTTTGGCTGTAATAGCATCTTTTACTTCACCTTTTAACCATGTTAGCTGTCGTTTTCTCTTCTTTCCACCCTTGCAAAGACATGGAATGCATCTGGTCTGGGCTTCTAAGATAGTATTTTTGAATAATGTCCACACCTGATTTAGTGTCCTAACCTTAACAACCGATCCTTTTAGAATCTTTTTAACCGTTTTTTCTTCATTTTATTATAGTCGCCCTTTCAAAAATTAAATGCTGCTACAATAGATTTCCTTTGTGGGTTCATTCCAGATAGTAGCTCAAACTTGATCATGTTATGATCACTGTTTCCTAGGGGACCCAACATTGCCACCTCTCGCACCATGCCCTGCATGCCTTCTGAGCTCGATGTTTTAAGTTGTAAATTTTGGACTTTTGGGATCTAGCGGGTTAAAATGCCATTTTAGATTAGATTAGAGCCCAAAGCAGTGTGGGATTTGTAGTGTCCAATCCTGACCATGCTAAAATCAGTGCTGCAAGTCCCATAGTACAACAGGATAGAGTGAACAGAAATTCAGAACTGTTCCAAATTCTGCAGCCTGGAACTGGATAACTTTCATGTGTCTCTCTTATTTGCCAGGAAGATGTATAAATGACCAGTATACTGGCATATTGGATTGTATGTGTGCATAGCTGACAAGCACAGTTACATGTGTAAATTACACGATATTGTGAGTTATGTACAACTTTTAGCAATCTTGGCATGAACATTTACTGCAGCTCTGTGACTGGTGTAAGTGTATTTGCCCTGTTACACTAAATGAAAAAAGAGGTGCCTGGTTTCCTTTATAGAATAAGCTCCAAATAGGTGCCCCTTTGTAGAATTACCCTGCACATAGGTCATTTTTATCATTCTTTTTCGCATGTATAATCATTTTACAGTGGAAAATATATTTTTTAGAAAACTACTTGACCACATGTGCATGTGCCACATATGCAAACAAAGTGTTGGCCTATTTTTTATGTGATTTTGAGTAGGTGTTTCAGGCAATGGTGTAGCTGCTGGGAGGGAGGGTGGGACAATTTGGGCTCAGGCATCTCCAAAGTCTGCAGTCTCCATTGCTGTGGGTGGCCAATATCCGGAAGCTCCACCAGCTGAAGACCACTTCCTCTTCTGCCTCCAGGGCACAGCACTTTCCAAGCTCTACAGTGGGCAGCATTGTCCTGAGCTGTTGTTACTGCTGCTGGCACCCTTTGTGCATGTTTTGTTTTCATGCATGCATGCATGAAAACCGAACACGTATTGGGGGGGTGGTAATGGTAACTGCACAGCAGCTGCAGCAAATCGTAGATATTGCCACTGGCTTCAGAGCTTGGAGAGTTTTGACAGCATTATCTATAGTCATCAATCTATATCTTGGCATCTAACCATTTTCATAGTATAATTTTGAAGATAGATCTCTTTCCTGGTGTGTAAAGATTTAGTAGATGTATATTTATTTATTTGTAGCATTTGTATCCCACATTTTCCCACCAATTTGCAGGCTCAATGTGGCTTACATTTGCCGTAATGGCGGATGCCATTTCCGGGTAATAGAATTATAGATGGTATTGCATTAGTGTGCGGACATACATGTTAAGAAATATACAATGGAACGTACATGGAACGTAACATAAATGGAGTAGATCATGGTAGAGAGGAATACATTAAGGTATTACATGAAGGTTTCTGAGTTATGAATTGGATTGTAACATACATTAGGTCATCTACTATAAAAGAGCCTATTCGACATGAGGTAGTGCTTGATCTTTGGTTATGTGAAAAAGTGTTTCGGTTTTATGTAGAACGTGTATAGTGTTATTATTTAGTATTTAAGATGAATGTTTATTGTATGCCTTCTTAAAAAGATCTGTTTTCAGTAGCCTTCTGAAGATAGTTAGGTCTTGCATTGTTTTTATGGCCTTCGGTAGTGCGTTCGGTAGCTTGGAGAATTCCCGCATAAAATTAAAGAAACAAACCACAGTTTAATGCAAGAATTCCAATCCTACTCCCAGATTCTATAAGGGTTGCCCAAGATCCATATGCAAACTAATTAGTTAATGAGCCATCAACAATCAATTATTAACATTAATTGACATAAATTAGGACTTACAAGCAGATCTGCCTATTTACTGTTTTATAACATTGCATGCCTAAATTTCCTTGCCTGCAAATCAAAAGGGGGTGTGGCCATGGGAGGGGCATGGGTGGGTCAGTGGTGTTCCAAAACTTTAGGTGCGGTGTCATAGAAGAGGATCATTTATGCACCCAGTGGCCATTTACACCATGTTTCAGCAGGCGTAAGTCCTCGCGCTCAAAGTTGGACGTGAGAATCCATGCTAAGTGTTATTCTATAAAAGTCCCTTAGCAATGAGCAACCTTTACAGAACTGGCAGTTAGTGTGGATTTTAAAGGTGCCTAACTTTGGGCAGCATTTACTGAACCTGGCCCCTACTGCACAGCAATTTTAATCATTCTGGTTGTATTCTGTGCATCTTTAAGCATATTTTAGAAATTCTATCTACTCAGATGTGCTTAGACTCTGTTGATCCCAGAAATCTTGGTGAAAGCTTGAATAGTTCAAACTGCAACTCAGCAGGGCCATGGTAAAAAGATGGCTTACAGAGTGGAGGAGTAGCCTAGTGATTAGAGCACCAGTCTTGACATCCTGAAGTGGCTGGTTCAAGTCACACTGCTGCTTCTTGTGAGCTTGGGAAAATCACTTAACCTCCCATTGTTTCATATGCAATATCAGATTGTGAGCCCTCCAGGTGTAGAAAATACCCAGTGTACCTGAATGTAACTCACCTTAAGCTACTACTGAAAAAGGTATGAGCAAAATGCACATAAATAATAATCTCAGTTATTCCCCAAACTTAGTTTTCTTCCTTACCCCTCCCATTTTTAGTTTACTCCTAAGAGCTATAAAAAAAATCTCTGGGGTATCTTTGTGATATAAAATAAACTCCAAATGCCAGATAAAGACAGTCTGTATTTCCACAGCTTTGACATTTGAAAATGTATGATCTGTAGTGGACTCATCCTTGAAAGTTCATGCCTCAATAAATAGTCTTTTAGAAACTGGTTAATGAATACGATAATATCAGCTTATTTATTCATTCTCTTGAAGACAAAAGGCTCTGGAAGGGGGCATGGGGTCCAATATATAATGATGAATAAATGTTAGCAATAGATTTTTGATAGCTGTTAGATTCATAGATAATGATCTGTCCATGATTGTTTTCTTAGCTAAGTGAGAAATATGGATCAGTGTTCACCATCCATATGGGCTCAGAACCAGTGGTGGTTCTGCGCGGTTATGACGTTGTAAAGGAGGCACTGAATGAACGGGGTGAGGATTTTGCCGGCAGGGGAAGCCTACCTATGTTGGACAGAGTCACCAGAGGTCACGGTAAGGACATTTCAAAGCATAAGAGTGTGGTAGCCGTGTTAGTCCACTCTTAAGGTTATCAATAGAAATCAAACAAAATAAAACATGGAAAAGAAATAAATAACCAAAGCATAAGAGAAATAAGAGGAAAACAAAGAAGCAGCAGACAAGTGGATGTGTAACCAGTGTTATATATAGATAAGATAATTGCCTTCTGGTGCTAGTTCCTCCCATCCCCCCTCTAATTTGGTTAGCCGATTCTCTAGGGTTTCCTTAAGATTTGCTACCCTTTATTGAGAGGTAATATAAAATTACATTATTATCAGTAAGTCCAGAAATATCAGGATAAGAGAATCTATAATCTTCAACATACAACAATTACCTCTCTCATATAAGCTGCAAAGTACTTAATGTACTATACTTATCCTGTGGAGTGCAAAAATTTTTAAAAAGTGTGAAAAAAGGACAAAGCCTCTGTACCTCAACCTCCACCCTTTATATGTTCAATGGGTAAGGAGGAAATCAAGGGGTCCAACTTGCTTCATCTGCATAAAAAAACTTTTATCACTGTAAGTTTTTGATAAAGACTACACAGGAAATTCTAATTTTAAAAAGGATTAACCTCCCCCCCCAAAAAAACATTTAGTTTTTAGGTTGGTGGCAGACACAAAAAACGTGCAAGCAAAGTCAGTCACACCGACTGTGGCCAAAGTTCAGCTATCGTGGGCTGTTTCAAGGCGTGCTTGACCAATCAGTAACGCTGAGCACACTTCATCTTCAATCTATCAGTAATACATTTTTATTCCATATAGTACCCAGAGCATGTTACAATAAGCATATATGCATATATAAAATAATCAACAGCATAGATAAGCCATTATTATAAAATTGCTTCACATTATGCTTAGTTCACTCCACATCAATTGCATAATAACAGAAAGTTTTCCTATACAACAAATTAAGATAAATCATAACCGGAATAATCCCTTCGATAGTCAGCCCTCAATGGTCAGCATTTGAGGCTGGCAAAAAATATTTAAAACATTTTTTTAGGGTGGGAGGGGGTTGGTGACCACTGGGGGAGTAAGGGGAGGTCATCCCCAATTCCCTCCGGTGGTCATCTGGTCAGTTTGGGCACCTTTTTGAGCCTTGGTCGTAACAAAAAATGGATCAAGTAAAGTTGCCCAAGTGCTCGTCAAGGACGCCCTTCTTTTTTCCATTATTGCTTGAGGACTCCCATGTGTTAGGCACGCCCCAGTCCTGCCTTCGCTATGCTTCTGACATGCCCCATAAACTTTGGTCATCCCCGCAATGGAAAGCAGCTGAGGACACCCAAAATCGGCTTTCAATTATGCCGATTTGGGCAACCCTGGGAGAAGGACGCCCATCTCCCGATTTGTGTTAAAAGATGGGCGCCCTTCTCTTTCGAAAATACAATACAAAACCAGAACACTGCACCAGTGATTTCATGGTAAGAATTCTGAAAGGGAACTTTAAAACAATACAGGAACGTAAGACCTTTGAAGTCAGAATGATTAAATATTTTGACACACACCAGACAGGACTTAACAAAGATCTGGGTTTTCTAGCCCATTATAAACCATAAAATTGTACTGCTTTGTCACCCTCTTGTCTCTTACCTATCCACCCCCATCCTGTTAGACAATCACTGAAATGCTTTGATGTTTCACTTAATATATACTGTCATCTACCAACATTTGCTTATTTCCGATCTGATGAAGAAGGGCAACCTGTGAAAGCTAATCAAGAAATGTATTAAGTTATGTCCAATAAAAAAGGTATCATCTTATTATCTTTTCCATGTTTTATTTCTATTGATTACCTGAAAATAAGCCCGATAATCTCTTGTGTCTGGAAATAGTTGTCACCTAAATTGTAATGCTCAATCAGAGAGAGAAGTACCATATGTGCTTTGAGTGGATGGTAAGCAGCCATTTATTCAAAGGCAGATTCAAATCACTTACTATGATAATAGGAACTGGAGGACATTCTGCTTCTGCCACTCCATGGAAGAAAGCAGGCTCAACCTTATTTGGGGCGTATAAATTAAGCAGAAGTAATTCACTATTGTTGATTAGTGTGTGAAACAGCAACCATCTACCTTAACTGTCCTTGACTTCTTTCTTGATTTGAAGGGAAATATCATTACTAAAAAGAATAGCTATGCCTCCTTTCTTACCTGTAGTTGGGGTTTGATAGTAGTAATTAACCCATTTAATCCCATTTGTCAGTTGTTTAATATCCTGTAAATTAGTCTTTTGGAGAAACATTATTTTAGCGTTCAACTTTTTTATTGCCATCATAATTTTCTTCCTTTTGACGGGATGCCTAAGCCCATGAATATTCCAAGATATTATCTTGGTGTCTTTAATATGTGGAGCCCAATGTAGGCAAGCTTTTTGCATTGAATATCTTGTTTCAAGGTGTGTCTTTTGTTCCTATTATAAAGACTGAATGTGTCCCTGATGCAGGCAATTCAGTTGTAGAAACGTGTTGCATGATGACTGAAACACTTCTATGATAGGAATTAATAACATACCTCATTATTAAAGATGGCTTCTTACAATAAATTCTCTATTCATTATCACTAGTTGGTTCTTTTGGCTGGTACTTTTTATGACATTTGCGATAAGACCTGTCCAGTGGATAAGTAAAATTTGCAACTATGAGGAACTGCTATATTTTTCTTGGTTATGTTCCATCATTGTTAATAGCAATTGACCAATATTTGGTTAACACCATTTACCGATCATGATCAGTTAGTGCAATGTAGTAATCTTCTATAACACAAGCATTCAGGAATGTTTCATTAAGATAAAGTCAAGGTTTTGCTAGGAGGTTGTCAGATGTCTCAAGCAGCAAGTGCCTCAGACCAGTTGCCATGTCCTTATTTTCTACAGTATACGGATACCCTCAGACAAGAAAATACTTTTGCTATAAGTTCCTGGAGTCTTATTATCTATTGTAATTTCTCTCTCGCTGTCTCTCTCATCCTGCTCCCTGACCTCAGATGTTTTTCTCCAAGAAAATATTCTTACTCTGAAGTTCTTTCTCAGTTTCATCAGCATCTTCTAGCTTTTCAACAGCTGCCAAACTTCCTTTGTCACTGGGCTTGGATTACTTTTACTACTGTGTAGAGGTGAAATTCTGCTGGACTGTTTCCACTGAATGCTGATTTTGTTTGTCGAATTTTCTTCATGTTTTGTGGGAGGACATTCACCATTATGCAATCACAAGAAATGCCTATCTGATTTATATACAGGTGACACTAAATTTTCAACAAGACTTATGAACTGTGGACTCATGATGCAGGCACTCTAGCCAAAACACGGCCCATGTTGAGTCCCTGTTATTGTTTTCCAATTATTTTCATTAATTAAAGTTTGTGAAAAGACTGTTTTGGCTTTGCACTGGTCCTTGGTTATCTACGCTGTGTTTTGCTTTCTACCCATGGAGATCGATCTTTTTTTTGCTTTTTTTTGTGGTCTCAGTACAGCCAATGTATCCCTTTCCCAGATTTCCTTCAAAGGATTAAATTATTTGCCTTGTTTCTAGCTTTGTTTTACCTATGTGAAATTGTCTCTTCTTTCTTGAACCATATGAGAACTTTTTTTTTAAGTTGCTTATTGCTCTTGGGTCCTCGAGCACTGTTCCCTCTTAGCTGAGTGGGAGTCCTCCACACACAGTTCTGGCAGTAGGGGGTGCTGTTTCGCTATCACATTTTCAATAGTGAGGGAAAGGCAAGCTCTTCGGGACTCCAGGGAACCTGCCTGTCTCAAGCCATTGAAAAGTACGTATTCCCTAAGCATGGTTCCTATCCTGTTTCCAGCTGCCTTCTATAGAAGGTTGGAGAAGCTAGTCTCCAACTTCTTATGGAATTCCAAATCACCCAGAATCTCCCTAGGGAAACTTAAATTATCAAAATTAAAAGGTGGAGTATGATTCCCTGATCTCCTATCTTATCAGAAAGCTTTTATTATCCGGCAAGGTCTAGAATGGATTGCCCCCTCTAATGCCAATTTTCCCCCTAGATTGTTGCTGCTGGAGCAGTCCGTAATCAATCCTCTCATACTTATTTAGTAGGTATGCAACTCCCCAAGCGTATTGCTTCTAACCCTATCATTCTCACCACCCATAGATTGCTGTCCTCGTTTGATAAACTATTAAACATTCCCTGGTCCTCTACTTTATATATGCCCATCTGGAATAACCCTAAATTTACAATTGGTAAAAAACAAGTGTCCTGGTCTCATTGGCAACGAATAGGTATATGGACTCTTGGACATTTTTGTTGATGTAAGCACTCATGCTTGGAAGTCGTTCTCAACTATGCAGGCTGACTTTCCCTTATTAAGCTCTCACTTTTACCAGTGGTTACAACTTAGCTCCATGTTGAAAAAATCCAACTTACAAATTACCAAGATGCCCCATTCTCCAGAGGTTATTGATGTAGCTTTCAGTCCACCAGACATGTTGCATTGCACGTTTATACTATCCTTTTAAGTAAATCTTCCATCACATGTCTGGGCCTCCATAGGTGTTGGGAAGAGGATATTCAGCAGCCCATTTCCGATAGCAGCTGGAGACGGGTATGGAACTCAATGTTTAAGTGCTCCAGATCTGCGGCCATAACACGGTCCCTCTATTTTTTCATGCATAGATCACTATGGACTCCCTTCAGGTCGCATTCAATTAACCCTTCCATTCCCAGCTCGTGTTGGTCTTGTCATAATCAACTGGGCACTATCAAGCATCTTACTTTTGAATGTGTATGTATAAAACCATTTTGGGATGACATCTGGCTCACTTTAACAGATGTGTTTCATTTCACTGGCCCTATGTTATACAAATATGTGTTGCTTCGAGACCAGTGTTTTCAATCTATGTTAAGTCAGAATGCTTCCTTGCTTGTTAATACTTTACTTGCTTTAGCCTTGAAAACTGTATTCTGCCACTGGAAGACTCTGAATCAAGCCACACATCAAGGCTGGTGGAAATTAGTATTTCAGACTTATAAGTATGAAACATTCCTTGCTAAAAAGTCCTGTCGCTATATTTCTTATAAGGAAAAGTGGTCTTTGTTGCTCACGTACTTTAGAGATGCATGTTGAGAAGTCCTTTCCCTCATGGGTGTTTTTTTTTACTTTTCCTTCTTCTTCTTTTCTCTTTTCCCTCCCTCATGCTTTTTGGCATTTGTATGATGTTATAATGCTTTCTAATATGTTATTCTGTTCTTAAATCAATAAAAATACCAAGACTGAAAACACAATATTAAAGCACTCCTTCCCCCCCCCCCCCCCACACACACAAACTGTCAGCAATGCAGTTGGATAACTCCTGCTCAGCATAGAGGGAACAGTGTCCTTCTGTTGTGGAGTGCCTGCCCACAATCACTGTTATTCAATAAATTGGTTTAATAATATTTTTTTTAATTACCCTAATCCTTTTCAGAAGAATTCAGTAACACTTATTCACTCTCTTCAGGAGTCATAGGCAGCAATGGAGCACGGTGGAAGCAACTCCGACGGTTTTCCCTCATGACTCTGAGGAATTTTGGGATGGGGAAGAGAAGCATTGAGGAACGAATCCAAGAAGAGGCCCAGTTCTTAGTGGAGGCACTCAGAAAAACTGAAGGTTTGTGCTATAAGGTTTACTAAACAATGATCATTATTCCTTTCCTTTTTGGGTTTTCACTAGTACCAGATGATAATGTATGGTTGCAATGCAGGTTCATTTAAAAAGGTTTATTCACTTTTCTATCTATAGTATAACTTGATGGATAGAAGAAGAGCTTTTGGCCTGAATCTTCCTATGGGAATCTTTGAAGGCTGCATGATATTTTTTTGTTCAAGAGGTGGTGTTAAGAATTATCAAAGATGTTTCACATGAACTTTCCATATGACATACTATGAGGAAACTTGTTAGGTGAGACTAGAACTAGATACTTTTTGGTCTAGATGAAACAGCTCTATCTATCATTCAAAAGGTGTGGGTTTGCGTTGGTTTAACTGTAGAAGCAGTTCTGTCTTTCTGTAATAGTAGCTACATTCCACTACTAGAGGGGATTCATTACGAGGCCATTTTCCAGATATTTATTTAAAAAGTGTTATATACTCTATTCTTAGTAGGTCCTAGTCAAGATAGATTACAAATTAATATGCAACAAAAGTATAGAAATTAAGCTTTCAGACGTACTGCCAAAAGCCCTGAAAACTACCTGCGACCACCTACAATTCAGAAAAATGCTAAAAACTCACTTGTTTAAAAAAGCATATCCTACTGACCCAACATAACCAAAAGATTCCCCACAACACAACATCAATAGAACGTAATGGACATAACACAACTCTTCATTGAATGATCCTCTAATGTGGCAGTACCACATGAACTTTATCTTTATCCTACCACAACATCACATTGTATTTGTTTACCCCGGAGATTGTAAACACCTCTCTGGCTCTATGTAAGCCACATTGAGCCTGCAAATATGTGGGAAAATGTGGGATACAAATGTAACAAATAAAATAAAATAAAATAAATAAAAACTGGGAGAATACTTGAAGAAGGAGCTTTTGGAGTGGGAAGGTGTTGGAGAAGTGGAAAATCAGTGGTCAAAGCTAAAGGCTGCTATAAATATGGTGACTGATCTTTATGCGAGGAAAGTAAACAAAACAAAGAGAAACAGGAAGCCTATATGGTTCTCTAAACAAATAGCTGAAAAAATAACAGTAAACGATGCTTTGTTCAAGAAATACAAAAGAATTCAACGAGAGGATCACGGAAAAGATTATTGAATTAAACTGTACTAGGCTGCGTTTTGTGTTCAGATCTTAACCAAAGATAAAGATCAAGGAAGATTGAACATTGTTCATTTGCCGTATCACGGAGCGTTTTGCAATATAAAAGCATTACTTTGCCCCGGGCTTGCATCGGTTTTCTGCACAGGACACCAGTGCCCTCATCATCCTACTTATAAAATCATCCCCCTCCAGATTCAACAAGAGCTCTTTTGCTACAACTATTCAGCTAAGTAGCCACTTTTATGACTGTTTATGACTTTTTTGTTTCTTTTGGGCAATCTTTTATAGGCTAGGAGGTAGGGTGTGCGATGATGCTGGGATGGTGTTTTTATATGTCTGCAGCCCTCGGGTTGCTGTAAAGCACCAAAACAAAATGAGCACAATTTATCACTTATAATTTTATATTTAAATGTTGCATATTATTGATTTTTGATTTTTCTTTAATACATCTGTATTTTGGTTTCTGTTATATTAATGAGTTTACTTTGTTGGAAACCGACATTTAACTGAAAACCCACCACATTTATCAGCCAGTTAAAATGTAATACCAAGAAGTGCAGAGTGATGCATTTGGGGTGCAGAAACTCAAAAGAGAGATACCGAATAGGAGGGGAGAAATTAGTAAGCTCGACTCAGGAGAGAGACTTTGGAGTGTTGGTGTCCAAGAATCTGAATGTGAAGAAACAATGTGACAAGGCGACGGCCGTGGCCAGAAGTATGCTAGGCTGCATAGAAAGGGGTATAACCAGCAGAAGAAAGGAGGTGTTGATGCCACTCTACAAGTCATTGATGAGGCTCCACTTGGAGTATTGTGTTCAGTTTTGGAGGCTGTATCTTGCTAAAGATGTAAAAAGACTGGAAGCGGTGCAAAGAAAAACTACAAAAATGGTATGCAAACCATATGAGCAGAGACTTGCCGACCTGAACATGTATACCTTGGAGGAATGGAGAAACAAGGGTGACATGATACAGACGTTCAAATATTTGAAAGATATTAATCCACAAACGAACCCTTTCCAGAGACGGGAAGGTGGTAGAACTAGAGGACATGAAATGAGGTTAAGGGGGGCAGACTCAGGAGTAATGTCAGGAAGTATTTTTCACAGAAAGGGTGGTAGATACGTGGAATGCCCTCCCACGGGAGGTGGTGAAGGTGAAAACAATAATAGAATTCAAACATGCGTGGGATAAACACAAAGGAATCCTGTTTAGAAGGAATAGATCTATGGAATCTTAGCGGAGATTGGGTGGCGAAGCAGATAATTGGGTGGACTTCTTCGGTCTGCGCCCTTATCTTGGCTGAATAGATATGGATGGGCTGGAGTGTAAATTTAAGGGGCTTCAATGTTAGCTTCAGAACTTTTAGTACAGGAACAGTGCTGGGCAGACTTTTACGGTCTGTGCCCTGAGGGTGGCAGAGTCAAATCAAGCTTGGGTATACATATAAAGTATCACATACCATGTAAAATGAGTTTATCTTGTTGGACAGACTGGGTGGACCGTTCAGGTCTTTATCTGCCGTCATTTACTATGTTACTATGACATGAATGCATAATGTAGGTTTATAGAGTCTTAGACAGAAGTATATTATACTGTATGTGTATCAGATGGTGGCAGAAAGCAATTTAGAAAATCATGTAAATGATGCATAGGGTACAACTTTAATCTGTATTGGGTTACACTCAACGGAATAATAACTGCTTTAGACTTTTCTTCAAGGATAATAATTGGAGATCCCATTTTCTTAGCATATCAGGGAGTTTGTCCCACTTTTCTGCAGCAAACTCTCTAAAAGCTTTCCTATATCATGATTCTTTTTTCCATTATTTGTCTGCCTGGATAGAATAATAGGATACTCTGAGTGAATCACAACAGACAATTTGGGATACATTTTATTAGATGCTAAATAGAATTGTTGGCTTCTGAGTTTGTATCACTTTAAAAATTAAAACCATAGTTTAAAGACACATAGACTGATTTTCAAAGTAATTTAACTGGGTAGGAGTTCTCCTCATTGCTTACATCACTTCCCACTGCCTAAGTGAGGATAATTGGTGGCAGTTAACTGGAGAGTAATGCTGAATTTCCCCACAGATTGCCCAACCAAAATGTGGGCAGATTAGCGGAAGTGCTGGGGGCGACACTAGAGAGGAGCCCGGGCTTATATGGATGCCGGAAAAATTCATTGCCAGCACCCACATAACTCTCTTATGCAGCATGCTGGTCAGCCTCTCATAAGGTCTGGCAAGCCCCAAATTAACCCCCAATAATGGGAAGGGAAAGGGAAATGGGACTTGATATACCGCCTTTCTGAGGTTTTTGCACCTACATTCAAAATGGTTTACATATATTCAGGTACTTATTTTGTACCAAGGGCAATGGAGGGTTAAGTGACTTGCCCAGAGTCACAAAGAACTGTAGGGGGAATTGAACTCAGTTCCCCAGGAGCAAAGTCCATTGCACTAACCACTAGGCTACTCCTCCACTCATCAGTGCCAATGCCTGGACAAAGCTGGCACTGAATATTGGGAGCTAACTTAGCAGGTGACTATGTTTTAAAAATCGTTGACATTTGCCATCTGAATATCAGGAGGTCAGTGTTCTTTAACAGACAGCCAGTGTAAGGAAGGCAGAAATGGAAACGTTTTATCACTTCTTTCATGACTTGTTAGGTATCTAGCTAACATATTTTGTGTTATCTGCAGTTTCTTTAATGGCTTGGCTGATAAGCTCAGATATTGATGGTTGCAATAGTCTAGAGAACTTACAATTAAGGTTTGTACAATTGATATGAACAAGTTAGGGTCCAAATATAGTCACTGCTTCTTTACCATGCTCATGTTGCAGTAAATCTGACATATTACTTTTTTTCTCCATTATACTAGAGTTGCCCTTTGATCCCACATACTTCTTCAGTCGCTCTGTTTCCAATGTCATCTGCTCTGTGGTCTTCGGGGGACGATTTGACTATGAAGACAAGAACTTCCTTATCTTACTCAGTTTGATAAATGATTTCTTTCGAATTTTTAGCACAGGCTGGGTGCAGGTAAAATACTAAGTTTTAATTTGTTTTCTTGTAAAGGTGTACTTTGGAGTCACTTTAAAGCAAGAATGACTGGGAAAGGAAAGCTCTTCTATTGGTCAGAGGCTGTGGGAGGGATCACAGGCAGCCAGGAGAGCCGTAACTAGTCAAGTTTGATCCTATTTTATCTAGCATCAGCTACAGATATATGGAACCAAATACAAAGCTGACATTTTTAGTGTCCTTGGGATCATGCAAAGTACCTGTGGGCTTATAGATTGATTTTTAAAGTGAAAGACCCCAAAGGCAAAGTTCCCTCTAAGCTGAGCAGTAGGTCCTCCAACTTCATTGCTGCCAGTAGGGGGTGATGCTTCAGTATTATATTTTCAATTGATAGGGACTGACTGTTTCCCTGGAGGGGATTGCCTGTCCTTCACTATTGAGACTAGCGAAACAGCACCCCCTATTGGCAGGACTATAGGTGTAGGACTCCTGCTCAGCTTAGAGAGAACATAGTTTTCCTTTAAAAATCAGCTGGCTGGGGCTGCGGTATGATCGGCGTCAGCGGACGCGTTGCAACCTACCTCTAGCAAACGCTGGAACGAGACTCTTGCCTGCCGATTACGATGGGTAAGAGACGGGGGAAGGTCAGGGAGACTCCCTCTCTCCCTGGAAGTAGACCCTCGCTCCAACAGCCGACGCTCGAGCGGTTTGGAATTGCCTCCGGTTCAGAAGTGACTTCTACCCCTGCTGCTGGAGCCAGCGTATCAGAGCTGGCCGACAGTGTTAACGGGGCTTCCTTGAGCCCTGTTTTGCGTGCAGCGCCCCCTCAACCAGGAAGTGAGCGCTTCGTGATGAGTCCTGCTGCTCAAACCCCGTCTGGAGAAGAGAGCATTCAGGGAGGGAACCTACACGAAATTGGAACAAACGCTGCCAGCTTGAGTATTCCAGAGGATAGTTCTGCTCCTGTAGTTTCTACTACACTTGTGAGTATCCTGGAACAAACTGCTAGAGCACCCCGACTGGTTTTTGAGGGAAAAGAAAAACCTGCTGTAGTGACATTAGAGTCACTTTGGGAACTGAATTCTTCCACTCTCAATGCTTTACAGACTTTGATAACAAAGAATACTGAAAGTATCAAGGTTATAGCCGAAACTGCATTAAAACAGTTACAAGTTAATGATTACCAAGCCAAGGAGGTTAAAACTCTATCCGAAAAATTTGCAAAAATGGAACTTGTGGAACAATCTTTGATTAAGGACAGGTGTTTTGCCTCTAAGCGCTTGGAGTATTTGGAGAACCAGTCAAAGAAACTTAACCTTCGTATTATAAACTTTCCAAAATCGCCACTTATTACCTCTGTACAAATGGTTAAGAAATATTTAGTGGAGGTTCTGGGAATGACTGATAGTTCATTACCACCTATTACAAGAGCATATTATTTACAGAGTACTGGTAAAGTACTTGATAACTTAAATCCTACAGGTGGAATGAATCTAACTGAGTTCCTAGAATCTTCTTTGGAGGTAGTCACACAAAGGTTAACTTTGTTGGTGACATTCGCTCTAGAGATAGATAGAGATGCAGTGCTTAGGCTGTCCTTGAGACATCTTAATTCTTTATTTTTGGGCTCCAAAGTAAGGGTTTTCCCGGATCTTGCCAGGGAAACCCAGAAGAGACGAAAGTTATTCTTACTACTCCGTTCAAGGGTAGTAGCAATTGGTGCAAATTTTCAATTAAAGTTTCCTTGTGTTTGTAGAATTTTACACCAAACAAAACAATTTCAGTTTTTTGAGCCTAGTCAATTGGAGGACTTTTTGAAAAGCAAAGAGGGTGTGATTGTGAGAATTTAGAACCAAATGAAACACTGTATAGCAGCTTGGAGTAGGTCATTCTGAATATGACGCAATCTGTTGATTAATATTTTGATTGAGCTTTGTTAAATTAGCTCATAAATATATATTTCTTTTCCTCTTGGGTCAATTACATTTATTTGTGGACGATAGTTATTATACCCCTTGTTTTTTTTTCTTAGAATTTTGCTTTTGTAAGTAAAGATGATATTATTATTGCATGTATCGTGTTATATTCAAGACTGATTGAATATTGTATAATGGAAAATTTTGAAAAAAAAAAAAAATCAGCTGGCTGGCCAGTGCTGTGTGAATCTCTTACTCTACATACTGTGCAGGTGCAAAACTGGTGTGAATGATAACAATGCTACAAGGAATTGAGTTTGCAAACACTGCTCGACCAGTTGTAATTGTTAAGTCTTCTTCTATTTTTCCTGTTTTGAGTCCCCTGGACTAACACTGTGTTGAACTTGCACCTGCAGCCCTTGTCAAATAATGTTTTCCTTGCCTTCTAGCTCTATAATTTCTTCCCTAATGTGATGGAGTACCTGCCTGGTCTTCACAAGAAGGCGGTTAAAGAGGGTGCTCAGATGATGGCTTTTGCGGCAGATAGAGTGAAGAAGCACCAGGAAACCCTGGATCCCAACTCTCCTCGTGACTTCATTGATTGCTTCCTCATAAAAATGGAAAAGGTACTGTGAAACTGGGTAGGGGGGTGGAGTGCATATGAGGAAAGAGAAATAGCAGGAGCTCCTACGTATCTTTCCATAGTGTATAGTCAAGGATACTACTATAGAAGAATAGATGTGGATCAATATTTATAGGAATATATACATTTACAGACTACAAATATGGGTGCAGTTCTACAACAGGGTAGTTCCATAGAGCCGGTCCGGTAATGGGGGGGGGGGGGGGGGGGTGGTGAGAGTCTATTCTGTATTGTCACTGGGCAACAGATTCTATTTTAGTAGAGGCTCCTACCACACAGCCTTGGGGCTCCAAGATGGAGCCGCCATTTATTGAATTGCATCCTAACTGTGAGCTTGAAAAAGAGGCAACTGAGGAGGGATATGATAGAGGTCTACAAAATCCTGAGTGGAGTACATTTACATCAGGCGGTAAATGGAGTGCATTGAGTGGATCTCCACTTGTAAATGGTAGCTTTTTGAAAATGGTATTTACAAGTGTATCCACAGTGCAGACATAAATGCCCATATTTATATGTGGATATGTTTCTAAAATAATGGCCTTGATTTAGGACATTCTTTTTATTATTATTAATTAAACCACAAGAAGCCAAATGGATAGTAGCTGAATACTGTGGACTGTCCATAAAGTTAGGCGAATGCCAATATTCCATGCAAGCATTATCCAGATAGTGTTGGGCTAGTTTGAAAGAATTATAGTGCCAATGGAAATTCATGGATGAGGCACTTATCTGTATAGCATCTGTTGCTGTATGAATAAGTACTTTGGACAATCAGACCAACTATATATCATACTTTAAGATGTGCAGCTACCTGAAATGATGTCCCAGTTATTAAGAACATTTGAAATGAAGCAACAAACAAACCCAGCACAATATCTGTTCTTGGTTCTGCATGCTGAAACAAAACCCAGAATAAAACAAGGGTTCTTTTCACTAAGGATTGTGAAAAATTACAGAAGGACCTTACGAGACTGGGAGACTGGGCGGCTAAATGGCAGATGATGTTTAATGTGAGCAAGTGTAAGGTGATGCATGTGGGAAAAAAAGAACCCGAATTATAGCTACATCATGCAAGGTTCCACGTTAGGAGTTACGGACCAAGAAAGGGATCTGGGTGTCGTCATTGATAATACACTCAAACCTTCTGCTCAGTGTGCTGCTGCGGCTAGGAAAGCGAATAGAATGTTGGGTATTATTAGGAAAGGTATAGAAAACTGGGTTTGTGAGCCCTTGGACCACTGCCGAGGAGCGGCAGTGGCAGGCAAAACCACCCCACACCAGGGGCAAGGCAGAACTCGGGCAGACACAGGCAGACTTCACTTGCACTTGGCCACCCTTCCCCAGGAGTTGAGCCCCTGGGTCTAGGCGGCCGGCAGGACTTGCTGGACAGGGCAGGAACAGAATACCCACTAGGCTGAACAGGGGCTGAGGGTCAGAGGGGAAAGGGATGTACATGGGCAGCAAGGCAGGAAACTGGGCTAGGACACACAGACAGACAATACTACACAAAGCAGGAGAAGGGCAAGCTAACGGGCGGGAACTGAAAGCTGCAAGCAGCCACTGAACAAGAAACACAGACAAACAGAAACCAAACACAGAAATACGAACAAGAAACAAGGCAAGGAAACAAGCATAAACCTAAGCTAAACTACACACAGACTACTAGAATCAGGCAAGAATCTCAGACAAACAACTGGACTAGCAGAAGTGCAACAAGCACCAACATACCAGGGCCTTAGGCGATGCAAAGGCAAAGCAGAGAGTATCCAAGTGGCTAATAAGCCCAGCAGCAGCTGAGATTCAAGCTGCAGCAATCACCAGGCAGTTACAGGTGCTGTGCAGGCTCAAACAGTACAAGCAAGTCTGGCAGGCCGGAAGATCTGGACTGGACTGGGCTGGTCTGGAAGGAGAAACAACACACAGACAATCCAATGCGGCCACCAGGTCTGGCCACCAGGTGGCGAAATGACTGAGAGTTTAAAACATGGGCAGAATCGAAACTTGCTGGCAGGACAATGGGTGGGTGGTCACCCATCTTCTACAGACAGGGGGCCCAATTGTCCAAGCACAAAGGGGGCATGCAATAGAAGCCAACAAGAAACAAAACAGAAAAAATGACCAACAAAAGCAAAAAAACAAAAAACATAAAATATATATATATATATATATATAAAACATCAAAATTTAAAATTAATCATAAGATATGTATTTAAAAGATGAATCCATCAAAATCAAAAAATTACATAAAAAAGAATATGTGTGTCAATAAACTGAAGATATAGTGCTCAATTGTACTGGAAACAAAGTTGTTGAGCGGAGAAGATCAGATAAGACGCTGCTCTGATCTTCTCCGCTCAACAACTTTGTTTCCAGTACAATTGAGCACTATATCTTCAGTTTATTGACACACATATTCTTTTTATATTTGGATAGAATTAATAATCAACAGGCGGCAGAGAAGACTCCTGATGCAGGCCAGTACGGCCGAAACACAGCTGTGTCGAGTCCCTTTCTCCCTGCTACAGTTTGGCTAATAAAGTTGATTCTTCATTTTTACATCCAAAGTGTTGCCTTTTTTATGTAATTTTTTGATTTTGATGGATTCATCTTTTAAATACATATCTTATGATTAATTTTAAATTTTGATGTTTTATATATATATACATATATATATATATATATATATATATATATATATTTTTTTTTTTTTTTAATGTTTTTTGTTTTTTGCTTTTGTTGGTCATCTTTGCTGTTTTGTTTTTTGTTGATTTCCTTGCGAAGTCTGGTTTCTTCTGTTTTTTGTACTACGTAATGCAATAGAAGCCACCAGTTACCTCCACCCAACTTCAATGGTCAGGGGAAGGGCACTGGCAGGCACACAGCGGGACCAGGTGAGATTAATATTCAGCCCAGGTGAAAAGACACGTCAGAAGAGTGACTGACTTTAACGGCAGTACCCAGCTGAACCCCCTTTCTACTGACCATTAAGAGGTACTGTGATACCCAAGTGGAATGTCTCCTATGGCGCAGACACTTAGATCGTCTGCCCAGTAAAGTTACCTAGTAAAGTTACCTCCCCTGGACAGGTAGACACTAAGAGGCTGTTTCATTCTGAATATTGTATAATTCAGCGCCTGTTTTTGTTTTACTGTTTCTTTTACTGTGTACGTTGATTTGTAATCTGCCTAGTGGTAGGCGGACTAGAAATATTTAAATAAATAAATATATTTTAACTATTGTAATTTGCTTTATTCACTGATTATTTTACACTACCTTGGTGATTATCTTTAAATGGTAATTAAGCAAACACAAATAAACTAAACACTGCATATTGATGGATAAATTAAATGTCTTGGCTGGTGTTAAAAAAAACCCCACCTGAACACAGTATTTGAATACTAACATGATAGTGTTAAACTTGCTTGCACTGTACAGTATCAAGTGGATGTTAACGTTAACTAGATTTGGCATCCCTGAATGTTGACCTCTTTGTCTTCCTGTGCATTTGAGTCTCAGCTGTGTCTCTGACTATCCACGAGTCAGTACTGTTCCTTTCTTTGACAATGACGCTCCATTTGTATCCTCAGCCTCATCATTTTCTCCTCCTTGTGGTCTAACTCAGAAGTTTACTAGTATCATTAACATTTCCTTTTGTTAAATAGTTTCATCATTGGTTCTTTGTATCTGTTAGGACAAAGAGAATCCCCAGAGTGAATTTTCCACAAAGGCCTTGGTAACCACCACTTTTGACTTATTAACAGCTGGGACAGAGACAGTCAGCACGACTCTAAGATACGGCTTCCTGATACTTCTGAAACACCCAGAAATAGAAGGTGAGAAAGAAAAGGCAGGTGATTAAATAAAAAGGAAAAACTTGAATGCCAAAGTTTTTGCTCAGACGGGGTTTCTTCCATAGTTAAGGACCTGATAAGCACAGAGGATCACCAGTGCCAACAGGTTGGTGGACGGATGGATCTGAAGATGGCAGAGAAGGATAATTATTGGTGAAAGTGGAGAGGCAGAACTGAGGATCATGTAGGAAGTAGTATTTACAATATCACATCAGAAAAAGGAAATGAGAAGAGAAAGGAAGGGAAAGAATGAGCTGTCGCTACCTGCATATACTCATGTTCCTATATTAAGAACCAGATTTGGTTAAAAGCATGTAAAGAGAAATTCTGTAAACTAATGCTCATGTTTACACGTGTTATGCATACAAATGTCTAGAATAATAACACACATGCACATAAACGTCAATATTCTGTCTAAGCACTTTTCTGCAAATACCTACTTAACTTATATATTGCACATTTATAAGTGGAGTGTACACAGGGGCAGAGCATGTGCAGGATAAAAGCAGGGTTCTCATTTATGCACATAATGTATTTTATTTTCTTCAAAAATTTCTATTATCCCCAATCTGAAATTCTTGGCATATTGCAATCTGTACATATAAAATAAAAAAAATGACATCCAATTACAACATTTTAAAACAATAGAATAAGACAATACAAATTTAGAAGACAGCACACTAAACAAACTTAAACTACAAATTTAAAAGGCATCACACTAAGCAGATGTAAACTAAGAACAAATTACAACACTATTGTAGTTTCAACCCTGCTGTCATCTATACTTAGAATCCATACGGTTCAGACCAATGATCTAGGGGAGATGTTATTCTCCTTTTATTGATGAAAAGGCCGGCCTAAATAAATATGCCAACATGATAGTATTGATCCAATTTACAGAGCTCACGAGGTAAAGAGTTCCATTATTGTGTACCAGTTACTCAGAAGGTAATAGATCTCACGTCATGTATGCTCATGAAATGAAAAGATGGCATATGCAATGAAATTGTTTTCAATGATCACAGTATTCTAGGACGACGATAGATCTTCAGTGTTGTGGCTATGATTAAAGGAGTTTCACTGTGTAGAGAATTGTGTTAACTGCAGAGCCTAAACTGAATCCTTCAGGCCAATGGAAGCCGGGATTGTACATCCAGGAATAACGCCGGTGGCGGGCAGCAAAATATTCACTACCGCCAGCTAAATAAGAGGGGATGGATTTTTTGAAAGAATAAACAATTGATTTGGAACTATCCGATCAGTGTTGGGTTGGTCCGTTTGGTTGAGTTGGGATGGAGACATAAGTTATTCAAAGACTCACAAATATGGGCAGCTGTCTAGATGACTCTCAGAATAGTGCCAGCAATTTACCACTCTATCCAAATATTCAGGAAAAGCCACTATCCAGAGAATGCTGCTGAGTATCTGGATTTGTGTTGTTACTGTTATTTTGCCTATGATAGCTGGCGTTTAAAAAAAAATGCTGACTGCCATGGCCATAGTATTAGAGGTACAGTTTTTGATGCCAAGCTATGCCTTATCTTGAATCTTGGAAGCTCTTTAAAATTTGGCAAATCCAGCCCAACTGCATTACCTTTTCTAACTGTATATTTCATCTTCATGATGGAACATCTCTCTATATAATAATTGGTCAATTTGCGTCCCTGGATGGCTGACTGACTGGGTTTGTTACCATATGCTAATGAGCTTACATCAGCTTGCCTCCAACGTTCCCTTCCCTCTCAGTGTCCTGCCCTCGTGGAAAGACAAAATGATGTCAGAGGAGGGCGGGACACTAAGAGGGAAGGCAAAGGAAGGGTGAAGGCGACGCGAGCCGAGCCCAGCCTGCCGCGGCGGCGACCTCAGGTATGGAGGGGAGGGGAGGATCGCTGGACATGAATGATATGAGATGGGAGGGCAGAGGAGGGGAGGGGAGAATCGGTGGACATGGAAGGGAGGGCAGGGGAGAATCGGTGAACATGGAAGGGAGGGCAGAGGAGAGAGATGAGAAAATGCTTAGACAACAGCCTTCCTAGGGCCCATTTCATTTGCTCCGAAATGGGCGTTTTTGCTTGTAGTACATATTTGACATAAAAGGAGCAAGTTCTTTATTGAGGAGTAAGTTCTTTATCAATTTAGAGTTCTTCAATATGAGTAGATTTTTTGCTTAAAAACTATAAACAAAGATTTGGAAAAGCCATCTTTTCCTCCCATGACCTAAACGTGCTGCCCCCCTCCCCCAAGGCATTTCCTATCTATGAAGATATTGGGGCTGCACTGTTAGAAGGCAGGTTTCAAACAGCCAATTAACATGAACTACTTGTATAAATCATCCTACGCTGCTACAGTTCAGGGGTTTCCACTGGTGTTTGCTGTCCTGATTCCTATCAGAAAATAAAAAGACCTCAACTGTCAAATGAGAGGACACACCTCATAGCCCTTGTGCTGCACATTTCGTTCTTTAAGTTTCAAATGATTGATACATGTCTGTCTTTTAGACTCCTGTTTTGTGCTTTTGATTTTTCCTGCTGCATGATCCTCACAGGGATGTTACTTCCAGAACCTCGATAGGAGGTGCAGAGTCACAATTCATAAACCTTGCTATATATGATTTTATTGCCATACTCTAAAATAATTCAACATGAAATCAGATTCTCCCTCTCCTCTCTGCCCAATAAGTTTACATATTTTTCTATTCACTTCACAGCAAAAATCCATGAGGAGATCGACCGTGTTATCGGACAAAACCGTTGCCCCTCTATCGAGGACAAGAATGCGATGCCATACACTGAGGCTGTGATTCACGAGATCCAGCGGTTCATAGACATCATCCCACTGGCTGTACCTCATGCTGTAACTCGAGATATCAAGTTCAGGGAATATGTTATTCCCAAGGTAAAGGTCTCACTGGGGGAAATATTCACTTATTGAGCCACCTGGGTGCTAAATGAACAGATGACTTATCTGCTTATCTTTTATGTCCAATATACACCCTCTTTATTCATTCCAGTAGGACTGCAGAATATGCAGTAATAAAGTTAAATAGATAACATCCTTTGACATCAGGACTCCCATTTGTGCTGGTTCTGGTTAGCCCACATCATCACTATCTTTTAGCCCACCCCTAGAATACCCATTGCTCCTTTTAATCTTCTATTGATAACTTTTAGTAAGACATCAAAATATCCAGTCAAAGGTTAAATGGCCTATATGGTCTGCATCAGGACTCTAAAAAATCAAAACAGATAAAATACATACAATATAAATAAATATAAATATAAATGTAATATAAATAAATATAATAGTCTGCAATCACGTGGAGGGGCATAATCGAATGGGGCCGGCCATCTCTAACGCCGGCCCCGTCAAGCGGTGTACCCGACTGTATTATCAAAACAAGATGGCCAGCCTAACTAATGATCGTACTGGACAATTTATATCTTCACTTCCTTTGACCCCTTGATGCCCGATCCACACCAACCTCATCTGACCACAATATAACTTTGTATCTGTTATCAACCAAATTGGCAACAGCCTCTACGGTACTATGTAAGTCACATTGAGCCTGCAAATAGGTGGTAAATTATGGGGTACAAATGTAACAAATAAATAAATAAACGGGCACATAAAAAACTTATATAAATAAATACAATATGGATAAATAGATTAGTCAAATAGCACAATAGAAAGCTATATAAAACCATAGATACAGAATAATTATAATTAATTGGAACAAATAAAAGAAGGACAAAAGGGGAACATAAAAGTAAATCCAAATACAACTAGTTAATACTTAAAAATATTAAAAATATATTGTAATATAGACAAATGTGGGTACACAGAAGTAAACCCAAATTAAACAATAAAAAGAGGTTTAAGGCCCTGCATAGTTAATACTTGAAAACATCAAAAATATATACTCCCCTGTTTACTAAACCACGCAGCAATGCCGACACAGCCCATTCAAAGTGAATGACTTGTGTCGGTATTAGCATATGGCAGCCAGTGTGGCTGTTTACTAATATATGGAAAACAGATACTAAAAATGACTAAGAATCCAAAAACATAAACAATATGAAATGTATTAGAAAGCACTCAAAAATAATTATAACGTCCCACTATCAATATGAACAAATATGTAAATGGCCACCAAGGATCAGCTACTCATAAAGAATGTATGTACCTTCTGAAGGAAGCAGTTGTATAGCTACGGGGAACCATGGGGGCCTGGGCCCACCCAAATTTTCTCTGGAGTCCCTGGTTTGGCTGGTGGGGGTCCCCAACCTCCGCCAGATGAAGTGTTTGTCCTGCGTTGGTCTCGCCATATTGCCTGCCCTGCTCTTCTCGGTCATGCCATGCATGCTCGTTTTAGTGAAACTGAGCATGTGCACATGCTCATTTTCCATTAAAACAAGTGTGCACGGGGTGAAAGAGAAAAGCAGGACAAGTAATGCAAGACCAGCACGGGGAAAACACTTCAGCTGGTGGAGGTTGGGGATCCCCGCCAACCAAGGTATGATCATGATGCGGCCGTGGAGGCGGGGGGGGGGGGGGGGGGGTGTGCGGCAGGGAGGTAGGCAAAATGTGACCTCTCATTTTGGACTCTGGCTGAATATCAGCTTCATGAGTTAAAGTCAGACCAGCCAAAGTGAAACCAGATATTCAATGCCTGTAATCAGAAACGTCCCAGCATTGAATATCCAGGTTCAGCCTGGCTATCTCCAGTAAACTGAAAATCGAGTGGTAAGTGTATTTATGGTTTTATATAGCTTTCTATTGTGCTATTTGTATATTTATTTGTATATGTTTTTACCATGTCAGTTTATTTGTTAATATTGTATATATTTTACATTTTCTGATTTGTAAACTCCTGATGCAGGCCATATAGGTCAAAATATGACTCGTGTCTTCGCTGTATTTGGTGTGTCAGCTAGATCCATTGACTCATTATATCAGAGTCTATTAGAACTCAAAAACAGCAAAGCATCAATTCCATTAATTTTTTAATTTTATCATTCACCTGTTTTAACCAGTTTTATGTCTATTCAACATTCTATGTATTAGAGCTATATGTGGCTCCTCCCACTTAATCCTACAATGTTATCAATGCCTGCATTAATCTTTCTTTCTAAATTCTGTTGTCTGACAGCTGCTTCCTTATTTTAAAGGATCTGATTTTTGTCTTCCAGGGTACCATAGTATATCCCATGCTGAGCTCAGTCCTGTCTGACCCTAAACTGTTTCCGAACCCAGAATCTTTTGATCCCAACCACTTTTTGGATGCCAATGGTTGCTTTAAAAGGAATGATGCCTTCATGCCATTCTCTGCAGGTATCACCACACATTTTTTTCATATCATTGTTTTATAGATGCATAACTTTCTTATACATGTTGTTCTCCTCAGGTATGACTACATACTTTTAACCAAGATTTATTTTACCCCTCTTGGATTTGGAATTCCCTGATTTTCTTTGAGAAATCAAGCCATACGCCCATACATGCAACTGGGGTCAAACCAGGACTAGATAAGCTTTTCCTGGAAAATGAAGCCTTCTGGTGGTCTTACTTATGTTAATGGCACTTTTCAGTAAAAACCATAACAGCAAAGTATAACTCAAACTAGAAAAGGGGGAATGAGTTCTTCCACAGCAATCAAACAAACCATCACAAAGTGAAAGGATACAGAAAGTTCCAAAACCTCCAGTAGTCCAATTTTGACTCACATGCTGTACTGCTGTTATTAGCGTTTGCATTATTGCTGGAATTAAGGTTACTCTTCCTACCACTTTTGTATTTTTATTTATTTATTTATAACATTTATACCCCACACTTTCCCACTCAGTAGCAGGTTCAATGTGGCTCACATAGTAAAACAGGTTAACAAGGTGATATAGAGTGAGTGCAGCTGTGATATTATAAGTAATGAGGCGGTCGTTTATGTGTGGATATGTAAAATAGGCCAGGAAGGAGGATGGAAGTGGTAGAGGAATGGGAGGAGGGTGCGCATTGAGAGTTAACGTGTAGTTAGTATGGGAAAAATGTAGGGGAGGGGTAGGAAGAAGGATATATTGGATTGTGTGGGGGCATGGGTAAAAAGAGGGATATACTAAAGGATCAAAATAGGGGAGCATATTCCAGTTCTGTATTCATAGATTGGTCTTGTAGTATACATGGACTAATAATTTAATTCAGGTTATTTGTGTAGGCTTGCTTGAAGAGGTAGGTTTTTAGTAGCTTCTGGAAAGGTAGAAGGTCAATGACTATTCGAATTGTCACAAATGGACACACCATTATTGAAGCTGGAATAATTTGTGTATGCTAGAGACCACAGGATTCCCGATTTAGCTGGTTTTTTCTTGACTTTTATGCACCATATTTGCCCCTTTACGAAGGTTTCAAATTAGACTACAACGTTACATCTGAAGGATCATCTTCAACGTTACTTTGCAATATTTTGCCTTAGAGTTAGCTGTAAAACTTCAAAAGGTTTGTCGTCACCTTTGCTACGCAGCACTTTACAAAGCAGACTCCTGATGCAGGCCTGATGGCCGAAACACGACGTTGTGTTGAGTCTTCAAACTATTAATAAATTGTATATTATTGAACATCCTCCAGTTTCTGGTATCCTTGGTCGCTCTCCCACTTTTTTTACACTTTTGTTTTTACCGTGGGGTGTTTGAGTTCTCCGCTTTCCTGGCGGATTTTCCCTCCTTTTTGCTTGTGTGCATTAAAATTTAGGCACGGTGCATTACAGAATATGCTTAGGGAGTTGTGCACGTAAATTCTAATTATTGTCAATGAGTACTCATTATTGCTTGTTAAGTCAATTAAGTTACGTGCGTTGTTACAGAATAAGCTTGGACTTTGGCACGAATCTCTAGGCTCACTATATAGAATCTGGGGGTAAATGCAGATAAATGTTCACATAGCCTTATCTACTTACGTTGCTCCATAAATTAAACAGGCAGAGATTTTGAAGGTCCTCTCTGAGCACTACAAAGCCAAATATGAATCTTCTTTCTGAAAACAATAAAACAACATTCAGCATGATCCAAATTGACAAATTAAATAGTAGTAAATCACCTGGATGACATACATCCAAGGGTACTCAAAAGAACTCAAGCAAGAAATTGCTGATCCGCTGTTAGTAATATGTAAACTGTTAAAATCGTCCATAGTACCTGAAGACTGGAGGGTGGCCAATGTGACGCTGATTTTTAAAAAAGGGTTATAGGGGGTGATCCGAGAAATTACAGACCAGTAAACCTGACATCGGTGCCGGGCAAAATAGTGGAAACTATTATAAATTATAGAACACGTAGACAAACATGGTTTAATAGGACAGAATCAGCATGGGTTCAGCTGAGGGAAGTCTTGCCTCACCAATTTGCTTCATATTTTTGAAGCTGTGAATAAACATGTGGATAAAGGTGAGCCGCTTGATGTAGTTTATCTAGATTTTCAGAAAGCTTTTGATAAACTTCCTCATGAGACACTCCTGAGAAAAATAAAGAGTCATGGGATAGGAGGCAAGATTCTGGTGTGGATTAGAAATTGGTTATTGGACAGAAAACAGAGGGTAGGGTTAAATGGTCATTTCTCTCAATGGAGGACAGTGAACAGTGGAGTGCCACAGGGATCTGTACTGGGACCGGTACAATTTAACATATTTATAAATGATATGGAAATCAGAATGACAAGTGAGGTGATCAAATTTGCAGATGATACAAAACTATTCAAGGATGTTAAAACATGTGCGGACCATGAAATATTTCAGGAAGACCTTAGGAAATTGGAAGACTGGACATCCAAATGGCAGATGACATTTAATGTGGACAAGTGCAAGGTGATGCACATTGGAAAGAATAATCTGAATCACAATTACCTGATGCTAGGGTCCACCTTTGGGGTCAGCGTTCAAGAAAAAGATCTGGGTGTCATTGTAGATAATACACTGAAATCTTCTGCTCAGTGTGCGGCGGTGGCCAAAAAAGCAAATAGGATGCTAAGAATTAGGAAAGAAATGGTGAATAAGACCAAAAATACTATAATGCCTTTGTATCGCTCCATGGTGTGTCCACACCTTGAATATTGCATTCAGTTCTGGTTGCCGTATCTCAAAAAAGATATAGCGGAATTAGAAAATGTTCAAAGAGCGACTAAAGTGTTAAAGGGGATGGAACTCCTCTCATATGAGGAAAGGCTAAAGAGGTTAGGGCTCTTCAGCTTGGAAAAGAGACGGAAGAGGGGAGATAAGATTGAGGTCTACAAAATCCTGAGTGGTGTAGAACAAGTAGAAGAAAATCGATTTTTTTTTTACTTGTTCCAAAAGTACAAAGACTAGGGGAAACTCAAGGAAGTTACAGTACATGGAAATACTTACAAAACAAATAGGAGGAAATATTTTTTCACTCAACAAACAGTTAAGCTCTGGAGCTGTTTGCCAGAGGAGGTGGTAACAGTGGTTAGTGTATCTGGGTTTTAAAAATATTTGGACAAATTCCTGGAAGAAAAGTCCATAGTTTGCTATTGAAACAGACATGGGAAGCAACTGCTTGCCTTGGGATTTGTAGTATGGAGTGTTGCCATGATTTGGGTTTCTGCTAGGTACTTGTGACCTAGCTTGGCCACTGTTTGGAAAACAGGATACTGGGCTAGATGGACCATTGGTCTGACTCAGTATGGGTATTCTTATGTTCAGTATGGGTACTCTTTATGTTCTTACGTAGCATTCCTAACTCAAATTCATCTTGCCCAACATCTTGCCTTTAGTAAATACCAGCTTAGCATCCGGTAAAGTCCCGCCCATTTGGAAATCTGCCATAGTATGTACTCTCTTGAAAAAAAACCTTCTTTAGACCCACAAGCTCCAGTTAACTACCACCCATTTTCTAACCTTTGCTCCCTGTCAAAGTTCTTAGAGAAAACTGTCTTCACCCATGCTTTCCCCTTCATTGAAAAATCCCTTGCTCTTCACAACAGATAGTAAAGTACACACTTTAGTACCAAAACAGTTCTAACAGGTGTTCTTAGTGAAATCTACTCCCATCTGTAGAAACATCAAGTTGTATTTACTGTCTCTTTAGATCTTTCCGCCACTTCCCATTTAGTTAATCATTCACTGTTTCTCTCACATCTCTCTTCTCTTGGATTTGCTGGAAATGTGCTAGCCTGGTTCACCACTTTTCTCTCCGACTGTTCTTATATAGTTGTGACTGCCACTTCTACTTCTTTCCATAATTTTTTGTTTTGCGAGGTCCTTTAGGGATTGATCCTGCCTCCCTTCTTTCAATCTCTTCCTAAGCCTCTTTGCTTCCATTTTTCAATCTGAGGAGTGGCCTAGTGGTTAGAGCACCAGTCTTGCAATCCAAAGGTGGCCAGTTCAAATCCTGCTGCTGCTCCTTGTGATCTTGGGCAAGTCACTTAATCCTCCATTGCATCAGATACAGACTTAGATGTGAGCTCTCCTGGGACAGAGAAATAACCAGTGTACCTGAATGTAACTCACCTTGAGCTACTACTGAAAAAGGTGTGAGCAAAATCTAAATAAATATGGGTGTTTTTTGCCATATTTATGCAGATGCATCCTTCTTCTCTTTCCAACTAACCCTTTTTCTCCTACTATTGGCCCTCTTCTGTCTCAGATGGGCTTGCTCATCACAAACTTGTCTTGATTAAGGAAATAACAGTTGCCTGCTGGTTCACCAGGGTTTATCACATCCACCACTTAATTTAAATCTGCTTGGGACAGTTATTCAATCTGTGGAATCTTTCTTATATTTAGATGTTATTTTTGACTCTCACCTCTCTTTCTCTACTCATGTCTCCAATGTAAAGCTGTTTTTTTCATTCTCTATCAACTTTGATATGTCAGGCGATACTTCAACCACACACTTTTCACTCTCTCATTCTTTCCCTTCTAATTACTAAAATAGACTATTGCAATGTCATTTATCTAGGCTATCTCCATTGTCAAATATAAAAACTACAATCACTTTAAAACACATCCATTAGATTGCTTTGCCATGCCCGCCATTTTGACCATGTCTCACCGTTACTACAAGATCATCATTAGCTCCCATCACTTTCAAGACCTTTACACTTGCCTTCAAATCACTCAGAATACGTCTCCCCTTTCATTTGTCTTCACTCACAATCCCCTACTCTCCTGCCCGTATGTTATGATCCTTAAATTACCATCGCCTGGTAGTACCTGGCCCTAGGAAGGCTCAGATAAGAATCAACTAGACACCAGGCTTTCTTTTTCGCGGCCCCTTTTCTCTGGAACTCACTACTCCTTCATATTAGAGCTGAATTATCATTTAAGAAATTTAAAGTTGAGCTGAAAATCTGTCTGTTTCATGTTGCATATGCCCCCCTCATAGGCTGATTGCGATCATGCTCTAGGAGTGTTACCTTGGTGTTTGCCATTTTACCCCTTCCTGACTTGGTCCTTTTCACTTTTCCCCTTATTGTTTGTTTTGCTGTGTTCTGCTGTATGAGTAAACATTTTCCATCTTTTCTGTTATAAATTGCAGTTCCTTTCCTGCTGTTTGATTTTTATTGTAAACTGCTTTGAACTGCATGTTAGCAAAGGCGGTATATCAAATGTAAATAAACTATAGACTATCAATAGTTCTTACCATTTTCTTCTTTGATGTACAGGTAGACGGATCTGCATTGGCGAAGGTCTGGCCCGCATGGAGATCTTTCTGTTTATCATCACCATCCTGCAGAACTTTGACTTAAAGTCTGTTGTCGACCTAAAGGAAATTGACCTGAGCCCTGAAATGAGTGGCATTACAAGAGTGCCACACCATTACAAACTCTGTCTCGTCCCTCGCTAAGGTGGCCTCCGGGATCTTACAGAATTATATGAAGACTCAGCTATGCTAAGACATAGGCCGCCTGTTAACCTGAGGAAGGGGAAGGAGAGGTGAAAAAAGAAAAAAGACTGCTAGTTCTATTGGGGAGGGGGGAATAATTCCTTTTTGACCCTAACTATGTCAATCATCTAAGGTCCCTCTCTAGGTCAACATTTCTTCTACTGAAACATATCAACACTGCAGCAAATCCTTTCTTAGTAATTACTTTGTGTCGTAGTTGACTCAAGTGGTAAAGCAAGAATGGTTGGCAATCAGGGTATCATACTCAGTTTGAAGATCAAATATATTTCTCAAAAGTAACACTGATACAATGCATGCAAGGAAACTTACAATGTTTTGACATTGACATTTCGTCCTTTAGATTGTAAGCTCCTTTGAGCAGGGACTGTCCTTCCTTGTTAAACTGTACAGCGCTGCGTAACCCTAGTAGCGCTCTAGAAATGTTAAATAGTAGTAGTAGTTTTGAATTAACTTTTACATATTTTCTTTTCATAATAGAAATCCATCTTTCGATAACAGAGGGAAAATGTTTGTAAATTTATAACAAAAGTTCTTGTCTCTCGTACAAGCAAATAAAATGTTAACACCTGTGTGGCAAGCAATAGAACAATTTTTTCCTATGAGTAACTGCTAGACAAGTACTCTCTCCTCCTTTTAAAAGTAATAGCTTTTTGTTTTTCTTTCTTTGAGATTTCTTCTAACTTTTCAGCTTTCTGTTTTTTTTCTCTGTATCTTTGTTGTTCCTGTTATATCCCTTCATATTTTTAAAAATATTTTTTTGTGTGCACATAAAGTTTTAAGTTTCTTAATTCTTGATTCCCCGAAAAACTCTCTTTCGGAGGCTGCCAGATGTCACTGAGACAGGGTCTGGAGTATCCTTGAACTGTCAAAATTTCCTCTGGTTTCTGCTGCAGAGAGGCTGTGCATCTATGGTCCTGTTTGTATATATGAGAACATTAGCCACACTGGGTCAGACTAGTGGTCCATCTTAACCCAGTATCCTGTTTCCAAAAGTGGTCAATCCAGCAGCCCACCCAAATCATGGCAACATGGCAGAAACCCAAATCATGGCAACATTCCATGCTACTAATCCTAGGGTAAGCAGTTGCTTACCTATGTCTGTCTCAAAAGCAGACTATGGACTTTTCCTCCAGTAACTTATCCAAACCTTTATTAAACCCAGATATTATAACCGCTGTTACTGCATCCTCTGGCAAAAAGTTCCAGAGCTTAACTATTCGTTGAGTGAAAAAATATTTCCTCCTAATTGTTTTAAAAGTATTTACATGTAACTTCCTTGAGTGTCCCCTAGTCTTTGTACTTTTGGAAAGAGTAAAAAAATAAATGTACTTCTACTAACTCTAAACCACTCAGGATTTTGTAGACTTCAATCATACCTCCCCTCAACCATCTCTTTCCCAAGCTGAAGAGTCCTAACTTCTCCAGCCTTTCCTCTTATGAGAGGAGTTCCGTCACCTTTATCATTTTGGTCACTCTTCTTTGAACCTTTTCTAATTTTACTAAATCTTTTTTGAGATACAGTGACCAGAACTGAATGCAATATTCGAGGTGAGGTCACACCATGGAGCAATACAAAGGCATTATTAGGTGTCTTATTCACCATTCCTTTCCTAATAATCCTTAGCTTTTTTGGCCGCCACCACACATTGAATAAAAGATTATACTTTTTTCTATGGGGAATAGGGCTAGACTACAACTCCCAGAAGACATAGAGGGTCATAATCGAATGGCGCTGGTGAAATAGATCGCCGGCGATCTAGTTTGGCGGCGGCGCAACAGCTGGCCGTAACCGTATTATCGAAAAAGATGGCCGGCCATCTTTTGTTTCGATAATACGGTTCGAACCGGCCAAATGCCTTGGATTTAGCCGGGTTTGAGATGGCCGCTTTTGTTTTTCAGCGATAATGGAAGCTAAAAGCAGTCATCTCAACCCCGGCTACATCCAAGGCATTTAGTCGTGGGAGGAGCCAGCATTTCTAGTGCACTGGTCCCCATGAAATGCCATGACACCAACCGAGCACCCTAGGGGGCACTTCTAAAATTTTTTTTTAAATACACAAATACCTCCCAGGTGCATAGCTCCCTTACCTTGGGTGCTGAGCCCCCCAAATCCCCCCCAAACCCACTCCCCACAATTCTACACCATTACCATAGCCCTTATGGGTGAAGGGGGGCACCTGCATGCGGGTACAGTGGGTTTTGTTTTTGGGGGGGGGGGGTTGGAGGGTTCAACACTTACCACCACAAGTGTAACAGGTAGGTGGGGGATGGACCTGGGTCTGCCTGCCTGAAGTGCACTGCACCCATTAAAAACTGCTCCAGGGACTTGCATACTGCTGTCAGGGAGCTGGGTATGACATTGAGGCTGACATACAGGCTGGCAAAAAAAGGTTTTTATTTTTATTTTTTTAGTGTGGGAGGGGGTTGGTGACCACTGGGGGAGTATGGGGAGGTCATCCTTCATTCCCTCATCTGGTGAGCTGGGGCACCTTTTTGAGGCTTGGTCGTGAAAATAAAACAACCAAGTAAACCCGGCAAAATACTGATTAACGCCACTTTTTTTTCCATTATCCGTGAAAGCCGGCCATCTGGTAGCCACGCCCATGCCGGCCCATGTCCCGCCTTCGCTACGCTGCTAACACGCTCCCTTGAACTTTCACCGGCTCGGCAACGGGAAAGCGGCGATGGTGTAAAAAAAGCAGCTTTTGATTATATTGATTTCGCTGCTTTTGCGAGATCGCCGGCCATCTCCCGATTTATGTTGGAAGATGCCCAGCGATCACCTTTGAAAATAAGCCTGATAGTGTCATTTCCCAGGCTTTATCTACTGTGGAGTTTTGATAGTTTATTCGCTTCTCTCCCATTGATCCCAGACATACAGGTTTCTCCTATAAGATGACCACAATGATCAACACATGTGAACTTCTCCACATGTATCAAGAACTGTCTTACAATGTTTACTTGTTATATTACTATGATGTTCTACCATTATCATGTTACCCAAGATCCTTCTGTAATACCAAATGCCTAATTTCTACTTATTTCCACTATTCATAATGTACTGTAAGCCACATTGAGCCTGCAAAGAGGTGGGAAAATGTGGGATAGAAATGCAATAAATAAATAAAATAAATAAATTGCTGCTTTCCCAGGCAGGAATCCTTATACCTGGACTCTGGTTGGGCTATCCCCAATCTCTGTTCAGCACGTGACTGCTCCTGTGACCCCTTAGGTGTCACACTGGCTATATCGCGTGATATAGCCTGCTATCCCCAAATATTCAATTCATATCTGGTTATTTTAAGTGGCCACATCTGGCATATTAAATAGCTGACATATCTTTAGCCCGTTTAAAGCTAACCGTCTATCTTCGAATATCCACTTTGCCAGATAACTTTAAACTGCTGATAAACTGGATATTCATGCCGGTAACCTGAAATGGCCAGCATTGAATATCTGGGCTGACCGCCGGCCGCAGGAGTTAGCTGGCCCAGTGATACCTAGCGTATTTGATACCCAGGACCGATTATTTTTTAACCCCCCCTCCTCTATATGAAAATATACACAACAAGGGTGTACCTAGGAAAAGCAGTATCTTAAACACTGCAGTGAGCACTAGAACATCAATACATCCATTGTAAAACTTAAACAAGATATTAGTAAAAATGATCCTGCCATGTCTTTTTCACAAACATAGAGCACAGATACATCCTCACCAAGTGTAGAATAAGTAACCACAAACTAAAATAGAAATATGTAGACGAAAATGAAACTGAACCCCCAAGAGGCCAGATTCCGCACACAATGCAAAACCATAGAAACAGTGATGCATGTCCCCTAGTACTGTGCAAAATAGAAAGATAGCAGACGTACATTTGAAAAAACTGACAAATACCAATGACCACTTTACAAATTAACAAATAGAAATAAAACAAAATACCATTTTATTGGACTAATACTTTTTCAATTAGCTTTCAGAGGCCAAAACCTCCTTCCTCAGGTCAGTACAGTATATTGCTGTTACGGTTCTGTCCTGACCTAAGAATGGAGGTTTTGGTCTCTGAAAGTTAGTCAAAAATGTATTAAAATTAATCCAACAAAAAGATCACCTTATTTTCATTTTCTATTTATCACCACAGCTACAATACTACTTTATTCTAAAGCAAATAAATAAATAAATCTTTTTTCTACTTTTGTTGTCTTTGGCTTCTGCTTCCCTAGTCATCTATTCTCTCTCTCCCTTCCATCCAGCATCTGCTCTCTTTCTCTCTCCCATTTATCCATTGTCTGCTTTCTCTGCCCCTTTTATCCACTGTCTGCCCTCTCTTTCTTCCATCCAGATGATATTTCTGTTTTTACGTTTCTGAAGTTTTTAATAAATACCGGTGCCTAAGCTAGGTGCAGAGCAGTTGTATTTTATAAACCTGAGCATAAATTTCTGGAATGTGCAAGAACCACCCATTCCACACCCATGACCACATCTGCTTTTTGACAGTGCTCATTAGAATTTATGCACACCATGTTACAGAATACATTTAGCAAGTAGTGCTTATAAATTCTAATTAAAGCCAATTAGTGCTAATTGCTTAACATCCAATTATCAGCACTGTAGCTTGTTAATCAATTAGGTTATGTGCATTGTTATGGAATGCACTTCAATTTCCATGCAGAAATCTCAGTGCAATATATAGAATGTAGGGGTTAATGAGTTATGAACATCTACTATAATAAAACTCACCCTCAACATTCTGAGGACACTGACGTCAGTGAAGCCAAGCCCTGACTTCCTTCAAAAAGGTTCGAAGGTTCATGGTGGTGAAGCCACCCAAATCGCTCCGGGCCCCGCCCTCGAGGGCGGAGCAATGGCAGAACAACGAAGGGGTTGGATGGGAGGGAGGAAGGGAGGCGGAGGGGGGTGGGAAATCGCTCCGGGCCCCGCCCTCGCGTCAAATGTCATGACGTTGGGGGCGGAGCAATGGCAGGGGTTGGCCAGGGAGGGGGGGTGTTCGCGACGAAAACCTTGCTAGCGCCCGTTTCATTTGCTCTGAAACGGGCCTCTTTTACTAGTAATTGATAAAAGCTCATGTATTAAAAATGCTTGTTTACGGTTGGAGAACTCTGTGAGTCTAGTGTCACAGAATTTTATCCCCATACACTATCTTCAGCAGCTAAAACAAGTCATCAATGTTTGAAGGAGTCTGGGGTAATGTCGCGTGCCCGCCCATGCGGGACGCGCTCTCGAGGTCCTTTGCATACCTTCAGGCTTCTTCCCCGGGAGCGCGGGGTTTGTGAGTCCTTTAAGGCAAATCACCCTCCAGGTAGAGAGGAAACAAAACTGGACCGGAACTCCGGACTGGATTTCTACACTGGAACACTCGGAACTGGAACGCACCGGACAGGTGCGCACTGGAGTGGGGCCCGCTGGACTGGACACACTGGAGTGGCCCCACTGGACAGGAACATACAGGAGTGAAACCCGCTGGACTGGAACACACTGGAACGGAACTGGAACACCCTGGACCTAGGCTTCACCTACACTTGACTGCCTCCCCCTCGGGTTGAGCCCTCAGGTTCTGGCAGCCGGTAGGACTTACAGGAACAACAGGAAGGAAGGTCCAGGGGTGCCCCCTGGCACCTAGGCGAAGGCAAGGCAGACAAGCCGGAACTGTCCGGGTTCTGGCAGTCAGCAGGAATCAACACAATGACTAGTAGACTGTACCCAGGCTAATAGGAACGCTATACCCAGGCAACCAGTCATACACAGGTACATACACAGAGCAAAACTCAGGAGACTAGAACAGCTATAAACCAGCTAACAACAAGCTGTGCCCAAGCTAACAAGTCATGCACTGGAAACATACACAGAACAAACTCAGGAGACTTAGCAAAGCTATACACCAGCTAACCACAAAGCTGTGCCCAAGCTAACAAGTCATACACAGGAAACAAACACAGAGAACTAGCAGAGCTAGGCACAGGCTACAAACCAGACGGAGCTAAGCAGGCTAATCTAACACTAGGAACAAACACAGAGAGCAAGCAGAGCTAGACACAGAAGGGTAGGAAACCCATAGAGCAAAAAACACAGAAGGGCTGAAACCCTACAGAGCTATACACACAGAAGGGCTGGAAACCCACAAGCGATAAACACGGAAGGGCTAAAACCCTACAGAGCTATAAACACAGAAGGGCTGAAACCCAACAGAGCTATAAACACAGAAGGGCTGGAAACCCACAAGCGATAAACACAGAAGGGCTAAAACCCTACAGAGCTATAAACACAGAAGGGCTGAAACCCAACAGAGCTATAAACACAGAAGGGCTGGAAACCCACAAGCGATAAACACAGAAGGGCTGAAAACCCACAGAAGGGTAGGAGACCCACAGAACAAATAAATACAGAAGGGCTGAAAACCCACAGAAGGGTAGGAGACCCATAGAACAAATACATACAGAAGGGCTGAAAACCCACAAAAGGGTAGGAGACCCATAGAACAAATAACAAGGAAAGCAAAACGGTGCTAACAGCACACTAACCTCGGGACCTAAGGCACTGCGGAGGGAATGGCAATGCAAAGGCCAGGACTGTAGTTTCCAAGTCACTAATAAAGCCCCTCAACACCAGAGCCACAGGTGCAGCAATCACCTTGCAACCAAACAGAGGCTTGACACTCAGAGCAGGCATCCCATAGAAAGTAACAGCGGGAGCCATCTTGGAAACTGGCAGAGACGAAGAGGCGGCAGCCATCTTGGAAGAGGCAAAGCCCACACAGGTGAGATTCAGTAGGGCAATCAGCACACAGAGCCAGAGAGAAACTAAGACAGAGACAGACACAGAGACAAGCAGAAGCCAGGACAGCCACTGACTCCCAGAAACAGGGTAAGTATGAGGGTGGTCACGGCCACAGACGTGACAGTACCCCCTCCTCAAGACCCCCCTCTCGGTCTCCCTGAGGAGGTCAGGTGTCCAGGGGTAACTGTGGTGAAACCTTCTGATCGGTTTCAACCCCCAGACATGGATCACTGGACTGGAAGTCACAAAGAAGTTCAAAACTGGCAGACAGGAGCGGAACTTGTCAACAGGAGGCTCCTTCCAATCACCGCTGGGCCAACTCAGGAACTTGGAAGCATCAAGAGGAACCATGTTCAAAAGGAACCCTTCTCTGAGGGAACCCAGACTGAACTCAGGAAGCAAACCGGGACTGGGACCCGGACTAGAGTCAAGAAGCACACCGGGACTGGAACCCAGGCGTGCGTCAGGAGCTTGACTGGAACTGGAACTCAGAGCAGGCTCAGCATTTTGGCTGGAAGTGGAACTAGGAACGGACTCAGCATCTTGGCTGGAACTGGAGCTCGGGGCAGGGTCAGCATCTTGGCTGGAACTGGAACTTGGAACAGACTCAGCATCTTGGCTGGAACTGGAGCTCGGAGCAGGGTCAGCATCTTGGCTGGAAGTGGAACTTGGAACGGACTCAGCATCTTGGCTGGAACTGGAGCTCGGAGCAGGGTCAGCATCGTGGCTGGAACTGGAACTCGGAGCAGGTGCAGCATCTTGGCTGGGACTGGAACTTGGAGCAGGTGCCGCATCTTGGCTGGAACTGGAACTCGGAGCAGGTGCAGCATCTTGGCTGGAACTTGGAAGAGATTCAGCTGCAAGGCTGGATGCCCCCCTCTGGCCGGACTGGGACGTCTCTCTAACATTAGCTTCAGGCGGCATCCGCCGAGCAGGGTTCAAGAGGAGACGGCCCTGGTATCCCCAGAGCATGCTAGCAGGCTGAAATGCAGAAAATGGGTTTCTCCGGGCCCCAAGCCGTTGAACACATCTTCTCTCAGCTATTGCTTCGGACTGAACAGGAGCTGAACCGGGACTGGGACCCGGACTTGAATCAGAGTCTTGACTGGAGCGGGAACTCTGGACAGGAGCTGAACCGGGACCGGGACCCGGACTGGTATCAGAAGCTTGACTGGCAGGGCCCCTCAAACTGGACTCAGGAGCTTGGCTGGGAGCGCCCCGCGAACTGGACTTTAACTGAGGCTTGACAGAACACACCCTTTGGACAGGGATCGGAGGCTCGAGCGGAAGCGCCACTCGAACTGGCCTTCGGAGCTTGATTGGAGGTACCCTCCAGACTGGAAGCGGAGGTGCCACCTGAACCACCCTGTGGACTGGCACCGGAGGCTTGATTAGAAGCCCCCCTCGCACTGGACTCAGTGGCTGGACTGGACGGGTCACTTGGACAAGAACTGGAGACTTGACCCGGAGTGCCACTTGCATAGGCCTTGGAGACTCCATCGAAGGCTTCCCTCGGACTGGACTCGGAGACTTCAAAGGGCGTGCCACTTGAACGAGGACTGGAGGCTCGACCTGGAGCGCCACTTGCATAGGAATCTGAGGCTCCGTCAGAAGCATCCCTCGGACTGGACTCAGGGGTTTCAAAGGGCTTGCCACTTGAAGGAGGACAGGAGGCTCGGTCAGCTGTGCCACTCGAACAGGAATCGGAGGTTCAATTTGCAGCGTCCCTCGGACTGGACTCAGAGGCTTGACTGGGAGCGCTACCTGAACTGGAATCGGAGGCTCAGTATGAAGCACCCCCTGGACTGGATTCAGGGACCTAGGTGTCGGCCCTTCTTGGACTGGAATCAGAGGCTTGGTACGCCGTCTCACTTGGCCGGACCTCATGGACCTGCATAGAACCGTCCCTCGGGCTGAACTCAGAAGCTTAGCTGGCGGCTTCACTCGAACAGGATTCGAAGGCTCTGCTTGAAACCCTCCTCGGACTGGACTCAGCGCTGGTGGACTGTAATCCTGAATAGGAACTAACCCGCTATGGTACCGCAGGCTGCTCTGCTGAGGGGGCCTGAGCGGAGGAATTCCCCGGCGTCTTCTTTCGGCCTCAGCCTCCGGAGTATCCCGCAGAGCTGGCTCCTCCAGAAGTCTGAGGCGGTAATCCCAGAGCGAGATAGCAGGATTCATGTCAGAAACTGGGCTATGGCGGACCAGACGCCACCAGAGACGCTTTCTTTCAGCTGCTGCTTCAGGAGTATCCTTCAGGGCAGGATCAGACAAAAGTATTTCCCGGTAATCATGGAGCGTCAAAACAGGGTTCAGAGAAAAAATTGGGTTGTAGAAATCCACACCATAATCAGGAACTGCACTGGTGCTGGACCCTGGATTGTCCACAGGGAACGAAGCTGTGGACAGGTAGCCAACCTGGACGGCTGATCTTGCCGGACTCATGGCCTTTGCATTCTGTCGCGTGCCCGCCCATGCGGGACGCGCTCTCGAGGTCCTTTGCATACCTTCAGGCTTCTTCCCCGGGAGCGCGGGGTTTGTGAGTCCTTTAAGGCAAATCACCCTCCAGGTAGAGAGGAAACAAAACTGGACCGGAACTCCGGACTGGATTTCTACACTGGAACACTCGGAACTGGAACGCACCGGACAGGTGCGCACTGGAGTGGGGCCCGCTGGACTGGACACACTGGAGTGGCCCCACTGGACAGGAACATACAGGAGTGAAACCCGCTGGACTGGAACACACTGGAACGGAACTGGAACACCCTGGACCTAGGCTTCACCTACACTTGACTGCCTCCCCCTCGGGTTGAGCCCTCAGGTTCTGGCAGCCGGTAGGACTTACAGGAACAACAGGAAGGAAGGTCCAGGGGTGCCCCCTGGCACCTAGGCGAAGGCAAGGCAGACAAGCCGGAACTGTCCGGGTTCTGGCAGTCAGCAGGAATCAACACAATGACTAGTAGACTGTACCCAGGCTAATAGGAACGCTATACCCAGGCAACCAGTCATACACAGGTACATACACAGAGCAAAACTCAGGAGACTTAGCAAAGCTATACACCAGCTAACCACAAAGCTGTGCCCAAGCTAACAAGTCATACACAGGAAACAAACACAGAGAACTAGCAGAGCTAGGCACAGGCTACAAACCAGACGGAGCTAAGCAGGCTAATCTAACACTAGGAACAAACACAGAGAGCAAGCAGAGCTAGACACAGAAGGGTAGGAAACCCATAGAGCAAAAAACACAGAAGGGCTGAAACCCTACAGAGCTATACACACAGAAGGGCTGGAAACCCACAAGCGATAAACACGGAAGGGCTAAAACCCTACAGAGCAATAAACACAGAAGGGCTGAAACCCAACAGAGCTATAAACACAGAAGGGCTGGAAACCCACAAGCGATAAACACAGAAGGGCTAAAACCCTACAGAGCTATAAACACAGAAGGGCTGAAACCCAACAGAGCTATAAACACAGAAGGGCTGGAAACCCACAAGCGATAAACACAGAAGGGCTGAAAACCCACAGAAGGGTAGGAGACCCACAGAACAAATAAATACAGAAGGGCTGAAAACCCACAGAAGGGTAGGAGACCCATAGAACAAATACATACAGAAGGGCTGAAAACCCACAAAAGGGTAGGAGACCCATAGAACAAATAACAAGGAAAGCAAAACGGTGCTAACAGCACACTAACCTCGGGACCTAAGGCACTGCGGAGGGAATGGCAATGCAAAGGCCAGGACTGTAGTTTCCAAGTCACTAATAAAGCCCCTCAACACCAGAGCCACAGGTGCAGCAATCACCTTGCAACCAAACAGAGGCTTGACACTCAGAGCAGGCATCCCATAGAAAGTAACAGCGGGAGCCATCTTGGAAACTGGCAGAGACGAAGAGGCGGCAGCCATCTTGGAAGAGGCAAAGCCCACACAGGTGAGATTCAGTAGGGCAATCAGCACACAGAGCCAGAGAGAAACTAAGACAGAGACAGACACAGAGACAAGCAGAAGCCAGGACAGCCACTGACTCCCAGAAACAGGGTAAGTATGAGGGTGGTCACGGCCACAGACGTGACAGGTAATTGCTTTACTGTGTCCCTTGCATGGTCTAATAGATGTTCCTTCACCATCTGAGATGATCCTCTTCTGGAAATCTTAGCACCTTAAGGATCACCTTTGTTTGCCCCATCTAATCCTCAATGGTTAAGTCTCCATACTTCTTAGGAAGACCTGCATAATCTGGAATCTTCTTATCCCTGGGTATATACATGGCTGTAGTTCTGGGAATTTCCATAAACTACTCAATGTTCACTCTTTCTCGTCTCTGCCCCTCTTGCGCTCTATGAAATTCCTCCTCCCTCCTTCTCACTCTTTCTTCCTGCTCATCCATTCTCACCTGCATTGCTTGCATTCCTGTGTGCCAATCCTCCATCCTCATGCTTCCCAGAGGTCTGATTTCAAGAGAGATCGAAGTAAAAACTGTGGAGGAAATCTCTGCTTATAACAGTAAACAGAACTTTAAAAAATTGTGTTAGAAAATCCTGTTCATGACGTCAATTTTACCATTCCACTCAATCAATGTCATGGTGATGCCAAATGACGTTTTTGACAAACTTGCTCTGGAATTATGGTGGATGGCTGGGTTTGGTGATGGTGGGTTTCTTTTATCCCCTCCTTTTATCCCCTCCTCTTTAATTCTCTTACCTCTTAGTTGCTCGGTCTGTTTTGCCTGTACTATCTAGACTGTGAGCTCCTTGAGCAGGGACTGTCCCCTCATGTGTGTATGGTGTACAGCACTGCGCATGCCCTGCACCGCAATAGAGCATCAAGAGCATATATAGCATCAAGATATAGTGCAATATATAGCATCAAAAACATACAAAATATATAACATATAGTATCAAAATATACACAATCATTGACTCCTAACCACCACTCACTTGTCCTGAACCCTTTTATCCCCTCCTCTTTAATTCCTTCCTCTTTAATTCCCTTACCTCTTAGTTGCTCTGTCTATTTGCTTGTACTATCTAGACTGTGAGCTCCTTGAGCAGGGACTGTCCCCTCATGTGTGTATGGTGTACAGCGCTGCGCATGCCACAGAAGTGATAAGTAGCAGCAGCAGTAGATCTAGGGACCGTGACAAGATATAATCATTCATCAGAAATCAAAATGGAGCAAGGATTAGAAATGTTATAGTTACAGATCCATAGCTTCGGTGGGAGTAAGTCTCATGAATGTGAGCTAGGTAAAATTAAAAGATCAAAATCAGAGACAGAATCATAATCAAAGTCGAAGGTCAAAATTAACAGTCTAGGTTGGAGTAGACTAAATCACCATCTGAAATCAAAGTAGATATAAAAATACAGATAGAAGAGAGCTTGTGCAGACTTCCCTCTTCTGTTGTTCCTCCTTACTAGTCCGACGGCAGCAGGTTGTTGAGAGCTCCCATCAAGCGTCCGGGTTTCAAACGTGTGGAGCTGGGGCTGGCGGGGGAAATCACTCGTCTGGGTCCGGAGCAAATACAAGGCGGGTGCGTCTTGCACCACTTTCTTACGTTGATCTGCTTCGGTCCTGTACTTTGGCGATTCAGGCACCGCCACGCGGGCAGGCCGCGTCCACGTGGGGCATCCAAATACAGGAGGCGTCGAGCTGTTGGGCTTGGGGAGGCTATGCCAGAACGGGCCTCTCAACCCTCCTGACCAGCTCTCTCTTCTTGTTCTTTAGTTAGAGAACAGAAATGACTGGCAACTTTAAATTAATCCTTTATACTTGATTTCACTTTCAAATTGTGACAAGATGACAGCAAGACAACAGCAAAAGTCAAACCATGGCTTATTTCATTGCCATAGCATGAAAAGAAAACCAGTGAGCACATGCTCATGGCAAAATTAAAATGGGGTACCCCTGGCACAAATACTACCTTTCAGGGCCGTGCCGATGCGGTCAGCGGGGTAAGCGCCGCAGGGGGGCGCCCACCTCTGGAGGGCGCCGCCGCGGTGCTTACTCTCGCCCCGCGAGGCCTTTAAATCTTTTACCTGGTCGCAGCAGCGTCAGTGAAAGCGCTGCTGACGTCTCCCTTCCCTTGCACTCATTGGTTCTCTGTGTCCCGCCTTCTTCTGACGTCAGAAAGAAGGCGGACACAGACCAAGAGCGCGAAGGGAAGGTAGATGTCGGCAGCGCTCCGCTTTCACTGACGCTCATAGGCGCCCCGTATAAGAGGCTTGGGGAGGCTTAGTGACCTTTCCCGCCCATGCTGCATTGCCTCCCCCCCCCAAACGTAGCCACTTTCCCTCGAGGCCCGCTCATCCAGACCTGCCAAGTCCGGAGTCTCCCGCACTCCCGAGTCTGGGCCGGCAAAGTGGGAATTAAAGTCTCCTCTTCAGCGCGAGTCGCGCGATAAAACAACAAAAAAAAAGAAGCAAGAGCGGGGCCTGGCAGCCTTCAAGCATGGGCTGTCTGCGCTGCAGCCGCTCCTCTCTCTGCCCCTGGAGGAGCAGGAAGGAAGTTGACATCGACTTCCTGCTCTGCTCCGGGGACAGAGAGGAGCGGCTGCAGTGCCGATAGCCCATGCTGAAAGCTGCTACGGTACAGCCCCGCGCTTGTTCCAGCAGCCAACTGTTGCTCCTGGGGGCTCCAAAGCGGTTGAAGCTGCGTGTGGTGTCGGTCCTCTCAGCTGATTCCTGCACTTTGGGTGCGTGTAACTGTGTTACCTTTGTTTTTTTTGTCTGGACTCGGGGCGCTGCTGCTGAAGAGGAGAAGCAGCAGCAGTGGCCAACAAATTAATGCCAGGTGGAAGGGGGAGCGAGAGGCACTAGGCAGGTATAATGGAGAGAGTGGGAAGATGGGGAGAGAAGGAGGGGACATGGAGAAGGGCTGGAGTCCTGGAGAAAGGGAGAAGCTGCTTAAAATGAGGAGAAAATGGGAGGGGGGGGGGGGTGAAAGAGGGAAGACACTGGAAGGAAGAGTAGGGAGAGAGAAACTAACAGGAGGAGAAACATTGAAGGATGGGGAGAGAGAGGGGGGCATGATGAATGGAAAAGGGTAGAGAGAGAGACACTGGATGGAAAAGGGGATAGAGAGAGAGAGACACTGGATGGAAGGATTGGGAGAGAGGGGGTAGATGTTGGATGGCAGGATCGGGAGAGGGGGTAGACGAATGGAAGGACATGGAGAGAAAGAGGGAAGAGGAAGACAGAAGGATGGGGAGATAAAGAGGGAAAACGGATGGAAGGACGAGGAGAGGGGGGGGGTAGACGGGACGGGAGAGAAGAGAAATCACTGGACTGGACATGTAGGGGAGGGCAGGGGAGAGAGGAGGATTGCTGGCTATGGATGGAGGAGGGAAGGGCAGAGAGGGACAAGAATGGACATGGATGGGAGGGCAGGACCCAGGGAGAGAGGAGAAATTGCTGGAAATGGATATAGAGCAAGAAATGAAGAAGAAAGGAGAAAAGTAAAGAAACAAATGGAAAGGAAGTCCTGGAAATGGAGTTAAGAGGACAGATAGCAGCAGACTCAGATACTGGCCAGCATGATTGGAAAAAGAAAGTCACCAGACAACAAAGGTAAAAAAAAATCATTTTATTTTCATTTTAGCGTTTGGAATATGTCTACTTTGAGAATTTACATCTGCTATCTTATTTTGCAATGTATAGCAATTTGTTTCTAAGAATATTGCTGACAATTCCTGTCAGTGTAGCAAGTGGTGAGCGATCATTTTCACCGGGGGGGGGGGGGGGCGCCAACTGATAGTCTGCAGGGGGGCGCCAGAGACCCTAGGCACGGCCCTGCTACCTTTACATGAAAAGACAAAATGCTGCTTCACAAATGTTTTAGCAACCAATTGGAGAGTATACATTTTATAAACCAACAAAGGACAAGACACTGTCTTCAACAGGATAACACTAACAGTATTCACAGGGTATTACTTGGGTAGACCTGGGATCACCCTGAGGTTAGTGTTAACATGACAGTCTTTAGCATTAATTTCCCCGCTTTGCAGCTTATAGAGAAAAATGGCTACCATTTGCATCTCATTTTAGTGCTCTGCAGTGATATGTGCAAATTTGGTGTACCTCATGTGCAAACGTTGATGTATATCCCCCAGTCCCCCTTCCCTCTTTTCTTTCTCTCTTCTCATAACTGAGCGTTAACCTTGTTACTTATTAGGCTGAGCTCTGGTTTTGCTTCTCATTGCTGTCTGTTGCCATGTTGTGAGCTCTTTTGTATTTCTGTACTGAACACCAATAAAATAAATTAAACTAAAAAAAAAAGAGTGTTAGTGTATTACTAATGTTACTTTTTGATTTTTTCCTTCCCTCCTCCCCTCATGTCAGAGAAGCAGCCTGGTCTGCAAAAAGAAAAGAGATTATTAATAAGCCTCCAAATTGTGAGATGACATCATTTGCTTTCTGTTTGCAACCTAAAACAAACCAGAGTGGAACAGAATTGGTAATGGGTATGAACCGGATATGTAAAGGCGTCACTCCCTGAGGCCACCTGTTATAACAAAGAGTTGTCAGTGACAATTGAGTGGAGGAGTGGCCTAGTGGTTAGAGCACTGGTCTTGCAATCTAGAGGTGGACAGTTCAAATCCCACTGCTGCTCCGTTTGATCTTGGGCAAGTCACTTAACCCTCCATTACCTCAGGTACAAACTTAGATTGTGAGCCCTCCTGAGACACAGAAATATCCAGAGTACCTGAATGTAACTCACCTTGAGCTACTACTGAAAAAGGTGTGAACAAAATCTAAATCAATTATGAAAATCTTCCTCCTCTGTTGGGATGTGAAGTCTGTTTGGTACCTAGAGGCTAGGCGTGTCTGAAAAATAAACAATGTGCTGTAAATCCTGACTTAGGTTACAGAGAGCAGGAACATAGCAACTTAGATTGCTGGATTCAGACAACTAAGGTCAAATGATGACCAACATAATATAGCCCATCCATAATAAAAGAATGAGGCAATACCCTTAGCAGTTCTATGTAGAGGGTATTGATCTATAAATACATGCTTTAGATAACTAACATGTGATTAGGTACATTGAGGGGTCCTTTTACAAAGGAGCGCTGAAAAATGGCTTGTGGTAGTGTAGGCATGGGTTTTGGGCACGCGCAGATCCATTTTTCAGCGTCTTTTTTTTGTTGTTGAAAATGGACGTGCAGCAAAATCACGTGTCTATTTTGGGTCTGACACCTTACCGCCAGCCATAGACCTAGCGGTAAAGAATTTGGGTGGTAATGACCTACGTGCATCAAATGCCACTTGGCGTGTGTCCGCTACGCGCCAGAAAATAAAAAAATATTTTTCAGATGCACGGAGCGGATCCATGCCAAAATTGAAATTACTGCAAGGGCCACGTGGTAATCAGGCGGTAACTACGTTGGTCACGCATAGGCACCTACGTGGCTTAGTAAAAGGGGCCCTATGTGATTAGGTACAGTACGCTTACCAAGAAACAAACACTTAGGTCCTTGTCCAGATGTCCATGTTTCTGAACGATAAGACAGTACCAGTTCATTCTTAGAACTATACACAGTGCCTTTTCTTCTAGATTCTGATGAGTTTGAGGGTGATCCACCCCCTTAAACAGGATAAAAATGATGAGACAATGGAGCCAATAATATACTTGTTCTAGCATAAACATATCCTTTCCGGGTTTTCTCACTGTTCTCACATCATGTTTTCCCTGAGAAAAAGAACAGAGAAGGTTAGTTTATTTTACTTAAAGTATTTATGTGTATGTGGAGAGGCAGTAATTTAGTGGCCTGATCCACAATTATACCATTGGTGTTTGCTGGGTCAGTAGAATTCCATCCACTGGCTGTAAGGTCTGAGACAACCTAGAAATCTGATGTGTCTGATAAGCCCCGATCACAAATAGTAAGTTCCTGAGGCTAGTAGAGAAAGGAAACGCAGAATTGGTTAGCATGTTGTCACTTAACAAGACATGATTACAAACATTGCAGTGATAAACTACCACTTGTGCCTTCTCTGAGTTAACAGGCACTCCTGAAATATGGAGGGGCATAATCGAACGGCGCCCCGACTGTATTATCAAAAAAACATAGCCAGCTATCATTCATTTCGATAATACGGTTGGAGCCAGCCAAATCTCAGCATTCGGGCTGACTTTAGAGATGGCCGGCATTGGTTTCCGGCGATAATGGAAACTAATGAGGATGATCTCAAACCCGGCCAAATCCAAGGTATTTGGTCATGGGAGGAGCCAGCATTTGTAGTGCACTGGTCCCCCTGACATGCCGGGACACCAACCGGGCACCCTAGGGGGCACTGCAGTGGACTTCAAAAATTGGTCCCAGGTGCATAGCTCCCTTACCTTGGGTGCTGAGCCCCCCAAATCCCCCCCAAAACCCACTCTCCACAACTCTACACCACTACCATAGCCCTAAGGGGTGAAGGGGGGCACCTACATGTGGGTACAGTGGGTTTTCGGGGGGGTTGGAGGGCTCCCATTTACCACCACAAGTGTAACAGGTTGGGGGGATGGGCCTGGGTCCACCTGCCTGAAGTGCACTGACCCACTAAAACTGCTCCAGGGACCTGCATACTGCTGTCAGGGAGCTGGGTATGACATTTCAGGCTGGCATACAGGCTGGCAAAATAATGTTTCTTTAATTTTTTTTTTTTGGGGTGGGAGGGGTTGGTGACCATGTAGCGCTATAGAAATGATAAGTAGTAGTAGTAGAAAGGGGAGGTCATCCCTGATTCCCTCTGATGGTCATCTGGTCAGTTGGGGCACTTTTTTGAGGCTTGGTCCTAAAAATAAATGGGCCAAGTGAAGCCGGCCAAGTGCTCGTCAGAGCCGGCATTCTTTTCTCCATTATCGGCCAAAGCCGGCCATCTCATAAACACGCCCCTGTCCCACCTTCCATACCCTTCCAAAACGCCCCCTTTAACTTTGGCTGGCTCTGCAATGGAAAGCAGTTGGAGCCGGCCAAAATCGGCTTTCAATTATACCGATTTGGCCGGGTTCAGGAGATGGCCGGCCATCTCCCGATTTGTGTCGGAAGATGGCCGGCGATCTCCTTTGAAAATAAGCAGGATAGTCACCCTTATGATTCAAGAGATTAGTTAGCTATTGAATAGGGTTCAAGGAATGGCTACAGGATGTGTCCTGTATTTCCATTTCAGCATGGACTGGCTCAGGGTCCAAGTAAGACATTGACGCTATCCCTGAATTGACAACAGAATGTTTTGACTCAGAGATATAATACCTGTTAATTAGTAATAATACCAGATTACCAAAGTCATGCTTGCACATAGTGCCTGCAAACTCTGTTACAGTAGCCTTGCATTTCTCAGTGGTCTCAGTAAAGGATATGGCTGTGGGTCATTGAAATGGTATGCCACATGTTCAGGAGTGTTAACCGTAGTATAAGCATTATCCCAAGATCCCACTTTAAACATCTTCTTCAGTTGATCGACCTTAGCAGATAGAATAACAGGCAAACTGAAAACAAACATAATAAGTTCCAGTCGTTCTGCATTAATGTGTGAGAGGCTTGCCATTTTCAAACAAAAGACAAGCTGCATTAAGACCTGTTCCAGCTGGTTGAGAATATTCTGAACATGTATGTTAGAGGACAGTCTGTCAATGAAAGGAAAATGTTTCCTAATCACATGCTTGGGATCTAATGCCCTGTACACATTTTGTATAACCATCTGGGACTGTGTATTCATGAACCCTGTGGTCTCCTGCAAAACCACACCCGATTTAGGATCTGATCTCACTAGCTCAGGCTTTACTACTCAGGCACACACGTCACAAATAGTAATAGCATGAGAAGTAAAGCTTTCAGCTTTCCCATACCTGTTTGTCTCTGGGGTTCAGATCTTATAATTCTATCCCTTCTGAGCACCTGCCATGTCCTTCTGGACTAAGCTGTGACTGGGTTCTGGACCTTTGCATAATTGTACACTTTCACTATTACCTTTAGTATGTGTTTTTTCCTTTTCTTACTCTTTCTTTGGCTGCCTTTCCTGACCTGACCATCTGAGGAATATTTAAGCTGACCTGTATAACTTGGGGTTTCTGAATGTCTTGTACTTTTATCTCAGAAGAAAGATATACAGGATTATGCATGCTTTCTATTTTAGGGAACCGTCATAGGCGCCCGGTATAAAAGGCCTGGAGAGGCTAAGCCTTCCCTGCTGTGCTCTGAGGGGTTTAAATTGTTGATTTACCTCCATCCGCACAGCAGGAGCTGCAGTGAAAGCCCTCTAGCCTTGTGTAACCAGTTGTAGAAATTGGTTTATGGTTTGTTTACCTTACTGCTGGGAGAGCAAGGGGGGTTGGCTGGAGGTGTGTTGGGTTGCCAGGGAGATATTTAACAAGGATGACTTCCTGACCTGCACTGAGGACAGATAACAGCAGAATCGGATACTGGGCCAGCATGATCAGAAAAAGTCACCAGACAAAAAAGGTAGAAAAGATCATTTTATTTTCATTATAGTGTTTGGAATATGTCCTAACATTGACATTCACACTTCAGGCAGCCCTTAAGACATACTTAAATTTTTTTAAATAATTCAAACAACAATTTCTTTTTTGGAATAAAATTTGGCTGCAGCTTTATTTCCAAATATTAATAAATTCATTTACTTAACATCAACTTAGTAACATATAATTTTCCACCAGGTTAACTTCAGAATGCGGTTAATAATGTTAAGCCCTTCGGTAACGAACTGGCTCACTTTCTCCCCACTTCACAGTGTGATTAATAATACTTAGTAACATATAATTTTCCACCAGGTTAACTTCAGAATGCGGTTAATAATGTTAAGCCCTTCGGTAACGAACTGGCTCACTTTCTTCCCCCCTTACCCCCCTCCCCCCAGGTGACTTACGGTACCGTCAAGCCACCTCTTACTCATGGCGGTTCCGCCCACGAGTTCATTTCCATTTCATATATTTCATACAATTCCTTTAACCACTTCTGGTGCCTCTTAAACCCCTCATCCAGGCACCCCTTTCCATTTAAAAGCTGCTACCCTTTACCCCCAAATCCTCCACTTTCCTTAACCATCTCATAATTTTGTCCCCACCCACACCCCCCCACCAAGGGCGGGCTGGGATGGGTCTTTCACTCCCTCCTATTCACCCTAACCCTCTCCTACCTAACTAAAAACTAATTCTGAGCGCCCAAATCTTCCCTATCCTAGCACTTCCCTTCCAGCCAATCCTATCCCTTAATTCCTACCCAATCCCCTTTCTCCCTTTCCTGTTGCTAACCTAAACACTAACTACTTCCAAACTAACTCCCTCCTGCAACTCCCCCCCCCCCTTTCCTTTCTTCTTCTGGCTGCCTGGCTTCAGTCAATGTTAACACCCTCACAGCTTAACTGTGAGGGCTTCCTAACATTGACATTTACACTTCAGGCAGCCCTTAACACATACTTAAAATTTTTTAAATAATTCAAACAACAATTTCTTTTTTGGAATAAAATTTTGCTGCAGCTTTATTTCCAAATATTAATAAATTCATTTACTTAACATCAACTTAGTAACATATAATTTTCCACCAGGTTAACTTCAGAATGCGGTTAATAATGTTAAGCCCTTCGGTAACGAACTGGCTCACTTTCTCCCCACTTCACAGTGTGATTAATAATAATGTTAAGCCCTTCGGTAACGAACTGGCTCACTTTCTCCCCACTTCACAGTGTGATTAATAATACTTAGTAACATATAATTTTCCACCAGGTTAACTTCAGAATGCGGTTAATAATGTTAAGCCCTTCGGTAACGAACTGGCTCACTTTCTCCCCACTTCACAGTGTGATTAATAATAATGTTAAGCCATTCGGTAACGAACTGGCTCACTTTCTTCCCCCCTTACCCCCTTCCCCCCAGGTGACTTACGGTACCGTCAAGCCACCTCTTACTCATGGTGGTTCCGCCCACGAGTTCATTTCCATTTCATATATTTCATACAATTCCTTTAACCGCTTCTGGTGCCTCTTAAACCCCTCATCCAGGCCACAAGCGGTGACAGACTCCATCTTGTCACCGCTCCCCCATAACCAAAGCTGCCGCCAAATCCTTCTTTAAGCAATCCTCCAACAAATCTTGGAGTGCACTCAAAAAGATATCAGTTCCAATATCGGACAGATGAACTCCATCCTGCCTATACAAACCTGCACAATCTGACGAGATCAAATCATGTGCTAACACCAAACCCCCCATTCTCCCCATAAATTTTGACACTTCCCAATTCACCCTGCGCCTCAACCGCTCAATACCTTTTGGATTAACTGCCCCCCTCCACACTCTTCTGGGAATAATCTGTGACCATACAATCACTGCTCCTGGAAAATAACTCATCACCTCCAATAATTCTGCTTTCATTAAACGAATTAACTGAACTCCTTTTACAGCACATAAATCATTTCCCCCCAAATGAATACAAATTAGAACTGGAGAAGAAAATCGCCGAGCTTGCAGTAATGCTGGCAACAACTGCTTCCAAGTCATTCCTCGTATGGCCAACCAGCGGATTCGAATACCGAATTCCACCAATCCCAGGTTGGATCCCCACTTTGATTCCAGAGCATGCTTGTGTGCCCAAAAGACATATGAATGTCCGCAGATCCATACACATATGTCCAGAGGCAATACATCTGTAAAAGAAACTAGAACAATTAGCATAAACCTAATCACTTCTCATCCCGAACATACCCTTTATATCTATTAGACCTCCATCTTCCCACCCGCTGAATTAAAGCCACTGAACCCCCTTCTTGGGCTACATTGGAAGCAGCACCAATTCGAAAGGAATGTGTCCCATACTCCTTCGGCTCCAAACCCATATATCTCAAACCTTTCTTAAGCACTGCTGCAAATTGATACCTCGTTAAAGGCATACCATTGCTATGCACCAACCAAACCTCACCACCCACCGGTCTTACACCATTGAACTCCACTGCACATTGCACTGGACAAAATTCCAAAGTCTTAGCCGCTCGCAGACTAATCCAAATGCCTTTTCCATCTTGGTCCGTTTTAGACTTCCTTAAATATATACGCAACACCCCCTTTTCCACCACCACATCCCTTCTTCTCAAACCTTCATCATCCATAGCTCGCGTTGATGAAGCTACCAACTCCCCAACCCTGCAAGCTGAAAAGAAGGCTACCACAAAAGCCACCTGAAATAACAATATTTCATATTTTGAAAAACAAATATTGGTTAATACCTTGCACAATTGCACTACCTGTGCATAAAATAGCGGCCTCCTCACCCTCTCCATTCGTGATTTCCCATGTTCTCTGGAAAAACCACACAATAACTTACGAATCAAATATTTCCCAGCTGGATCTCCCCAACCCAGCAATTTAGACACAAATGCTATTGCAGCCATCGTCTGAGATACCATCCCAAACGACCATTTATTATCCACTGCAAAAGCAATAAGTCGGACCACTCTCTCTTCACAAATTGGGAAAACCAAATCCCAACCTCTGTCAGCCAGAAATGATAGGAATCGCCTCCATCCAACTCCATAAGCCTTCCAAGTATTAGGAGCTAATGCTCTCATCAACAGCGCCTCACAACCTCCTGAAAATTGTGCCACAAATCTTCGGACATTCGTGTAGGCTCCCAATCTGCTGACGGAGCCAAAGCTCTGAAGCGATGTAACTGTAAACGAGATAACGCATCAGCAATCTCATTACAAACACCAGGCACATGTCTCGCTGTTAGCCATAAATTTAATTGCAGACATTTTAACACAATCAATCTCAACAGCTCCACTAACAGCGGACAACACGAATACTGCTTATTGATTGCCCATACTACTGACATGTTATCAGAATACAAGGCAATTCTCCTGTTACACAACCTCCGTTCCCATAGCCACAAAGCCACCCAAATTGGAAATAATTCCAACAAAGCTATATTCTTGCACAAACCCATCTCTCTCCACCATTGAGGCCACTCTTCTGCACACCATGCCCCTCCAAAATAAATCCCAAATCCAATTTCTCCCGACGCATCCGTGAATAATTGTAAATCCACACTTGAAACCAATACATCTTGCCAAACACAAGTTCCATTAAACACCGACAAAAATTCTCTCCAGATTTGCAAATCCGCTCGCACTGCCTGTGTCACACGCACTCTAAAATGCGCCTTCCGCAAACCAACTGTTAACAATGCTAAACGTCTCGAAAAAACTCGTCCCATAGGAATCACTCTCGTTGCAAAATTAAAATGCCCCAACAACGACTGAATCTCCTTCAACGTCACCTTTTTCTTGATGCATACCCTATCAATCTCCTGACGCAAAACCACAATCTTTTCTTTAGGCAGACGAGACTCCATTCTCACTGAATCCAACTCTATCCCCAAAAACACCAATTTGGTAACCGGGCCCTCACTTTTTTCCTTAGCCAAAGGCACACCCAACTCCTTTGCCACCGTTCTAAATGCTGACATCAAGGAAGCACACTGCAATGAATTTTCTGGACCCCCAAACAAAAATTATCCAAATAATGAACAATAGAATCCCAACTACTAACCTGTTCCACTACCCAATGTAAAAATGTAGCAAATGCTTCAAAATAATTACAAGAAATAGAACAACCCATAGGCATACATTTATCAAAATAAAATTTACCTTCAAACTTAAATCCAAGCAACCTAAAAGCTGTAGGGTGCACTGGCAATAAACGGAAAGCTGCTTCAATGTCCGCTTTTCCCATCAATGCACCTTTTCCCAAATTCCTCAACAAATCCACCGCTTGTTCAAAACTAGCATATTGCACTGTACACAAATCCGGATCAATAAAACTATTTACACCAGAACCTTCAGGATAGGACAAATTATGAATCAACCTGTATGTACCCGGCTCTTTTTTCGGTATCACACCCAATGGAGACACTACCAAATTTTTAAGCGGCGGGTCAGCAAACGGTCCTGCTATCCGCCCAAGACTCAACTCCTTCATCAACTTCTTCCGAACCACCTCCGCATGCTGAATCACAGATACTGAATTCTTACACTTATGATCCAACACCGGTCCCTCAAACGGGATCGGGAAACCTTCCGAAAAACCTACCCACAGCAAATATGCATCACCACCACACGGATACAGACCCAACCAATTTTGTAACGCCGCTACCTTAATAGGAGAAGGTGCCTTGCCAGCCCACACCTGGGCCGCCCATAGCTCCTCCCCTCCCCGACCTTCCCCGACCTCCCAATCCCCCTCTTGGACATTTAAACACAGGGTGGAATCCCTGACAGACACTGCAACAGTGTCTGAATCTGCAGGCAGGCCTATTACATCGTCCCGCATTAAATTGGAAACAAGCATTACCGGGGCTACTCCCCTTTCCCCCCAATCCGCTTGTCCCCACACTTCCTCCTCCTGCCATTCCGAAACTCCCTGTTCGACCAACGCCCATTCCCCCGGTATTTCCAACTGAGCCACTACCATACCCGGGAAATCCAGCAGAGGCTCCCGAACGAAAGGGAGGATTAACCGAAGGAGTAAAATTAGCAATCCACAAATCCACATCTCTCACACCCCAATTCTCAGATTTGTCCTTCGCCAAACTCCGCCTAAACTGCTCATCATAATTTACCCAAGCCCAACCTCCATACATTTTATAAGCTCTCAAAATTAAATCACAGTAATTCCATAAACCCGGATAAAGAGCAGGTTTCTGACCTCCCAACACACTCGCAAAAACATGAAAACTTAACAACCAATTCATGATTGTCTTTGGTACCCTCCCTCTTTTCTTCTTTCCTTCTTCCTTACCCCCATCCTTCCCCCCATTAACATCCCTATCACGCACTAAACCACCACGGGTCCGCATACCACCTGCCATCGCACTGGTTGCCGTCCCACATTGCATCCTGCTACCCCTCTCCTGCTCGATATTCAATCCCACCTGACACCCCATTTCCACACCTTGTCCACTATTCACCCCTTCTGCAACATCAGCATCTCTCCCTATATTCCCCATACCCCCTTTAGCACTCCCCCCTCCAGACACATTCATCCCATGTTTCTTTTTTCCACTCACTTTACCCCCACTTTTCACAATCTTCTTTGGCCCCATTAAACAGTATTTTTATTTATTTATTATTTATTATTATAATATATATATATATATATATATATATATATATAATTATTTATTTATTTAATATAATCAATTACCCACAATCACTCACTCTCCCCGCTCCCAAGCAAACACCCCTTCAATTTTGAGTCCCTTAATCTCTCCTTTTAAAAAGGTTACACTGCTGATTTAGGTCCCCTAGTTTGCCCATCCAGTTCCTGACCAGGGTTGCACCTGCTTAGCTTCCTGCTTTTGCCATGTGACATACACCTAATAAAAATGGTGCTCATTATTTGCAGCTGTGATCACACTTTCTCCAGTAGTTGATCAAGGTGTGTTACATTCAAGTATTCTGGGTTTGTGTCAAACTTTGTCCCTGAAGTGACTTGCCTTAGGTGGGATTTGAACCAGCAACCTTATGATTATAAGGCTGGTGCTCTAACCACTAGGCCACAGCAGCCACAATAAAAAACTCTACCCCTAACACCTCGCAAACTGGAAGTGCCTTCCCAACACACTTTAACTCACCCACCCCCTCCCAACGTAACACACACTTCAAAAAAAAAAAAACAAAACCCCCCGTTTGTCCACCCAGCAATCAAAAAAACCCAACCCAAATTCCCCTCACCTCCGCGAAACCAGAAGTGCCGTCGCGATGTTTTCTACGTAAAAAAACCCCAGCAATCAAAAAAAACCAACCCAAATTCCCCTCCGCGAAACCAGAAGTGCCATCGCGATGTTTTCTACGACGCCACTGCCAAACACCAGCCTCCCCCACCTCAGGTAATCTTTAAAGGGGAATCAAACCAGCAACCTTCTGATTACAAGCTCAGTGCTCTAGCCAGTGCTCCACTGATTAGACATAAGAATGTGTTTCGTTTTTTCTACTTTAAACCCCCCCAACTTCTCTTTCACTCCCTCCTATTCACCCTAACCCTCTCCTACCTAACTAAAAACTAATTCTGAGCGCCCAAATCTTCCCTATCCTAGCACTTCCCTTCCAGCCAATCCTATCTCTTAATTCCTACCCAATCCCCTTTCTCCCTTTCCTGTTGCTAACCTAAACACTAACTACTTCCAAACTAACTCCCTCCTGCAACTCCCCCCCCCCCCTTTCCTTTCTTCTTCTGGCTGCCTGGCTTCAGTCAATGTTAACACCCTCACAGCTTAACTGTGAGGGCTTCCACTTTGAGAATCAGGTGCTCAACATTAAAAGTTTATATTTATTTACTTATTTATGGTATTTTATCCCACATTAAACATGAATTAGGGTGTTTTGTGGCTCTACATGAGAATTGTGGTGATATGATCCCTTGTTTCATATTGTTGACGGTCTGCATTTTCCGTATGGGTGGTATATTGGTGTATTAGGTTCTGCCCAGTGTAATATTTATGGTACAGTAAGGTTCTGAGTGTGTTTTTGCACAAAGTTGTGCATAGTGTTTTGCAGTTGAGCGATTGTGCTTAGAATATGCTTTGAGCAACCACTTTATTCTTTGACATATGATACATATCTAATATCTAAATTTAATAAAAGGTATTAATTGTGACTTTTATTTTTCTTTTTTTCTGTGTGTTATCAGACAATTATGGATTTAAGATCCAGCCCCGGCCCCACCCCTAACCCCACCCCCTTTAGTCTCCCCAAACAGTTGGGCCACTGACCGCCTATGGGAACCATGGTTATGTATAGCGGACAGATTCTCCTCACTACCTGAAGGGTATTTCCCTCTGAAATAGAATCAACTTTTAACACGGAGGGAGACTTGTTCGTGTTTATAAAAGCATATGACTTATCAACAAAATTCTCTGCCTCAGAATCTATTTCAGTGTCTGTGCCAAAATGTCTTAAGAGGCTTTAATTCACTGGGCAAACAGAAAGGATGTAAAACTCCTCCTCCCTCTGACTCTTGCAGTGTTATGGCTTCTGCTTTTCTAGATTCAACTAGACTAACAATAGCACTTCCTTCTAGGGGAAAAGCTGGAGCTGTCATTCCCTCACTGTTCTTGGTTGAGGGATGGGTTGACACAACTAAGTTACATTCTGATAAAGGCACCTATGCAGCATCTTGTTGCTGACTTCTACTGCTAAAAGAAGAGATGTCATGTATCAGGCATGTTCATCCTGACAGTGTCAGATAACAGTGGAGTCTTTTTTTAACATTACATTAGAACCTCCCTGTTCAGGGACACTGTTGGTCTGCAAGGGAGGTGAATTAGCACTGTTGTTATCACAAGCAGAGGTTTTGGGCACTTCTGTTATTATACTGGAACTTTGTTCAGTACCCACTAGAAGAGAGCTGAGCTGGTAGGCACTATGTCTTTGCTGGGGATCAGAAGCTAACACGGTATGCTGCTCTGGTTCACAACACTCTAACTCTGCTTCTCCTACATCTACTATAATAAAACTCACCCTCAACATTCTGAAGACAACGTTCTGAAGTCACTCAGTCACTCAGTGAAGGGTTCATGGATTCATGGTGGTGAAGCCAGAACACTGACCATGTCTCTCTGCCCCGCCCTCGCATGACGGACCAATCAGAAAAAACACCCTCAACATTCTGAAACACAAAGGACCATCACAACACCGTTCACAGGCAACACTAGGCAACGTAAGATGGACCAATCAGAGGAAACTACGTGACAATAAGGGAGGAGCATTCCCCAGCAGAATGGCTCATTATCTGTGCAGCACGGAGAGCACAGAACCACCGCTGAAACGAGAGAAGAATATTCCTGCTGTGGGTATGTGCAAAAATAGACCAGGGGAGGGGGGGGGGGGATTTTTAAATGCCTAATGCCAGTACTGAAGAGTGCCAGAGGGCCTATAGCACAGACTATATTTGGGATCGCTTGACATGGAGTCAGAGGAGCCAGAAAACAACGTGCCCGTCACCATCTGGGACGTGGGCGAACAGGACAAGCTGCGGCCCAGCTGGAAGGATTACCCGCGACCCAGCCAGCAGCAAACAGCGACCAAGGAAGGGGGAGGAGTACTCCTTCCCTGCCTAGGAATCGCTGGAGACTGGCTGCCAAAGTAACGAAACAACCGCACACCGACGCACCACCTCCATCATTCGAAAGGCATCCACTCTTTCTTCAACAGAAATGCAAACTAATAATACAAAACAAACAAAGAATACATGGTTTCTCAGGCGGCTGCAGGTAACTCCCCACCCCCTTCCTCTTCCCCTTTTGCCGAAGCGGCCAAGGACGTGCCCAACCATCCCCAGCCTCAGGCAAGCTGTCTCCCACCTCGGTGATTCCCCGAGCACCCGGAAAAAGACGGCCCGAGACCGTGCTCTTCTCCCTTCCGCCAACTTAAAACAACCATCCCCGTCCTCAGGCAAGCCGTCACCCACCTCCAGGATGCCCAGAACCCCAGCCCAATGGAAAAATATGGCGCTGCTTCCAACAGCACATTTCTCTTCCAGCATTCCCCTACAGCAGCCCTGAAACGGCCAAAAAATACTGAAAAAGAACGTGCTCCTCAACCTTCCGCCCATCTAAAACAACACTGCTGCCTCAGCACAACACAAAAAAAAAAACATGGAAAAAAAACAACACTCAACAAAGGCTGACACCCCCTACAACCACATTTACATTTCACCAACAGAAAGACCCCCCTCCACAAACCTCCTTGACAGACAAAACCACACACACACACAATACAACAGAAACACACCCTCAAAGCCACACACCAATCCATCCCACTTTGCCAGCACAGCACAGCACAGCACAGCACATCCCCCAACCCCCAAGCAGAAAACAAAACAAAACATAAAAAGACACACATCAACAACCTGCACACACACCGCACCCTCACACACTCACACACACACACACACACACACACACACACACACAATAACTCTGTGACACATACACACACACACACAAAAAAAACCACATGCTAGCGCCCGTTTCATTGGTTTCGGAAACGGGCCTTTTTTACTAGTAAGTACATAAGCACCGCCATACTGGGAAAAGACCAAGGGTCCATCAAGCCCAGCATCCTGTCTCCGACAGTGGCCAATCCAGGCTTCAAAAACTTGGCAACCCCCCCCCCCCCCCCCCCCACACACACACACACACAAAAACATTAATAATGTTCAATGGAATTTTCCCTCAGGAATCTGTCCAAACCCCCTTTAAATTCCGTAAGGCCAGCTGCTGTCACTACATTCTCCGGCAACGAGTTCCAGAGTCTAACTACATGCTGAGTAAAGAAAAACTTTCTCCTATTTGTTTTAAATCTACCATATTCTAGCTTCATCTTGTGTCCCCTGGTTTTGTTGTTGTTTGAAAGTGTAAACCAACGCTTCACATCTGTCCGCTCTACTCCGCTCATTATCTTGTCGACTTCTATCATATCAGCCCTAAGCCGCCTTTTCTCCAAGCTGAAGAGCCCTAACCTTCTCAGCCTTTCCTCATAGGGAAGTCATTCCATTCCCTTTATCATTTTCATCGCCCTTCTCTGCACCTTTTCTAATTCCTTGATATCTTTTTTGAGATGCGGCGACCAGAATTGGACACAATATTCGAGGTGCGGTCGCACCATGGAGCGATACAATGGCATTATAACATCCTCGTGTTTGTTTTCCATCCCTTTCCTAATAATACTCAACATTCTGTGTGCTTTCTTAGCTGCGGCAGCACACTGGGCAGACGTTTTTAACGTCTTATCTACGAAGACTCCCAGTTCCCAGATCCCTTCCTATGCAAACAACAGAGTTGTCTTCTTTAAAGAGAGAGCCTTGGTGTAACCCAAGGGGTTAAATAATCTCAACTGGGCTGAATAAGGGTTCTATTCAGTGACATCACTCTCAGACATCACTCAGCTGAGCAATTGGTTGTCTGGGAAACAGCTTGCTGGGCAGTTGGGAGGTGAGTTGGACACTGTTCAGACATGTAAAGAAGGGTCTGAGAACAGTGGTGACTTAAAATCTGTGTTAAAATGGATTTTAGGTGATTGAAGGTTGAAAGTGTGTGTGAGTAAGGTAATTTGTGTTTATTAGATGTCTTAAAAGCCTTCCGCGTGTTGTGGCTTTGCTAGAAGAGAGTGCCTGCTGCTGATCAGCTGTGACTGAGTTATTCTAAAAGCTTGATCATAAAAAAAACTGTAGAATTTATAAGCCAGGGGTTGCCTGATTAATAGAAGAACACTTTTTAGTAGTTTAAAAGAAACTGCTGGCTGTAGTGTTCTTAAAATGTTTAATATTTGATATAACAAGCAGGAACTCTGAGCTGGCTAGAAAGGAAAGCTTGGAACCTTATTAATAATAGGGTTAATGTAAATAACCTACACAGGTTATTGTGAATTCAGTTCTCAGTGACTTTAGGAAACTGAGAGTTACACACATTTTTTTTAAGTTTAATTGATAAAGAATTGGGAGGGTTAAGAATAGGGTTCAATAATTATATGTTTATTTTTATTTTTTTTTTTGTAAATATTTTTATTGTAAGTGTGAAAGGCATATAACAGAACATTGAAATTTTCATACTTTGCAGCAAACATAACAGAACAGCAACTTCTGTCCCTTAACTCTAGAACAAGGACATCTCCTTTATCCAGTATGATAAATAACTTTAAGCCACAGACAAATGCACATCCTATGCATACATGACAAAGATCACAACAGCTATTATCACACCTAACCTTCCACCTCATTTTTTGTTTTAATGTTTCCCCTCCCTCCCCGCCCCCCCTTGCCCCCTGCCCTCCCCCCTGCTCCTGGAGAAACCTGAGACCCAAAGTACAACATCTCAAAGCGTTGCCATAAATGCCCAAATCCCCATCCACGCGGACCCAAAGACTTAGAGCGCTCCTGTTCCCAGCAAGCCATCTGCTTCATTCTGGCTAACCAGAGATTGACAACTGGGGGCTCTACTAGTGTCCATTGGGCCAATATTGTTTTCCGTGCCACCATAAGAGCGACACCCACAAACCGAACCTGAGAATATTGCAGGCCTTGATCACTTAATTCAGACTCATCTCCCAGCAGCAGTATCTTGTAAGACCACTCTATGGGGACTCCCAATGTGCACTCCAGCGATTCCACCACTGTGCTCCAGAACTGGGCTAACTTTGTGCACTCTAAAAAAGTGTGTATCAATGTTCCTTCTCTATGTTTGCACTTCAGACATGTACTATCCTCCCATAAGCCCATAAGCTTACCCTTCTCCCGTGTTATGAACGCCCCGTGTAACAACTTAAATTGCATTTCTTGCAAATTCGCACTAGGAGTTGATTTAAATGCCCATGTAAAATAATTGATAAGATGTTTTGTCAAGTTCCGAAGTCAGCGAATAGGTTGGCGGTGTGGTATGCACTGGGAAAGGAACACAAAGATGCTACTTTTTTTGCTGGCTTGGCGAGTTGGTGGGGGGAGCAGCTGGGAGAAGAGATCACAGTGGATATGCTTTCCAATTATTATATGTTTATTTTAAAGGGTAAGCTAGTTAGAAAAGTGAGATAGACATTCTAAGAGAAGTTACATAATATTCTGTACTAGTTACGGTTTAGGGTTTCTTTTATTGATTTTTAAAGAGTAGGATAGTAGGTGCGGATTCCTGTTCCATCTGATCATCTACTAGGGGACGGAGCCCCTGAGCAGCAGCTGAAGGAAGAGGAGAGCGCGTTGAAGTGCATCTATCGCTGCAGAGACACTGGGCCCCCACGCAAGAAAGGGAATTTTTGTCCGAAGGCAAAAAGACTGAGCTAAGTGGGTGTTCCAAATAAATAAATAAATAAAAAATAACAATACTTACCTGAGATCCAGCAAGGAAGGGACATCTGTAGCTCCGCATACTGGAACCTGAAAAATAAAAATTGGGCTCAAAGAATCAAATTCTTTGGAAAAGAAAAGCACTCTGTTCTATTTTAACAAGAAAGAGGTTTTATTACTAAGTTTTAAACCAAGAAAATACGTATCTGATACTGGAGTAAAGTTTCTGTTGCTGGTGGGTTATCCATCCAGTAAAAAGAAATCTAGGAAAAAAAAACCATGATTATCAAGTCTGTATCACATCATAATGATCTTTAGTTTAAGATTCTATAACAGGATGTATGGGGTATGCATAGGGGTTTAATTGTAGGGATTGTTGATTGTCTTAAATAAAAATTTATGTATTAAATTTTTATTGAGTTTTTTTTGTATCCTTCCCTTTCTCCTGAGTCAGGCATTTATGGTGCTCGGCCTTGACTGTTTAAGAAAAGAATTTTAGAAAGTTATTTAGATTTTGGGAGTTCGCTCAGGAGAGGGGCGGGGTTACATTGGCTTGCTACCTAATGTTGCATACACCTATTTAACAAGGTCTGTAGCGTTATCATGGTCTCTAAGCACAGAGCCTGCCACTCATCAAAGTCTCTTAAGGGTGAAAGAAAATCCTTAACTTTACTAGTACAGTCAATAGATTCCTGGACCAATTTGACCTCATTGGTCCGCTTCTCTTGCGACATACAGAGCTTACTGTGTAGGCTTACACACCACTCCACCCAACAACTAACATAGCCTTTGAGCCAAGTTTTAGGGACATAATGGGTATCAAATTTGATTCCTGCCATCCTGGATACACACTAAAATTATAAGAAGCAAATATATTGCTACTCAGAATTGACTGTATACGAAAATAGGGTATTTACAGCAATGAAATGAAGAAGCACTGCTTCAGTTACAAGAACTGATGTGCTTTTAGTGTAATTACAGAGATAAATCTTTTCTCTGTTGCTGCTATTATTCAGTAGTTTCTAGTTCACATTAATGCTAACCAATTACTCTTCTAGGGAACAGCCTCTAACACTGGCAACGTGGTTTACTGTTTGTATGTAATAAACAGACAGCTGTGCCTGTGAATATATAAAAATAGGCTGGCTGTAGGTTTAAAACACAGCTCTCTTACTTAAAGACAGCTATTAGACACTTTTAACACTTAGCAAATTTGAAACCAGTTCCAAGGACAGAAGTCTGGGAAAAACGCCAAAAGTAAGATTATTATATAACTATGCTTCTGGGAAGCAGTACAAAGCCTCTAATAGTTTGGCAAATGCTATTTAAATAGAACTCATAAGTGAGCTGCAACCCTCGTACCCTTATAACTTAATACTGAGGTACAAATCAGTTTCCCCCCTTTATTTATTTATTTATTACATTTGTACCCCGCGCTTTCCCACACATGGCATGCTCAATGCGGCTTACGTAGTAACAATATAAAGAATTACAAAGTCGTAAAAAAGAATATACAATTTGTAGTAAACACAATACTAATGGGGTTAACGGAGAAGTAAATTGAACAAAGGAGGAATTGGGTGCAGAAGGAAATGAGCATTAGAAGGTAGGTGTAGGAAGATAGAGAGGAATGGATATGGGATAGCAATAAGGATAATGGGAAACATGGTCAATGTATAACAATCGTCGATAAGAATCATGTGGGCAGGCTTTAGATTAGGTTGAATCACTAGGGTAGGCTATCTTGAAGAGATGGGTCTTCAGTGCTTTCCTGAAGGGCAAAAGGCTGTTGATTGTTTGGATGGATCTTGGTAGAGCATTCCAAAGTTGGCTACCTAAAAAGGATAAGGGTCTAGATATCAATATAGATCTTGGTGGAACCTCAAAATCTGTGGGTGCAAAACAGATAGCACTCATTTTGGGGTGTTATTAGGGTACCTGTCACTTAGTATAAGTTATAACAAAAATGGTCCCAAACAAGACTAACTTTAGTACGTACAGTGTCAGGAGTAAATGTATCACCCCTTATCCTTAAATCCAAGCCCACTGTACCAAAATAATAGAAAGAACTAACTCCATATCCCAGATTTATAAAAATAGGGTCTTATTTATTTATAGTAGCAGCAAATGACATAGAGTAAACACAGTTGTGTGCTGGGAGGCTGGAGGAATGCATGCCCAAACACACCATCTGTCACCTGATATTGGTGCATTCGTGGTGTGTGGCAGCCCCTGCCTCCTCGTGCTGCACTGGTAAGGCAAGAGGTGCTCATGTGGGCTGGTTCACCTCAGCAGCGCTCCTGCAGCTCAGCTGGTCGTGTAGCTTCCACCGTCACAGCAAGCAGCATACTGTCTGGTAAGAAATTTAAACCCACTTGTTGCTGGGCCCGTTTGTTGGGGGAGGGAGGACAACTACAACAAGTCACTGTCAAGTGGTTGGGGGAGCATTGTCCCCCGCGGCCCGCCCCCCCCCCCCCCCAAAAATAACACTTGCACCTTCCTGTTCTGATTCCCTCTCTCCCCTGCCCTTCCCGCAGTGCTGCCATGCGTTGAAAGTTTTTTCCCTTCGCGTTTCTCTCTTCCCTCTCGCATCTGCTCCCTCCCTCCCTCAACCTTTCCACCCCTGCCTGTCATCGTCGTCCTACTGCGGTGGTTAGAACAGGATGCCAGCGTCGGGGTCCTTCTGCTGCCACGTCCCGCCTACTCTGATTCAATTTGCTGTTTCCGTGTAGGCAGGACGCGACAATCAAAGGACACTGTCGGGAGTCGGGACCAAGGAGGTGAAATTGAAACTTGCCTGCTGCGCTGCCTATCTACTCCACGGTAAGGAAGCCAATTTGGTAGCTCTCTGTTTTCACTGCCTCACACAGCTGTCATCTCCTCTAGACAGTCGTGCACTCAAACCAAAGGAAGCAAACGGTATGAGCTGCTGCATCCACGTTGTCGTTCTTTATTGCCCATCTTCTGTAACAACTCTAAAGCTGTTTCAATTGGATAGGTAGTGCCTTAAAAAGTAAAGGTCAAAAGTTGTTTTTTTTTTACTTATTGAACAGCTTTTTAATTTATTTGAAAGCTTCCCATATATAAATTTCATGAAATAACAATCGAGTATCAGTAACACATCTTAAAAAATTATTATAGCTGGTAGAAACAGCAATTTTAAACTCCGTATTTTGTGCTCATTTTTCTACACTATAAACATAAATAAATACACTGTATACAATACAGATGGCCAAATTTCAGTGAGGATATCCTGTTTCCTGATGGGTTCATCTTCTGTTGTTGTTGTAATCTACCATGGGAAGCCTGGTGTTATAAAGTTGATGGAATATATTGAAATTAAATGGAAGTAGAATTAAACTCTCATTTCATTTGGGGCACACACGGAATCAGATCTTCATCTGTTTTGTAGAAGTTTACCTTTTAGATACACAAATGGATTATTCTGTTTTGAACATGTTTCAGGGCCAAGTGGTTTTATTAGTCAAAATACATATTTTGTTTCATGCAGATTTCTTTTGTTTTTATATAAATGCGCTATATAAGCCCCTAATGCAGCCCATATTGGTTTTCTTATATTTTGTTCTTGTGTTAACTTAATAGTAATAAAATCTGGAGTATCCCCAGGTAGTGTACATAAACCAAAAGCTGCCTGAACTGATTGACTGTTTATTAGAAGGAAAAATGGCCTGAAAGAGCTCACTGATATGGTATATCTACGGAGCTGAATCGGATCACACAGATCCTCTCTTCATCATCGTCACGTAAACAAAACCTTCAAAACTGGAGTATAAACCACAGAAAACATGTGGCAAAACATACAATAATTATGCAACATCAGATGAACTCCAGGATTGGCTGAGCTATAAACTTCAGGCTAAGCAATTGGTAGAATGTGCTTAAATACAAAACCGGCACTTATCTTAGATAATTAGTACCACCAGGCTTGTCCTGTGCCTGTGTCTGCTGAACGAGTCTGTGTCAAGAATCGCACTGTCTGCTGCTGCGGCAGTTTAAATCATCTCACCCCAAGCTGTGGCCTGGCTTGGGGTGAGATGATTTAAATTGCAGGGCAGGCTATGCCCGGAGAGAGAGCCTGTTAAAACTTTACCAGCTAACTCTCTCCCTGGGAATAGCCAGCTCTGTAATTGGGAGGGGGGGGGGGGGGTCAAAGGTGGACGGGGGAGAGAGCCTATTGTTAAAAATTTACCAGCACACCACTGCAGGGATGCATATGCCAGCAATGGAAACGTTAGCATTAAATAAATTGTGCACAAAATGGAGAATTCAGACAGCAAAGATTGCTGTTGAAAATTCCCATGATGTTACCAGATGGTTATCAGTAGAAGACACAATGTTGGTGAAACAGTTATGTCTGCCGCATTATTTGGCCTTTTGTCAATCATGCAAAAATAAAAGAAGACGAGTCATGGTTGTTTTATTTAAAGACAGACTTAAGTTCACTAAGAAAGTTACCTATCCTTGATGGCCTTGAAATTTTGGCATTGACTTCACCATTCTTAAATACCATTTTATGCTATTGCGCACCAGGAGTATTACACAATGATTATTTATCTTTTATTGATTTGTTAGTCCATTTGAACTTTCCAATACACAATACCATTGTTTTAGATGATTTCAACCTGCAAATAGTTGAATATGACTTCAATGACACAGTTTATAGTTTTTTGCACATCATTGCCTGTGGGGCAGCACTTTACAAAACCAGAACACTGTACCAGTGATTTCATGGTAAGAATCCTAAAAGGGCACTTTAAAACAATACAGTAACGTAAGACATTTGAAGTCAGAATGATTAAATATTTTGACACCCACCAGACAGGATGTAATAAAGATCTGGGTTTTCTAGCCCATTATAAACCATAAAATTGTATTACTTTGACACCCTCCTGTCTCCATGCATATCTCCTTGTCTCTCACCTACCCACCCCCATCCTGTTAGACTGTCACTGAAATGCTTTGATGTTTCACTTATATATACTATACAATACAAATCAGGTGAGGAGATCAAGAAAATATATGTTGCTCAATTGACGTGAATTTACACAACACCTTTAATGTTTAAAGGAAAGGCCTCAAGAAGCCCCCGGCTATATATATCTATATCTATAGCTCATGGGGGCTGGGCTGCTTTATCATCGGCCCAAAGCTCAAGATTACATCAATTTTAAATTTTAAATTTTTCTTTTTTCAAAACACCAATTTACATCAATTTTAAATCTTGAGGTTTGGGCCGAGGATGAAGCAGCCCAGCCCCCATGAGCTATAGTTGTAGATATATATATATAGCCGGGGGCTTCTTGAGGCCTTTCCTTTAAACATTAAAGGTGTTGTGTAAATTCACGTCAATTGAGCAACATATATTTTCTTGATCTCCTCACCTGATTTGTATTGTATGGTATATGTGAAATGAGAGAAGACTTCCTTCATATATTGAGTAGTTGAAATTCACTTATATATACTGTCATCTACCAACATTTGCTTATTTCCGATCTGACGAAGAAGGGCAACCTTCGAAAGCTAATCAAGAAATGTATTAAGTTATGTCCAATAAAAATGGTATCATCTTATTTTCTTTTCCATGTTTTATTTTGTTTTATTTCTATTGATTAGATTGGAAACAAATTGTGGATGTACCAACACATGCAGATGGTCATATTTTAGATTTAGTTTTCATAGATAAAGGAATACTGTTTAATATCACTAGAATTGAGAATATTTTAACTATTCCCTGACCATTGTATTGTTCTGTTTCAGTTGAAATTAGAGACAGGGAAAGTATATCACGAGCCCCCTAAGTTCCACTATCATCAGGATCCTTATGAGCTATTAGATTTTAACACTACTCCATCTGCTAATCTGAACAGTCTTGAGACATTAGGGATTAAATTCTGTAAATTGTGCCAATAGATCAGCACTGAAAAAATAGTGCTTAGCATTGTTCTATAAATGGCGCTCAGAGTTAGTACCATTTATAGAATAGCGCTTAGTGTCAGGATCTGCGACTACTTTTAGGCACGAGAGTTTAAACCAACTGAACCCTGGTGTAAATCTTTCTGCTTAAATTAGGTACAGATCATCCTTATTCTACAACAATGCATATAAATTGTGGGAACAATCCTGCTCCACCCAAGACCTTCCCATGGCTATGCCTTCTTTTTGGAGCCATGTGCAAAATTTACACATGGATCCAGGTGCATAAACTTGCACACATAAATTTCAATTAATGTCAATTAGCACCAATAATTGATTGTTAGGGCTCAATTATCGGCACTACTTGGCTCGTTAATCAATTAAATTACGCATGCAAATTGGGCATGTGCCCAAATTTGCACACACAGTTTAAAGCATCATTATAGAATTTGGGGATAGATGTTACAACTGCAGTTGATACATGGAATTGAGTTCTACTAAACACAATAGACCCAATCACACCCTTTTAAAACTTTTAAGGAATGTCATGCGACTCGTTCACATTGAGTCCCTTGGTTTAATGATGAATTCAAAAATATTAAACATAAACTTAGGAAGAGTGAAAGAGAGTGGAGGAAATGTCCATCTAGAATTACATTAGAAGAATAACTCCATCAGAATCCAAAGATCTATTTGCTATATTAATTGCCTAACATCTGATCTTCAACTTTTAAATCAATCAGATGTATCTATAACTAGACAAGACTTTCCAATAGGATTTGCGTCTAAAGTATCTAAAATTGTTAGTCGGTGTTCGAAAGGGAAAAATTACCAGTAGAAATGACTTGTCTATTATCAGTTGACAATTTATGTCAAATTTTACAACTCAACAAGTGAAAAGAGTTGTCATGGGAGTCAGCAATTCATATTGTTCTTTGGATCCATTCCATTCTTCAATTATAAAGCTTTAAAAGTTGTAGTAATTGTTCATTTTACTTGCAACATTAATAAATCACTGAAGAAAAGCTACCTGATTCATGGATTTAAAACTGTTCCTTGGATCCAGTCCTAGCTGAAAATTACATGCCCATTTCATCATTGTCATTTCTTTTATAGATTATTGAAAATGAGGTTTATGACCAACTGTTGGAATTTCTTGACCTGCATAATACTTTGGGAATCGATCAGTTTTATTTTAGAGTTCAATATGATATGAAAACACTGTTAATTTCTATTTTAGACATGTGAAGGCAGGTTTCGATGAAAGAATGCATTTTTATTGGATATCTTAGATATTTCAACAGCTTTCAATAATATAGATTATGATGAAATTCTAATTAATCACCTATGGTCTATTGGCTTGAGTGGTTTAGTACTAGAATAGTTCTGCTCATTTTTATCTGGCAGGAAATTTTGTGTAGTAAATGATTATGTGAAATCTATGGATATTAATTGCCCTACTAAGGATCCTCTCTATCTGTCATGCTATTCAATATTCTTTGTTACCTTTGTGCAGACTACTCAATTGCCCGAATTTACAATTCAGACTTTATGCTGATGACATTCAATTCTTACTTAATTTTGATAAATGTGTAGAAGATTCTCTTTATATGCTGCATCTCTGTCTGCAAACTATTAATCTGTGGATGAAAGGAAACCAATGGAAATTGGACATAGCTAAAATTCAGACCCTGATATCATCAGGGTATCCTTCAAATGACATTTCCTCTGATGTTTCAATTGATGGTGCAATTATTCCAATTATTAGCAAAAACTGGAATTTGGGAGTCATTTTACATTTTGCTCTTACTATGAAATTTCAAGGAGAAAAAAAATCATCAGTCATGTTTTTTCTCATACTAAGACTTAGGGCTTCTTTTACAAAGCCATGCTGGTGATTCCCGTGTGGCAAATGAGAGAAAGCTCATAGCAATTGAATGGGCTTCCTTTCAATTGCTACACTGAGAATCGGTAGCGTGGCTTTGTAAAAGAAGCACATAGAAGATTAACCAGCTCATTTTCGAAAGTGATCGCCGGCCATTTTCCAACATAAATCGGGAGATGGCCTGCAATCTCGGAAAAGCGGCCAAATCGGTATAATCGAAAGTCGCTTTTTTGGCAACATCGCCGCTTTCCCGTCGCATCGCCGGCCAAAGTTCAAAGGGGCGTGTCGGCGGTGAAGTGAAGGCGGTACATGGGTGGGCATGGGCGTGGCTACCAGATGGCCGGCTTTCGGCGATAATGGGGAAAAACCCCCCAGCGATAAGCAGTATATCGTCGGGTTTACTTGGTCCTTTTATTTTCACGACCAAGCCTCAAAAAGGTGCACCAAATAACCAGATGACCACTGGAGGGAATGAGGGATGATCTCCCCATACTCCCCAGTGGTCACCAACCCCCTCCCATACTAAAAAAATAAAACTAAAAACCTTTTTTGCCAGCCTGTATGTCAGCCTCAAATGCCGTACCCACCTCCATGACAGCAGAATGTGTTGTATCCTCCGACAGCCTTTCCCTGGTTGCGATGTGGCTCTTGGGTGAGTGTGCCACCTTTTCTGTTAGGTGCCCTGCAGAGTCACATTAGCAATGCATTGTGGTGGGTGTAGGGTACTGGGCTCTACTCACATGGTGATTTCCCCCCCCCCCCTGCTAACTGGGTCAGAGTGTGCCCTGTTTTGTTTCCGGTAGTCCATGAGCTAGTGGCCATTTTTGTAAACCAGTTTTAGATCCCTTTCATGTGTTAGCCACGTTACAGAACGTTATTACCTTGAATGTAGCTGAAAGAGGGCATTGTACACCATTCTGCCAGCTCTGACCTACTGCTAATCTCAGTACCAGGGAGACTCTTTGCCAGTGGGGCACAACCTCTGAATAGCAGTTAACTGTGTGTAAACGTTCTTATTCAAATAAAGGACTTTTTCAAAGAGATTAGTCTTCAGGTGTCAACTGGTGTGCCAAGGTTATACAGCAGCAACAAGTCCTAGAGGCCTGCGAGTATGCAGGTCCCTGGAGCACTTTTAGTGGGTACCGCAGTGCACTTAAGGCAGGCGGACCCAGGCCCATCCCCCCCTACCTGTAACACTTGTGCTGGTAATGGAAGCACTCCAAAATCCACTGTACCCACATGTAGTTGCCCCCTTCACCCCTAAGAGCTTTGGTAGTGTTGCATATTTGTGGGTAGTGGGTTTGGGGGGAGGGTTGGGGGGCTCAGCACCCAAAGTAAGGGAGCTATGCATGTGGGAGCTTTTTCTGAAGTCCACCACACTGACCCCTAGGGTGCCCAGCTGGTGTCCTGGCATGTCAGGGGGACCAGTGCGCTACAAATGCTGGCTCCTCCCACGACCAAATGCCTTGGATTTCGACGGGTTGGAGATGGCCAGCATTTTTTTCCATTATCGCTGAAAAACAAACCCGGCCATCTCAAACCTGGCGAACTCCAAGGCATTTGGCCGGGCTAAACAGTATTATCGAAAAAAAGATGGCCGGCCATCTTTTTCGATAATACGGCTCCGGCCAGCTGTAGCGCCGCCGCCAACATAGATCGCCAGTGATCTATTTGGCCAGCGACGTTCGATTATGCCCCTCCACGGGATCTTCATATGTTAGAGTTCAGATTGGTAGTTCAATGCATTATTACCCCCTGTTGTGATTACTGTAGCAGTTTGTTAATTGAATTGCCTGAGCATTACACATAGTACAAAATGCTATTTCAAGAGTCTGTCATGATTTGCCCACATTTCTCCTGTCTTAAAGAAACTACATTGGCTTCCAATAGAACAGAGAATTAAATTAAAAATCTTATTTATAGTTTTCAAAGTATTACATCAGTGGTTCCCAAATGGTGTGCCGTGACACCCTGGTGTGCTGCAGCAAACTGTCAGGGTTGCCGCCAGTGGTGTGCTGGAGCCAGCTCGCACCGGCTCTGCAGAGCCGGTTGTTAATTTTTGAAGAATTTTGCGAGCCGGTTGTTCAGCTGTCAGTAGGGACTTCCCCCCACCACCACCACCACACATATTGCAGCAGGAGGCTGGTGGAACGCATGCCCAAACACACCAGCTGTCACCTGATATTGGTGCATGTGTGGTGTGTGGCAGCCCCTGCCTCCTCGTGCTGCACTGGTAAGGCAAGAGGTGCTCGTGTGGGCTGGTTCACCTCAGCAGCGCTCCAGCAGCTCAGCTGGTTGTGTAGCTTCCACCATCACAGCAAGGAGCATACTGTCTGGTAAGAAAATTAAACACACTTGTTGCTGGGCCCGTTTGTTGGGGGAGGGAGGACAACTACAACAAGTCACTGTCAAGTGGTTGGGGGAGCATTGTCCCCCACGGCCCGCCCCCCCCAAAATAACACTTGCACCGTCCTGTTCTGATTCCCTCTCTCCCCTGCCCTTCCCGCAGTGCTGCCATGCATTGAAAGTTTTTTCCCTTCGCGTTTCTCTCTTCCCTCTCGCATCTGCTCCCTCCCTCCCTCAACCTTTCCACTCCTGCCTGTCATCGTCGTCCTACTGCGGTGGTTAGAACAGGATGCCAGCGTCGGGGTCCTTCTGCTGCCACGTCCCGCCTACTCTGATTCAACTTGCTGTTTCCGTGTAGGCAGGACGTGACAATCAAAGGACACTGTCGGGAGTCGGGACCAAGGAGGTGAAATTGAAACTTGCCTGCTGCGCTGCCTATCTACTCCACGGTAAGGAAGCCAATTTGGTAGATCTCTGTTTTCACTGCCTCACACAGCTGTCATCTCCTCTAGACAGTCGTGCACTCAAACCAAAGGAAGCAAACGGTATGAGCTGCTGCATCCACGTTGTCGTTCTTTATTGCCCATCTTCTGTAACAACTCTAAAGCTGTTTCAATTGGATAGGTAGTGCCTTAAAAAGTAGAGGTCAAAAGTTTTTTTTTTTACTTATTGAACAGCTTTTAATTTATTTGAAAGCTTCCCATATATAAATTTCATGAAATAACAATCGAGTATCAGTAACACATCTTAAAAAATTATTATAGCTGGTAGAAACAGCAATTTTAAACTTTGCATTTTGTGCTCATTTTCCTACACTAAATAAATAAATAAATACACTGTATACAATACAGATGGCCAAATTTCAGTGAGGATATCCTGTTTCCTGATGGGTTCATCTTCTGTTGTTGTTGTAATCTACCATGGGAAGCCTGGTGTTATAAAGTAGATGGAATATATTGAAATTAAATGGAAGTAGAATTAAACTCTCCTTTCATTTGGGGCACACACGGAATCAGATCTTCATCTGTTTTGTAGAAATTTACCTTTTAGATACACAAATGGATTATTCTGTTTTGAACATGTTTCAGGGCCAAGTGGTTTTATTAGTCAAAATACATATTTTGTTTCATGCAGATTTCTTTTGTTTATACATAAATGCGCTATATAAGCCCCTAATGCAGCCCATATTGGTTTTCTTATATTTTGTTCTTGTGATAACTTAATAGTAATGAAATCTGGACTGTCTCCAGGTAGTGTACACAAACCAAAAGCTGCCTGAACTGACTGACTGTTTATTAGAAGGAAAAACGGCCTCAAAGAGCTCACTGATATGGTATATCTACAGAGGTGAATCGGATCACACAGATCCTCTCTTCATTATCGTCACGTAAAAAAAACCTTCAAAACTGGAGTATAAACCACAGAAAACATGTGGCAAAACATACAATAATTATGCAACATCAGATGAACTCCAGGATTGGCTGAGCTATAAACTTCAGGCTAAGCAATTGGTAGAATGTGCTTAAATACAAAACCGGCACTTATCTTAGATAATTAGTACCACCAGGCTTGTCCTGTGCCTGTGTCTGCTGAACGAGTCCGTGTGCAAGAATTGCATTGTCTGCTGCTGCGTCAGTTTAAATCATCTCAACCCAAGCCATGGCCTGGCTTGGGGTGAGATGATTTAAATTGCAGGGCAGGCTATGCCCGGAGAGAGAGCCTGTTAAAACTTTACCAGCTAACTCTCTCCCTGGGAATAGCCAGCTCTGCAATTGTGGGGGAGGGGAGCAGAGGTGGACGGGGGAGAGAGCCTGTTGTTAAAAATTTACCAGCACACCACTGAGTAAACAGGAATAAAGACAAAAACAATCTTATTACAGAAATAGCTTGGAGTAAAGGTATGTAAATCCCTAGCTAGATTCTAAAGTATAAAGAGTCACTCTGACCCCAGGGCACTATGCAAGGATTCATGTCATACATACAATCTGTTGTAGTCCTTCAGATGTCAGCATGTCCTTCAGATGTCAGTCTGGTCCAGTGGAGATCTTGCCCCTCAGATGTGGTGTGGACACACAGCCCTAACCCTGACAAGAGCTTCCTTTTATGGAGAAATCAGGAGCCTTTTCTGTATTGCTGACATATGTTATATCTTTGAAGAACGTAAACAAGAAGCTCCAAGTGTCCTACATTGACGTCAATTCTGATAACACCTTGCTGCATTAACGTCAATTCTGATAACCTGCATCAATGTCCTTTATCAGCACCTTCTGTAGAGTAAACGAAAGTTGTTATTCATCTGTTAGACTTAATGTCTCCACAATGTCTCAGAGTCTTTATAGAGGAAATGTCTGAATTTCCAAATTATAATCAGGTTCTGAATGCTGGATAGTGCCATGTATGTAGGACCATGTGTATTATGTAGGTCTATATAGCCACATGGATGGCTAGGCATAGTTCTCATAATAGTGCTACAGTAGTGCTTCAGTAGCTTGCCTGCCTTGCTCCTACACTCCCACACCCACCATGGCACAGAAAAGTCAATAGAGAACATCAAGAACAGGAAGAGACTTGTATGTAGGTCTAAGCTCTAATTACAATAGTATTTTAAACAGAATCTTGGTGCCCAGATACTATTGTGGAATTCATGCACAGCATGTTGTATTTTATTGCCTGCATTTTGCGCACTTTATAGAACATCACCTACATGGATAGCACTGGCCAGTGCGAGGCATTTTTGGTCAGACATTATCTATAGAAGAGGCAATTGTATAATAGGTCACCACCATTTATGCACTATTTTACCCAGGTAATGAGACTACCACTTGTTAAACCACAAGAGGATTATGAAAAAACTGCAAGAAGATCTTATGAGAATGGGAGACTGGGCATCCAAATGACACATGGCATTTAACATGAGCAAGGACAAATTGATGCATGAGGGAAAGAGGAACCAAAACTATATCTGCATGATGCAGGGTTCCACATTAGGAGTCACTGCCCAGGAAAAGGATCTGGGTGTCATTGTTGATGATAAGTTGAAACTCTCTGCTCAGTCTAAGAAAGCAAATAGAATGTTAGGAATTATTAAGCATGGAATGAAGAACAAAACTGAGAATGTTATAAAGCCTTTGTATTGTTCCATGATGCAACTGCTCCTCAAATACTGTGTGCAATTCTGGTCACCATATCTCAAAAAAGATATAGTGGAATTAGAAAAGGTACAGAGAAGGGTGACAAAAATGATAAAGGGGATGGGACGAATTTCCCTATGAGGAAAGGCTAAAGTGGCTAGGGCTCTTCAGCTTGGAGAAGAAATGGCTGAGTGGAGATATGATACTGCTCTATAAAATACTGAGTGGAGTAGAATGGGTAGAGATGAATCATTTGTTTAATATTTCCCAAAATATGTATTTATTGCCAACCACTTGATATACTAAGTGGTTTACAACAATAAAAATAAATGATTTCTGATACTGTGGGACGGTGGTAGGGGAGGGGAGATAGTGAATTAAGCAGAAGGAAAGGCAGCCAAGAAGAGAAAAGTTTTCAAAAGAGATTTGAATGATTGAAGGGACATGTCAACTCTATGACTAGGGGGCAGGGGCAATACAGCTACAAAGTAGTAAATTTAAAACAAATCAGAAAAAATATTTTTTTCATGCAATGTGTAATTAAACTCTGGAATTTGTTGCTAGAGAATGTGGTAAAAGCAGTCAGCTTAGTATGGTTTAAAAATGGTTTGGATAATTGTCTAAAAGAAGTGCCCATAAGCCATTATTAAGATGGTGTTGGGGAAATCCACTGCTTATTTCTAGAATAAGCAGCATAAAATTTGTTTTATTGTTCTGGGATCTTTCCAGGTATTTGTGATCTAGATTGGTCACTGTTGGAAACAGGATACTGGGCTTGATGGACTTTCTGTCTGTCCCAGTATGGCAATGCATATGTTCTTATGCAAATATTCTATACGGACAGTTACACACATGACTACTAATATACACCTGCATCAAAATGCCTAAATGAACAACTGCACTACCATAATGCTGCCGCAAGATGTCCTAGCAGCCATTTTGAGGATGGTGCCACTAGGGGCAGGGGTGAGTGCACTTTGCTCCTGCCCCATTGCCCCCACTGGGCCACAAGGATTCTAAGGAACTAAGATAGCCCAGGAGGTTCTATCCAGACCAGGAAGGGAGGGTGGTTGGGTGTGCCATGGCCATGTGCAATGGGCTTACACATTAACCTTGGTGGGCATCATGGTTTGAATGCGCAGCATACTCAAGTGACTCGAATATCCTTCCTAATTCATCATGTCATCTTTGCCAGTCATTGGTGCCCCTAGGCATCCTCCTGGCCTTGCAGCTCATGCCAGCCTTGTTCCTGTCAGTGTTGGCTCCTCTAGGTGCACGCACTGAAGATACCAATTTAAGGGGGCAGTGGTGGGAAAGCCCCAGGAATGCTCAGTAATGATATCACAGTTGGGGGTCTGTCCCCAGCCTTGTCTTAAGCCTGTCTCCAATCTTGTCTCCAGCCTGGTCCTTAGCCTGTCTCCAGCCTGGTCTTCAGTCTTTCTCCAGCCTCGTCTTCAGCCTTGTTCCTGTTGTTCATCTCCAGCCCTGATCCTAGCCTGTCCAGTTCAGGCATCATTCCAGTCTGTGTCCTCTGTTCTGTTCCTGACTGCTCCAGCATGTGTCTTCCACCGTGTTCTTGTCTTGACCCAGTCTATTCCCTCAGTCTAGTTCTTGCCTGTGCCTGTTTGTGTCTTCTGTTGTTCCTTGCCTATTGTCCTTCTGTTTCCAGCTTCTTCCTGGCCCTGACTTTGTCAGGAGAGTCCCCAACATTCCCTAGCCTTAACATTCTTTGAATAATTTAACTCTGGAAAAATATTTACTATAATACTACTGAGTCACTTTCAAAATGACCTCCAAACAATCTTCAGTATTAAATCTATCAACATAAAAATATAATCTAAATATTAGTGATATTAATGTGCTTAGTTCATACCCATTCCTACCATTACATCCCCAAGGGAACATGTGGCAGAGTCGTAGATGGAACCATCATGGCACATTAGGCGTTCCAAATCCCTTACCAGGTATGTACAAACACTGTTGTCTCCTTCGGCAGCGTAGTATACTAACTGTGCCTGCATTCACACTCACAACCTACTGTTACACTATAACATTTTGTAAACTTATGTAAAAGAGCATTTCCTCAACATCTACAGTATTACTATATGTTTACAAGGAGTTATTGTTATGCAATGTTCTTCCAGTATCTAATAGTACAATACTCAATGCCTAAATGCTATTAGCGCTGTTGACCACTGATGGCTCATTACAAACTCATATAAACCTTTATATCAGACCCCCACATACAAATATACATCAGATGGTAAAATAGACAAAAGCTACTTTCCTTAGAGATGTCTCCCGTGATTTAGTGAATACTCTCCATGCAGTCCCACACCTCATTCAACTCAAAAAGTCTCTTGTTTGGTCCCACTCTTTTGTTTCTTCTTTCCTCAATCTCTTCTTAACTCTCGCCAGCATCTATCCCTATCTCTCCCCCCTTTTCCATCCAGCATCTGCTCCCTCTCTCTCTCTTTACCCTTTCTGACCAGCATCTGTCCCCTCTACCCCCTTTCCATCCAGCATCTGCCTCCTCTCTTCTCCCTTTCCATCCAGCATCTGCCCCCTCTCCCCCTTTCCATCCAGCATCTGCCTCCTCTCTTCTCCCTTTCCATCCAGCATCTGCCCCCTCTCACCCCCTTTCCATCCAGCATCTGACCCTTCTCTCTCCTCACTTCCATCCAGAGTCTCTCCTCTTTTTCTCCCTCCTCCATCCATCATCTGGCCCCTCTCTCTCTTCACTGCCATCCACTCAGGCCCCTCTCTCTCCCCAGTTCCATCTAACATCTGCATCCTCTCTCCCCCCTTCCATCCAGCTTCTATCTCCTCTCTCCCCTTCATCCAGGTTCTGTCCCTCCTCTCCCCATTTCCATCTGGCATATGTCCCTTCTCTCTCCCTCATCCAGTGTCTGTCCCTCCTCTCCCTCTTTTCATCTGACATCTGTCCCCTCTCTCCTCATTCAGCATCTGTCCTCCCTTCCCCCTCCAGCCACCATCTGTCCCACATGCAGTGAATTCCCAACCAAGAAAAACAATATTTCTGACTTAAATAAGACTAAGTGAATTTAGAAAAAGAGTTAAACAGTAAATTGACTTAACATTTTGTACTAACAAAGGTAACCAAGAGGCATATTTTCAAAGCACTTTGGGAGGCTAAGTTCCATAGGTTTCTATGGAACTTTGGGAGGCTAAGTGCTTTGAAAATGAGCTTGCAAGGGTAATTATCAATTTTTTTTGAAGATTTAAAAACAGCACTGTATTAGCATTTCCCCTGGCTACATTCCAAGGTGTGCTTAAGGTCAATGATGCCCCTTTGTCTTATAAATACCTTCTCAGATACCTCTTCCTCTCTCCATTGCCTGCAATAATAGCAGTCCTACAACTTGAATAAGATAATTATCTGGATTTGTAACCATGAGAGTTACACTGTGCCCTGTCCATTCAAAGCTGCATGACTGACTATGGAAGAATTGCAGCCTAATAGAGGAACCCAAGGAGTGCTTAAGGTCAATTCTCTCCATTGTCTTATACCTGTTCTGCTCAACTTTGTACTTATAACCATATTTCAAACAGCAAAAAAAGGAAACAATTCTATAACAGGAGAGCTATATTGTGGCCTCTCGCTCAATCTATACTCCTCCGACTGCTGCAGAACTGACTATAGAAGAATGGCAGCTTAAATGAGGAACCCTACCTAATTATAGTGAGTACAGCATCTTTTTGAAGCCTGCCACATCGGCACATCCACACCTCCCCAACCTTATGAGTACCAGAGACACCATGACCTCTCCTCACCATCGACAGCATCTACCTTCAAGGAGGACTCTTTATCAGTCCTAAATGTGCACTTTAACAGTGCACATTTAGAACTAATAATAAGCGCTAAACCCAACTGACAAAGTAGCTCCGAAAGCTATCACCATGAAGTGGCTCACATGGATTTGCTTAGCCCTTTTAAGCATATCGGGCGTTAACCTACAAGATATCTTAGTGCCTAATATTATCCCCGTAATCTACAACCCATCTAGAAGACCCTGTACTAGGAAACATCCTAATTATAATGTCAGATATCTACTAGACAATGCCAATACATACCATCAGAATACTACTATGGTTACAGACCAGAAACAAATGGTTAACATTCAATGGCCTTAAAAGCCTTGCTACCTTTTGCAATTATCCAAACAATTCTCCCCTTTGGAACACAAGTCTCAACTTACTCCTGTCCCCACCTTTCATATCAATGCCAGGTCTGTGGGGAACAAGGCTCTCTTACTCAGGGATCTGTTAGAATTTTCATATCTGGCCTTTCTGTTTATCTCAGAAATATGACTCACAGAAGTTGATAGTCCAATACTGCCTCATATCTACCCATTTTCTAGCAAAAAAGGTGCCGGTACTCAAATGCTAGGCCACCCTTCAAGAGTGGGGTGATCACTGAGGGACTCACCCCATAATAGCCAGCCCCCTGCAACCAGTCACAGAATCTATGACGAGACAGAATTGGGTTCCATGGGTCAATTTTAGCAGACAATGGAAAAGGTGCCAGTACTCAGTACCCCCAAGTACCCCCTCAAAAAAAGCCCTGCATCTACCCATCCGGTTATGGTATTCTTCATTCTTCAAGACAGGGTAAAAAAGGAGACAAACTTGCTGTTATCTTTAAGAGTTTTTTTCCACATGTCTTTAGTTAGTTCTGGGGGCTTCCCTGAATTGGAATACATACTGTGCAAATTCTGTGATTTATTTATTTATTTGTTGCATTTGTATCCCACATTTTCCCACCTATTTGCAGGCTCAATGCGGCTTACATAGTACCTTAAAGGCGTTCGCCAATGATTCAAAAGAGGCAAATCAAGTTGCCCTTCTCATTTACCGCCTTCCGGGAGCTTCATCCAAGGCAGAACCTCTACTTGAAGAGATTACTTTCTCTGCCATGTCACAATTTTCAAGGATTATTTTCCTGGGAGACTTAAACCTATACTTGGAAAATAATACAGCTACCAATGTTCATAACTTCAAATCATTCCTGAAGGACTGTGAACTAACTACATTCTCCGAGGGTGCAACTCATGAAAAAGAAAATGTGTTAAACTTAATGACTTCCTATCCAAAAGGCTTGATTATTTCATTCAAATGGAAGCCAGTACCATGGTCTGACCACTTCCAACTGGATTTCACCATTGATATCTGTATGTCAAGGTCATCCAGACACAAATCATCCAAACTCATCTCCACCAGATGTAAAATCAACGAGGACAATTTATGGTCAGGGCTTTCAGATTCCCTCACTACCGCATCTCCTACACATGGTTTTATCAAATCCTGCTGGGACACCAAGGTGAAAGCCATACTAGACAAAATTGTTCTATTAACCACTAAAAATGTCAAGACATCCAAAAATTTGTCATGGTTTACAGAGGAACTATCCATCCTAAAAAATGAATGTCGACACCTTGAAAAGCAATGGAGAAAGAACAAAAATACTACTGATAAAATATAAATGGAAGTCAGCCTTCTGACACTAAGAAAAGAAGGTAGCTGACTTAAAATGCCAATACTATAGCAGCCTAATAGGTCAAAATGATCTTGACAACAAAATACTTTTCTCCTTTGTTAAAACACCAGCTTCCACTAAGAAGGATGAACATTCACAGAAAACATGTCCCACCACCCAAGACCTAGCTGATCATTTCGCCAATAAGATCCTCCAAATTAGGTCTGAACTATCTAAAGCTACATCAACAATGAAAAACAGGCCAACCTGTAGCTCAGCCGTAATCAATGGAGATCCTACAACCCAAGAACTCAAACTGACCAAAACTGGGAATCTTTTCAACTACTAACAGTTGAGGATTTTAAGATCAATACTGTTGAAATACTCCCGAGAAAACTGCTCCATGGATCAATGCCCAAAACACCTACTCAAATTCATCCCGATGGAAGCAGTAAACTGGCTGCTTGATAATCTCAATGAGCTGTTAAAACAGGCTCTCTTCCTCCTGACATGGACAAAATTGTTCTCACTTCACTACTGAAGGGATCTGGGCTAGACGTAACATCGCCTGCAAACTACCATCTCTCTTTATATCTGGACGCATTTTCTATTTTCTATTGGTCACAATTTGGCTTCAGATCGTCACATAGTACAGAAACATTGCTGCTGGTTCTAACTACATATGTCAAAAAATATCTATGCAGAGGTAACCAAGTAATTCTTCTTCAATTTGATATATCGGTGGCATTCAATATAGTTGACCACACATTGCTACTCGTATGCCTGGATCAGATAGGAATAACAGGGGCTGTGTTCATATGGTTCAGCAATTTCCTATCAAATCGAAATTATCCTGTCAAGCAAAACAACCAACTTTCCAACTTCCGGTCTCCTAACTGTGGGGTCCCGCAGGGATCTCCCCTCTCACCTATCCTGTTCAATCTCTTTATGTCATTCCTTGCCTCAATACACCTAAGATGTAATGAATTACTATTATCCTGTGCAGATGGCATCCTGCTTTTCTTACCAGTGACAGCATCAAACATAGATCTAACTCAGTCTGTAGTGAATAGTATGACTGCTGTCAACATCTGGGCACTGACCAATAAACTGAAATTGAATGCACAAAAACCAAGGTCCTGTGGTTCAGAAATCCGGGAGTTGAGGTCCCATCATCAATATCCTTGACCAATGGTCAAATCTTCACAGTTGAATCTGAAACCAGGGATCTTGCTTGACTCTTCACAATCCTTCGCTCCTCATTTTAACCAGCTATGGAAGAAAACTCTATTCAAAATGAGACAGCTACATCTAGTCAGATCATTCTTTGACTGAAAAGCCTTCAAACTACTAGTCCATATGTTCATCCTACCTCACTTGCATTATTGTAATGTTCTATTTCTTGGTATTAAGTGTCAATATCAGAAAAAAACTGTAAATCATACAGAATACAGCTAATATATAGATTGAATAGATATACTAGTGTTTCAACTCATCTAACAACTTACGCATCCGGTTTCGGCTACACAAGCGCAAAACTGTGGAATGGCCTCCCAAAAGCTGTAAAAACAATCCATGACCACCTGAACTTCAGGAAATCACTAAAAAGCAACCTCTTCAAAATGGCATACCCTAACGACCCAGCGTAAACCTCTTCACCCAGCAACACAGCAAGACTATAATCGTACTGGACAACACGCAATCTTCAACCCACTTATACCTTATACGATCACTATATAACCTTGTATCTGTTATCAACCGACTAGGCAAGTGCCTCAGACGGTACTATGTAAGCCACATTGAGCCTGCAAATAGGTGGGAAAATGTGGGGTACAAATACAACAAATAAATAAAATAAATAAATCTAAGCAAACTGCACTGGCTTCTCATAGCAGAAAGATTTTCAGCTCTCTATTCTCCATTCTTGGAGTCAAAATATGGAACTCTCTACCAATTCCCATCAGAACAGAAAACAGCTACCTCAGCTGCAGGAAGAAGCTAAAAACCTTTCTCTTCTCAAAGACTGCTTCATAACAATCCATCATGACTTTTACCTCCTAATATCATCCATTATTCTTTCCTTAATGTTTTTAGAGTCATGCATTAATCCAAGGGTCTCTAATATTTCTCAAACCTTAAATTAACACTATTTGCTTTTGTCTCACCTAGAATGTAAACCGCACTGAACCCTGGAAAGGGAATAGCGGTATACAAGAATTGATTTGAATTGAATTGAAAAATTGAACTCTTGGTTTTCTTATTTAGCTAACAATAGAATGAAAAAAATCTACTTTTGACTTGTATTTGTCATGCGCTAACTGGCAACTAATTCCTCATTGCTCATGCAGCATGGAGCCTGGGGCTTGGCCAGTACACTTATCCAGCTGGTGGGGCTTGAGCATCCAAACCTGCAAAGGTAGGACTCAACATCACTACGGGGTAGGTGAGGGGCGAGGGAGAAGATCTGAGAGGAAATGTGAGGCCTAGGGGCGCCACAAAGAAATTACATAAACACTAAGGGCCCTGTCTACTAAGCCACACTAAGGGCACGCTAACATTTTTAGCATGCGCTAAACGCTAACGTCGCCCATTGGAACATATGGGCAACTCTAGCGTTTAGTACAGGGCCCTAAGGTTGCCGTTAACAGAGAAAGTTTTGGTTGTTTTTATGAGAACTCTTCTGTATTTCATATACAGCAATACTTTGACAGGACTTCCTAGCACAGCAAACAATGCACCTGAATAATCATTTGGCAAGGTTCTTGAGTAAATAATATGGAAGAATTGGTTAAAATTCAAGTTCAACAAGTTCAGACAAATACAGCCCCATGATAATCCTACTAAAGGTAAACTGAGTAATTAGGTTCCACCCTGGTTCGCTATATATATAAATCTATGTGACCGAAAAGCACCTTTCAGCCTCTAAAGCTAGAGCCTTGATAGACATTCAAGAATGGATCTGGCGGGAGTTAGCATTTTCTTGCTGGTGGGATGTCTCTCCTTACTAATGTTAGGCACAGTCCAGAAGCGAAGGAAGCAAGGTATTGGCAAGCTTCCCCCTGGACCCACTGGTCTCCCCTTCCTGGGCAACATCCTGCAGCTGAACAGTAAAGATATCTTCCTCTCACTCAATAAGGTACATCATCTTCTTCTTTCTGCTCAGTTGGTGGTAGCTTAAGCCTAGCACAGAGTTGCTTTATTTAAACAAACTGATCTTGAATCTTATTTTAGAAATAATCTTATTATCCTATTGCAAGTGAAGGGGGCATGGTGAGGCAGAAGCAGGTGTCATAGCCTAAGATTAATAGGAGCAATGTATAAACTATGTATTTTGTAACAAAATGTGTGATTACTTTTTACCCATGTATTTTATCCCTATTTTCAAAGCAGAAGTATGCATGCATTTTCACTTTGATGCTTATATGGATACAAAGTACCAACACACATTTTGGCTGCCTGTCCCCCCCCCCCCCCCCCCACACACACACATAAGTAGCTTTTTCCCCCACAAAATAATAACAAGCAGACATTTGAGAATGGAATTGGTATTTGTTAATCTCTCCATCAGGACCATTTTTTCTTTATGTGGTTCCACAATATAGTAATGTGTAACATAGTAGATGACAACAGAGAAAGACCTGTAAGGTCCAGCCAGTCTGCCCAATACATGCATATACAATGTAGGAATACTGAGGAAGGGCAATTTTCAGATGGCTAATTTACATGTGTATATAAGCTTAACAGACTGATAAATATACACCCAAATCATAACATAAACAAATTTTCTCTATGATAAAAGTAATGTACTTAAATTAAACATTTGGGAATGGATGCACATGGATGCACATGGGATACCTAGATAGAGGGTAATTGGTCATGGAGGCTGTAGTTGAGGTCAGGGGGTGCAAATTGGAACATGAGTGAATGCAAGATGGGGTATGTGTGTGACTGTATGAATAGCAAATGACTGGATGTAATGTGTCTGTGTGGGTGAGATGTGTCTGTGAGGGACAGCGTGGGTTCATGTTGGATATCTTTGGTATTGATAATGCTGGTGAATTTTGGGAAGTGGTGGGTAGAGTCTACAGCTTTCTACTTGGGTGTCTATGGGTAGAATTGTCTGCATGTGGAAGGAAACATAAGAAATGAGAACCCTGCTGTTCCCCAAAAAAGGAAAAAATAAAGAGGAAAAAGCAAGTCCATGTCCCCTTCCTTCTTTTGCACTGCACATTAGGACTTTCTGTTGTGCTGAGTACTTCTACTCAAAGTAGCTGTGAAATTACTTTTGCACTTTTTTTTTAAAGAAAGCTTAGTCAAAGTAACCAGCACAGAATAGCAGATGCAATCCCAACAACAAAGACATGGGGGAATTAACCCACACATTCTGGTGTGGGTTAATTCCCCCATAAGAACGTATGCATCTTTAATAGAGCATACTTTGCAGGTGAGCAATCACATGGGTGGAGTCCGGGTGGAATGTGGGTAAGGTACACTTAAGTTGCATGTATATCTCTTGAAGCTAGGCATCTAAATCTAAATACACACTTATATCAAGTTAAACATATTCTATAAAGGAAAGCAGAACACTATAAAAGATACTGCTTTCTTTCATAGAACAGGCCCCCAAATAGGTGTCCCTTGATAGAACTGCCCTTTAAGGCAGTGGTTCCCAAACCTGGTCCTGGAGGCACCCCAGCCAGTCAGGTTTTCAGGATACCAACAATGAATATTCATGAGAGAGATTTGCATGCAGTAAATGGGCCCCAAGTTTTTAAAGATTATTTAAATTGTCTATCTGATGATGAAGCTTTAATAGTCTCTAGTAACGAGTTCCAAAATTGTGGCTCACTACTTGACATAATATGTTTTTTTGTATGCATCTTGACATCTAACCATTTTCATAGTAGAATTTTGAAGACAGATCTCTCTCCTGGTGTGTAAAAATCTAGTAGATGCATATAGAGAAAACAGATGATATAGCAGCTTGTATAATTTCCACAAACATTTTTAAAAAAACAAACTATAAGAGTTTAATGCAAGACTTCCAATCCTTCCCCCCAGATTCTACAAGGGTTGGTCAAATTTGAGCACAGATCCCATATCTGTATGCAAACTAAGTACTTAAGGAGCCATTAACAATCAATTGACATGAATTAGGACTTACAAGCAGATCTGCCTATGTACTGTTTTATAACATTGCATGCCTAAATTTTCTTGCCTGCAAATGAAAAGGGGGTGAGGCCATGGGAGGGGCATGGGTGGGTCAGTGGTGTTCCAAGAATTTAGGTGCAGTGTCATTGAAGAGGATCATTTATGCACCCAATGGCCAATTAGACCAGGTTTCAGCAGATATAAGTCCTCGTGCTCAAAGCTGGACGTGGGAATTTATGCTAACTGCTATTCTATAAAAGTCCCTTAGAACTGAGAGACCTTTATAGAATTGGCACTTAGGGATCCTGTTACTAAGGTGCACTGAAAAATGGCCTGCGGTACTGTAGACGCATGATTTAGGCATGCAGAGAATTATTTTTTAGCACACCTTCAAAAAATACCTTTCTTAACTTTTTGCCGAAAATAGACAAGCGGCAAAATGAAAATTGTCGCGCATTCATTTTGGGTCTGAGACCTTACTGTAAGGCATTGACCTAGCAGTAAGGTCTCACTTGGTAACTGGACAATAATGGTCTACGTGCGTCAAATGCCACTTGAAGCGCGTAGCTGCCGCGCACCAGAAAATAAAAAAAAAACATTTTTCACATGCAAGTAGCAAACGCATGCCAAAATTGAAATTACCACAAGGGCCATGTGGTAACTTGGCATTAACTCCAATTTGGCGCACATTGGGCGTGCTTAGGTGTCTACGTGGCTTAATAAAAGGGCCCCTATTTGGATTTTAAAGGTGTCTAACTTTTGGCAGCATTTACTGAATCTGGCCACTACTGCACAGCAATTTTAATCATTCCGGTTTTATTCTGTGCATCTTTAGACATGCTTTAGAAATTCTATCTACTAGGACGTACTTAGACTCTGTTGATCACAGAACTCTTGGTGAAAGCTTGAACAGTTCAAACAGCAGGGCCACGGTAATGAGATGCATTAAATCAGATATTCCCAAAACATAGTTTTCTTCCCCAACCCACTCCCTTTTAGTTCCCTCCTAAGAGCTGGGTATCTTTGTGATATAAAATAAACTCTAAATGCCAGATAAAGGCAGTCTGTTAATGAATACGATAATATCAGCTTCTTTGTTCATTCTCTTGAAGATGAACGGCTCTGGAAGGGGGCATGGGGGGGGGGGGGGCGCAATATATAATGTTGGATAAATGTTGGCAATAGATTTTTGCTAGTTGTTAGATTCTTAGATAAAGATCTGTCCATGATTTGTTTTCCTAGCTAAGTGAGAAATATGGATCACTGTTCACCATCCACATGGGCTCAGATCCAGTGGTGGTGCTGTGCGGTTATGAAGCTGTGAAGGAGGCACTGAATGAACGGGGTGAGGATTTTGCCGGCAGGGGAAGCCTACCTATGTTGGACAGAGTCACCCGAAGTCACGGTAAGAACATTTTAAAGCATAAGATATGAGAGGAAAACACAGAAACAGCAGACAAGTGGCTGTGTATCCAGCATTATATATAGAGGAGAGATAATTATCTTCTTGTGCTAGTTCTTCCCTCTGCAAAAAAAAAAAATGGTTTCTCTGGGTTTTACTTCAGATTTGCTCCATCTTATTGAGGTATTATAAAATGACATTATTATCAGTAAAACATTTTTGTTCCATTTAGCACCTACAGTGTGTTACAAGAAATGTAGATAGATAGATAGATAGATAGATAGATAGATAGATAGATAGATAGATAGATAGATAGATAGATAGATAGATAGATAAGCCATTATCATAAAATTGCCTCACATTATGCTTAGTTCACACCACTTCAATTGCATAATAACAGAACGTTTTCCTATACAGCAAATTAAGACAAATCATAACCAGAATAATCCCTCCGATATTCAGTCCTCAGAGGTCAGCATTTTATAAAGCACTGATTGCCACTCACTAATTTTCAGTGCTGGCTCCTGTCCTGGTACAGTTACTGGATATTTGGCCTCTCCTTCCCAGTTAAAGTGGTTTCTTTATCACACCCAGTACTTACTGACATGCTGGGTTTTAGAATACTTGAAAGCTTGTATAACAAAGTGCAGCAAGCAGTTACTCTATTAATTAGTCTGACACTTAGCATATGCTAAGTCACATACTAGGTGCTTACTGCAAAATGGAATGGGAAATGAATGGAGAAGGGGCAGGTTGTGAACATGTACAGCACCATGCAGTTAACACATGGTAAGTTATTGTTCATTGTCATCGCTTGTAGGTAGTATGAATGCACTTACCACCTCATGAAGAGGAGATGGTAAGTGCATCCATACTACCTGCATTACAGTTATCAGAGATATTGGAGGTAAAAAAGACCCCTGTGCACCCCATCACCTTTTCAGACATAAGTCAGAGTATTCCCTCTGTCCTTCATCACCCCTCTGGTTCTTACTGGAGGGCCCCTATTTTCTATTGCATGTCATAAGCAATCCCCAGATGTTCCTGTCCTATTACCACGCTGGCTCAAAATGGCACCTCTGAGCCCTAGCTGTAGTCTTATAGTACTTCGGCTAGGGGGTCAAGCTGCCGAATAAGAACACACACACCAGTGAGGAGTTCTTTATTATATGAATAATGCAAAAGTTTAACAAATAGTTAATGAAACATAGCCTAACATAACAATTACAAGCCAAACAAAAAGAATACCAATGAAAAAAAGCACATGGTGATTAATATATGTACTAAAAGACATAGCAATACTAAATATCAAAAGAATATTTAAGAAGCTACAAGTTGTTATTAAAGTGAAAAATGAAGAACGGAAACTTACTATGAGTTATGAATGGTGAGAAGAGATCATATATTTGTCAAATTTGGTCCATACTTTAGAAACAGAACTGAACTGCATTTATCTGGTAGGGAGATTTCAAATTTATGCACTTGTAATGCTGATTGCTACCAGAAATAAGTATTAGGAAAATAGTTATCTTTCCAATTGCTCAGTATTGCTTTCAAGGTCAAAGCTACTAATATGTTCAGTAATTTAGCATCATATTTTCTGTGTTTTTGAGAATGAGCCAAAAATAATAAGCTGCATTGATAAATGTTGTTTGTATTTGTAGTACTGAGGAAATAATTTTCCAAACCTGTTGCCAAAATTCTTGCATGCCAACACAGTCATATAAAAGGTATTTAACAGTTCCAGGGTGATTTGTAAAAGACCAGCAACAGTTATTGGGAAGGAGCTACTGCCATCTTTTGAGTTGTCCAGACAGCACAATGATGAAGAAATAATGATTGTATGATGTTTGCAGATGATAAGGGTCTACTAATTTTAGACCAAAAAAGCATCCATTGATCTGAAGATAATTTACAATGTCAGTGTCCAGATCCCATGATTTTACCAATACATATTCTGTCATGGAGGATAAACAGTTTAAAGAGATGCTATCTAGCTTATTTTCAAAAGGGAAGGACGCCCATCTTCTGACACAAATCGGGAGATGGGAGTCCTTCTCACGAGGTCGCCCAAATCGGCATAATCGAAAGCCGAGTTTTTGCGTCCTGAACTGCTTTCCGTCGTGGGGATGACCAAAGTATACAGGGGCGTGTTGGCAGTGTACTGAAGGTGGGACGGGGGCGTGGTTAAGAGATGGGCATCCTCAGCTGATAATGGAAAAAAGAAGGGCATCCCTGATGAGCATTTGGTCGACTTTACTTGTTCCCTTTTTTTCACGACCAAGCCTCGTAAAGCTGCCCGAACTGACCAGATGACCACCGGAGCGAATCAGGGACCACCTCCCCTTACACCCCTAGTGGTCACCAACCCTCCCACCCTAAAAAAATTAAAAAAAACATTTTTTCCAGCCTCTATGCCAGCCCCAAATGTCATACCCAGCTTCATCACAGCAGTATGCAGGTCCCTGGAGCAGTTTTTAGTGGGTGCAGTGCACTTCAGGCAGGCGGACCCAGGCTCATCCCCCCCACCCCACCTGTTACACTTGTGGTGTTAAATGTGAGCCCTCCAAAACCCACCCGAAACCCACTGTACCCACATGTAGGTGCCCCCCCTTCATCCCTAAGAGCTAAGGTAGTGGTGTACAGTTGTGGGTAGTGGGTTTGGGGGGGGGGGTTTAGGGGGCTCAGCACCAAAGGTAAGGGAGCTATGCACCTGGGAGCAATTTGTGAAGTGCACTTCAGTGCCCTCTAGGGTGCCCGGTTGGTGTCCTGGCATGTGAGGAGGACCAGTGCACTACGAATGCTGGTTCCTCCCAAGACCAAATGCCTTGGATTTGGTCATTTCTGAGATGGGCGTCCTCGGTTTCCATTATGACCGAAAACCGGGGATGACCATCTCTAAGGTCGACCATCTCTAAGGTCGACCTAAATGTTGAGATTTGGGCATCCCCGACCGTATTATCAAAATGAATATGGACGTCCATCTTGTTTCGATAATACAGGTTTCCCTGCCCCTTCGCCGGAATGTCCTTAGAGCTGGACGCCCTTAGTGATGGTCGTCCCCGTTCGATTATGCCCCTCCATGTGGCCTAGATTAAAAATTTTGTCAATGAAAGAAGAAATAGAAGGCTGCTAAGAATTAGATGTTTTATACTATCATTTATGTTAAATTGGAAAGTCTGGAAATGAAACACCTGCTAATTCTTTTGGTAATTTCAGAGTTTTAATAGCAATTTTAGGGACTTTGGAGACCATAAACATTTTGTGAGAATAATGTGGAATTGGTGGTAGCAGGAGACAGGAAAAAGTATCTGTAACATGCTTAAAAATGAAACTGATTTATGGCATAGTTACCATTTTTATTGATTCTAGTCTACCCCACCATGTAAGCTGTAGGGGATTCCAGGCAAGAAGCAAATCTTTAACACAAGAAATATATATTTTTTTGAATTTACTTCCCGAGCGGAATTAAGATCAAGTAACAAATCTATACATAAATATCTAAACCCTTTAGAGGACTAAATTAAACCAAAGTTTGAGCCTATATCTGGAGTGACATGGAGCTTTAGTGGTAGTACTATATTTCAGTTTTTTGTTTGTTTATCTAAATCCAGAGGTGTATGTTTCAACTAGCTGCATAAATTGAGGAATAGATGAAATAAATAAATAAATAATACAACCTCATCTGTGTATCCTGCTGCTTTAATCTCCATATTTTTGAGAGTAATACCCTGTATACCAGAGTCTATTCTAATTTGTGTAAGTAGTAGTTCTAAAGCTAGATTAAAAAGGAGTGAGGATAAGGGACAACCTTGGTGTGTTCCTGTCTTAAGTGACTTACAATTTGAGAGAGTGTTATTGCCTAGTATTCAGGCTATAGGATTGGTATAAAGTATTTTAACTTAAGGGGCTCCAAACATTTCCAGAATTTTAAATATAAAATTCAATTCCACCCTGTAATAAGCTTTTTCAGCATCTATGGCCATCGCTATGAAAGCGTGAGGTAGTTATTAGTAATTATAAACTGGTGAAATTATCTAGCATTATCAGTAATTAACCACCCTGGCAAAAACCTACCTGATTAGGGTGTATAGCAGAAGTAATTACTTTCCTAAGATGATTATGAAGAATTTTTGCAAATATTTTATAATCAACATTTAAAAGTGAAATTGGTCCATAATTAGAAACTATTGTGGGATCTTTATTTGGTTTGGGAAGTATTGTGATAATGGTTTTAAAAAACGTGTTTTATCTTTTTCTTCAAGTGAAAGAAAATGAATTGCAATTTAGGGATCTAGTCTTTTTAAAATGTTTTGTAGAATTCACTAGGTAGGCCATCTGGCCCTTGTGCTTTATTGATTTTCAACTGGGATATAGCATCAAATATTTCTTGATTCGTAACAGGACCCTCTAAAGAATTGGCTTTCTTTTCTGTGCAAGAAAGCAGAGAATTTTTTGACAGGTAAGCTTCTAAATCTGCAGGGGAGTAAGAGGATTCAGACTGATATAATTATGTGTAAAAATAGTGAAAGCTTTTAAAATGTATTTAGTGGAGGTTAAATTGTATTAGAAGAATCTTTTTTGATCATAGGTATTTGAGGTTTTTTTTTTTTTAATGTTTAAGTAAGTGGCTAGCATATGACTGCTTTTAGGGCTCCTTTTATAAAGAGGCAGTAAGCCCAAAGCGGGCTTACTGCTTGCTATACAGGAAGTACTGCTGGGCTACCACAGCAGCCCAGTGGTACTTGCCACCCCTAGCATGCCATCATTTCCAATGCTACAAAAATTTATTACCATGTTAGCTCGATTACCCATCAGTAATCAGGCTAATGCGGGAGCCCTTACCGTCACCTCAATGGGTGGTTGTAATGGCCAAGCGGCAAGTGTTTTACTTTCTGCATGGTCATTTGCTATAGGAAAGCGAGACTTCCCTTTTACCAGATGTGGTAAAAGAGGGCCTTGGCGTGTGTGTAAAACACATGCCGATGTCAATGCTGGCCCCCTTTTTTCGCAGCTTGCTAAATGGAACCCTTAATTTGTTCAGCGTACACGGCCCTATTTTGAAGAAATATCTCATTGCTAGGCTTTACATTCTAAATTCTGTTATATTGACATTTTAGATGATAAATTGCAGTAAGGGTGGTATGTGAAGGAGAACAAATATATTGCTGTTCTAAAGATTTAAACTTCTGTTTTATTTCTGTAAGGAGTTTGTATCTATCTTTAGTTTGATGTGCAGAGAAAACAATGAATTCTCCTCTAATTGAAGCCTTGAAGGCGTCCCAGATAGTTACAGGATGAACATTCTAAGTTTGGTTTCATTGGAAACATTTTTGAAACAAATTCTTGAATTTTAGATTTGTAATTATCAATTCTTAGTAATTGTGTACAGAAAGGTTTTTTATTTGTAGGAATATTGGAAGTGAGTTGAATGTTGATTGAGATTAATGTGTGATCTGCTATGGTAATGGGTTCTATTGCAGCAGAGTTAATTTGTTCAAGGAGATTATTAGATATAAAAAATTAATCTATGCGTTTGAAACTCTAGTGAGTGGCTGAAAAATAAGTGTAGTCTTTTGTGTTTGGAAATAGTTGTTGCCATGGATCAACTAAATTGTAATACTGAATCAGAGAGCATTTAAGGTAATGTTGAATCAGAGAGCATTTAAGGTAGTTTAACATCCACCCAACACTGCGTGTTCTTTGGGTGGATGGTAAACTACCTTACATTGATGTTCCAGCCATTTATCCAAAGGCAGATTAAAATCACCTGCTATGATAATAGGAATGGGAGGACAGTCTGCTTCTGCCACTACATGGAAGAAAGCAGGATTACCCTTATGTGGGGCATATAAATTAAGATGAAGTAATTCACTATTGTTGAATTGTGTGTGAAGCTGCAACCATCTACCTTCAATGTCCTTGACTTGTTTCTTGATTTGAAGGGAAATATCATTACTAAAAAGAATAGCTACGCCTCCTTTCTTACCTAAAGCTGGAGATCGATAGTAGCAATTAACCCAATTAATCCCATTTGTCAGTTGTTTAATATCCTGTAAATGAGTGTTGTGGAGAAACATTATTTTAGCGTTCAACTTTTTCATTGCCATCATCATTTTCTTCCTTTTGACAGGATGCCTAAGCCCATGAACATTCCAATATATTATCTTGGTGTCTTTAATATGTACAATAAAAAATGCACTCTGAGATATAACTCAATGTTCTTAATTTATTAATACAAAACATGTATCAACATACTGTACTTACAAACATTAAAAGTGCTTGAACATCACTCACCTTTTCCCTTCACAGGCATACCAGCATTCATTCACCAACATCTCATTTATTGAGCTATTTATACCCCCCTTGCACGGAAATATCACTTGATAAACACATGTTTAAACATTTTACTTTCACTGAAGATCAACCATCGTTTTCTCCTCATAACAGTTCGTTATTTGGGTGTGTTTTCCTATCACATCACACCACTATATCATGTGCATCAACTATAGTCCGTGGTCAGCTCTTTGCCAAAGCAAGGCGGTATGACTCCTCCACAATGGGGTTTGAGTATTCTCAATCTGCTCTCCTCCAAAATGGGGTTTGAGTGTTCTCAATCTGCTCACAGTTCAATTCTTTAATCTTGCTGGGCTCTGTGTCTTGGTCAAGGGAGATAGACTGTGATCCCCAACCTCAGGTGCAACAAGCCATGGGCTTTAATTGACAATGTTCCTCAATGCGAGTCCGCATTTCGTTGATCCTTCATCAGGAGGAACTTAATCTTGAACCCCTCTGGGCTCCGTTTCCAAGCAGGGCGTCCCTGGCTCCACCTACAGCATAAAATACAATGTACTATTTTGGGATCTTGCCAGGCACTTGTGACCTAGATTGGCCACTGTTAGAAACAGAATGCTGGGCTTGAAGGACCTTCGGTCTGTCGCAGTATGGAAATACTTATGTACTTATATGTACTTATGTAATTTATAGAATACTATCTGTTGACTGCGTTGCATAGTGCATTTAAGCATGCCACCTTACACCAAGCGTTGATCTGTCATAAGTGGTTGTGCCTAAATTTTGATGCATTGGTGCACGTTTGTGCTGATATTCTATAATGACTTAGATTTGCATAAATGCCGTTATAAACTTGGAACTAAGCATGCCCTATTGTGGTGCCTTCGTCTTCGCACCTGTTTTTAGTATTGTCATCCTCCTTTCCTAGAACTTCATCTCCTTTCAGTCTGTCCTGAGACCTGGGTGGCACAAGACTGATGGCTGCTCATGTTGCTGGGGAGGCATAAAAATGTCAAAAGACTAGCCAGCTTCAATGTCCTTCTCTCTTGGAAAAGAAACCTTTTTGTTTTCATTAGCCTTCAGTCTGGATTAGTCAGAATGGTTCACCCTTCACAGAAGCTGAGGCTTCTAATTACTGTGGCCTTAAATAAACTGAGGAAACTCATTTAGCTTCTCCCTTTGCATATACTATTTTGGTTCCCAGCAATAAACATCTTTACCGTTACCTATAGGGCTGTTAGTGACACAATTAGATAAGCCATTAGCTGACTATGGGATTGGCAAGAGTTTTAGAGAAAACATTTACAATGAGAATTTATAAGATTTATAAAAATCAGTTGAGTGAAGTGATGTGGTAAACTTGTTAGTCCATTTTTAAAGGTAATAAATAGAAATAACACAAACCATATAAAAGAAAATAAGATGATACTTTTTTATTGGAGTAACAATACATTTTTTTGATTAGCTTTCAAAGGTAACCCTTCTTCTTCAGATCAGAAATAAGCAAATGTTGACAAATATCAGCACATATATGTTGATATTTGTAAATATTTGCTTATTTTCTATCTGAGGAAAAATGGTTACCTTCGAAGGCTAATCAAAAAGTGCATTGTTAGTCCAATAAAAAAGGTACCACCTAACTTTCTATAAAAATTAGTTGAAAGCAGAAAGTAGTTTTTAGTCTACAATAAAAGAACTTGAAAACAGAATGACCACGTAAAAATCACAAAGGTTAGCATGGTTCTTTGGCCATCATGGGTGTTATTTTCCATCAATAGTCATTCGACCATGATGAGTTATGCTCTCCAAGTGACCAATGCACAGTAAAGAACTGAAACCATAAAAAATCTTGCCAATTTTCCCACATTGGGTGCAACGTTTTTTTTCTATCTTTAAATCAGATCACACTGGCCTTGAGGAGCCCCAGTATAAACAAACATTTTGTATTGAACATCTTGTTCCAAGGTGTGTCTTTTGTTCCTATTATAAAGACTGAATGTGTCCCTGATGTAGGCTGTTCAGCTGCAGAAACATGTTGGGTGATGACTGAAACACCACATTGGTAGGAATTAATAACACACCTTGTTTTTAAGGATGGCTTCTTACAATAAATTCTGTATTCGCTGCCACTAGTTGGTTCTTTTGGCGGCTACTTTTTGTGACATTTGCAATAAGACTTGTCCAACTTATACTGCTCAGTAGATAAGTGAAATTTGCAACTGTGAGGAAATGCTATATTTTTTCATGGTTATGTTCTATCATTATTAATATCAGTTGACCAATGTCTGTTTAACAACAGCTACTGGTCATGGCCAGTCACTGCAATGTAGTAATCTTTTATAACGCAAGCATTAAAGAATGTTTCATTAAGCTGAAGTCAGGGTTTTGTCAGATGTTTTATGTAGCAAATGGATCACACCAATTGTCACAAGTCCTTATTTTCTCCCAGACAAGATTTTTAAGCAAATACTACATCTATGGATACCCTCAGACAAGAAAATCCTTTAAATAAAGGTCCTGGAGTCTTGTTATCTATTGTTACTTCTCTCCCTTATCCTGCCTCCCTGACTTCAGACATTTTTTCCCAAGTATATATTCTTGCTCTGAAGTTCTTTCTCGGTTTATCCAGCATCTTCTGGCTTTTCACCAGTTGCCAAACTCCCTTTATCCCTAGGTTTAGATTCCTCTCACTACTGTGTAGAGGTGAAATTCTGCTGGACTGATTCCACTGAATGCTGATTTTATTTGTCCATTTTTCTTCCTGTTTTGTGTGATTTTTAAAGTTCCCCAACAGGACATTCACCATTGTGCAATCACAAGAAATGCCTACCTGCTTTATATACAGGTGACACTAAATTTTCATCAAGACTTATATACTGTGGATTCTTGATGTGGCACTCTAGCCAAAACACGGCCCATATTGTTCCTTTTCCTGTTTGCCAATTATTTTCATTAATTAAAATTTGTGTTTTGGCTTTGCAGTGGTCCTTGGTAATCTCTACTGTGTTTAGCTTTTGCTTCCTACCCATGGAGTTTGATCCTTCTTTTGCTTCTCTTTGTAGTCTCTGTAAAGCCCATATATCCCTTAGAACACAGAACATATGAACACAAGAGTAGCCATACTGGGTCAGACCAATTGTCCATCTAGCTCAGTATCCTGTTTTACAAACTGTGGCCAAGCCAGATCACAAGTACCTGGCAGACACCTATTTAGCAGCAACGTTCCATGCTACCAATTCCAGGGCAAGCAGTTGCTTCTGCATGTCTGTCTCAATAGCAGACTATGGACTTTTCCTCCAGGAACTTGTCCAAACCTTTTTTAAACCCATATACGCTAACCACTGTTACTACATCTTCTGACAATGAGTTCCAGAGCTTAACTACTCGTTGAGTGAAAAAATATTTCCTCCTATTTGTTTTGAAAGTATTTCCATGTAACTTCTTCGAGTGTCCCCTAGTCTTTGTTCTTTTGGAATGAGTACAAAATAGCTTTACTTCTACTCGTTCTATACCACTCAGGATTTTATAGACCTCAATCATATCTCCCCTCCTCCGTCACTTTTCCAAGCTGAAGAGCCCTAACATCTTTAGCTTTTCCTCATACGAGATGAGTTCCATCCCCTTTATCATTTTGGTCGCTCTCATTTGAACCTTTTCAAATTCCGCTATGTCTTTTTTGAGATACTGTGACCAGAACTGAATGCAATACTCAAGGTGCGGTCGCACCATGGAGCGATACAAAGGCATTATAGTATTTACGGTCTTATTCACCAACCTTTCCTTCAGCGTTTTATTTACAGTGACACCTAGATCTTTTTCTTGAGTGCTGAGCTCCAAGATTAACCCTAGCATCTGGTAACTATGATTTGAACAGGCTCACCTTTATCCATATGTTTATTCATGCCTGCAAAGAAATGAAGCAAATTGGTGAGGCAAGACTTTCCTTGTCTGAACTCAAGCTGACTCTGTCCTATTAAGCCATGTTCTGTAATTTTACTCTTTATAATACTTTCCAGTATTTTGCGTGGCACCAAAATCAGGCTTACCAGTCTGTAATTTCCCAGATCACCCATAGAACCCTTTTAAAATATCGGTGTCACATTGGCCACCCTCCAGTACCATGGACGATTTTAATGACAGGTTACATATCATTCATGCTTGAGTTCATTGAGTACCCTTGGATGTATGCCATCTGGTCCAGGTGATTTACTATTCTTTAATTTGTTGATTTGGCTCAGTACATCTTCCAGCTTCACTGAGATTTCTTTTAGTTCCTCTGTATCATCATCCTTGAAAACCATTTCCGGTACAAGCAGATCTTTTATATCTTCTTCTATAAAGACCAAAGCAAAGAATTCATTCATTTTCTCCGCTATGTCCTTGCGCTCCTTGAGCACCCCTTTTGCTCCTTTGTGATATAACAGTCCCACGGATTCCTTCATAGCATTTCTGCTTCTAATGTACCTGAAAAAGTTGTTACTGCATGTTTTAGGCTCTGCAGCAAGTTTCTCTTCATATTCTCTTTTAGCCTTCTTTATTAATGCTTTGTATCTGACTGGCCAGTGCTTATGTTGCTTTTTATTTTCTTTATTTGCATCCTTTTTCCATTCTTTGACAAACATTCCTAGATTTTCTCCAAAGGATGTAATCATTTACCTTTTTTCTTCCTTTGTTTTAGCTATGTGAAGGGCCCTTTTACCCAGCTGTGAAGGTGCCTACGCACGTCAATTCAGACTTACAGCCCAGCTACCGCGTGACCCATGTGGTAATTTCATTTTTGATGTGCATCCACTACATGCTCTGGAAAATAATTTTTATTTTCTGGTGCACAGCAGAAACTGGGCAGTAATCGTCATTCTACATGTATAGACGATTACTGCACTGTTAAAGCATGAGACTTTATCGTTAAATCAATGGGTGGCAGTAAGGTCTCAGACCTAAAATGGGCGCGCACAAATTTTTATTTTGCTTAACGTCCATTTTTAGTTAAAAAATACCTTTTTTGCAAGCATGCTAAAAAATGGACTTACTTGTGTCTGATACATGCGTCTACATTAGCATAGGCCATTTGTCGGTGCACCTTAGTAAAAGGACACCTGAATTTGTCTCTTCTTCCTGAATCATATGAGAACTTTTTTTTTTGGTTGCTTATTGCTCTTGGGCCCCTGAGCACTGTCCCCTCTAAACTGAGTGGGAGTCCACCATACACAGTCCTACCAGTAGGGGGTGCTGTTTCACTATCACATTTTCAATAGTAAGAGAAAGAAAAGCTCTCCGAGACTCTAGGAAACTTGCCTGTCTCTAGCCATTGAAAACAAAGTATTGAAGCACACCCCCACCCCCCACTGGAAGCAAAGAAGTTGGAGAACTCCTGCTCAGCTTAAAGGGATCACTGTCCCTGAGTCTACTTCTGTAGTGTAATAAATGCCCACAATCACAATGTTATTCAATAAATTGCTTTGATATATTTTTTTAATCACTCTAATTCTTTTCAGAAGAATTCAGTAACACTTATTCACTCTCTACAGGGGTCATTGGCAGTAATGGAGAACGCTGGAAGCAACTCCGACGGTTTTCTCTCATGACTCTGAGGAATTTTGGGATGGGGAAGAGAAGCATTGAAGAGCGCATCCAAGAAGAGGCCCAGTTCTTGGTGGAGGAGCTCAGGAAAACTGAAGGTTTGTGCTATAAGGTTTACTATATAATGATCTTTATTCCATTATTTGTTGGGTTTTCACTAGTACCAGATGATAACGTATGGTTGCAGTGAGTGTAGGTTCATTTAAAAAGGTTTATTCACCTTTCTATCTATAGTATAAGCTGATGGATAGAAGAAGACTCTTTGGCCTGAATCTTCCCATTGGAATCTTTGAAGCATGCATGATATCTTTTGTTCAAGAGGTGGTGTTAAGAATTATCAAAGATACATAAGTACATAAGCATTGCCATGCTGGGACAGACCAAGGGTCCATCGAGCCCAGCACCCTGTCACCGACAGCGGCCAAAAGAACAAGCAAATTGTCCCGCCCATCCTAGAAATAATGTATTATTCCCTCGTCCATTCAATAACATTCTGTGGCTTTTTCCTCCAAGAATCCATCCAACCCTTTTTTGAAGTCCGCTAAGTTAACCGCCTTAGCCACCTTCTTGGGCAGCAAATTCCAGAGTTTAACTACTTGTTCAGTGAAGAAAAATTTCCTCTGATTCGTTTTAAATTTACTACACTGCAGCTTCATCACATGCCCCCTTTAGTATTTTGGAAAGCATAAAGAGATGCTCCACATCGACCCGTTCCATTCCACTCATTATCTTACAGACCTTTATCATATCTCCCCTCAGTCGCCTTTTCTCCAGGCTGAAGAGCCCCAGCCTCTTCAGCCTATCCTGATAGGGAAGTTGTCCCATCCCCTGTATCATCTTTGTCGCTCTTCTCTGCACCTTTTCCAATTCCACTATGTCTTTTTTGAGGTGCGGCGACCAGAATTGAACACAATACTCGAGGTGCGGTCGCACCATGGAGCGATACAACGGCAGAATAATATCCTTATTTTTGTTTTCAATCCCTTTCCTAATGATACCCAACATTCTATTTGCTTTCCTAGCCGCAGCAGCACATTGAGCAGATGTTTTCAACATATCATCTACGACAACACTTAGATCCCTTTCTCGGTCCGTGACTCCCTACGCTGAACCTTGCATGACGTAGTTATAGTTTGGGCTCCTCTTTCCCACATGCATCACTTTGCACTTGTTCACATTAAACATCATCTGCCATTTAGACGCCCAGTCTCGTAAGGTCCTCTTGTAGTTTTTCACAATCTTCCCGTGATTTGACTACTTTGAATAACTTTGTGTCATCGGCAAATTTGATTACCTCACTAGTTACCCCCATATCTAGGTCATTTATGAATATGTTTAAAAACAGAGGTCCCAGCACCAATCCCTGAGGGACCCCGCTAACTACCCTTCTCCATTGCGAATATTGACCTTTTAATCCTACTCTCTGTTTCCTATCTTTCAACCAGTATTCAATCCACAGTAAGACACTACCTCCGATCCCATATCCCTCTAATTTCCTCTGTAGTCTTTCATGAGGGACCTTATCAAACACCTTCTGAAAATGTAGATACACAATATCAACTGGCTCACCTTTGTCCACATGTTTGTTTACCCCTTCAAAGAAATGCAACAGATTGGTGAGGCAAGACTTCCCTTCACTAAATCCATGTTGACTTTGTCCCATTAGTCCATGCTTTTGAATGTGCTCTGTAATTTTGTTCTTGATTATAGTCTCTACCATTTTGCCCGGCACCGACATCAGACTCACCGGTCTATAATTTCCTGGGTCTCCTCTGGAACCTTTTAAAAAAATCGGTGTTACATTGGCCACCCTCCAATCTTCCGGTACCATGCTCGATTTTAAGGATAAATTACAAATCAATAACTGTAGCTCTGCCAGCTCATTTTTTAGTTCTATCAGTAAGACGTACTATGAAGAAACCTCTTAGGTGAGACCAGAACTGGAGACTTGTTGATCTAGATGCAGCAGTTCTACCTATCATTCAATAGGTGGTGGTGGTGGTGGTGGGGTGGGGGTTCTGTTGGTTTAACTGTAGAAGCAGTTCTGTCTTTCTGTAATGGTAGCTACCTTCCACCACTATAGGCCATTATGAGGCCATTTTCCAGATGTGAACAAACTGACCATTTATTTATTTAAAAGCTTTATACACTCTCAGTAGGTCAGAGTCAAGACAGTTTACAAATTAATATGTCAAAAAGTATAGAAACTGAGATATCAGTTGACATGAATGTATAATGTAAGTTTATAGAGTCTTAGATAGAGGTGTAATAAATGTATATCAGACAGATGGTAGCAAAAAACAATTTAAGTGGGCAGAAGCCTCTCCTCATTGTTTAAATCACTTCCCACTGCCTAAGGGGGGATATTCAGTGGCAGTTGACTAGAGAGTGATGCTGAATATCCCCACAGACCGCACAACCGATATGCGGGCAGATCAGGGGAAGCACTGGGGGTGGCACTGGGGGGGGGAGGAAGCCCGGGGTTATATGAATGCTAGCAATATTTGGTGCCGGCACCCACATGACTCTCTTATGTATGGATGGATTGAACACTGGCCAAGCCCTCATAAGCTCTGGCACCCAACTCGCCCAAAATTAATCCACAATATTCAGTGTCAGTGCCCGGACATAGCCCGGAACTGATTATGGGGGCTAATTTAGCTGGCAACAGTAAGTGTTTTTAAGAAACGCTGACCGCTGTCATCTGCACATCGGGGGGGGGGGGGGGGGGGGAGAACAGTGTTTTTTAACAGACAGCTAGTGTAAGGAAGGCAAAAAGGGGGAAGCTTTATCAGTTCTTTCATGACTTGTTAGATATCTAGCTAACATATTTTGTGTTATCTGCAGTTTCTTTAATGGCTTGACCGATAAACCCAGATATGGATTGTTGCAATAGTCTAGGCAACTCACAATTAAGGCTTCTACTATTGATATGAACAGGTTAGGGTCCAAATATAGTCAATGCTTCTTTACCATGCTCATGTTGCAGCAAATTTGACATACTTCTTTTTCTCTCCATTATACTAGAGCTGCCCTTTGACCCCACGTTCTTCTTGAGTCGCTCTGTCTCCAATGTCATCTGCTCTATAGTCTTCGGGGACCGATTTGACTATGAAGATAAGAACTTCCTTATCTTACTCGGTTTGCTGAATGATTTCTTTCGACTTTTTAGCACAGTCTGGGTGCAGGTAAACTGTTAAGTTTTAATCTGTTTTCTTGTAAAGGTGTGCTTTGGAGTCACTTTTAAGCAAGAGTGACTGGGAAGGGAAAGCTCTTCTATTGGTCAGAGGCTGTGGGAGGGATCACAGGCAGAGAGGAGAGCCCTAATTGGTAAAGGTTGATCCTATTTTATCTAACATCAGCTACAGATATATGGAACCAAATACAAAACTGTTATTTTTAGTGTCCTTGGGATCGTGCAAAGTACTTGTGGTCTTACAAGTTGATTTTGAAAGTGAACATCCCCAAAGGCACTATTCCCTCTAAGATGAACGATAGTCCTCCAACTGCATTGCAGCCAGTAGGGGGTGGTGCTTCAGTATTATGTTTTAATTTGCTAGAGTTTGATTAATTTCTTTGAGTTCTTCAGAGCTTACCTGTCCCTCACTACTGAAAATGTGAGAGTGAAACCTCCCCCTCCCCCCACTGGCAAGACTGTAGGTGTAGGACTCCTGTTCAGCTTAGAGGGAAGTAGCACGAAAAAAATCACAAAAAGGCCTCAAGAGCTGGAGCAATGGTACAATCTTTAATGGAAAAGGACCCGACACAGGCCGTGTTTCGGCGCTCAACTGCGCCTGCCTCAGGGGTCTAGCAAAAAATACAAATACAAATACATAAACATAAACATAACATAAATATAAAATCATTATACATACAGATAAAATATGTGTTCACAAATCATAAAAAGTGAATCAAAACATATCCCAATTCCAGATATATCTATTGCTGTAAAATCCTTACATATGTAAAACTGTTACACACACCAAAGATTATAGGCAGTGGTGTGCTGGAGCCGGCTCGCACCGGCTCGCAAGAGCCGCTTGTTAAATTTTGACAGCTCTTGCGAGCCGGTTGTTGTACGGGGCGAGCCGGCTCCATTGCACAAGGTAAGCATGGCAGGAAGGCGCCATGCTTACCTCCCCTCCCGCTGCCATCCATGTCTAGTGATGTCCTTCGACCCCATCCTCCCCTGCCGCTCCCATCCGTCAGGTCAATTACCTGCCTCGAAGCGCCGCCTTATTTAAAGCCCTGCTGCCTGTCTCCAGCTGACTTTCCTGATTGCTTCTCAGGAGTTCGGTTCGCGCCCTTAGTCCCGCCTTCTGACGTCATTCTGACGTCATTTCCTTTTCCCGCAGCGGGACTAAGGGCGCGAAGAACCGAACTCCTGAGAAGCAATCAGGAAAGGCAGCTGGAGATGGGCAGCAGGGCTTTAAATAAGGTGGCGCTTCGAGGCAGGTATTTGAAACTAACGGATGGGAGCGGCAGGGGAGGATGGGGGGGTGAAGGACATTGCTAGACCTGGATGGGAGCGGGAGGGCAGGGGAGGGAGGAGAACTGCTGGGCATGGATGGGCAGAGGGGGCCAGGGGAGAGAATTGCTGGGCATGGATGGGCAGAGGGAGGCAGGGGAGAGAATTTCTGGGCATGGATGGGCAGAGGGGGCCAGGGAAGAGAATTGCTGGGCATGGATGGGCAGAGGGAAGCAGGGGAGAGAATTTCTGGGCATGGATGGGCAGAGGGGGGCCAGGGGAGAAAATTGCTGGGCATGGATGGGCAGAGGGAAGCAGGGGAGAGAATTGTTGGGCATGGATGGGCAGAGGGAGGCAGGGGAGAGAATTTCTGGGCATGGATGGACAGAGGGGGCCAGGGGAGAGAATTGCTGAGCACGGATGGGCAGAGGGGTGCAGGGGAGAGAATTGCTGGGCATGGATGGGCAGAGGGGGGCAGGGGAGAGAATTACTGGGCATGGATGGGCAGAGGGGGGCAGGGGAGAGAATTGCTGGGCATGGACGGACAGAGGGGGGCAGGGGAGAGAATTACTGGGCATGGATGGGCAGAGGGAAGCAGGGGAGAGAATTGCTGGGCATGGATGGGCAGAGGGGGCCAGGGAAGAGAATTGCTGGGCATGGATGGATAGAGAGGGCCAGAGGAGAGAGGAGAGTTTTAGGACATGGATGGCAGGGAGAGCAAGAGAAATTCTGGACATGGATGGAGGGGAGGGAAGGGAGAAAGAAGAAATACTGGACATGGAGGGGAAGATAGAGGAAGGAGATTAGATGAGGGAAAAGGAAGTGAGGAGAGAAACTGCACATGAATGGAGAAAATAGTCAGAAGCTGGATCCACTGTACAGTCAAGTATATGGAGGACCAGAAATGAAGAAGAAAGGAGGAAAGAAAAGAAATAAATGGAAAGGAAGCCCTGGGTCAAGGGAACAGATAGAGAGCAGCAGAATCAGATACTGGACCAGCATGATCAGAGAAACAAAGTCACCAGACAACAAAGGTAGAAAAAAAATAATTTTATTTTCATTATAGTGTTTGGAATATGTTCACTTTGAGAATCAGGTGCTGAACGTTAAAAGTTTATGTTTATTTACTTATTTATGGCATTTTATCCTATATTAAACATGAATTAGATTGGAACCTGGGATCATTTAATTTTTTTTTGCTGGAGAGAGTAATGCGTTGGCCGCTGCCCCCCCCTCCCCCGGGTATAGCCAGCTCTGCAATTTTTTTTGGGGGGGGGCGCAGAGGTGGGAGGGGGGCGCAGTGGTGGACGGGGGGGGCGAAGAGGTGGACGGGGGGGGGGGGGGGCGCCGAGGTGGACCGGGGAGAGAGCCTGTTGTTAAAAATTTACCAGCACACCACTGATTATGGGTGAAAGCAGATTCCTGCACACCACAAATAAGTTGAAAGAATAAACATTTTTTATCAGAAATTATGTTTAAAAACAGATTTGTGTACACCACAGATGAGTTAAAAGAGTGAAATTTTAAATCAGGGTAAGTCTATGTGTGTATATTTGCTTTAGAATAATCCTTTCACCCAAAGTAATGATAGATGTCCGTTTTGTTACACATTTATGTCAGCCCTCAAAAAAAGAGGACTTGAAATCAAGTTTCAACATCTTACCGAACTGCAATAGGTCTTATCGAGCTGCAACTAGATAACAAAGCAACAAAGTAATGATGGTGTTCCTTGTTTACTTATCAGTGCAATAATATTAACAAATGTGAACCCTTTCTTGCTACCTATTTTCCAGCCAGGTTCAATTCAACACATTTAGGATATCCGAATATACTGTGATTGAATTCAAAAAAATTTTTTATTATGAAACTATTGTCATCATGTTTTAAGATGCAATGTTAAAAAATAAGTAAATTAAATCTAAAAACGAAATTGAAAATGCCATGTCCATACTGTAAATATAGTCCATATTCCAGATGAATTACTAATAACTAGTATTTCCACTAATATAAATATTTTGCCTAGTATGTGATATATATGTACTAGTATCTTTCTTATTTACTCTTCATTTCGAAGAAACGGTGTACTGCAAATGAGAAAGTGAATCCCGCGCAAACATATAGACCTAGCAATACTCTTCCCCTACTTAAAAACTACTTTTAACTTCTGGTTATTTTATATTTTTTTATTCAACATGTTGCACACACATTTGTAATGATAGAATAATCCATGTTTTCCAAACTGTCAGATTATCATAACGAACTGCTCTTCTAATTTTAAAAGGAAAATTATGTAACTTTTATCTTAATTTTATTTATTATTTATTTATTTATTTGCAGTACATTTATACCCCACATTTTCCCACTAGAGCGAGCTCAGTGTGGCTTACAATGTTACAAAAGGTTACAATGCAAGGAAGGTAACACAAAAAGTAATAAGGAAGGGAAAGAACAGGAGGATTATACAAGGATGCTTAACTAGGTAGAAGTAAATGGGGGCTTAATGGGTGTTGGACAATAAGCGGAACGTTAGGATTGAGCGTTAATTGGTGGGATAAGCTTTCTCAAATAAAAATGTTTTTAAGGATTTCTTGAAAAGCTGGTGGTCGTCAATCTCCTTTAGATGCCTTGGTAGAACGTTCCAGGACTTTGGTCTGATGTAGGATAAAGATGATGAAAAGAGCAGTTTATATTTAACAGACTTGCAGCTTGGATAGTGTAGATTAAGGTAGGATCAAGCAGTTACCAAATCATTTCTGGATGGTAAATCAATTAAATCCAGCATGTAGGTAGGGGCATCCCCATATATTATCTTATGAGTAAATGAGCAGATTTTGAAGGTAATACGGTCTATGCTGGGGAGCCAGCGTAGGTTAAAACAAAGAGTTTTTGAGAATGAAATTTCAGCAACCAGCATAAATTCCATTGCAGTAGTCAATGTGTGATAGGACCAACCAGCGAGTAAGGGTTCGGAGGAGCTCCCTTGCGAGGAGTTGCTTGAGACGCCTCAATCTTCACATGGACTGGAACATTCTTTTTGTTATGAGTTTGGTTTGGGTGTCCAGTAGCAAGTGATTATCCAACAAGACACCAAGGATTTTCAGACTCTTTGAGATCGGAAGAGTGTAATCCTTAGTGATGAGCGAAGTTGGGATAACCTTATTATGCTGGGACAACAGGATTAGACACTGCGTTTTGTCTTTATTGAGTTTGAACTGAATCCATGATGGAAAAACTAGCAGCTATTGTCTTGGAGATTTCAGCTAGTGTGGATTTGAAAGAGATATAGATGGTCACATCGTCCGCATAGATGAATGGGTTGAGGCCAAGTGTGGACAAGGTTTTCGCAAGAGGAATCAGCATGATGTTGAAAAGAGTAGGAGAAAGGGGTGAGCCCTGGAGTACTCCACAATAAGATTTCCACGGTGTTGAGATGATAGATTTGGATTTGATGCAGTACGTTCTCATTGACAGAAAGCCTTTAATCCAGTTAAGCATGTTACCGCCTATTCCAAATGTATCCAACAGGTGAAGGAGGAGATTATGATCCACCATGTCAAACGCACTGGACATATCAAATTGAAGAAGTAACACTTTATTCCCAGTAGATATTGATTGTTTAAAGTTCTCCAGGAGGGTAACTAATACTGTTTCAGTACTATGCTGTGCACGGAAACCCGATTGTGAGCTATGCAGGATGAAGAAGTTATTCAAGTAGTCAGTTAATTGACTGTTGACCATACTTTCCATTGTTTTGATGAGCAATGGGATAGATGCCACTGGACGATAATTTGAGATGACTTCTGCATTTACTTTTGGGTCCTTAGGAATAGGAGTGAGAAGAATGCTTCCATGTACAGGTGGGAAGTGACCATTCTGGAGCATGAAATTTAAATAGGATGTGAGGTCAGCAATGAAGCAAGCAGGTGCAGTTCTAAACAGATAGCTAGGGCGTATATCGCGTCCACAGTGCTTTTTGGAAAACTTGTTAACTATTCTTGCTACATTATCTACTGTTAAAGTGATAAAATTTGTCCAGGATCGATCAGCCAGGCAGTGGTCAAGTGGTGAGTCTAGACCATTAAGGAAGGCGTTGATGGCAGTGTTGTGACGAGGTAATGAATGCCGCAGCAATTGGATTTTCTCATTGAAATATTTTGCCAGATTGTCAGTAGAAGGAAGGACAGCTTGAGAAGATGCAATCTTGTTGGTATCAAGGAAAGTATTCAAGAGTTGATTGAGCTTTTTTGCGTCTCTGCCTGCAGACTTGTTTTGTTGAAAAGTATGAACGTTTTGCTTGTTTGATAGCATATTTGTATTTGCGATGACTTAATTTCCACACGTTTAGTGTGCTCTCATTTCGTAGTTTGTGCCAGGCTCATTCAAGTTTACGGGTCTACGTTTTTTGTATTTTTAGCTTGGGAGTAAACCATGGGGTAGAGTTGCGCTTACAGTATATGTAGTTTTAAGACGCAAGGGTGCTAGATGATCCAGGACACATCTGCATCTTTCATCCCAGGCAGTGAGAAAATGAATGAAATCTAGTTGCGCTAACCAGTTATCACTGTAAAGTAGTTGCCAGAATGAAAGAGGGTCAACTAATCCTCTTGAATAGTATGTTAAGATGCCACATGGTTGGTGGAGACCCGATTTCAGCCAATGTAAGGAGAAGTGTAGTTTGTGATGATCAGACCAAGGAGTTGCAGTCCACCTGATGTCTGAAATATGGAAATTAGTATTGGTAAGGAACTTATAGGAGATGAGGTCTAGTGAATGACCTTTAGTATGAGATGGGTCTAAGCACGGGCAATTAAGATCCCAGAGATGAAGGAAATCCAGGAATTGACTCGCTTGCAATGAATGTGGGTCATCAAAATGGAGGTTAAGATCACCCAGGAGTATAATATTAGAGTGAGACATGCAGGTGATTTTATCTATGAGGTCAGTTTGGCAAGTGCTCCAGGTATTTGGCGGTCTATAGAACAGGACACAAACTAAATGGAGGGTTGAGTGGTGGAGTTTGATTGCAGCGATTTGAAGGAAAGGGGAGATATTATAATCAGTGCAGGTGTCAACTTTGAGGTGGGGATGATATATTAATGCTATACCGCCACTTCTTTTTCCTTTTCTGTCCCAGTGTATTATCTTGTAGCCCGATGGACAAAGGTCTAAGACTATAGGGTCCTTGGGCACATGGATCCATGTTTCTGTGAAAAAGAGAAGGAGAAGACCCTCTTGTAAGATCCAATCTGAAATAATCTCCGGATTATTCATGACAGATCTGGCATTGACGTATCCCACTTCAAAATGATGATACTGAGCAGCCCCTATCTTCACTAAAGAGATTTTTCTTAGGCACCTTGCTCTGTAAGGGAATGGTTTTTGTAATTTATTGGAGAGAAATTTGTCTGAAGGACTGACATGATGGGTCAAGTGATTGGCAGATATTCTTTTGTTAAAGGTGACTAACAGGATAATGTTAAGTTCAGGCATAGTTGCGGAGAGCTTGGAGTAGATAAGAATGGTTGAATAGAAGATTAAGAGAAGAGTTGAGGAGCAGTACATAGGTTAACTTGCTGTGCGTTGAGTGAGCAGAGATGACGGCTTCACAAGGAAGAGGAGACTCAGTCCAATCAAAATGTTTTCAGAAATCTGTCTTCAACTTGTTTGCTCTTTAATCGATTATATCGCCTTTTGCTTGAGTCCCTGCAAACTAATTGCACTACGTCATGATTCCTGTCCATTTTTTTAAGCACAGCACTGCACATGCCACGTTTTGTTTGGCGTTTTTTCTTCAGAAGAACAGTGACAGCAATGAAAGAATATTGGTACAGTCGGCTAGAAAAAGTAAGTACTAGCTGCTTGAGAAGTGTATAATCGAAATACTTCTATAGTTGACTTGGATTGCTCACATTTTTAAATTCAAAAGGCACTTTTGGTTCACTCGGTTAGAGAAGAGTATCGCTAGGTCTATATGTTTGCGCGGGATTCATTTTCTCATTTGCAGTACACTGTTTCTTCGAAATGAAGAGTAAATAAGAAAGATACTAGTACATATATATCACATACTAGGCAAAATATTTATATTAGTGGAAATACTAGTTATTAGTAATTCATCTGGAATATGGACTATATTTACAGTATGGACATGGCATTTTCAATTTCGTTTTTAGATTTAATTTACATATTTTTAACGTTGGATCTTAAAACATTCTACTCCTAAGTGATGACCATAGTTTCATAATAAAACTTTCTTTGGAATTCAATCACAGTATATTCAGATATCCTAAATGTTGCGTTGAATTCAACATGGCTGGAAAATAGGTAGCAAGAAAGGGTTTGCATTTGTTTTCTAAATTCTGTTTCTTTAATATTATTGCACTGATTAGTAAACAAGGAACACCATCATTACTTTGTTGCTTTGTTATCTAGTTGCAGCTCGATAAGACCTATTGCAGTTCGGTAAGATGTTGGAACTTGATTTCACTACCTCTTTTTGGGGGGGCTCACGTAAATGTGTAACAAAACGGACATCTATCATTACTTTGGATGCAAGGATTATTCTATAACAATATTGTGAGCTGGTCACCCTTCCAGGACCTGGCCAAGGCTGATGCTGCTTAGCTTCCTTCTCACACAGTCACTGCTGGGCTCTACACTTCTCGGTAATTCACCAGGACTCCGCCTCAAACACAGGGGAGTTCTCTGCCTCCTCTTCTCCTTTCACAAATGTTCACCAGCACCAGACTTCTTAAAACCAAAGGTTTTATTAGTTGCTCTTTAACATAATCTTCATGGCTTATTTCTTCTTTAACTCAAACATTTCTTCTTCAAGTCAAACATAACAAAAAGACATTTACTCAGAGTCTTCTAGTTAAACCCTTTTCAGACTTAAAGCAGTTCCTCAAACTTTCACAGTTCAAACAGCCAAACAAAAGCATTTACTTTTCCTTCTCAGAGGGTAGTGCAGCTGTCACCTTTTCAGAAGAGAGCTTCCCAGCACTTCCATCTCCACCTTCCAGCTTTCCACCATTGTCTTAATAAAGCTGCCTGAAAACTTCTCACACCTGGTTCAATTTCCCAATCAAGTCCTGTATTCTCACTCTTCTGCCTACAGCCCTTCCCCTGACTCTGATTCCCTTCCTGCTGCAGTGCATTCTGGACCTTGTAGTTTCCTGCCTCCTCACACTATACACACATAGACTTACCCTGATTTAAAATTTCACTCTTTTAACTCTTCTGTGGTGTGCACAAATCTGTTTATAAACATAATCTCTGATTAAAAAAAATGTTTATTCTTTCAACTTATTTGTGGTGTGCACGAATCTGCTTTTACCCATAATCTTTGGTGTGTGTAACAGTTTTACATATGTAAGGATTTTACATCAATAGATATATCTGGAATTGGGATATGTTTTGATTCACTTTTTATGATTTGTGAACACATATTTTATCTGTATGTATAATGATTTTATGTTATGTTTATGTTTATGTATTTTTATTTTTTGCTAGACCACTGAGGCAGGCGCAGTTGAGCGCTGAAACACGGCCAGTGTTAGGTCCTTTTCCATTAAAGATTGCACCATTGCTCCTGCTCTTGAGGCCCTTTTGTGCTTTTTTTCATGCTACTTGCCTTTGTGCACTTTTGGACCCTCACTTTGATTGTTCTTCAGCTTAGAGGGAACACAGTGTCCCTTTTACTAAGCCACATAAGTTGTAAGGCATAAGTGGAGGAGTAGCCTAGTAGTTAGTGCAGTAGACTCTGATCCTGGGGAACTGGGTTCTATTTCCACTACAGCTCCTTGTGACTCTGGGCAAGTTACTTAACCCTCCATTGCCCCAGGTACAAATAAGTACCTATATATACTATGTAAACCGCTTTGAATGTAGTTACAAAAAACACAGAAAGGTGGTATATCAAGCCCCATTCCATTTCCCTAACATGCACCAAAATGAACTTACTGACAAACTACTGCATACCTTTTGTGGTAATTTCATTTTTGGCAAGCATCTGGAAAATATTTTTTATTTTCGGACGCATGTAGCGGACGCATGCCAAATGACAACTGAATTGCTTAAGTTGTTACCGTGCAAATTCCTTACCGCTAAGTCTATGGCTGGTAGTAAGGTCAGACACCCAAAATGGACACTTCCATTTTCGGAAAACATTTTAAAAAGGCATTTTTGGTACGTGCACTGAAAAATATTTCTGCACGCACCCAAAACCTGCACCTACACTACCGCAAACCACTTTTTACATGCGGCTTTGTAAAAGGAACCCAAAGTTTCCCTTTAAAAATCAGCTGGCTGGCCAGTGCTGTGTGAATCCCTTACTCTGCATACTTTGCAGATGCAAAGTTAAATCCTGGTGTGAATGACAACAATGCTGCAAGGAACTGAGTTTGCAAACACTGCTCGACCAGTTGTAATTGTTAAGTCTACTTCTATTTTTCTTGTTTTGAGTCCCTTGGATTAATACTGTGTTGAACTTGCACCTGCAGCCGCAGTCAAATAATGGTTTCCTTGCCTTCTAGTTCTATAATTTCTTCCCTAATGTGATGGAGTACCTCCCTGGTCTTCACAAGAGGGTGGTTAAAGATGGTGCTCAGATGATGGCTTTTGTGGCAGAGAGAGTGAAAAAGCACCAGGAAACCCTGGATCCCAACTCTCCTCGTGACTTCATTGACTGCTTCCTCATAAAAATGGAGAAGGTACTGTGAAACTGGGCAGTGGGTAGAGGGGTGGAGTGCATATGAGGAAAGAGAAATAGCAGGAGCTCCTACATATCTTTCCATAGTGTATAATTAAGGATACTGCTGTAGAAGAATAGATGTGGATCAATATTTAAAGGAATTTATATGTTTACAGACCTCAACTATGGGAGCAATTGTACATCAGGGTAGCTACATAGAGCCACCCTAGTAATGGGGGGGGGGGGGGGGTGAGAGCCTTTTCACCACTGCCTTTGGCTCCTAGCCTCTATTCAATTGCCCTCCCCTTGTTCCTTCTCACCCAGTACTTCCCTCACCCTTAATTGTCTTGTCTGTCTGTATTTTTAGATTGTAAGTTCTATTGAGCAGGGACTGTCTCTCTGTGTCAGAAGTTCAGCGCTGCGTGCGTCTGGTAGCGCTATACAAATGCTAATAATAATAATATTCTGTAGTGTCACTGGGCACCAGGTTCCATATTAGAGGAGGGTCCTACCACACAGCCTTGGGGCACCTAGATGGAGGCAGCTATTTATTGAATTGCCTCCTAACATCAGCTTGGAAAAGAGGCAGCTGAGGAGGGATATGATAGAGGTTTACAAAATCCTGAGTTATGTAGAGTTAGTAGATGTGAATCGATTTTTTTACTATTTCAAAAAGTACAAAGACTAGGATAAACTCCATGAAGTTACATATTAATATTTTTTAAAACAAATAGGAGAAAATATTTTTTCACAAAGTGAATAGTTAAGCTCTGGAACTTACTGCTACATGATGTGGTAGCATCAGTTAGCATATCTGGTTTTAAAAAAGGTTTGAGCAGGTTTCTGGAAAAAAAAAGTCCATAAACTGCCTTTAAGATAGACATATGGAAAGTCATTACTCATCCCTGGGATTGGTAGTATGGGATCTTGCTAGTCTTTGGGATTCTGCCAGGTTCTTGTGACCTGGATTGGCCACTGTTGGAAGCAGGATACTGGGCTAGATGGACCATTGGTCTGACCCAGTGTGGCTATTTTCATGTTATGTTTATGTTCTTATATCTAGTGCAATAAATGCAGGGCAGATGCTGTGCATATCCCCTGCACCTACCGCACAGACTTTGCATTCACTATACCTTAACTTTACAGTTAATATGTTGTAAATGCAAACATTAACCACACTTTTTGCAAAAACAGTCCTCGTTTTATTCTGGGTTTTGTTTCAGCATGCAGAAGCAAGAAAAGAAATTGTGCTGGATTGGTTCATTGCTTCATTTCAAATGTTCTTAATAACTGGGACATTATTTCAGATTGCTGTGTATCAAAGTATGGTAGCAAGCAATACCTGCTGAGATATAGTTGGCCTGATGGTTCAAAGTGCTTACTCATACAGCAGCAGATGCTATGCAGATAAGTGCCCCATCCATGTATTTTCAGTGGCAATATCTTCATAGTGTCACTTAAAATTCTTACAGACTAGCCCAGCATTATCTGGATAATGCTTGGATAGAATATGATTACCAAAGACTGTGGGATTTGATTTGGTGAATATCCTGGGTAGAATATGGGCATTCCACCTAACATTTGGCTTTTGGTGGTTTAATTTATGATAACAAAGAGAATGTCCTAAATCAAGGTCATTATTTTAGAAATATATCCCCATGTAAATAGGGGCATTGTGGATACACTTGTAAATACTGATTTCAGAAAACCACCATTTACAAATGGAGATCCACTCCATTTCAATTTTTCAAGGGGTGGAGCTAACACCTACATCTATATTTCCTGTTTTAAGAAATACATATATGTGCACAGGGAAAATGTTCACATCTTCAAAAGCACATATAGGTTTTACAAAGTGCTTGTTTTGGCTAGAGCTTTACACAAGGGATTAAGGCATTTATTCTTTCTAATTCTATGCAATTAAGTTTCTCCTCTGAAGTTAAACCATATTAAAAATGATTGTCTCATTACTTAATAGAGGGTGGCTGATGCCTGGAATGCCCACCTGAGGCAGGTGGAAGGATAAAACTGGTGACAAAATTTAAAAAGGCGTGGAATGAATTATATTAAAAACAATACTTAAAAGGCTGCATATGTATTTACATGTTGAGTGGTGAATAGATAGTGACTCAGGCTGTGAAGAACTAAGGCTAGTGCTGGGCAAGCTTGTAAAGTTTGGGTCCCATATATAGCAATCCAGTTTAGGCTGGGCTGGAGTGGCATTCTTTGGAAACTCCAGTAATTTGGATCATAAGGACAGTGCCAAGCAGACTTTTATAGTCTGTGTCCCACAAATGACCAAACTGATTTTGATAGGCTGGAGTGGGCCTCAATAAAAATTTCAATAGTTGGAACCTAAGGACAGGGCCAGGCAGACTTCTACAGTAAATGTCCCAGAAATGCCAAAGAGAGACAATGATCAAGTTTTTTTTTTAATATCACATTCATTGTTGGTTTAATCATGACTTGATAATGTGTGTGACTGTTGGGCAGACTGGATAGAGTATTCAGGTACTAATCTGCCATAATTTACTATGTTGCTATTTGTGTGGAATTTTTAAATGGGGCAACTACATGTGTAAGATCTGATTCCTTCACATGAAGCTGCCGAGTCGTTTCGGTTCCATATTTGTAAAATGGCTGCTTGCACTGCATGTTTACTCCTACAAGTCTTTCAGAAAGGCTGTACATCAACAGAGCCTTTTGATCTCTACTTTTGACATAAAAAGGGGCTCTAAACTACTTAGCTAAAATGGATAGTGACGTATATTCAGTACAGCTAACTCTTTGGATAGCATCAAATACACTTTTTAAATTGTTACTAGCTCCAGTTGTGCTGCATTATAGGAATATGATTCCTATCTTCTTCTCCATTACATTCTACAAAGATCTCGATAGACTTGTTACTTACTTTCTTTGGCTATGGCAAAGCTCCAACTATTGAAAGATCTTGGCAGGGTGAACCTGCCAAATTTTTATGACTATCATTGTGCCTATATCCTGCAACAGGGAATGTGAATGCCCAGGTTGGCTCTGACTGGAAAACACCTTGGTGGTTCCATTTTGTATATGTGATTTGGTTGATATGCATCTAGAACCTCATTTCCAGCGTAACCCTATCATGCATTGACGCAGAGAGCTCTTGCCGCTGTAGACCATAAATTTCAAATGCCACTGGCTAAAAATTTATGTGCCATTATATAGAAATCCTCTGTTTCACATTCATGGGAAACTGATGATATGAAAGGATTGGCTGAAACAAGGGATATACACATTGGCTGATATATTGAACAAGGATCAGCTCTCTCCTGTCCAGTCTCAGCTGAGTTATGTTATACAATGCTCACTATCATCTCTGACTACCTTGGGTAAGAAAGACAAGATTTAGTCCATCTGTGCCCAAATTTCTGCTTTAGGTCATGAGGCCTCTTGCTGGTATAAAGTAATTGCCAAATTGAAAATGCTTGTGCCAGTTAAGATGGGCAGCAGTAGGCAATCTGGGCCAGAGAAACTGGAATTGATTTCACAGAGGAACAATGATGCTACTTTTGGACTCATAGGGTTTATTGTTGTGTTTCAGCATCATTGCGACAATCTCTTTATTGGCTGGTGTGGACACATATTAAGCTTAATAAGGTGGATAAATCAGCAAGTACCTTATGCTGGTATTGTCGATCAGCCAATGGAACATTTGATCACTTGGTTTTTGAATGCCATATGGTACAAGCATTTTGGAAACAGATATGGAGCTTTATACAACAAGTTTTGGGAATACTGCTGCCTTTTACCTACGGAGGAATCTTGTTTAACATTTTTGAGGTGACCTGGCATTTCATGGATGATCAATATAAATTGCTATCCATTCTCACAGCCATAGCATTACAATCTGTTTTAAAAGTATGGAAAAATCTGTCACACCTAAGCTTCCATTTTTGGTGGAATACAGTATGCAAAATTTCTAAATATAAGGTACATATAATGGAGAAAAAAGGGGGTACAGAGCAATTTAAAAGGATCTGGCTCCTTTTACAGGAATTTGCTACATCTGCTACTAATGTTACTTTTGTTAGACGTGTTCTATGAACAAGGACTAGTATGCTTGTGAATGAATGTTCTTGTATGGCTGTTCTTTCCCCAGATGATCAGGATTGCTGGAGGGGAGGGGGGTGGAGGGGGATATTACTTCTATACATGATATGTATTATTTGTCCATCTTTGTCCCTGTTATATTGCATCGGTTGTGTAGCATTGTACTGATTGTATTTGCTGACAAAAAAATTAAACAAAAATGTTATTGAACTAAAAAAAAACCTGCTCTCCAGTGCCAGCTGAATATTGATAAGATTGTTTATATTTTTATATATTTTAACCTATTGTAATTTTCTTTATTCACTGATTATTCTACACTACTTTGGTGAATATCTTTGAAAGCTAAACAAACACAAACAAACTAAACATTGCATATCTACGGATAAATAAAATGTCTTGGCTGGTATTAAAAAACAAAACAAAAACCTGACCACATTTTTGAATACTAAGGTGATAGTGTTAAGCTTACTTGTACTTTATAGTTTTAAGGTAATTTAAGATTGATGTTCATGTTCAGCTATACTGGATGTTAACTAGATTAGGCACCAACATTTGAGTTCTTAAATTTGCAGTGCTCAGTCGTGCTGAAGTGCATGTTAAACCATAATAATATGGAGTAAGACCTCAGCTGCCAAACATCACAGCACAAGGCCTTCCTTCCTCTCCTTATTTTTGAAATATAACAAATAGCATGGGGATATGGAGGGGCATAATCGAACGTCGCCGGCCAAATAGATCGCCAGCGATCTATGTTGGTGGCAGCGCTACAGCTGGCCGGGACCGTATTATCGAAAAAGATGGCCGGCCATCTTTTTTGTCGATAATATGGTTTAGCCCGGCCAAATGCCGTGGAGTTCGCCGGGTTTGAGATGGCCGGGTTTGTTTTTCAGCGATAATGGAAAGTTATGTCGGCCATCTCAAACCCCGGCCAAATTCAAGGCATTTGGCCGTGGGAGGAGCCAGCATTTTTAGTGCACTGGCCCCCCTGACATGCCAGGACACCAACCAGCCACCCTAGGGGTCACAGTGGTGGACTTCAGAAAAGCTCCCTTACTTTGGGAGCTGAGCGCCCCAACCCCCCCCCCCCCCCCCCAAACCCACTACCCACAAATGTACTGCACCCACTAAAATTGCTCCAGGGACCTGCATACAGCCTCTAGGACTTATTGCTGCTGTATAACTTTGGCACACCAGTTCACACCTGAAGACTAATCTCTCTGAAAATGTCCTTTCTTGAAATAACCACGTTTACTCACAGTTAACTGCAGATCAGAGGTTGTGCCCCACTGGCAAAGACTCCCCTGGTACTAAGATTAGCAGTAGGTCAGAGCTGGCACAATGGTGTACAATGCCTTCTTTCAGCACCATTCAAGGTAAGAACTACGTTCTCTAACGTGGGTAACACAGGAAAGGGAACTAAAACTGGCTTACAAAAATGGCCACTACCGCATGGGCTACAACAGGAAACAAATCAGGGCACACTCTGACCCAGTTAGCAGGGGGGAAAAGCACCATGGGAGTAAAGCTCAGTACCCTACACCCACCACAATGCATTGCTAATGTGACTCTGCAGGGCACCTAACAGAAAAGGTGTCACACTCACCCCAGAGTCACATCGCAACCAGGGAAAGGCTGTCGGAGGATACAACACATTCTGCTGTGGGTGCGGCATTTGAAGCTGGCATATAGGCTGACAAAAAAGGTTTTTAGTTTTATTTTTTTAGTATGGAAGGGGGTTGGTGACCACTGAGGGAGTATGGGGAGGTCATCCCCCATTCCCTCCAGTGGTCATCTAGTCAGTTGGGGCACCTTTTTGAGGCTTGGTCGTGAAAATAAAAGGACCAAGTAAACCCGGCGAAATACTGCTTATCGCTGGGTTTTTTTTCCCATTATCGGCGAAAACCGGCCATCTGGTAGCCACGCCCATGTCCCGCCTTCGCTAATCTACCAACACGCCCCTTGAACTTTCGCCGGCGAAGCGATGGGAAAGCGGCGATGCTGTCAAAAATGCCGCTTTCGATTATACCGATTTCGCCACTTTTAAGAAATCGCCGGCCATCTCCTGATTTGTGTAGGAAGATGGCCGGCGATCACTTTCGATTATAAGCTGGATGGAGTAAACTCGGCCTAGGCATCTACTCAATAAAGATAAGTGAAGAACTATTCACCTCAGATATTAGTTATACACTGTTAATAGATACATGGTATTTTACTGAGGCAGCGCAAGATTTGTTATATTTGAAAAATAAGGAGAGGAAGGAAGGACTTGTGCTTGATATTTGGCAGCTGAGGTCTTGCTCCATATTATTATGGTTTAACATGCACTTCAGCACGGCTGAGCACTGCAAATTTAAAAGCTAAAAATGAACTAATGTATGGTTTGATATTCTGGTGTAATTGATAGAATTTATTAATAATAGACACCAGGTCATATTTAACTTTGATCCCTAATTGAGAAATTGACCAACATTTGAGTCCCAGCTATGTCTCTGATTATCCCTGAGTCAGTTCTATTTCTATCTTTGACAACGACTCTCCATTTTTATCCTCAGCCAGGTCACTTTCTCCTCCTTGTGGTCTAACTCAGAAGTTTACTAGAATCATTAACATTTTCTTTTGCTAAATATCTTCATTTTTGATTTTTGTTGTATATGTTAGGAAAAAGATAACCCCCAGAGTGAATTTTCCACAGAGGCCTTGGTAGTCAACACTTTTGACTTATTCTCAGCTGGGACAGAGACAGTCAGCACGACCCTAAGATACGGCCTCCTGATTCTTCTGAAACACCCAGAAGTAGAAGGTGAGAAAGAAAAAGGCAGGTGATGAAATGAAAAGGAAAAATTTGAATGCTAAAGTTTCTGCCCAGATGGGGTTTCTTCCACAGTTAAGGATCTGATAAGCACAGAGGATCACCAGAACTTTTAGTAAAGGAACAGTGCTGGGCAGACCTTTATGGTCTGTGCCCTGATGAGAAAGGCAGGGACAAATCAAACTCAGGTATACATATAAAGTATTACATACCATGTAAAATGAGTTTATCTTGTTTGGCAGACTGGATGGACCGTTCAGGTCTTTATCTGCCGTCGTTTACTATGAAGATGGCAGAGAAGGATAAACAGTGAGCAGAGGCAGAACTGAAGATCAAGTAGGAAGTAGAACCTACAATACCACATCAGAAAAAGAAAATGAGAAGGGAAGGGAAGGGGAAAAAAAAAAGAGCTGTCACTATCTGAATATACTTATCTATATATATAAAACTCACCCTCAACGTTCTATTTGCACTGATGTCACTGAAGCCAGGTTCATAAGTTCGAAGCTCTGAAGCCACACAAAATCACAGTCTGTGGGACCCGCCCTTGCGTCAAACGTTATGACATTGAGGGCAGAGGCGGAGCACATTCTCAGCTCCAAGTTCCGTTGTACTGCACTGTAGCTCTCGCACGGAGGCTGCAGGGGGGCCGGCGACACACGGAGACACAAAGGGACGGAGGGGAGCCTTGCTAGCACCCGTTTCATTCCGATTTGAAACGGGCCTTCGTTACTAGTGTTCCCATATTAAGAGCCAGATTTGATTAAAAGCACATGAAGACCAATTCTGTAAACTAGTGCTCATGTTTACAAATGTGATGTGCATACAAATGTCAATATTCTGTCTAAGCACTTTTCTGCAAATACCTACTAACTTATATAGTGCAAATTTATAAGTGGAGTGTACACAGGGGCAGAGCATGTGCAGGATAAAAGCAGGGTTCTCATTTATGCACATAACGTGTTTTATTTTATTCAAAAAATTCTATTCCACCCAATTTGAAATTCATGGCGGATTACAATCTGCACATATAAAGTGAAAAAAATAACATCCCATTACACTATTTTAAAATAACAGAATAAAACAATACAAATTTAGAAGACAACACACTAAACAAACAAAGTACAAATTTAAAAAGACATCATACTAAGCAGATATAAACTAAGAACAAATTACAACACATTGTAGCATCAACCCTGCTGTCATCTACACTTAGAATCCATACAGTTCAGACCAATTATCTAGAGGAGATGTTACTCTACCTTTATTGATGAAAAGGCCTGCCTAATTAAATATGCCTTTAGCTGTTACCAAAATGATAGTATTGATCCAGTTTACAGAGTTCATCAGGTAGAGAGTTCCATAATTGTGTATCTGTTACTCAGAAGGTAATAGATCTCACATCAAGTATGCTCATGAAATGAAAAGATGGCATATGCAATGAAATTTTTTCATTGATCTCAGTATTCTTGAAAGATGATAGATCTTCAGTGTTGTGGCTATGATTAAAGGAGCTTCACTGTGTAGAGTCTTGTGTATTAACTACAGAGCCTAACCTGAATCCTTCAGGCAAATGAAAGCCGGCATTGTATATCCGGGAATAACGCTGGAGTTGGGATGGAGACACAAGTTATCCAGCAATTTACCACTCTATCCAAATATTCCGCAACAGCCACTATCCAGAGACTGCTGCAGAGTATCCGGATTTTTGTTGTTGCTGATATTTTGCCCATAGTAACTGGTGTTTAAAAACAAAAGATCACTGCCTTGGCCACAGTATTAGGGGTACAGTTTTTGAAGCTAAGCTACACCTTGTCTTGAATCTTGGAAGCTCTTTAAAATTTGGCAAATGCAGACCAACCGCTTTATAAAAGTATCCAGTCCTACCTCCTCTAATTGTATATTTCATCTTCCTGTTGGAACATAGTACATACAGTATTTGACATAAAATTCATTGATTTAGATTTCTTCACTATGAGTAGAGTTTTTGCTTAAAAACTATAATCAAAGATTTGGAAAAGCCATCTTTTCCTCCCGTGACCTAAACATGCTGCCTCTCCCCCCAAGTATTTGCAGCTACACTGTTGGAGGGCAGATTTCACATAGCCTCTTAACATAAACTACTTGTGTAATTCAGTCTGAAAATCATCCTGTGTTATATCTAAGCAAACCATCTCTGCTAACGTTCAGGGGTTTCCAGTGGTGTTTGCTGTCCTGATTCGTGTCTTTTAGTCTCCTGTTTTGTACTTTTGATTTTTCCTGTTGCGTGATCCTCACAAGGAAGTTACTTCCAGAATCTCCATAGGAGGTGCAGAGTCACAGTTCATAAACCCTGCTATATATGATTCCATTGTCATACTCTGCATTTAATTTAACATAAAACAGATTCTCTCTCTCTCCTCTCTGCCCAGTGTAGCTGTAATCAAGTTTACATATTTATCTATTCACTTCACAGCAAAACTCCATGAGGAGATCGACCGTGTTATTGGACGAAACCGTTGCCCCTCTATCGAGGACAGAAATGAGATGCCATACACTGAGGCTGTGATTCACGAGATCCAGCGGTTCATAGACATCATCCCACTGGCTGTACCTCATGCTGTAACTCGAGATATCAAGTTCAGGGAATATGTTATTCCCAAGGTAAAAGTATCACTTGGGGAAATATTCACTGATTCAGCCACCTGGCTGCTGTATGAACAGATGACTTATCTGCTTATCTTTCCTGTCCAATATTCACCCTCTTTATTCATTCCAGTAGGACTGCAGAATATGCAAGTAATAAAGTTAAATAGATAACATCCTTTGACATAAGGACTCCCATTTGTGCTGGTTTTGGTTAGCCTATATCATCAGTATCTTTTAGCCCCACCCCTAGAATACCCCTTGCCCCTTTTAATATGTTTAATCCAGTTCAGAAAGAATGGATCCTCAGAAGCTTAGCGGAGTTTGGGTGGCAGCACCGGTGGTTGGGAGGCGGGGCTAGTGGTTGGGAGAGGGGGCTAGTACTGGGCAGACCTCTACGGTCTGTGCCCTGAAAATGGTAGATACAAATCAAGGTCAGGTATACATATAAAGTAGCACATATGAGTTTATCTTGCTGGACAGACTGGGTGGACAGTACAAGTCTTTTTCTGCCATCACCTACTATGTTACTATGTTAATCTTCTATGGATAACTATTAGTTATATGGTCTGCATCAGGAGTCTAAAATTCAAAACAGATTAAATACATACAATATAAATAAATAAACTGACACAATATTTAATAAACTAGTTAAACAGGCCCATTTCTCACACAAATGAAACGGGCGCTAGCAAGGTTATCCTCCGAGTTCCAGCTTGGCCCCCTCCCTCCCCCTTCTCATCTGAGTTCCAGACCTCCCTCCCTCTCCTCTGAGTTCCAGGCTGTCCTCTCCTCTGAGTTCCAGGCCTCCCTCCCTCCCTCTCTCTCCTCCGAGTTCCAGGCCCCCTCTCCTCCGAGTTTCAGACCCCCTCCCTCCCTCCCCCTCCCTCCTAGTTCCTGCCCCCCTCTTCTCCCTCTCATCCAAGTTTCTGGCCCCCTCCCTGTCCTCCGAGTTCCAGGCCCCTCTCTCCTCTGAGTTCCATGCCCCCGCCCTCCCTCCCTCCCTCCCTCTCTTCCGAGTTCCATTCCTTCCTCCCTCCCTCCCTCCCATGCCCCTGCCCTCCCTCCCTCTCCTCCAAGTTCCATACCCCTCCCTCTCTCCCTCTCCTTCCCTCCGAGTTCCAGGCCCCTTTCCCCTCCGAGTTCCAGACCCCCGCGCCTCCCTCCCTCTCTCTCCCCTCCAAGTGGCAGCCCGACCTGCGTTGCCTCTGGTTCCGAGGCAGAGCTGAGAGAGAAGGGAAGGTAGATTGAAGTGCCATGCCTGCTCACCTTTCACTGCTGCCGCCGGACCCTGAGGTAAGAACTTTTTAATTCTGGGTGGCACACAGGAAGGTGAGGGGCAGGCAGAGGACTGGGAGAAGAGGGCGGGCAACGCAGGTCAGGCTGCCACTCGGAGGGGAGAGAGAGAGAGGGAGGGAGACGTGGGGGTCTGGAATTTGGAGGAGAGGGGGGCATGGAACTTGGAGGGGAGGGGAGGGGATGAGAGGAAGGGAGGGAGGGGGGCCTGGAACTCGGAGGACAGGGGGGAGAGAGGGGGCGATTCTCACGCGATTCTATCCTCACCTCTAACGTTCTGTGGCTGGCTGGTGCTGGTTTCACTTCACTCTCACTGATCCACCCTCTGATGTCATCATGTTTAGATGTGAGGGCGGACCAATGGGAATTGTGTTACGAACCCAGGCATCCAGACATAGAACGTTGGAGGTGCAAATTATTATATTGGATAGGTTAGTCAAATACCACAATAGAAAGCTGTATAAAACCATAAATAGAAATACATTTAGCAATTATAATCAATTGGAGCAAATAAAAAAGGACAAAAGAGGGAAGACAACAGTAAATCCAAATAAAACTGTAAACCTTGGTCTGGGACATTTCATAGTTAATACTTAAAAACAGAAAAAATATATTGTAATATAGACAAATGTGGCTACACAGAAGTAAACCCAAATTAAACAATAAAAAGAGGTTTAAGGCCCTGCATAGTTAATACTTGAAAACATCAAAAATATATACTCCCCTCGCAATGTTAAGGCTCAATTCTGTGGATCTAAGGTCTGGATTTATCCAGACGTAACTAAAATAACACAACAAAAAAGAAAAGCATTTCTTGCTTTGAAGCAGAAGACAATTGATATTGGTGGAACTTTCTTCTTGGCATATCCATCTAAATGTGTAGTTAAGTTAGGTCAGAACAAATATACTTTCTTTTCACCGGAACAACTGAAATCGTTTCTAGATATGAAACAGTTGAATTAATATAATAACCTGGAGCAAAAAAAAAAAAAATTATATATATATATATACTCCCCTGTTTACTAAACCACGCAGCAATGCCGACACAGCCCATTCAAAGTGAATGGCTTGTGTCAGTTTTAGCACCATGATCATCATGTTGATAGTATGTTTTACATATCCCTTTAAATTCCCGCCTTTTTGCATCCATATTCATTTGTTTTTTGCTAGTGAATACCCATTCATATTTCACTGTGGGCTACGATTTAGAATAATGAAGGTAAGGGGCCTCATTGTATTCTTTATGTTTATTTATAATGTTATTAGTATCTTTATAGGCTCCTAACCGCTACTCATTTGCCCTCCTCCTCCCCTTTACCCTTTGCCCTTCCTCTTTACCCTGTAATTCCCTTGCCCGTAATGTCTTGTCTGTCTGTTTTACCTAGATTGTAAGCTCTTTGAGCAGGGACCGTCTCTCTATGTCAAATGTTCAGCGCTGCGTGCGTCTGGTAGCACTATATAAATGCTATTAGTAGTAGTAGTATCTGTGTTTACACACGATTGATTACTTCTTTCAATGGTGGTTTGGGAGCATTTTCACGCCATTTGCTGAAAATACACTGAGTTCAGTTCTACATCACCAGTAAATTCCCATCACTAAGTACTTTTGCTTTTATTTTTCTACATTTGTCTCCTTATGATAAGCTGTACTATTTTTTGACCCATTATAGGCTTTTGATCTTAATTTGGAAGTTAGAATTTTCTCTACATCCTACAAAAGGTGCATACATTTTTTATAAGTAGCTGTCCCTTGGTTCTTATTTATAGTGGAAGGTTATTACAATTTTTTGAGTGCTTTCTAATATTTTTCATATTGTTTATGTGTGTATGTCTCAGATATTTTTAGATTCTTATTAATGTTTAGTGTCTGCCAATATTACAACATATTTTTATGTTTTTTTCAAAAATATTTTTAAGTACTAACTATGCAGCCTCTGTTTATTTGGGGTTTATTTCTCTGCACCCTCATTTGTCCATATTACAATATATTTTTTTATGTTTTTAAGTACTATGAAGTGTCCCAGACCAGGGTTCATAGTTTTATTTGGGTTTACTTTTGTGCTCCCCATTTGTCCTTCTTTTATTCGCTCTAATTGATTCAGGAGTCCTTTTACTAAGCCGTAGTAGAATGTGACCTGCGGCATGTTTTGGAAGTGTGCCGGCCAGTTTTTCCGTGTTTGCAAAAAAGAGCTTTTTTTAATGGGATGGGAAAAGGGCATGCGGTAAAACTGAAATCAGCGCACATCTAAAACTGGACTGAGCCCTTAATGCCACCCATTGATCTAGTGGTAAGGGCTCACGTGCTACATGTGTGGTGACCAGTCGGCATGTGCCAACTGATGATTACCGCAGGAAACGGCAAGTGTGGGAGTAAATGAATAAATAATTCAGTCATTATGGGCATGTGCGAAATCTAAAATTAGTGCCGGGGGTGTGGGGGTGTTGTTGTTGCCTTGGGGTAGTATCTTTGGGCACGTGCTGCATGCGTGTAAGGCCTAACACACCTTTGTAAAAATGCCTGTATAATTACCAAGGGGGTCGATATTTAAAATGGCACTTAACTGACTATCAGTCACTGAATATTGCTGGTCAGCAGCTTAAAGATATCTGCTTATATCGTGTGATATAACTGGCTATCCAACGATTTTCACCACTGAGCCGGCTGAGATTGGTGGTCATATTTGGCTGCCACAATAGCTGAAATAACTTTGACCAGTCTGACTTTAATGGATCCTCAGGAGCTTAGTCAAGATCGGGAGGCGGGGCTGGTGGTTGGGAGGCGGGGATAGGGCTGGGCAAACTTATACGGTCTGTACCAGAGCCGGTGGTGGGAAGCGGGACTGGTGGTTGGGAGGTGGGGATAGTGCTGGACAGACTTGTACGGTCTGTGCCAGAGCCAGTGGTTGGGAGGCAGGGCTGGTGGTGGGGCGGTGAGGATAGTGCTGGGCAGACTTATACGGTCTGTGCCTGTGCCAGAGCCGGTGGTTGGGAGGTGGGGCTGGTGGTTGGGAGGCGGGGATAGTGCGGGGCAGACTTATACGGTCTGTGCCCTGAAGAGCACAGGTACAAATCAAAGTAGCAGCAAATATGAGTTATCTTGTTGGGCAGACTGGATGGACCGTGCAGGTCTTTTTCTGCCGTCATCTACTATGTTACTATGTTACTATGTAACCAGCCAGTGCCGAATATCAGCTTAGCCAGTTAAAGTCGGACCAACCAAAGTGAAACCGGATATTCAATGCCAGTCATCGGAAACATCCCAGCATTGACTATCTAGGTTCAGCCTGGCTATCTCCCTTGGACTGAAAATCGAGGGGTAAGCATATTTATGGTTTTATATAGCTTTCTATTGTGCTATTTGTGTATTTATTTGTATAAGTTTTTACCATGCCTGTTTATTTTTAGTATTGTATATATTTTACATTTTCTGACTTTTAAACTCCTGATGCAGGCCATATAGGTCAAAACATGACTCGTGTCAAGTCTTGGATGAGTTTGAATAAACTTGCTCCTGTGAACATCATCGAGTCTCCAATCCTGTTATGCTGTGTGTGGTGTGTCAGCTAGATCCATTGACAGATTATTTCAGAGTCTTATTATTAGAACTCAAAAACAGCAAAACAGCAAGTCGATTAATTTTTTTCATTTTATCATTCACCTGTTTTAACTAGTTTTACCTTTTTTCAACATTTTGTCTATTAGAGCTATATGTGGCTCCTCCCACTTACTCCTACAATGTTATCAATGCCTGTATTAATCTTTCTTTCTAAATTCTGTTGACTGACAGCTGCTTCCTCATTTTAAAGGATCTGATTTTTTTCTTCTAGGGTACCACAATATATCCCATGCTGAGCTCAGTCCTGTCTGACCCTAAACTGTTTCCGAACCCAGAATCTTTTGATCCCAACCACTTTTTGGATGCCAATGGTTGCTTTAAAAGGAATGATGCCTTCATGCCATTCTCTGCAGGTATCACCACGCATTTTTTTTCATATCATTGTTTTATAGATGCATAACTTTCTTATACATGTTGTTCTCCTCAGGTATCACTACATACTTTTAACCAAGATTTATTTTACCCCACATGGATTTGGAATTCCCTGCTTTACCATACACCAATACATGCAACCAAGGTAGACCCAGGACTGGGTAAGCTTTTCCTGGAAAATGAAACCATCTGGTGGTCTTACATATGTTAATGGCAATTTTCACTAAAATTCATAACCGCAAAGTAGAACTCAAACTAGAAAAGGGGGAATGAATGCTTCCACAGCCATCAAACAAACAAGCACAAAGTGAAAAGAAACAGAAAGTTCCAAGACCTCCAGTAGACCAATTTTGACTCACATGCTGTGCTACTGTTATTATCGCTAGCATTAAGTTTACTTTTCTTATTGTTTTTGTACTGATGCATAGTGATTTGTTTTGTTTTGTTACATTTGTACCCTGTGCTTTCCCACTCATGGCAGGCTCAATGCGGCTTACATGGGGCAATGGAGGGTTAAGTGACTTGCCCAGAGTCACAAGGAGCTGCCTGTGCCAAATTGAACTCAGTTCCTCAGTTCCCCAGGACCAAAGTCCAACACTCTAACCACTAGGCCACTCCTCCACTGTTGCTACTATTTGAGATTCTACATGGAATGTTGCTATTCCACTAGCAACATTCCATGTAGAAGTCGGCCCTTGCAGATCACCAATGTGGCCGCGCAGGCTTCTGCTTCTGTGAGTCTGACGTCCTGCACGTACGTGCAGGATGTCAGACTCACAGAAACAGAAGCCTGCGCAGCCTTCTACATGGAATGTTGCTAGTGGAATAGCAACATTCCATGTAGAATCTCCAATAGTATCTATTTTATTTTTGTTACATTTGTATCCTGCGCTTTCCCACTCATGGTAGGCTCAATGCGGCTTACATATACAGGTACTTATTTGTACCTGGGGCAATGGAGGGTTAAGTGACTTGCCCAGAGTCACAAGGAGCTGCAGTGGGAATCAAACCCAGTTCCCCAGCATCAAAGTCTGCTGCACTAACCACTAGGCTACGCCTCCACTAGAAACATTCCATGTAGAAGTCAGCCCTTGCAGATCACCAATGTGGCCGCGCAGGCTTCTGCTTCTGTGAGTCTGACGTCCTGCAGGATGTCAGACTCACAGAAACAGAAGCCTGCACAGCCTTCTACATGGAATGTTGCTAGTGGAATAGCAACATTCCATGTAGAATCTCCAATAGTAGCAGCATTCCATCTAGAATCTCCAATAGTATCTATTTTATTTTTGTTACATTTGTACCCTGCGCTTTCCCACTCATGGCAGGCTCAATGCGGCTTACATGGGGCAATGGAGGGTTAAGTGACTTGCCCAGAGTCACAAGGAGCTGCCTGTGCCTGAAGTGGGAATTAAACTCAGTTCCTCAGTTCCCCAGGACCAAAGTCCACCACCCTAACCACTAGGCCACTCCTAGACCCCTGAGGAAGGCTTATTGCTGGAAACATAGTCCGTGCTGGTTCTGGACTGTTTATGCTACCTTTATTGATGAATAAAACTTGTTTATATTTGGAAGATATTAGACTTCTGGATTTTTTGGAACTTTTTGTTTCCTTCTGCGGTTGCTGGTTTGTTTAACAGCAAAGTATGCCAATACCTTTATAGCTATTCCCGTTGTTTATAGCCCACTAATATCCTTTTGGAATCGGGTTACAGAATTGACACATATAAAATTCAAATCCAAACACTGAATGATTGCTCAAATAATTCTGTTTTCAAAACCTTCCTAAATAATGTGTAATCCATTATTGCATGATGTTATAAGGAAAGCGAATTCCACAGTTTAGTTGACAAATAACTAAATGTAGTATCAAAATAGAGTTTAAATCAAATCTTACTAACTGCTGGAAATGCTAAATCTAGTACATAATGTTTGCATTTAGAATATGATAAATTTGGATAGGAAATCCAGGAAATATAATCTAATGGGCACCTGCCATAAAACATCTTCTGAACCAGACAAATCAGCTTAAAATCTGTTTTGGCAATCACCAGCAACCAATGCAACTGCCTAAGCAATGGTGTCAGATGATTGCTCCTTTTTTTTTTTTTTACTAAAAATTAATTGTTCTGCACTACTCTGTAACATTTGGAGTCTCCTCAAATAGATCTGATTCATCCCTGCATACAGGGAATTGCATAATCCAACTCTGACAAAATCACGGACTGCACCAACATTCTGTATTGAATTGGGAAAAAATTTTATTTGTTACATTTGTACCCCACATTTTCCCACCTATTTGCAGGCTCAATGTGGCTTACATAGTACCGTCAAAGGCGTTCGCCAAGTCGGTTGATAACAAATACAATACAAATACAAGGTTATATAGTGATCGAGTGAGGTCGTTGTTAAGGGTCGAAAGGAATGAAGATTGTATGTTGTCCAGTACGATCATTGGTCATGCTGTGTTGCTTGGTGTAGGGTTTTACGTTGGATCGTTGGGGTAGGCCTTTTTGAAGAGGTTGGTTTTTAGTGATTTCCTGAAGTTTAGGTGGTCATGGATTGTTTTCACAGCTTTTGGGAGTCCATTCCATAGTTGTGCATTTATGTAGGAGAAGCTGGATATGTAAGTTGTTTTGTATTTTAGTCCTTTACAGTTTGGGTAATGTAGGTTTAGGTATGATCGTGATGATCTGATTCTGTTTCTTATTGGTAGATCTATAAGGTCTATCATGTATCCTGGGACTACTCCATGTATAATTTTGTGGACCAGAGTGCAGATTTTGAAGATGATCCGTTCTTTGATTGGAAGCCAATGCAGCTTTCCTCTGTTGGGGTTTGGCACTTTCGAATCAGGTTTTACTATATATCAGTCTGGCTGCTGTGTTCTGGGCAGTCTGGAGTTTTTTTGTGAGTTGTTCTTTACATCCCGCATAAATTCCATTGCATTAATCTGCATGACTTAGGACCATTGATTGTATTAGGTTTTGAAAAGTTTCCCTTTGGAAGAAAGGTTTTACTCGTTTGAGTTTCCACATTGAGTAGAACATTTTCTTTATTTCAGAGTTTACTTGTCTCTCGAGAGTAAGGTTCCGGTCGAGTGTGACACCGAGTATTTGTAGGCTGTCTGAGGTAGGGAGGGTGTGTCCTGGGGTTTTTATGGTTGTGGGTTTGTACTTGTTATGTTGAGAGGAGAGGATGAGGCAGTGTGCTTTTTCATTGTTCAATTTCAGTTGGAATGAGTTTGCCCAGGAGTCCAGGATGTTCAGGCCATCATTGATTTCATTGGTTATTTCTGTCATTTCTGAAGGGAATGTAGATTGTAACATCATCTGCATAGATGAACAGGTTGAGGCCTCGATTGGATAAGGACTTTGCCAGTGGGATCATCATCATGTTGAAGAGTATTGGTGATAGTGATGATCCTGGAGGTACTCCGCAGGCTGCTTTCCACAGTGGTGATATGTTTGAGTTTGATTTTACTTGATATGTTCTGGTGGTTAGAAAACCTTTGAACCAGTCAAGTACATTTCCATCAATCCCGAAGTGGCCAAGGAGCCTTAGTAATATGTTGTGGTTTACCATGTTGAATGCGCTCGACATGTCGAACTGGAGGAGAAGTATGCTTTTACCTGTGGCTATTTCCAACTTGAATTTGGCCAAGAGGGTGACTAGGATGGCTTTGGTACTATGGTGAGAGCGGAATCCTGATTGTGAATTGTGTAGTATTGAGAACTTGTCCAAGTATTCCGTAAGCTGTTTGGTCACTAAACTCTCCATCAGTTTTACTACTAGTGGGATAGATGCAACTGGGCGGTAGTTGGTGAGATAGTTTATGCTTTTCTTGGTGTCTTTTGGTATTGGGGTGAGTAGGATGTTGCCATATTTCTCGGGGAAAAGACCTTGTTGTAGCATGAAGTTTATGTGGGATGTGAGGTCTGCTATGAAGTGGTCGAGGCGGCTTTAAGTAGATGACTGGGGCGTGTATCCAGTTTGCAGTGGGTGTTGGTGAACCTATGAGTCGCTTGTGTAACTGATTCGGTGTTGAGGAGATTAAATGTTGTCCAAATACGGTCAGCTGGGTATCCATCAGGGATTAGGTCCAGATCGTTGAAGAAGTTTTCGATGTCGGTGTTGTGATGGGGAAGTGTACTATGTAATTTTATTATTTTTAAATTAAAGTAATTAGCAGGTTTGTCTGCGGGTGGGATGTCTGTATTGGTTTTGGTGATAGGAGTGGTGTCTAGTAGCTTATTTACGAGTTGAAATAGTTTCTTCAGATCTTTGTAATCCGGTCCTAGTTTGGTTTTGTAATAGGACCTTTTGGTTTGTCTTATTGTATATTTGTATTTTCTATGTATTTGTTTCCATGCATTGAGTGTATGTTCATCTTTTATTTTTTTCCATGATCGTTCAAGTTTCCTGGATTGTGTTTTGAGTTTTATTAGTTCATCATTCAACCATGGTATCATGGTATTGTGAAGAGCATATTGTTTTACTTAAATTATCTAGTTGTTTTTTTAATGCTAATTGTGTATCCAACATAAAACCCAACACTCTAGACGGTTTCTCAAAGGCCAAGTTCTCCCCTATACTAAGAACCACATTTTGTGGAATTTTAGCCAAAGAGATATAAAAAAAGATTTAGCATAATTAGAAAAGGTTCAAAGAAGAGTTACTAAAATGAAAAAGGGGATGGAACTCCTCTCGTATGAGGAAAGGCTAAAGAAGTTAGGGCTCCTCAGCTTGAAAAAGAGACAGATGAGGGGAGAAATGATTGAGGTCTACAAAATCCTGAGTGGTGTAAAACGAATAGAAGTAAATCAATTTTTTTACTCTTATTCCAAAAGTACAAAGACTAGGGGACACTCAAGGAAGTTACATGGAAATACTTATAAAACAAATAAGAGGAAATATTTTTTCACTCACTGAATAGTTAAGCTCTGCAACTCTTTGCCAGAAGAGGTAGTAACAGCGATTAGCGTATCTGGGTTTAAAACATATTTGTACAAATTCCTGGAGGAAAAATCCATAGTCTGCTATTCAGACAGACATTGGAAGCAACTGCTTGCCCTGGGATTTGTAGTATGGAGTGTTGCCATGATTTGGGTTTCTGCCAGGTACTTGTGACCTGGCTTGGCCACTGTTTCGAAAACAGGATGCTGGGCTAGATGGACTATTGGTCTGACTCAGTATGGGTACTCTTATGTAGCATTCCTAACTCAAATTCATCTTGCCCAACATATTGTCTTTAGTAAATACCAGCTTAGCATCCGGTCAAGTCTCACCCATTTGGAAATTTGCCATAGTACATCCTATCTTGAAAAAAACCTTCTTTACATCCACAAGTTCCAGTTAACTACCGCCCAGTTTCTAAACTTTCCTTCCTGTCAAAGGTCTTAGAGAAAACTGTATTCACCCATGCTTTCCCCTTCATTGAATAATCCCTTGCTCTTCATACCAGACAGTAAAGTACACACTTTAGTACAGAAACAGTAGTGAAATCTACTCCCATCTGCACAATCACCAAGTTGTACTTGCTGTCTCTTTAGAACTTTCCACCACTTTCCATTTAGTTAATCATTCACTATTTCTCTCATCTCTTTTCTCTTGGTTTTGCTGGAAATGTGCTAGCATGGTTCACCTCTTTTCTCTCCGACTGTTTGATATGTCAAGCGATACTTCAACCACACACTTTTCACTCTCTCATTCTTTCCCTTCTAATTACTAAAATAGACTATTGCAATGTCATTTATCTAGGCTATCCCCATTGTCAAATATAAAAACTACAATTTGTTTAAAACACATCCATTAGATTGCTTTGCCATGCCCGCCATTTTGACCATGTCTCACATAAATACATAAGCATCGCCATACTGGGACAGACCAAGGGTCCATCGAGCCCAGCACCCTGTCACCGATAGCGGCCAAAAGAACAAGCAATTTGTCCCGCTCATCCTAGAAATACTGTATTCCCTCATCCATTCAATAACATTCTATGGCTTTTTCCTCCGGTCAGCCATCCAACCCTTTTTTGAAGTCCGCTAAGTTAACCACCTTAACCACCTTTTCCAGTAGTGAATTCCAGAGTTTAACTACACGTTGAGTGAAGAAAAATTTCCTCTAATTCGTTTTAAATTTACCACACTGCAGCTTCATTGCATGCCCCCTTGTCCTAGTAATTTTGGAAAGGGTAAACAGACGCTCCACATCGACCCATTCCATTCCACTCATTATCTTAATGGCTCCCATCACTTTCAAGACCTTTACACTTGCCTTCAAATCACTCAGAATAAGTCTCCCCTTTCTTTTGTCTTCACTCAGAATTCCCTACTCTCCTGCCCGTATGTTATGATCCTTAAATTACCATCACCTGGTAGTACCCAGCCCTAGGCAGGATCAGCTAGAATCAACTAGACACCGGGCTTTCTTTTTCGCAGCCCCTTTTCTCTGGAACTCACTACTCCTTCATATTAGAGCTGAATTATCATTTAAGAAATTTAAAGTTGAGCTGAAAATCTGGCTGTTTCATGTTGCATATGCCCCCCTCATAGGCTGATTGCGATCATGCTCTAGGAGTGTTACCTTGGTGTTTGCCATTTTACCCCTTCCTGACTTGGTCCTTTTCACTTTTCCCCTTATTGTTTGTTTTGCTGTGTTCTGCTGTACGAGTAAACATTTTCCATCTTTTCTGTTATAAATTGTAGTTCCTTTCCTGCTCTGTTTGTTTTTTATTGTAAACTGCTTTGAACTGCATGTTAGCAAAGGTGGTTTATCAAATATAAATAAACTATAAACTATCTACAGTTCTTACTATTTTCTTCTTTGATGTACAGGTAGACGAATCTGCATTGGCGAAGGTCTGGCCCGTATGGAGATCTTCCTGTTTATCACCACCATCCTGCAAAATTTTGACTTAAAGTCTGTTGTCGACCTAAAGGAAATTGACCTGAACCCTGAAATGAGTGGCATTACAAGAGTGCCACGCCGTTACAGCCTCCGTCTCCTCGCTCGCTAAGGTGGTCACCGGAATCTTACAGAAATATATGAAGGCTCAGCTATGCTAAAACATAGGCTGCCAATATTCAGCACTATTTAACTGGCCAGGAAAGGAGATAGCTGGTTAGTGCCCACTGAATATTTGCATGAGATAGACAGCTTTCCACTAATATTCAGCACATAACTGACTAGGTTTGGTGGCCAAATTGGGCTGCCAAAATAGTAGGCCTATCTTTGGCTAGATTCAACTTAATCGGCCATGGCTGAATATTGACTCGGCTGGTTGAGTTGAATGTAGCCAAAAATAAACCAGATATTCAATGCTGGTCACTGGAAATGGCCCGGCATTGAATATCTGGCCTCAGCTCCAACTGCAGGAAGCAGCCTGGCAAACTCCCATGTCTTAATATTGACCCCCCAAATCTCTGGCATGTAAAGCACTGTTATGCTACACCACTTTGCTCCTGGATGCCACATAGCTATATAGTTGGTAAAATCAACAGCAGACAAGATGTATCCAGACCAGTCTTCTGAATGTACAGCAGCTCTTTCTATGTGTTAACCTGAGGAGGAGGAGGAAGGAGAGGTGAAAAAAAGGCTTATAGTTCTATGGGGGGGAGGGAATAATTCCTTTTTGACCCTAACTATGTCAGTCACCTAAAGTCCCTCTCTAGGTCAACATTTCTTCTACTGTAACATATCAACACTGCAGCAAATCCTCTCTTACTACTTTGTATTACAGTCGGCTCAAGATGTAAAGCAAAAATGGTTGGCAATCAGGGTGTCATGCTCAGTTTGAAGGTCAAAAATATTTCTCAAAAGTAATACTGTTACAATGCATGCAAGGAAACTTACAATGCTTTGAATTAACTTTTAAATATTTTCTTTTAGTAATAGAAATCAGTCTTTCGTTAACAGAGGAAAAATGATTGCAAATATATAACAAAGGTTCTTGTCTCTTGTACAAGCAAATAAAATGTTAACACCTGTGTGTCAAGCAATAGAACAATTTTTTCCTAGGAGTAACTGCTAGACAAGTACTCTCTCCTCCTTTTAAAAGTAATAGCTTTTCATTTGACTTTCTTTGAGATTGCTTCTAACTTTTCAGCATTCTGGTTTTTTTTTCTCTGTATCTTTGTTTTCCCGTTATTTCCCTTCATATTTTTTAAAATATTTTTTGTGTGCACACAAAGTTTTAAGTTTCTTACTTAATTCTTGATTCCCAGAGAAACTCTCTTGCGGAGACTTGTAGATGTCGCTGAGACAGGGTTTGGAGTATCCTTGCACTGTCAAACTTTCCCTCTGGTTTCTGCTGCAGAGATGCTGTTCACCAACTGTCCTGTTTGTATATAAGAGAACGTTAGAGTAGCCACATTGGGTCAGACCAGTGGTCCATCTAACCCAGTATCCTGTTTCCAACAGTGGCCAATCCAGGTCATAAGTACCTGGCAGAAACTCAAATCATGACAACATTCCATTCTACAAATCCTAGGGCAAGCAGTTGCTTCCCCATGTCTGTCTCAATAGCGGACTATGGACTTTTCTTCCAGGAACTTATCCAAACCTTTTTTAAACCCAGATACTCTAACCACTGTTACTACATCCTCCAGCAAAGTGTTCCAGAGCTTAACTATTCATTAAGTGAAAAAATATTTCCTCCTATTTGTTTTAAATGGATTTCCACGTATCTTCCTTGAGTGTCCCCTGGTCTTTGTACTTTTGGAATGAGTAAAAAATCAATTTACTTTTACTCATTCTAAACCACTCAGGATTTTGTAGACTTCAATCATATCTCCCCTCATCCATCTCTTTTCCAAGCTGAAGAGCCCTAACTTCTTTAGCCTTTCCTCTTATGAGAGGAGTTTCATCACCTTTATCACTTTGGTTGCTCTCCTTTGAACCTTTTCTAATTCTACTATATCTTTTTTGAGATACAGCGACCAGAACTGAATGCAGTACTTGAAGTGAGGTTGCACCATGGAGCGACACATAGGCATTATAGTATTTTCTGTTTTATTCTCCATCCCTTTCCTATTAATCCTTAGCATCCTGTTAGCTTTTTTGGCCTCCGCAGCTCATTGAGCAAAAGATTATACTTTTTTCAAAATAAAACACAGACTTAACTTAAGCAGTGTAGTTAGCCCAGCAGTATCTAGGATAATATATTCATTAATACATTAGGTAGTCTTCTCTTTATGGATCTGATAGTCACCCACTTGTGGAACAGCTTTTTAAGGTCAGGCTTCCCTTCTCTCATGGGCCACCATGCCTCATGTCCACTTCTGCTCCTGTGGGGTCTTAGCAGAAGCATAGAGAAGGGCTCCTTTACTCTCTGGGAATCCTCCTCATTTTTTAAGGCAGAAAACAAATACAGGCTTCCTTTTGCCCTGATATTTCAAACCACAATCCAAGATTAATTTTGATTACTACCCCCACTCTCAGTGTACATTGCCAAACAAACAAATATCCCAACACATTTCAGGGAATATTCAACTCTGGTCCACTTGGTGCTTTGGGGTCCTCACTGCCTGGGATTAGAAAGTCAGCTTGCACTCTCGCTGGCCAGCTCTTAGGGAGTTCCCTCCTCCCTTCACTCTCTCTCTCTGTTTGTCTGAAGAAACTCTTTTTCTAGGGTTAAGGACTGCAGTGTGCTTTACAAACCCCACCATTCTGTCTCCGTGATATGATATCATCAGCCCTATTCTATAGGGAATAGGGCTAGACTACAACTCCCAGAAGACCTAGCACCGTTTCCCAGGCTCTATCTACTGTGGAGTTTTGAAAGTTTAATCATTCCTCTCCCATTGATCCCAGATAATCTGCTTTTTCCTATAAGATGAGCACTCCGTTGTTGCTGTCCCAGGCAGGAATCCTTATACCTGGACTTTGGTCGAGTTAACCCCAATCTCTGTTCACCACGTGTCACACCAGCTATATCATGCAATAACTTGTATTGTGTAAACTGTTTTATCCTGATGTGGATTGTTCAGTGTATGAAGTCTATTAAACATTAATTTGAAACCCCCTAATTCTATAAAAGTCGCTAAAAATTGCACAGGCAAATTTAGCCACGCACCCAATTTGCATAAGCAACTTAATTGAACAATGAGCTAATTAGTGCAAATAACTGGCTTGTTTAAAAGCAATTGCTGGCACTAATTCAATTTAATTGGAATATTCATGCATACATTTAGACAAGGCATCCACACCTAAATTTTACGTGCATTCAAAAAAGGGGCACAGAAATGAGAGGGTCATGGGCGGAACAGAGGTGTTCTTGAAACTAACATGCTTTGTTATAGAATAAGGGGGAAATGCACCTAATCTTGCTGCATACAGTTGTGCCACATTTTAGTTGGTGAAAAAGTCTGTGCCTAAAGTTAGGCAAAATTCCCATATGTGAGCGCTATTCTATATACTGCATCTAACTTTAAGTGTTGATTATAGAATAGCATTTTTTTCAGTGCCAAATATAGAATTCACCCCTAAGTGTGCACTGTCAGAGGCATACAAATGGTTAGAGCATGAGAATGCCATGTAGAATACTCAGTTGCACGAGTTGCATAGTGAACGTAGATGTGCCCAATTAAGCCATCTATTGGCATGTCATTAGTAGGTGCACCTAATGTTTGGTGCACTAATGTAGCTTTTCTATAGTATTCTATAACTGCTTAGGCATACCCTTAAGCCATTATAAAATTGGAGCTAAGTGTACCCCTTTTTGCACCTAAAAAGAGGTGAAAGTAGAACAGAGCATACGACAGGGGTGTAGCCAAGGGTGGGCCTAGGCCCACCCACTTTTGCCCAAGGCCCACCCAGGAATGGTGCATTCGATGTCCCCAACCAATACCGCATCCTTAGCTGGCTCGCTCCCTTCCCTCCGCTCCCACTCCCGCCAGGCGAGTCCTTCAATTCTGTTGTTTTTTGTCCTTCTGCCGCGGTGCTTCCAAGTTCCAATTTAAGATTATTAGTGTGCACTTGTACTACCTGTCAGCAATTCACACACAGACAGGCCGGCTTCAGCGTTTGCTCTTCCGCATCCGGCACTCTCCGATGCAACTTCCTGTTAGGGCAGGAAGCACGCGGCAGAGGGAAGCCCATGTCTGTGAATCGCTGGTAGCGCAGGACGCCAGTACTCAGAAGCAGGGAGGAAAAAAAAAACTGAAGTGCCGGACTCGCGGGATGAGGTGGGAGCCCACAACACAACAAGAGCCACAAGCAGAATTAAAAATGGGAGAGTACGTCTTCACTACCCTGCAGATGAAGATTGGTTCCATACAGCAGTGGCGGGTAGGAAGATATGCATTTTTTTTGCGGCGGCGGCTGCTGCTGCGGTGGGAGGGAGGGCGGGAGGGTGGGGGTGAAGAAGAGATGAATCTTCTTGGACTCAGGCCCACCTCAAATCAGCCCTCTAGCTATGCCACTGGCATACGGAATCAATAACATGACAAAAAGTCTCGAGAGTGACTCGGGTCCCTGAATAAATATTGTTTCACTCTCAAGAAAGTTTCAGCCAATCACAATTCTATTGAATTGCTACCCTAATTTTAATCGTTAAAGTTACTAGAGAAGAGCATCATAATTATCTGGAGCCTGCCTTGATAGAGTTGAGCTTTCCAAGTCAATATCATCATCAAGAAAGGCAAAATTCTGTGTATCCTCAGTGAGATAGTTCTACCCAATGGACAACCAGAAGACTATATTTTCTCTGTTGCTGCTTCTCTAGCTCCACCTAGTACAATGATCTTCCACTTGAAATCTGTTCAGAAACTGATTATGCATTTTTGGGGGGGAGGGGGGGGGGGAAGAACAAGATCCATGTTTGCATTGCTGCAGATGGTATTTCTCTTTTTTTATTTTATTTTATTTGTATTCATATTTTTATTATTAAACGAGCCATTATACCACTTGTATAGCAAAGTTTGGTTACTTTAAACTTAAACATTTAAGCAATAGTAAAGAAGTAAAAGAAAAATTTCTGTTAACCACACTCAAGTCCACAATCTGAGTCCAAGATTCCTAAACTGTGGAGATCAAGGAAATTTTAAATATACTTATAATCAAACGTAACTCTAATTCTATATTATATATCAAGAGCAAGTACTGGGTAAATCATCCCCCAGAATTTCGTTTAGATGTTATAAAAGCTGCAAGCTGAGCACGTTCATAATATACATATATTACTGATCGGTATATCATCACACATTTGCATGGATATCTTAGGTATTTCTGTTTTTATGTTTCTATAGTTTTAAATATATGTCTATGTTAATTGTTTGTTAACAAAGATGTATGATTGTATATCATCTAGAACTGTTAGGAATTATAGGCACTATATAAATGAAGAAAATAAACTGGTTTATGAGTTAAACGGATGATTACCTCTGTTCAGTTTTCATTTAGTTTTCTTTTTGATTTTATGTTTGAGTTCAGCATCTGTTATGATTAAATGATGTGTTACATTTTTTTCATGTTATTTTGGATGTTTCTTATTTAGAAGCCCTTTTTACTAAGCTTAACGCATGCTGTAAATCCTAATTTATACCTATGGGTCACATGGCACTTACAGCAATGTCCATTAGTGCATGCTAAGCTTTATAAAAGGGCCCGTTAAGACTAGATTCTATTTACGGTGCATGAAAAAATTGGCGTCAAAACAATTTCTGCCTAGGTGTGTAGTCTATAAATTGTGCCTAGATTTAGGCAAGGTTTATAGAATATGCCTAACTCTAGGTACATGATCCATTTAATCCAAGTAAAACCTTGTACAAATACCGGTGCCCAAGTTAGACGCAGAGCAGATGTATTCTATAACCCTGAGCATAAATTTCTGGAATGCCCATGAACTACCCATTCCATGCCCATGGCTACACCCTCTTTTTGGCAGTGCTCATCAGAATTTATGCAAACTATGTTACAGAATATGTTTAAGAAGTAGTGCTTGTAAATTCGAATTAAAGCCAGTAAGTGCTGATAATTGCTTAACATCCAGTTATCAGCACTGATTAGCTTGTTAATCAAATAGGTTATGCGCATTGTTATGGAATACACGTCAATTTCCATGTGGAACTCTCAGTGCAATATATAGACTCCAGGGGTTAATGAGTTATGAACATAATTTATAAGAGGTCCTCTATTAAAAATGCTTGTCTATGGTTGGAGAACTCTGTGAGTCTAAATGTCACAGGCATTTTATCCCCATACACTATCTTCAGCAGCTAAAAAAAAGTCATCAATGCTTGATGGAGCCTGGGGTACATACCTTACTGTGTCCCTTGTCTGGTCTCATAGATGGTCCTTCGCCATCTGAGATGATCCTCTTCTAGAAATCTTAGCACCTTAAGGACCGCATTTGTTTGCCCTATCCACTCCTCAATGGTTAAGTCTCCGTGCTTCTACAAAATCTGGAATCTTCTTATCTCTGGGTATATACATGGCAGTAGTTCTGGGAATTTCCATAAACTACTCAATGTTCACTCTTTCTTGTCTCTGTTCCTCTTGTGCTCTATAAAAATTCCTCCTCTCTCCTTCTCATTCTTTCTTCCTGCACTTCCATTCTCACCTGCATTGCTTGCATTTCTGTGTGCCAATCCTCCATTCTCATGCTCCCCAGGGGCTCTGATTTCAAGAGAGATCAAAGTGAAAACTGTGGTGGAAATTCATACTTATAGCAGTAAAATTGGGTTTGAAAATCTTGTTCATGACGCCAATTTAACCATGCCACTCAATAAATGTCGCGGTGATGGCAAATGATGCTTTTGGCAAACTTGCTTTTGAATTATGGTGGATGAGTTAAGAAATAATATTTATTATCTATGCACAACTATTATCTAAATAAATCAAATAAAACTTCAAAACATTTCAAATCAAAAAATTAGTCTGTATTTTTTCTAGTATATGAGTTACTTTGGTGTTGAGGTTCATGCGTTTGTGTATTTGCATGCGAGTCCCATGTTCCTTCCTTTTTACCATGCTGCAGTAAAAAGGGGCCTCCATTAATCATAGTGGCTATAAGGCTTATTTATTAAAGGAAATGGTCGTGCGGTAAATTAACCACTTGCTTCATAGCCATTTGTCAGGGGAACCCTTACTGCAACCTATTTAGGAGGTTGTAAGGGCTATTGCACTACCCTCCCCCCCCCCCCAATAAATAATGACATGCTGGAAATGGCACGCGGTGGGGACAGACAGTACCACTGAGCTCCTGCAGTAGCCTGGTGGTGGTGATATATTGTCGCGTGGTAAAGCCTGTGGTATGATTGCTGCGCTTCAGTAAAATGGCCCCTAAGTGTGTTGGTGTTTTTTTCTGTTTTTTTAAAATTTATAACCATTTAAATTTTTACAAGCGATAAAACAACTTGCCGGAAATACAGAGAAAGTAATATATAGGAATTATTTCAGTCAGGTAATTCTATTCTCTTCCTTAGACCACTAAATAGGGAGAGTGAAACAAGACAAGGAGATCAATTAAACAGTAAACAGAGAAAAAAAATGTGGTATTAACCTGATTATCCCCAGATATTACTTGTCTAATTCATTATTCCACATTGATCATCTGGTTGGCTTCTTCAAGGCCAATACGGCATATAGTCAAATCATTTCATTGAAAACATACTTATTGTCCAATATTAGTTATAAATAATACATCTGATTACATTCTCTCTCTTTTAAAAACCAGAAGTTATTTAACAAAGCATATACTTAATTCTCTAATTCAAATCACACTGATTAAAGTAATCCCAGTTTTCACAGATTTCACTCCTTTTAAAGTAATAATTGAGGAAATATTTCCGAGGAAAACTTTAGGAGTCATACCCGGAACTCTGGGAAAAACAATAATCTCGATATTAATCATCTATAATAATATTCATTTTATTATTCAAAGTTTCTGGTCTATTATCTGTTTTTTAATGCTCTTTTGCTCAGTCACTGAAAAGTTTTTAAAAAATGTCTTCACTGGACTTCCGGTGGAGCCGCGATCCAAGATGGCCGCCGAGGAGTGAGCTCCGTGAGACCCCTGGCGAGGCCCCCGGGATTGCGGCCGCTGAACCCCTCCAAAATAAGTGGCAAGATCAGGAGCTAGTGGGGGAACAAAGGAGGAGCGGCGAAACAGAGGCAAGCGGCACTGGGCAACCCGGGGAGACCTCCTGCAGACGAGCCGGCCCTGGGCAAGATGGCAGCCGGCACGGGTGAGCGACGGAGATGGAGGTGAAAGGGTGATAGCAGGCACGAACAGCGATCTCCCTCCCTACCTGAGCGGGCAACTTGCGGCAGAAACACTAGTTGGAGAAAGTGCAGAGGAGTAAAGAGTGCCGGGACCGGAGTGGAGTGAAACCTTCAGGGCGGCCCCTCTTCCCCTCCCCCCCGGCTTGTAGCGTTTATGCAGGATGAAAAATGAACAATTGAAGGAGGGAGAGAGGTGAAGCTAGAGGAGAAGAGGAGGGGAGCGCCCTAGTGAGGGGAAAAGCACCCTGAGACCAATTGAAACAAAAGAAGCAGTAGATTCAGCTGTGACTTGCCAGATAGCAGTTTGAGGAGCCCAGCAGCCATAACAGCGGAGGGGCCCCAAGGCAGGAAGTGGCTTAGCCTGGAGGCCACAGCATTGGGCTTGGCTTGGGCACGGGACAAAATACACTGCTGGTAGGGCAGCTGCAGGACATTAGTGCAAGAAAAGCAGCTATATCAGAGAAAGTTTTGAAACAGCGACCCAAGATGCCACCGAGAAAAAGCCTTGAAAAATTTAGATATACGGCGGACCCTGCTGGTAAGGGGAAATCAGAGACGGTATGTAATAGCCAAGGAGTGGAAAAGCTGAGTGATATCCCGTCAGACTCCGAAGAAGAGTCTCGCAGAGTAGAGGGGGAAAATCCTGAAGAGATTTCGAAAGCAGATGTGGTGGGCTGGTTTAAAGAACTAAAGTCAGAGTTGGCGGGCTACCGAACAGATGTCCAAAATACGCTCAGGGAGATGCGGGCGGAGATCCGAGACTTGGGAACACGAGTGGAAGAGGTGGAGGAACAACTTGAACGAGTGCAGGCGGAAGTAAAAAAAGAAAAAAAAGATAGAGAAACATTTAGATACTGTGGAGATCCAACAATTGAAAGATCAGGTGGAAGACCTGGAAAATAGATCCCGCCGCAACAACCTGAGGTTTAAAGGAATCCCGGAGCTGGACATTTTTACTGACTCGGAGGCAGTGATAAAGGAACTGTGCCAGTTTATCCTGAATCCAGAGGAGGAGGGAAGGCAGCAGGAGATCCGCCTACAAAGAGCCCACCGAAGTACGGGGCCACAGCGAGATCTGGCACCTAGAGATATCATCGCTTGCTTTTTAGACTTTCCCACCAAAGAACGGATTTTGGCTAAAGGCAGACAGCAGAAGGTGATAACATGGAAAACTTACAACATAGGAGTATATCAAGACCTGGCTGGTGTAACACTGCAAAAAAGAAGGACAATGCGAGAAGTGACAGGATTCATGCGAAATAAAGGGATCCGGTACAGATGGCTGTTCTCTTTTGCAGTGTGGCTTACAGTGAAGGGAAAGTCGAAGAAGGTGAAAACGCCGGAGGAAGCTTGGATAGCGCTCAGAGCTTTGGAATGCGAGGGAGTTCCAACCCAAGAGCAGCAGTCACAAAGGGCAGAGGATCCAAGATTGGATTCGGCATGGCAGGTGGCAGTGAGCCGAGGAAAGAAGGGCGACAGAACTGCTTCTTGAAGCCTGAGAGTGACAGTTTTGGGATGAGTATGAAAGAAATTGACTACTTTCATGCTGAAGGGAAAGTTGATCTGGAGAGGGGGTGGTGGGCGGCTGGGGGACATGGGAAGTAGAGGGATAAGAGGTCTAAGACAGGGGGGAGAGAGCCCTGTGCCAAAGTTGTGTAATGATGCCAATAAAGAACATGGGGGAGGAAGGGGTTGGAAGGATAATAAAGGGAGGTAAGGTGGAGGGGAGGAACCCACATGCCATCAGCGTGGGCAGGAGGGGAGAGGAGGGGACTGGAAAACTGGGGGCCTGGGGGGTGTTGCGGAGCTTCCCTTTTGCCTGACAGCAGTAGGCATGTCGGGCAAGGGAGGGATACAGGGAAGGGGGAGAGGGAGGGACAGGGAGGGAAGGGGGGACCTGGGGGAGGAGGGGAGGGGGGGATTTGAAGGTGGGATCCTGGAATGTGAATGGTCTCAATAACCCCGGAAAGAGAGCGAGGGTACTGAAAGAGATCAATAGAGTGTGTTGTGATGTGTTATTCTTGCAAGAGACACATTTGAGACCCAGATATGGGCACCTGTTGTGCTCTAAAGCGTATAATGAGGTGATTGTGCACCAGGGGACAGGGGGGAAGAAGGTAGGGGGGCGTAGCTATACTGCTTAGACAGACCTGTGGTATGACTAACATGAAGGAATTCAAAGACACAACGGGGAGATGTGTGGCCATCCGGGGGCTGATGCAGGGGAAGGAGGTGACACTGGTTAATCTATATGCCCCAAACACAGGGCAGGGTGACTTTTTTCGCACACTATGGGAAGAGATTCAAGGGTTTATAGGAGGGCAGCTAATTGTGGGAGGAGACTTTAATATTGCTCCGGACGCGTGATTGGACCACTCGGGAGGAGGGGGGTACCAGTCAGGACCGGGGAGAAAGGCACTACGAAAATTCTTGGCCAATATGGAAGTGGTGGAGAGCTGGAGGATAATAAGGGGCACTCAGAGGGGCTACACGTTCTAATCTTATGCAGCTAACTCCTATACCAGGATAGACGGGTTATGGGTACATCGCAACTGGGCGCCAACGATAGTGGAGACAGAAATAGAACCAATTCACATTTCTGATCATGCTATGATATGGTTTAGACTACAGGGATGGGGCTCCAGGAGGAGGAACACCAGGTGGAAACTAAATGAGTCTCTCTTGGGGGAGGACCAAGTGAAGGAAGAGGTGAAAGCTAGTATACAGGAATACTGGAGAACAAATGATACAGGAGAAGTGGGGGATGGGATACTGTGGGATGCAATGAAGGCTGTAGTGAGGGGTATACTGATTAAATGGGGAGCAAGGAAAAAGAGGGAGTGGGGACAGAAGATGATGGAGTTAAGACAAAGATTGAGCAAACTTGAAAGAACTCATCAGAGAAACCCGTCCCCCCTGGGTGTGGGAGGAGCTCCGGAAGATTAGGGGGGAGCTAAAGCAAGGACAGATGGTGGAGGTGGAATACTTGCGGACGAGAATCCGACAGCAGTTCTTCGAATATGCTAATAAATTTAGTGCTATGTTGGCCAGATGCCTGAGAGCGAAATGGGTAAAATCCAAGATACAAAAAATAAAAGATAGTAAAGGCGGGTGGTGGTATACGGACACCGACATAGAGAAGGGATTCCTAAGCTACTATACAAACCTGTATAGAGCTCCAGAAGGAGAGTCACCTGAGACAGTTGCGAGGCATTTAGACTCGCTTCATCTGAAGAGCTTGAGTGAAGAGGGGCGCCAATGGATGGAGGAGGCACTGAGACAGGGGGAGATTATGGGGGTCATTCTAAAACTCCCCAATGGTAAGGCCCCTGGGCTAGATGGCTTTACAGCAAGATTTTATAAACAGTTCGAGAGCCTGGTAAGCCCGTTATTGATGAGGGTGGGTAATGGGGTATTGGAGGGAAGTGAGCTCCCAAGATCAATGATGGAGGCAGGAGTGACTGTTATACCTAAACCGGGGAAAGACCCGACGGAGTGCGGGTCCTATAGACCCATTTCATTGCTAAACGTGGATGCCAAAATCATAGCTAAGGTGCTGGCCAATAGACTGGGCAGTTTGCTACCTACATTAATAAATTCAGACCAAGCCGGTTTTTTACCGGGGAGACAAGTAGGCGATAATATCAGAAGAACATTGCACCTGATGTGGGAGGCCCAGCAAACAAGAACTGGGGTAGCTATATTGTCGATAGACGCTGAAAAGGCTTTCGACAGGGTGAATTGGGGGTTCCTGCGGGCAGTGCTCCAGAGAGTGGGGTTGGGAGGGAACTTTAGTCTCTGAGTGGAGGCCCTGTATAAGAACCCAAAAGCGTGCCTGAATATCAATGGGGGTTATTCGCCCTTTTTCTCGATTGGTAGAGGCACCAGACAGGGGTGTCCATTGTCCCCCCTGCTTTTTGCCCTTTATGTAGAACCATTGGCCATGGCGATCAGAGACCACCTGGGGGTAAGGGGGATGAGGATTGGTGATCGGGAACATCGCATAGCGTTGTTTGCCGATGACATGCTACTCTACGTGAAAGACCCGGGAGACACACTACCGACAATTTTGGGGATATTTGAGGAGTATGAGAAATATGCAGGGCTTAAAATAAATACGGATAAAAGTGAGATTTTGGGAGTTTCCTTAAGGGAGGAGGAGGAGGCAGAGGTAAGAGACAGGTTTGAGTTTAAATGGGCAAGACACAGAATTAGGTACTTAGGGATTCAGCTGCCGGGGGATCTAGAGAGGTTATTCTCACTTAACTATGGACGCTTACAAGAGCAGATACAAAATGACCTGATGAGATGGAAAAATAAATGGTTATCATGGTGCGGGAGGATGGCTGTGATTAAAATGAATGTGCTGCCACGCTTATTGTCCCTCTTCCAGACACTGCCAATAGCGGTACCGAAACCATTTCTTAAGAGATTGCAGACCTCCACATTGAAATGTATATGGGGTAACAAGAGACCGCGGCTGGCACAGAGGGTATTGGGGGGGGGGGGGGGGGGGGGGGGGAAAGGAGAGGGGAGGGAGAGCGGTACCCAACTTGGAGTGGTATTATTGGGGTTCTCAATTGAAGATGCTTTTGGATTGGGAAAGGGGTAGGGAGAAACCTGCCATTCAGGTGGAACAAACTTACTGGCCACAAAGGAAGTTGAAGACATTGTTGTGGACCTCTGAGAGTTTGGGGAGAGGGCAAAGAGGGAAGGGTAATCCATTCCTAAGACATCTATTGGAAGTGTGGGGAGCGTTGAGGAGACGAAGGGGGCACCTAGCAGAGGTGTCCTCAATGGCTCACCTTAAGTGGGAGCCTAAATTCATAGCAGGCAAGGAGAATGCCACGTTTGCTAGATGGGAGCGGAGGGGCATGGAGAGATTTAGAGATGGGTTGCACGGTAGGGGAATGTGGACCTTTGAGGAGCTCAGTAATAGGTATGGGATTCCGGAGGGAGACAGGTTTGCACATACACAATTAATACATTTCATGGGGAAACAGGGATGGAGGGGAGGAATACCAAGGGAGGGAGAATGGTTGGAAAACTTGTGGAGTGTGTTGAGAAAGGTCCCAAAGTCTATTTCTGTGGTGTACCGCTATCTCCAGGGAGAGGAAGAGCGGGCATACCCATTTCAGGGAGCATGGGAGAGAGATCTGCACTATCACTTTACAGAGCGGGAATGGGAGCACATATGTTGGGAAGTCCAGAAGGCTTCAGTATGTGTATTGATACAAGAGAATGCCTATAAAGTACTCACGCGGTGGTACTACACACCTGAAAGGTTGAAAAAATGTATCCAGGGACTACGGATGAGTGTTGGAGATGCAAGACACAGATAGGTACATTTCTTCATGTGTGGTGGACCTGCCCGGTGGTGGTGCCATTCTGGCAAGCAGTGATGAAAGTGCTGGTCCAGATTATGGGGGTGTCCCTGGTGTGTAATCCACAGGCCTGCTTGCTGGGGATGCACAATGAACGGGAGGTGTGGGAGGAGAGTAAAATGATGCGCTGGGGAATGGCAGCGGCAAAGTGTCTCATAGCACGATGTTGGAAGTCTGTGGACCCCCCAGACATAGAGGAATGGAAAGTCCAAGTACGGCAATTGTGGTACATGGAGAGATTAACGGTCTATAGAAGGGAGGGTGAACTCAAACGCAAGAAGGGTTGGGCTAGGATACAACACATGATAGAACATCTCTAAAGGGGCTGGATAGACATTATAGGGAGGGGGAGGGGGGAATAGGGGGTACACTTAGAGGGAAGGGGGGAAAATCATATATATTTGCATAAATAACGGAGGGAACACAAGGGGAGCATTAGTGGAGGGGGATGGGGGATAGGTGTAAGGGACTGGGGGGGGGGGGGGGGGGAATACAGAGTTGAACAAGTGGTGATATGCAGACACTAAAAGAGAGATTGTCTGATGTATCAACGTTCAGATAACAAGATATACAGAGGGGAGTATGTTCCGGGTAGTTAATTGTAAATGTAACTGAATGGAAAAGAAGCAAGTTAAAAGAGTCGTATAGCAAATATATTGAGACACATTTGTGAGATAGTTATAACAATTGATGTTTATTTAAGGTCACATGGTTGAGCCTGTCAATATATGTCAAAATGTAAAACTGAATGGAAAAGAAATTAGACACAACAGTTGATTAGTGTGTATTTAGAAGCATAAAGGTGGGATAGTTATAACACTCGATGTTTACGCTATGTTACATAGTTAAGAATGTAAATTTATGACAAAATGCAATAAAAATGTTGAAGTTAAAAAAAAATGTCTTCACTAGCTCAATGCTTGTTTGTATTGGCTAACTCTGCTCACTCCAAGTCCAGTGCTCGCCCACTATGAACATCTTCTTTTCTTCTCTGTAGTACTTCATATCTTTAAACAATGTAAAAGGGAAAGAAACCCAGACTCTCTAACACATTAATTCTGCAGTGTAAATGACTATCAGGCTCAATTTGGAAAGAGAAGGACGTCCATCTTTCGACGCAAATCGGAGGATGGACGCCCTTCTCACAGAAACATCCAAATCGGTATAATCGAAAGTCAATTTTGGACGTTCCCAACTGCACTGTGTCGCAGGGACGGCCAAAGTTCAAGGGGGCATGTTGGAGGCGTAGCGAAGGCAGGAATTGGGCGTGCCTAACACTTGGGGACCTTGACCCATAATCGAAAAAAACAAGGACGTCCCTGATGAGCACTTGGACGTTTTCACCCGGACCTGTTTTTCTTATGACTAAGGCACAAAGAGGTGCCCAAAATGACCAGATGACCACCGGAGAGAATTGGGAATGACCTCCTGTTACTCCCCCAGTGGTCACTAACCCCCTCCCACCCTCAAAAAACATCTTTCAAAATATTTTCTGCCATCCTCTATGTCAGCCTCACATGTCATACTCAGGTCCATGAGAGCAGTATGCAGGTCCCTGGAGTTTTAGTGGGTACTGCAGTGCACTTCAGACAGGCGGACCCAGCCCCATCCCCCCCTATCTGCACACAGTGCTGCCTGATTACTGTCTGGGTTAGCACCACGCTAGAAATTAAAGAATTATTTTCTGTAAAGCCAGAAATGGTGCGCACTCGAGGAAGAATGCACAGCAACCCTTGCCACACAGCAGCCCTTTAATAAAAGGTTCCCCAACTGCCCAATAAATAAAATCAATAATTCAGAGTGTTATGCATCTTGGACCACTGCCTTTTCATGTTTCTATGGGCCATTGCTTCCTAACTGGCAGAGAAATCCCTATTATGCTGAGCAAAATGTCTTCAGCCCAACTGCCTCTAACTCCCATGAGAAATAATAATCCAGCCTTCTCAAACTATTAGTGCTGATCTGTTCTTCAGTTGTGAGAGCTTATCTGCTTTTAAACTGGCACTTCATGTTGAATTAAAACTGTTCCCTACTAGTTAACTTAATAATTTCTAGCACAAGTTGTTTTATATCATTGCTTATATAAACCGTTTTTTTTTCTCAAACGCACAGCTTTTCCCTGTAGAGCCTTCTAACTGCATTGTATGTCTAACATCTAACTAATGCACCAAATTGCATTCACACTCAGTCATAGAACTGTCATTTTTATATTTTCATACACCTACTAGTTAACTAAAGCTTTTTTCATTAAAAATCATAACCATCACAGATACATAGCAGTGCACACCCCAGCTAACCAGGCTTACCCTCCAACTGCTACAACAGTGCTGCTTGGAATGTGCCTACCTTAGTCACATTAAATCCCAGCACTAACAAAGAGGGGCATAATCGAACAGGGGCGCAAATCTATAAGGGTGCCCATCTCTAAGGACAGCCCTGTAAAGTGGCATCCCCAACCGTATTATCGAAACAAGATGGGCAGCCATCGTTCGTTTCGATAATACGGTCAGGGACGTGCAAATATCAATATTTGGGCCGTCCCTAGAGATCGCTGCCAGTGGTTTTCGCCAATAATGGAAACTAAGGACGGCCATCTCAAACCCAGCCAAATCCAAGCCATTTGGTCATGGGAGGAGCCAGCATTTGTAGTGCACTAGTCCCCCCCCCCCCCCCCCACATGCCAGGACACCAACCGGGCACCCTAGGGGGCACTGCAGTGGACTTCACAAATTGCTCCCAGGTGCATAGCTCACTTACCTTGTGTGCTGAGCCCCCCCAAAACCCACTCCCCACAACTGTACACCACTACCATAGCCCTTAGGGATGAAGGGGGGCACCTACTTGTGGGTACAGTGGGTTTTGGGTGGGTTTTGGAGGGCTCCCATTTACCACCACAAATGTAACAGGTAGGGGGGATGGGCCTGGGTCCGCCTGCCTGAAGTGCACTGCAGTACCCACTGAAAACTGCTCCAGGGACCTGCATAGTGCTGTGATGAAGCTGGGTATGACAATTGAGGCTGGCATAAAGGCTGGCAAAAAAATGTTCTAAAATTTTTTTGTGTGGGTGGGAGGAGGTTGGTGACCACTGGGGGAGTAAGGGGAGGTGATCACCGATTCCCTCCAGTGGTCATCTGGTCAGTTCAGGCACCTTTTCAAGGCTTGGTCGTGAACAAAAAGGGACTAAGTAAAGTCGGCCAAATGCTCGTCAGGGCCGCCCTTCTTTTTTCCATTATCGTCCGAGGACGGCCATCTGTTAACCACGCCCCTGTCCCGCCTTCGGTACACTGCCGACATGCCCCCTTGAACTTTGGCCATCCCTGTGACGGAAAACAGTTGAGGCCAGCCAAAATCGGCTTTCAATTATGCCGATTTGGCCGGCCTTGAGAGAAGGCCGCCCATCTCCCGATTTGTATCGGAAGATGGGCACCCTTCTCTTTCAAAAATAAGCAGGAAAGTGACCTATAGCCTTCTAAAAACCTCAGGTTACACATGGTTGGTTTGAACAACTACTGAATAATAGATCAAACAGTGTGAAAGGAATAAATGGAAGATCATCTAGCTGCAACACTGATTGTGGCATGCCACAGTGCTCACCACTCTCTCCATCACTGTTTAACCCTAGAACGCATGACGTTAAAAATATACATATTAACGTCATGGGGGCCTTTTAGGCCCCCATGCACATAATGTAGAAAAACACACTTAAATAACTTTCACAAGTTTATTTCAAAATTGCTCAATAAAATATGAATAGTGGACAACATTTTAATTATAATTTTTCACAGAAAACACCAAAAAATCTTTTTTTTCCCAAATTTCACGCAAAGACATGAAAACACACAAAAATGCATAGAAATCTATAGCAAACTAGCTGCAGCTACATTTTTATTCTAACTTTCTTTTCTATTATATTAGTCTTCCAAACAATTCTGACATGTTATTTTTTCAGAAGAGTGTTCTTTGCAAACAGTTTCCTTACAAGTGGAACAATATCGCTCAGTTTTCCTCTCTATGTTTCTTGGACACATGAAACAGCGCTTTCGTTTTCTTTCTCCTGGCTCTGGAGTAATCTGAAACTGTACGCCACACCGTTTCATTGCTTCTTTAGTTTTCTTTGGCAAGCATTTCAAGTCGCTTTGCTCTATCATGTGAGGTATTACAAGTTCATGACAAAGGTCCTTCAAGAATAAGCGTCTCCTGTCCTTCCTCTGTGCATGAAATTCAGGATGAGTTTCTGTATAAATAATGAATGAATTTAGGGCTGCTACATCAAGCATATTTGAAAATAGTACTACAGGCCATCGTTTTGTTTGCCTCTTACACGAATATTCTCCCACCATCTCATCCATTTTATCTACACCTCCTTTTGTTGCATTGTAATGCAGGATGATTTCTGGTTTCAATTTTTGGTTATTGCTGTCAACACTGCAATCGTGATGCATGGTACTGAGTAAAATTACAGATTTCTCCTTCTTTGCCTTGTAAGATACCAAAGTCGCTTTGTTATTGAATCCAAAGACACTCTCATAAAGTGCTCGCTGACGATTGTGTTTGAGTGCTGCTGGAATTTCTCGTCTGTTTTGCTTTATAGTACCAACAAGTGTAATAGCTTTTGCAAGCAGAAAATTGCCTAGTTCAACATTGGTGAAATAATTGTCCATGGTGATGTTTCTACCTGAATTGAATATTGGAACAGCAAGAGTTTTGACTATTTCAGACCCCAGATCCTTCTGTACTGGTGCACCAACCTCTTTGCCACAGTAGATTACGCCATTTCTGCCATAATAATTTGCAGAATCACACATCCAGAAGATTTTTATACCGTACTTGGCTGGCTTGCTGGGCATGTATTGTATGAATTTGCAGCGTCCTCTGAACGGTACAAGTTGCTCATCTACAGTAACATTAGTACTAGGATTGTAAAGTTTTGTGCAATTTTTGATAAATATGTTCCAGATATAACTGATAGGGGCTAATTTGTCTGTTTCAAACCTCGCTGCACGAGTTCGCTTATCATCAAAGCGAATGATCCTTCTAATTTCCTCATATCTGCCCACTGACATTGTCGCCTTATAGTGTGGATCAGAAAGTGGGTCCAGAAATAATTCTCGTATTGGGACATCATACGATTTTTGACTCCCTGCCAGCAGGAAAAGTCCAATATATGCATAAAGTTCCTCTTTTGAGATATTTTTCCAGGACTTATTTTTTGCTGAAGCGATACGTCTTCCTTCTAGGTTTGAACATAATAGGACCTCTTCTGCAATATTGTCAGAAAAATAAGTACAGAATACATCTTTAGGGGTAAAGTAACTGGGACTTCCCACAGCTCCTTGAGCCTGTCTCACAATATTGTGTATTGGAGTACGTCCGACTAATGTAGGATTACTGTCCCAAAAAACATTCGTTTTGGATGTTCTACTTATCACTTCTTGAGGATCCACTAGATTCACTTCTTCATCATCAGAAGAATCACTGGATGAGGATGTTTGATTAGCTGGTGGCAGATATTCTTCATCAGACAAAGATAGTTCACTTTCATCATCGCTTTGAAACATAATCGCTTCAATCTCTTGGTCAGTCAGACACTTGGAGGAAGACTGTGCCATTGCTGACTAGATGTTAGAAAATGAAACAGATTTCCTCTCAACAGCTTATCTTATCACAGGTCCTTCAGCAATTAGCTCACAGTGTATACTGTCCTCAGTGTTCAGAGGACCTGAGGTGATGTCATGGCCTTATCACTCCCTCCAAAAATCACATGACATCCTCACATGTTATTATCCACACCCTGGCCCCTCCACCAGCATTACTGAGTACAAATAAAGTAACTTGAGACACAAACACTTCTGAGAACATGATAAAAACAGCGGGGGCCTAAAAGGCTCCCAATTCGTACAGATGTAGTTTTCACCAAACAAGCATTGTTACACCATAATGCCTATGAAAACAAATTATATGAACAACTGGATATTATCAACAATGACATACTTGAGTAATACCTTGAGTTTCAAAATTCTAACTAAAGTAATTTTGCAGATAATAGCAAAAATGTAAGCATGGGGGCCTAAAAGGCCCCCAATATGCGTTCTAGGGTTAATATCTATCTTAGTTCTCTTAGCTATTTCCTTTCAGATCTTGGATTTTCTTTTTTGTTCTATGCAGATGACATCTCTCTTTTATTTCCAGCTTTAGAAAAATTTGAGGACACATCTATTAAATATTTATTTATTTATTTTATTGCATTTGTATCCCACATTTTCCCACCTATTTGCGGGCTCAGTGTGGCTTACAATACATTGAAGTGATGGAAGTACAATCTGTTACAACATAATTATGGTTACATTGTGAGGAGTTAAGTTAAAACAAAGTCCAAGTATCGTTAAGGAGAATAAAACAATGGCAAAGAACAACTTAACAATAGAAGAACAACGGATACTGATAGGGCAACAGAGCAATAGCAAGAGATCATATCTTACTTATAGAAAAATGGGCAACAGATCACTTTCTGAAGATTTTGAGGTTTGGAGATGTAAACAAGGTTACAATCAGGACATTGATATTGGTCTCAGGTGAAAACTTAGAAATTGAAGACCATTCTAGAGTAATATGGACAATCTTGGATTCTAAATTCTCATTTAAGAAACAGAATAGCGGTTAAGTAAAATATTCTTTTTTTAGACTTTGGTAACTGTGGACAATTATATTGTCTCTACAATAGGATGATTTTAGAATTTTGGTTCAGGAAATTCTCCTTCCTCAACTGGATTACTGTAATTCTTTATACTATCAGGTTTCTAGTAAATTATTTAATCGTTTGCAGCTGCTACTTACTGCTGTCAGACTGATTTGTGGATTGGGCTGCTTTGACAGTATATCACCTTTTAGGAAAGATCTTCATTGACTATTAGTATATCAGCAAATTAAATTTAAAATAGCTTGTGTGATTTTTAAATCAATTATGGTTTAAATTCATATGGGCTAGGAGAATTCTTTCTTCTGGGAGGAGTTTGTGTTTTTATCAAACTTTAAAATTGGGCTATCCAGTTTTAAAAGATGCAAGGATAAAATCAATTATTGAGGGTTATTTTCCTTTCCAGGGGGTGTGGGTTTGGAACATGTTGCCCACGAAAATGAAAGGTCTGCTATCTTACTCATTCTTTAGGAGGGCTTTGAAAACCTATTTATTTGATAAGTAATAGAAAACTAGAATTTTGACTGGATGTTGATAATTTTGCTTGATGATAAATTTTGTAATTCCCTCTATTATAGATACATTTTCATTCTGTTAGCCGCTCTGAATCCTTTTAGAATAAGGGGTGATATACAAAACAATCATTTTATAGAATACAATAGAATCATTTTATTTTCTATCTGAATTGGTGCTGGTCTATCTCTCTCTACCATTTCCTCTTGTTTTCTCTTAATTCCTTTTCAAGATCTCATTTCTATTTTTTTTTTCTTCATTCCCCGTCTACCCTAACACTGATCCTTCTGCCTCCCACATTTCATCTGTATTTTAAAATGTTAGCTAGATTTTATTCCTTTTTCTCCCCCTCCAGTCTTGTCTCCCTCCACTTCCTACCTTCCTTATCATTCTAGTCCTCTCATGTCTACCTGTGGCTCTAATTTCTTTGCCAACCTCCTATTCCTGTCTTTTAGCCACTTTCTTGTCCACCATTTCAATCCTCTCTACTCATACTCGACCCAGCCTCATCTACCTCTGTCTCTTTTTCCATCATCACCCCCAGTTCCTTCCCTGTCACTCATTCTCTATCTTCTGCCAGTCCTTTTCTTATGTCTTACCCCCCTTAAACAGGCTCCCAATTTTCCTTTCACATCCTATGTCTACCCTCTCTCACTTCCTTCAAAGGTCTGTTCCCTTTCCTTGTCTTTCACCCTCTTCATAGTCCTATGCTTCTTTTTTCTTTTTCACCAGTTTCTATTACACCTTCCTCTCCCCCATATTCCCAACCTACCTCTGTCTACCTAAACATTCATTTTCCTTTCTTCCTTATTGCCTCCATCACCCATTCTTCTGCTCCTTTATCTCCAGTACCATCCACTGCATGTCTATCCTTTGCCCCCTCCTTACAGTTACTGTTCATCTCTTCTTTCTCCCACTTTTCTCAAGCCTAACCTCTGCGTCAGTCTTCTTATCCCAGTCCTAGCATCATGTTCTCTATCACTCTACCATCTGCCACCATGTGTCTCTCTTCCCCCCTTACCCCTCCCCCATTAAATTGGCATCTCAACTTTATGATCCTATTCCCTCCTTCTTGTCCAGCTTCTCCCCTCACTCTTCCCTTCTTCTCAAACCACTACCTCTCTACTGGGGCCAGCATATCTCTATTTCTCATCCTTCTCTCATGAACCCTGCCTCAGGGCCAGCATCTCACCCTCTCACCCCCTTCCTCTTGCCTCTCCCTGATAATTCAGAAAATGTCCTATTGGTCCCTCCCACCTGTACTCTTGCCCTGGGTTTAGGATTGCTCTATCTTTGTCCATCACCTGCAGGTCCTGGCTTCCTCATCTCCCCCTCACCCCCACCCCAGTGGTTTTTTTAAACTTGATTTTTGTGGGCCACAATTTTTTGCAGGTGGCAGCAAGTACCGCCAAAACACCCCAATGGCAGCCACCTCACTTTCTACTCCACTATCCATACCCCCACCTCTCCCATGGCCTTGCAGCTCTCAGTCTCCCCCCACCCCCTCCTGTCTTCCAGCAACACTTTCCTGCAGTTTGGTATCTTTTGCGCCTTCCCGCTAAACTTGCAGCCAAGCCTCCGGTTGTCCAGCTCATGGCTTTCCCTATGCCACTTCCTGACCCGCCAGAAACACAAAGCTGCATCAGAAGAGGTGGGAGGCAGCAGAAGGAAAGTCACATGCTGGCCAGCTGGAGGCATGCTGTTTTCATGTCTTCTGCAGCTGGCTGCACAAAGCTAGTTTGGAAGACATGTGGGGGGTGAGGGATACAGGATTGGGGGAGGGGAGATGCTTAACTGCAGGGGAGAAGTGAGAGCAGTGGCATCTTTACATGGAAAAATTTGGGATGGCAACATTTCCATACATCAGATTCCTTTTCCCCTCTACTTTTAAATTAGAAATATACAATTTTTGATAGGACAGTAAAACAAATCATATAAAAGGTAAAGTGGGACAAAATGAAGGGCATGGGAACATCAACAATGTACAAAAAAGAGACTGACTGTTGCTGAAGCATACCCTCACTGTTTGCTTCAGATAAAAGCCAGGTTTTTAATTCACATTTGAACTTCTTGAAAGAGAGATTAACATGGAGAGAGAGCGATAAAAGAAGCAAGAAAAAGACAGACAGACTATCTAGTTGATTCAAGTTGAGCAAGTTTAGGACCTGGAATAACCAGGCGATAATCACTGAGTGAGCGGAGAAGTCTGACAGGAGAGTACAGAATTGTGAGGCAGGGTAGGTAATCAGGGGTGCCTAGATGAAAGGCCTTAAAGGTGAGCATAGCTACTTTATTAATGATGCATTGTTCAACCAGTAGCCAACGGTGAGCTTTAAGGAGATGAGTGATATGGTCGTTATGATAAGCATGACAAAGAATATGAAGAGCAGTATTCTGGAGAGTTTGGAATTTGTTGTTGATTGTGGAAGATCAGCATAGACAATATTACAGTAGTCAAGGCGTGTCATAAACAGAGAAAGAATCAGAGCATGAAAGGTATCATGGTTAAAATAATGTTGGATAGCCAGGAGTTTGCGAAAAACAAAAAAGTTAACCATAGTAAGGTGTGAATTTTGGGGTAATAACTCAGTCCATGAGATGCAGTCTTTAACATGCTGAACAATAACAATGCAGTAACAAAAGTTGAAGGTGGCAACTTACACACTTCTTTTAGTGGGTTAAAACTCCATGCCACAGGAATGGCAAACATTCATGCTTATAAGTCTGTAATGATGCATGCAGTCTATGAAAGAAAGGTATACCTCATGAGATATGTTGCAATATGCACAGGCAACAGATAATGTTCAGCATAAATCAATATGGGTCCAATACAACAACAACAGTATAAGTTTCACAAGCAAAGCTCTTAATAATTTTTTTTTTGTTACATTTGTACCTCGTGCTTTCCCACTCATGGCAGGCTCAATGCAGCTTACATGGGGCAATGGAGGGTTAAGTGACTTGCCCAGAGTCACAAGGAGCTGCCTGTGCCTGAAGTGGGAATTGAACTCAGTTCCTCAGGACCAAAGTCCACCACCCTAACCACTAGGCCACTCCTCCACTGTTGCTACTATTTGAGATTCTACATGGAATGTTGCTATTCCAATAGCGCAACATTCCATGTAGAAGTTGGCCCTTGCAGATCACCAATGTGGCCACGCAGGCTTCTGCTTCTGTGAGTCTGATGTCCTGCATGTGCAGGACGTCAGACTCACAGAAACAGAAGCCTGCGCAGCCTTCTACATGGAATGTTGCTAGTGGAATAGCAACATTCCATGTAGAATCTCCAATAGTAGCAACATTCCATGTAGAATCTCCAATAGTATCTATTTTATTTTTGTTACATTTGTACCCCGCGCTTTCCCACTCATGGCAGGCTCAATGCAGCTTACATGGGGCAATGGAGGGTTAAGTGACTTGCCCAAAGTCACAAGGAGCTGCCTGTGCCTGAAGTGGGAATTGAACTCAGTTCCTCAGGACCAAAGTCCACCACCCTAACCACTAGGCCACTATATAAGTGTAGGAAAAATCTTATTCATAGGAGAAAACTCTACAGAGTTTATTTGTACTAGAATGATAGTGAACATTATTCAATACGTTAACTTAACCTAATATGTACTGTGATAATGTAAATAAAATAAGTGTGACACAAAATAATAATATTTAGTCTAACTTATTAGATAAAATGCAGTATACTTGATGTATATGTAGTATAAGTAAAACCATAAAAATGGAGAAAACCTTATCTCTTACCATATTAAATGACAACCATATACTAACCAAGCATAAACTTTAAAGTATTGCATCGCTCAAAACATGTAACATTGTATGTGAAATAACACAATCAATGTGACATTATGTAAGTGTTGATATACATGCTGAAGCAAGTCTTGGTAGCAATAAGCATATGCATAAAGACATGTATAATGAAGAAGCCTGTGTAATACCTAATGAAGACATGTATAAAAGTGTTTATGGCTGACTAAAACCTGTTATGATAATAGGTATATACAGTGGTGGAAATAAGTATTTGATCCCTTGCTGATTTTGTAAGTTTGCCCACTGACAAAGACATGAGCAGCCCATAATTGAAGGGTAGGTTATTAGTAACAGTGAGAGATAGCACATCACAAATTAAATCCGGAAAATCACATTGTGGAAAGTATATGAATTTATTTGCATTCTGCAGAGGGAAATAAGTATTTAATCCCTCTGGCAAACAAGACCTAATACTTGGTGGCAAAACCCTTGTTGGCAAGCACAGCGGTCAGACGTCTTCTGTAGTTGATGATGAGGTTTGCACACATGTCAGGAGGAATTTTGGTCCACTCCTCTTTGCAGATCATCTCTAAATCATTAAGAGTTCTGGGCTGTCGCTTGGCAACTCGCAGCTTCAGCTCCCTCCATAAGTTTTCAATGGGATTAAGGTCTGGTGACTGGCTAGGCCACTCCATGACCCTAATGTGCTTCTTCCTGAGCCACTCCTTTGTTGCCTTGGCTGTATGTTTTGGGTCATTGTCGTGCTGGAAGACCCAGCCACGACCCATTTTTAAGGCCCTGGCGGAGGGAAGGAGGTTGTCACTCAGAATTGTACGGTACATGGCCCCATCCATTCTCCCATTGATGCGGTGAAGTAGTCCTGTGCCCTTAGCAGAGAAACACCCCCAAAACATAACATTTCCACCTCCATGCTTGACAGTGGGGACGGTGTTCTTTGGGTCATAGGCAGCATTTCTCTTCCTCCAAACACGGCGAGTTGAGTTCATGCCAAAGAGCTCAATTTTTGTCTCATCTGACCACAGCACCTTCTCCCAATCACTCTCGGCATCATCCAGGTGTTCACTGGCAAACTTCAGACGGGCCGTCACATGTGCCTTCCGGAGCAGGGGGACCTTGCGGGCACTGCAGGATTGCAATCCGTTATGTCGTAATGTGTTACCAATGGTTTTCGTGGTGACAGTGGTCCCAGCTGCCTTGAGATCATTGACAAGTTCCCCCCTTGTAGTTGTAGGCTGATTTCTAACCTTCCTCATGATCAAGGATACCCCACGAGGTGAGATTTTGCGTGGAGCCCCAGATCTTTGTCGATTGACAGTCATTTTGTACTTCTTCCATTTTCTTACTATGGCACCAACAGTTGTCTCCTTCTCGCCCAGCGTCTTACTGATGGTTTTGTAGCCCATTCCAGCCTTGTGCAGGTGTATGATCTTGTCCCTGACATCCTTAGACAGCTCCTTGCTCTTGGCCATTTTGTAGAGGTTAGAGTCTGACTGATTCACTGAGTCTGTGGACAGGTGTCTTTCATACAGGTGACCATTGCCGACAGCTGTCTGTCATGCAGGTAACGAGTTGATTTGGAGCATCTACCTGGTCTGTAGGGGCCAGATCTCTTACTGGTTGGTGCGGGATCAAATACTTATTTCCCTCTGCAGAATGCAAATAAATTCATATACTTTCCACAATGTGATTTTCCGGATTTAATTTGTGATGTGCTATCTCTCACTGTTACCAATAACCTACCCTTCAATTATGGGCTGCTCATGTCTTTGTCAGTGGGCAAACTTACAAAATCAGCAAGGGATCAAATACTTATTTCCACCACTGTAGATAAGTATTACAGAAAGGAAATTGGTATGTAGGCCCTCCTATGTTTAGGAGGTTGTTTATACATACATTGTTTACTGTATATCTCAAACAAGAGATCTGTTTTGACTTCAAATATGAGATGCATGCATATAATTTGAAATTGAAATTTAGAATTTGATTCTGCATCCAATTTAAATTTCAAAAAGTTTCAATATGTTTCAAAACGTTTCAAATGGTGCAACATTGTTTTAACACTATACTACATTTTCCACTCAACAAAATGATACAAAAAAATCAGTATATTATTCAAAGATAATATGGAGGAAAAAAGAGCCTCACAGAGCTCCTAGACATTGTAACCATCTATTGGAGCTGAAACGGATCTTAATCTGATCCTCTGTTCATCATTGGCTCTAAAAAAACCCTCCAAAAACATATTGTTCATTTCTCACTAATAAATATGAATAATTTAGAAAAATAACTGTAGTGACAAAATTTATAGTGCAATACAATTGTTGCTTCGCAATATATTAGGACTTAATGCAAAATGAGCACTTATCTTATATGCTAGAGGACTTCAGACACAATTCACAGAGCTTCAGATAATTTAAAAAATAATGAGTCATGACTGTAGACAAAACCAAACAGTCAGGTAGCTGACTCAAAACACCAATACTATAGCAGACTAATAGGTCAAAATGATCTTAACAAAAAACCTTTCTCCTTAGTTAAAACACTAGCTTCCACTAGTAAGAATGAACGTTCACAGAAAACACATCCCACCGCCCAAGACCTAGATGATTATTTCATCAATAAGATCCTCCAAATTAGGTCTGAACTATATAAACCTACACCAACAGTGGAAAATAGTCCAACCTGTAGCTCAACCTTAATCGCCGGAGATCCTACAACCCAAGGACTCAAACTGACCGAAACTGGGAATCTTTTCAACCACTAACAGTTGAGGATGTAAGATCAACACTGTTGAAATAGTCTCAAGGCAACTGCTCCCTGAATCAATGCCCAAAACACCTACTCAAATCCATCCCTAAGGAAGCAGTAAACTGGCTGCTTAATAATCTCAGTGAGCTGTTAAAACTGGCTATTTTCCTCTTGACATGGGCAAAATTGTTCTCACTCCACTATTGAAGGAATCTGAGCTAGACGTAACTTTGCCTGCAAACTACCATCCAGTGGCAAGCATACCCCTTTTTATTAAAGTATTAGAAACCTACATTATTATTATTATTATTTATTGCATTTGTATCCCACATTTTCACACCTTTTTGCAGGCTCAATGTGGCTTACAATGTATCGTTGTTGGTATACAATAGATTGGGAGACAACAGTTATTGTTACATAAAGAGTAGCGTAATCGAAATTTAAACAAGTGGATATAAGTATAAAGCTGTGCTGATTGTAGGTAGGGTGTAGATGCCATAAAGAATTTCATAATCAAAATTTAAACAGCAGATGTAAGCAAAAACAGTGTTGGTCATAGGTAAGTTGGCGATATATTACATTTATAATCGCTGAGTTTATTGGTATGCCTTGTTGAAGAGATGGGTCTTCAGGGATTTGCGAAAGTTAGCTAGTTCATAAGTAGTTTTTAAGTTGCGCGGCAGAGCGTTCCATAACTGTGTACTCAGGTAAGAAAAGTTTGACGCATGCATTAGTTTGTATTTTAGGCCTTTGCAACTGGGGAAGTGAAGATGAAGGAAAGTGCGGGATGATCTTTTGGCATTCCTGGGTGGCAGGTCTACCAGATCTGACATGTAGGCTGAGGAGGGAGTACGCCACCCCTTTGAGTATGACTCGTCGTCTCCGACACTCGGAACAGCAATTCCTTCTGGTTGAGGATGGGGGGAGTAGCGGGTCCTAAAGGGCTAAGTGATAAATCATTCTCCAGACCGTGGCTCTTCCCTGCCCTGGTAGTGGAAGTGCCCACATGCGGAGTTGAAACCAAAAATGTGGAGATAGACGACTGTCCCGGTAAGGAGGGTATTTGCTTCGGGAGGGGTGGTCCCTTCTGCTTACCCTTCCTTTTTGGCATTTTCTTTGAGGAGAAAAGTTTATATTTTAGTGCAAAGTGGGAGCGTCTGTCTCACACAACCTGCTTGGTCACCATCTTGGATTTCCGAATGTACCTAAATCTACACTACCCAAGCTGCAAAGGACTCAAACACAAAACAACTTGCGCATCCAGTTTTTCCTACATCAGCACACAACTATGGAACACACTACCAAAAGACTTGAAAATGAAGACACTCAAGACCCACCAGTTTAAAAAGGCATACCCTACAGATCCAACGTAAATGCCTGATCTCCGCAACACAACAACGCTAAAGTTCGTAATGACCATCACCAAACTCTCCTGTCGAACGATTCCTCTATGTGGTCCTACCACATGAACCTTACCCTATCACAACTTCACCTTGTATTTGTATACACCGGAGTCTGCAACTGCTCTCCGGCACTATGTAAGCCACATTGAACCTACAAAGAGGTGGAAAAATGTGGGATACAAATGTAACAAATAAATAAATAAAGTAACAACAGAATAAAAAAATCTGCTTATGACTTGTATTTGCCATGCACTAACTGGCAATTAATTCCTCATTGCTCAGGCAGCATGGAGCATGGGGCTTAGGCAGTAGGCTGCTTCAGTTGTTGGGATGGGTGAGGGGTGAGGGAGAAGATCTGAGAAGAAATGTGAGGCCTAGGGGTGCCATGAAGAAACTACATAAACACTAAGTGCTCTGTTTACTAAGCCACGCTAAGGGCACGCTAGCATTTTTAGCATTCGCTAAACGCTAAAGTTGCCCATAGGAACATACAAGGCTCTAAGGGTGCCATTAACAGAGAACGTTTTGGTTGTTTTTATGACAACCGTTTGTATTTCATATTCAGCAATACTTTGACAGGACTTTCTGGCACAGCAAGCAATACACATGAATAATCATTTGGCAAGGCACTTGAGTAAATAATATGGAAGACTTGGTTAGAAGTCGTTCAACAAGTTTGGACAAATACAGCCCCATGATAATCCTGTTAAAGGTAATCTGAGTATTTAGGTTCCACCCTGGCTCGCTATATATAAATCTATACCACCGAAAAGCACCTCTCAGCCTCTAAAGCTAGAGCCTTGATTGACATTCAAAAATGGAGCTGGTGGGAGCTAGCATTTTCTTGCTGGTAGCATGTCTCTCCTTACTAATGTTAAGCACAGTCCAAAAGAGAAGGAAGCAAGGTATTGGCAAGCTGCCCCCTGGACCCACTGGCCTCCCCTTCCTGGGCAACATCCTGCAGCTGAACAGTAAAGATATCTACCGCTCACTCAGTAAGGTACGTCATCTACTTCTTTCTGCTCAGTTGGTGGTAGCTTAAGCCTAGCACAGAGTTGCTTTATTTAAACAAACTGATCTTGAATCTTATTTTAGAAATAATCCTCTTATCCTATTGCAAGCGAAGGGGGCATGGTGAGGCAGAAGCAGGTGTCATAGCCTAAGATTAATAGGAGCAATATACAAATTATGTATTTGTTACAAAGTGTGTGGTTACTTTTACCCATGTATTTTGTCCCTATTTTCAAAGCAGAAGTATGCACTTTGATGCTTATATGGATGCAAAGTACCAACACACATTTTGCCTACTTACCCCCCCCCCCCCCCCCCCACACACACACACACAAAGTAGCTTTTTCCCCACAAAAAATTACAAACAGAGATTTCAGAATGGAATTGCTATTTGTTAATCTCCCCATCAGGATCATTTCTTCTTATTGTGGTTCTACAATACAAGCTTATATTTATTTATTTATTTATTTATTTATTTGTTGCATTTGTATCCCACATTTTCCCACCTCTTTGCAGGCTCAATGTGACTTACAATACATCATGAATAGTAGAAATGAGAAGAGAATAGGCAATTGGTATTACAGAAGGATTTTGGGTTACATGATAATGATAAAGCATAATAGTGAAATAACAAGAAAACATTTTAAGATAATTCTGGGTACATGTGGGGGATTTCACATGTGATGATCTTAGTGATATGTCTTGTTGAAGAAATGAGTCTTCAGTAGTTTGCGGAAGCTGGTTAGTTCGTAGATTGTTTTTAGGCTGCGCGGCAGCGCGTTCCAGAATTGTGTGCTCATATAGGAAAAGGTTGATAAATATAGTAAAAATGCTGAGGGAGGGCATTTTTCAGATGGCCAACTTACATGTATAAATAATCTTAACAGATTGGCAAATATACACTCAAATCATGACACAGAAGAATTTCATCTATATTAAATTCAAGTACTTAAATTAAACATTTGGAAATGGATGTACATGGGATTCTTGGATAGAGGCTAGTTTGGACATGGAGGCTGTAGTTGAGGTCAGGGGGTGCAAATTGGAACATAAGTGAATGCAAGATGGGGTATGTGTGTGACTGTATGAATAGCAAATGACTGGATGTAATATGTCTGTGTGGGTGAGATGTGTCTGTGAGGGACAGCGTGGGTTCATGTTGGATATCTTTGGTATTGATAATGCTGGTGAATTTTGGGAAGTGGTGAATAGGGTCTACAGCTTTCTACTTGGGTGTCTATGGGTAGAATTGTCTACATGTGGAAGGAAACATAAGAAATGAGAACCCTGCTGTTCCAAAAAAAAAGGAAAAAATAAAGAGGAAAAAGCAAGTCCATGTCCCCTTCCTTCTTTTGCACTGCACATTAGGACTTTCTGTTGTGCTGAGTACTTCTACTCAAAGTAGCTGTGAAATTACTTTTGCACTTTTTTTTAAAAGAAAGCTTAGTCAAAGTAACCAGCACAGAATAGCAGATACAATCCCAACAACAAAGACATGGGGGAATTAACCCACACATTCTGGTGTGGGTTAATTCCCCCATAAGAACGTATGCATCTTTAATAGAGCATACTTTGCAGGTGAGCAATCACATGGGTGGAGTCCGGGTGGAATGTGGGCAAGGTACACTTAAGTTGCATGTATATCTCTTGAAGCTAGGCATCTAAATCTAAATACACACTTATATCAAGTTAAACATATTCTATAAAGGAAAGCAGAACACTATAAAAGATAGTGCTTTCTTTCATAGAACAGGCCCCCAAATAGGTGTCCTTTGATAGAACTGCCCTTTAAGGTAGTGGTTCCCAAGCCTGGTCCTGGAGGCACCGCAGCCAGTCAGGGGTTTCAGGATACCCACAATGAATATTCATGAGAGAGATTTGCATGCAGTAAAAGGGTCCCAAGTTTTTAAAGATTATTTAAATTGTCTATCTGATGATGAAACTTTAATAGTCTCTAGTAACGAGTTCCAAAATTGTGGCTCACTACCTTACATAATATGTTTTTTTGTATGTATCTTGACATCTAACCATTTTCATAGTAGAATTTTGAAGACAGCTCTCTTTCAGAGTGGAGGAGTAGCCCAGTGGTAATGCAGTGGACTTTGATCCTGGGGAACTGAGTTCAATTCCCACTGCAGCTCCTTGTGACTCTGGGACTAACCCTCCATTGCCCCTGATATAAAATAAGTACCTGAATATATGTAAACTGCTTTGAATGTAGTTGCAAAAAAACATCAGAAAGGTGGTATATCAAGTCCCAGTTCCCTTCCCTTTCCCTTCCTGGTATGTAAAAATCTAGTAGATGCATATAGAGAAAACCAATGACATAGCAGCTTGTATAATTTCCATAAAAAGTTTTTAAAAACAAACCATAAGAGTTTAATACAAGATTTCCAATCCTTCCCCCCAGATTCTAAAATGGTTGCTCAAATTTGGGCATGGATCCCATATCCGTACACAAACTAAGTAGTTAACAAGCCATTAACAATCAATTGACATGAATTAGGACTTACAAGCAGATCTGCCTATGTACTATTTTATAACATTGCATGATTAAATTTTCTTGCCTGCAAATCAAAAGGGGGTGTAGCCATGGGAGGGGCATGAGTGGGTCAGTGGTGTTCCAAGAATGTAGGTGCGGTGTTATAGAAAAGGATCATTTATGCACCCAATGGCCATTTAGACCAGGTTTCAGCAGACGTAAGTCCTCGTGCTGAAAGTTGGACGCAGGAATTCATGCTAAGTGCTATTCTATAAAAGTCCCTTAGAACTGAGAGACCTTTATAGAATTGGCACTTAGGGATCCTGTTACTAAGGTGCACTGAAAAATGGCCTGCGGTAGTATAGATGCGAGTTTTGGGTGGGCACTGAATTATTTTTTAGCGCACGTGCACAAAATGCCTTTCCTACATTTTTGCCGAAAACGGACTTGCGGCAAAATGAAAATTGCTGCACTGTTGTTTCCAGTGACCAGATCAAAGGAACAGAAGGAGTGCAAAAATGGGGCTACCAGAGTCCACTGGTTCCTCTGGACACTGTAGCATTCAACCTCTTTCAACTTGGCCCCCTGAAGAAGGGTCACAGCCCCCTAGGATGTAGATGTACCCATTGAGGTAAGCCAAGTCCATGCCCTCCCTGCAGAGTAGCCTATTAGTCAGCTGCTGCCAACTGTTTTTCAGAGGGCTGGTTGCTGGGCTACGTTGCCAGATAGATGTCATTGTCTGGGCAGATACAGATGGCAGATGCCATGACAGCCTTATGTTTGCCAGACTATTAAGGGGTGATGGCTTGGTATAGATGTCACCAGAATAAGGGTCATAGCACAAGAAGGGTTCTTTGCGTTGCCCAAAGAATATGACCATCTCCTTGGCCAGCATACCAATCCTAGGTGGGAGAAGGCTCTTGGGTATTCCTGGCAGTGATTGCCCATAGAGGGACTCCAAAACACCCTGCACATAGAAAAGACAGTGCTTGCGGACAAAACCTTTCATCTTTAGTGCCTCTAAGGCCGGCCACTCCTGGGCAGTGAAAAGGTGCCAGCGCACACACTGGAGCAATTCTTGTGCTACCTGTGCCCTCTCCCTCAGCCGAGCCTCGATCCAACGTATGGCCATGGTACACACTCGCTGCTCACTGTCTATGTTCAGATAGTCAGAACGCAGTAAGGTCTCACGTGATAACTGGGCAATAATGGTCTATGCAGGTCAAATGCCACTTGATGCGCATAGCTGCCGCGCACCAGAAAATTAAAAAAAAAACATTTTATAGATGCAAGTAGCGGACATGCGCCAGAATTGAAATTACCACAAGGGCCATGCAGTAACTGGGCAGTAACTCCAATTTGGCGCACGTTGGGCGTGCTTAGGTACCTACGTGGATTAGTGAAAGGGCCCCTTAGTGTGGATTTTAAAGGTGTCTAACTTTTGGCAGCATTTACTGAATTTGGACACTACTGCACAGCAATTTTAATCATTCAGTTTTTATTCTGTGCATCTTTAAGCATGTTTTAGAAATTCTATCTACTCAGACTCTGTTGATCACCAACTCTTGGTGAAAGCTTGAACAGTTCAAACAGCAGGGCCATGGTAATAAGATGCATTAAATCAGATATTCCCAAAACCAAGTTTTCTTCCCCACCCCACTCCCTTTTAGTTCCCTCCTAAGAGCTGGGTATCTTTGTGATATGAAATAAACTCTGAATTACAGATAAAGACAGTCTGTTAATGAATACGATAATATCAGCTTCTTTGTTCATTCTCTTGAAAATGAAAGGATCTGGAAGGGGGCATGGGGGCAATATATAATGTTGGATAAATATTGGCAATAGATTTTTGCTAGTTGTTAGATTCTTAGATAAAGATCTGTCCATGATTTGTTTTCTTAGCTAAGTGAGAAATATGGATCACTGTTCACCATCCACATGGGCTCAGAACCAGTGGTGGTGCTGTGCGGTTATGAAGCTGTGAAGGAGGCACTGAATGAACGGGGTGAGGATTTTGCCGGCAGGGGAAGCCTACCTATGTTGGACAGAGTCACCCAAGGTCACGGTAAGGACATTTTAAAGCATAAAAGACATAAGAGGAAAACACAGAAACAGCAGACAAGTGGCTATGTAACCAGTGTTATATACAGAGGAGATAATTATCTTCTTGTGCTAGTTTCCCCCCCGCAAAAATAAAAAAAAATTGGTTTACTTCAGATTTGCTCCACTTTATTGAGAGGTATTATAAAATGACATTATTATCAGTAATACATTTTTGTTCCATATAGAACCTAGACCCCATACTTATTGACATGCTAGGTTTTAGAATACTTGAAAGCTTGTATATCAAAGAGCAGAAAGCAGTTACTCTATTAATTAGCATATGGATAGGGTAACACTTACTGTCTGGCCTGACACTTAGCATATGCTAATTCACATGCAAAATGGGATGGGAAATGAATGGCGAAGAGGCAGGTTGTGAACATTTACAGCACCATGCAGTTAACACATGGTAAGTTATTGTTCATTGTCATCGCTGTACATAGTTTGAATGGACTTACCACCTCATGAAGAGGAGATGGTAAGTGCATCCATACTACCTGCATTACAGTTATCAGAGATATTGGAGGTAAAAAGACCCCTGTGCACCCCATCACCTTTTCAGACATAAGTCAGAGTACTCCCTCTGTCCCTCATCACCCCTCTGGTTCTTACTGGAGGGCCCCTATTTTCTATTGCATGTCATAAGCAATCCCCAGATGTTCCTGTCCTATTACCATGCTGGCTCAAAATGGCACCTCTGAGCCCTAGTTGTAGTCTTATAATACTTCTGCTAGGGGGTCAAGCTGCCAAATAAGAACACACGCACCAGTGAGGAGTTCTTTATTATATGAATAATGCAAAAGTTTAACAAATAGTTAATGAAACATGGCCTAACATGGCAATTACAAGCCAAAAGAAAAAGAATACCAATGAAAAAAGAACATAGCGATTAATAGTTGTACAATAGTACAACACGTACAGTAAAAGACATGGAGGGGCATAATCGAACGCGAACGCCCATCTCCATGGGCGTCTATGTCCAAAAATGGGTACGTGAAGGGGTGGGACAGACCGTATTTTCAAAAGAAATGGGCGTCCATCTTCTATTTCGAAAATACGGTTTGTACGGACCAAAATGCCATGGATTTAGTCGTTTCCGAGCTGGGCGTTTGTTTTTTTTAGCGATAATGGAAACTAAAAACGCTCAGCTCAAAAACGTCCCATTCCAAGCCATTTGGTCATGGGAGGGGCCAGGATTCGTAGTACACTCGCCCCCCTGACATGCCAGGACACCAACTGGACACCCTAGAGATCAGTGCGGTGGACTTCAGATAACGCTCCCACATGCATAGGTCCCTTACCACGGGTGCTGAGCCCCCAATCCCCCTCCCCACAAACCCACTACCCACAAATGTACAACACTACCATAGCTCTTAGGGGTGAAGGGTGAAACCCTACATGTGGGTACAGTGGGTTTTGGAGGCCTCCCATTTACCAGCACGTTACAGGTAGGGGGGATGGGCCTGGGTCCGCCTGCCTTAAGTTCACTGCGGTACCCACTAAAAGTGCTCCAGGGACCTGCATACACGCAGGCCTCTAGGACTTGTTGCTGCTGTATAATCTTGGCACACCAGTTGACACCTGAAGACTAATATCTCTGGAAACATCCTTTATTGGAATAAGCACGTTTACTCACAGTTAACTGCAGATCAGAGGTTGTGCCCCACTGGCAAAGAGTCTTCCTGGTACTGAGATTAGCAGTAGGTCAGAGCTGGCAGAATGGTGTACAATGCCCTCTTTCAGCAACATTCAAGGTAAGAACTAAGTTCTGTAACGTAGCTAACACATGAAAGGGATCTAAAACTGGCTTACAAAAATGGCACCTACCTCATGGACTACCGGAAACAAAACAGGGCACACTCTGACCAAGTAAGCAGAGGGAAAAGCACCATGGGAGTAGAGCCTACCAACTACCAACATCGTGAGCATGTAATACAAGCTACTGGAATCACGGAGCCCAATACCCTACCTCCACCACAATGTTTTGCTGATGTAACTCTGCAGTGCCCTTAACAGAAAAGGTGTCACACTCACCTGAGAGCCACATCAGAACCAGGTAAAGGCTGTCAGAGGATAGAACACATTCTGCTGTCATGAAAGTGGGTATGGCATTTGAGGCTGGCATAGAGGCTGGAAAAAAAAGTTTGTAAAGTGGGTTTTTTTTGTGGGAGGGGGTTAGTGACCACTGGGGGAGTCAGGGGAGGTCATCCCCGATTCCCTCCGGTGATCATCTGGTCAGTTGGGGCACTTTTTTGGGACTTGGACCCGAAAAAAGGGTCCAAAACGCCCTTCTTGTTTTGGTTATCAGCTAAAGACGCTCATCTCTCCTCGGCCGATAACCATGCCCCAGTCCCGCTTTTGCCACGCCTCCGACACGCCCCCGTCAACTTTGTTCATTCCTGCGACGGAGTGCAGTTGAAGACGACCAAAATCAGCTTTCGATTATACCGATTTGTTCGCCCACGGGAGAAAGACACCCATCTCCCGATTTGGGTCGAAATATGGGCGTCTTTCTCTTTCGAAAATAAGCTGGATAGTAATACTAAATTTTGAAAAATATTTAAGAAGTTACATGTTATTATTAAAGTGAAAAATGAAGAAAGGAAACTTACTGTGAGTTATGAATGGGGAAAAGGGATCATATATTTGTCAAATGTGGCCCATACTTTAGAAACAGATAGCACTGAACTGCATATATATGCTAGGGAGATTTCAAATTTATGCACTTGTAATGCTGATTGCTACCAGAAATAAATATTCAGGAAAAAGTTATTTTTCCAATTGCTCAGTATTGCTTTAAAGGTCAAAGCTATTAAGATGTTCAGTAATTTAGCACCATATTTGTCTATTTTCTGTGTTATTGAGAATGAGCCAAAAATAATAAACTGTGTTGATAATGGTTGTTGTATTTGTAGTATTGAGGAAATAATTTTCCAAACCTGTTGCCAAAATTCTTGCATGCCAACACAGTCATATAAAAGGTATTTAACAGTTCCAGGGTGATTTGTAAAAGACCAGCAACAGTTATTGGGAAGGAGCTACTGCCATCTTTTGAGTTGTCCAGACAGCACAATGATGAAGAAATAATGATTGTATGATGTTTGCAGATGATAAGGGTCTACTAATTTTAGACCAAAAAAGCATCCATTGATCTGAAGATAATTTACAATGTCAGTGTCCAGCTCCTATGATTTTACCAATACATATTTTGTCATGGAGGATAAACAGTTTATAGAGATGCTATTCAGCTTATTTTCGAAAGAGAAAGACGTCCATATTTCGACCCAAATCGGGAGATGGGCACCTTTCTCCCATAGGCGCCCAAATCAGTATAATCGAAAGCCGATTTTGGGTGTCTCCAACTGCAATCTGTCGCGGGAACGGACAAAGTTGATGGGGACATGTTGGAGGTGTGGTGAAGGCGGGACTGGGGCGTGTTTATCGGCCGAGGAGAGATAGGAACGCTCAGCCGATAATGGAAAAAGAAGGGTGCCAGAAGCGAGAATTTGGGTCACTTTTTCTTGACCCTTTTTTTTCATACCCAGCTCCATGACAGCAGTATGCAGGTCCCTGGAGCAGTTATTAGTGGGTGCAGTGGACTTCAGCCAGGTGGACCCAGGCCCACTCCCCCCCAACTGTTACACTTGTGGTGGCAATGGGAGCGCTCCAAACTGCCCCCAAAACCCACTGTAGCCACATCTAGGTGCCCCCCTTCAGCCATAAGTGCTATGGTAATGGTGTAGCATTCTGGGCAGTGGGTTTTGGGGGGCATTTGGGGGGCTCAGCACTCAAGGGAAGGGAGGTATGGACTTGGGAAGTATTTTAATTTTTTTTTAATTGTTACAAGTGCCCCCTAGGGTGCCCCGGTTGGTGTCCTGGCATGTGAGGGGGACCAGTGCACTATGAATCCTGGTCCCTCCCATGATCAAATGCCTTGGATTTGTTCGTTTTTGAGCTGAGCGCCTTCAGTTTCCATTATCGCTGAAAAACGATACCGCCCAGCTCAAATCCGCCCAAATGCGATGCATTTGCCCGGCACAAACCGTATTATCGAAAAAAAAGATGGACGCCCATCTTTTTCGAAAATACGGTCTGGCCCGCCCCTTCACGTACCCGTCCTCGGAGATAGACGTCCATGGAGATGGGCATTCGCGTTCGATTATGCCCCTCTATATGGCCTAGATTAAAAATGTTGTCAATGAAAGAAGAAATAGAAGGCTGCTAAGCAATTAGATGTTATATTTCCAGCTCTATTAAACATTTATGAAAAATAGTAATAATAGCATTTGAGGCTAGAGTTCTGGGTAGGAAAAAAGGAAGGAGATTTTGTGACAGACAATCGGACCATAATTCTTTTTCTAATTGAAACCAAACAGGAGTGTATGTTATAGGTCCGCTAACCCAATAACATGCTTGATGTGTGATAAAGGCTTTATGGTAAGTTAGAAAGTCTGGAAATAAAACACCTGCTAATTATTTTAGTAATTTCAGTTTTAATAGCAATTTTAGGCACTTTGGAGGCCCATAAGAATTTTGTGAGAATAATTTCAAATTGGTGCTAAAAGGAGACAGGAAAAGGTATTGGTAACATGCTTAAAATGAAATTGATTTTTGGCATAATTATCATTTTTATTGATTCTAGTCTACCCCACCATGTAAGCTGTAGGGGATTCCAGGCAAGAAGCAAATCTTTAACACAAGAAATATATATTTTTTAAATTTACTTCCCGAATGGAATTAACATCAAGTAACAAATCTATACATAAATATCTAAACCCTTTAGAGGACTAAATTAAACCAAATTTTGAGCCTATATCTGGAGTGACATGGTAGTATTTCAGTTTTTTGTTTGTTTATCTAAATCCAGAGGTGTATGTTTCAACCAGCTGCATAAATTGAGGAATAGATGAAATAGGATTATAAATAAATAATACAACCTCCTCTGTGTATCCTGCTGTTTTAATCTCCATATTTTTGAGAGTAATACCCTGTATACCAGAGTCTATTCTAATTTTTGTAAGTAGTAGTTCTAAAGCTAGATTTAAAAGGAGTGGGGATAAAGGGACAGCCCAGGTGTGTTCCTTTTTTAAGTGACGTATGATTTGAAAGAGTGTTATTGGCTAGTATTCACACTGTAGGATTGGTATAAAGTATTTTAAATTTAGGGGCACCAAATATTTCCAGAATTTTAAATAAACAAAAATTCCATTCCACCCTGTAACAAGCTTTTTCAGCTTCTATGGCCATCGCTATGAAAGGGTGAGGTAGTTATTAGTAATTATAAGCTGGTGAAATTATCTAGCATTATCAGTAATTAACCTGGCATGAAACCTGCCTGATTAGGGTGTATAGCAGAAGTAATTATTTTCCTAAGATGATTATAAAGAATCTTTGCAAATATTTTATAATCAACATTTAAAGGTGATATTGGTCCATAATTAGAAACTATTGTGGGATCTTTATTTGGTTTGGGAAGTATTGTGATAACGGCTTTAAAAAATGTGTTATATCTTTATCTTCAAGTGAAAGAAAATGAAATGCAATTTAGGGATCAAGTCTTTTTAAAATGTTTTGTAGAATTCACTAGGTAGACCATCTGGCCCCGGTGCTTTATTGGTTTTCAACTGGGATATAGTATTAAATATTTCTTGATTGGCAATAGGACCCTTTAAAGAATTGACTTTCTTTTCAGTCCAAGAAGGCAGAGAATTTTTTGACAGGTAAGCTTCTAAATCTGCAGGGGAGTAAGAGGATTCAGATTGATATAATTGTGTGTAAAATAGTGAAAGCTTTTAACATTTATTTAGTGGAGGTTAAATTGTATTAGAAGAGTCTTGTTTGATCATAAATATTTGATTTTTTTTATTTTTTTGTTCTTTTTAAGTAATTGGCTAGCATACGACTGCTTTTAGGGCTTCTTTTACTAAGAGGCAGTAAGCCCAAAGCGGGCTTACTGCTTGCTGTACAGGAAGTACTGCTGGTCTGCCTCAGCGGCCAAGTGGTACTTCCCACCCCTAGCATACTGTCATTTCCGATGCTACACAAATATATTACCGCGTTAGCTCGATTACCCGTCAGTAAGGCTAATGCAGGAGCCCTTACCATCACCTCAATGGGTGGTTGTAATGGCCACGCAGCTTTACTTGCTGCCCAGTCATTTCCTGTAGAAAAGCAAGTCTTCCCTTTTACCAGATGTGGTAAAAGAGGGCCTCGGCATGTGTATAAAACATATGCCTATGTCAATGCTGGCCCCCTTTTTCCGCAGCTTGGTAAATGAGGACCTTGATTTGTTCAGCGTACATGGCCCTGTTTCAAAGCAATATCTCATTGCTAACCTTTACACTCCAAATTCTGTTATATTGACATTTTGGATGATAAATTGCAGTGAGGGCGGTATGTGGAGAACAAATATATTGCTGTTCTAAAGATTTAAACTTGTTTTATTTCTGTAAGACGTTTGTATGTATCTTTAGTTTGATGTGCAGTGAACAATAATAGTTACAGGATAAGCCACACTGAGCCCGCAAAAAGGTGGGAACATGTGGGATACAAATGCAATAAATAAATAAATGAACATCCTGAGTTTGGTTTCATTGTAAAGTTTTTGAAATGAATTCTTGAATTTTAAATTTGTAATTATCAATTGCTAGTAATTGTGTACTGAGTCTTCAAAAAGAGGTTTTTTTTGTGGGAATATTGGAAGAGAGTTTAATATTGATTTAATGTGTGATGTGGTAATGGGCTCTAATGCAGCAGAGTTAATTGTTCAAGAAGATTATTAGATATCAAAACATAATCTATACATTTGAAACTCTGTTGAGTGGCTGAAAAATAAGTGTAGTCTTTTGTTTCTGGAAATAGTTGTTGCTATGGATCAACTAAATTGTCATGCTCAATCAGAGAGCATTTAAGGTAATGTTGAATCAGAGAGCATTTAAGGTAGTTTATCATTCACCCAACACTGCGTGTTCTTTGGGTGGATGGTAAACTACCTTACATTGATGTTCCAGCCATTTATCCAAAGGCAGATTAAAATCACTTTCTATGATAATAGGAATGGGAGGACATTCTGCTTCTGCCACTACATGGAAGAAAGCAGGATCACCCTTATGGGGCATATAAATTAAGATGAAGTAATTCACTATTGTTGATTAGTGTGTGAAGCAGCAACAAACTACCTTCACTGTTCTCGACTTCTTTCTTGATTTGAAAGGAAATAACATTACTAAAAAGAATAGCTACACCTCCTTTCTTACCTATAGCTGGGGGTTGATAGTAGTAATTAACCCAATTAATCCCATTTGTCAGTTGTTTGGTATCTTGTAAATGAGTGTTGTGGAGAAACATTATTTTAGCTTTCAACTTTTTCACTGACATTATAATTTTCTTCCTTTTGACAGGATGCCTAAGCCCATGAACATTCCAAGATATTATCATGGCATCTTTAATATGAGCAAGTGCAAAGTGATGCATGTACATTTAAAATGAATCGGTGAAAATATTTCTTCACTCAACATGTAATTAAACTCTGGAATTTGTTGCCGGAGAATGTAAAAGCAGTTAGCTTAGCGGGGTTTTAAAAAAAGGTTTGGCTAGATTCCTTAAAAAAATCTATAAGCCATTATTAAAATGACTTGGGGAAAATCCACTGCTTATTTCAAGGATAAGCAGCATAAAATATATTGTACTATTTTGGGATCTTGCTAGGTACTTGTGACCTGGATTGGCCACTGTTAGAAACAGAATGCTGAGCTTGATGGACCTTTTGTGGTCTGTCCCAGTATGGAAATACTTATGTACTTATATGTACTTATGTAACTTATAGAATACTATCTGTTGACTGCGTTGCATAGTGAATTTAAGCATTGGACCTTACACCAAGTGTTGATCTGTCATAAGTGGTTGCACCTAAATTTGGATGCATCGGTGCACGTTTGTGCTGATATTCTATAATGACAGAGTTGCTTAAGGGCCGTTATAAAGTTGGCACTAAGCCTTCATCTTTGCACCTGTTTTTAGTATTGCTATCCTCCTTTCCTAGAGGTTCATCTCCTTTCAGTCTGTCCTGAGACCTGGATGGCACAAGACTGCTGGATGCTGTTGTTGCTGGGAAGGCAGAAAAATGTCAAAAGACTAGCCAGCTTCAATGTCCTTCTCTCTTGGACAAGAAACCTTTTTGTTTTCATTAGCCTTCAGTCTGGATTAGTCAGAATGGTTCACCCTTCACAGAAACTGAGGCTTCTAATTACTGTGGCCTTAAATAAACTGAGGAAACTCATTTAGCTTCTCCCTTTGCACATATATACTTTCACCATTCATGACGTATTGTAAGTCACATTGAGCCTGCAAATAGGTGGGAAAATGTGGGATACAAATGCATCAAATAAATAAATAAATACTATTTTGGTACCCAGCAATAAATTTCTAGGGAATTGGTGCTGCTTACAGAGCAATTCTACCCCTTAAAGGCAAAAAAAGAACATCTTTACCATTACCTATACGGCTGTTAGTGACACAGTTAGACAAGCCAGTAGCTGACTATAGTATTGGCAAGATTTTTAGAGAAAACATTTACAATGAGAATTTATAAGAATTATAAAAATCAGTTGAGTGAAGTGATGTGGTAAAATTGTTAGTCCATTTTTAAAGGTAATAAATAGAAATAACACAAACGATAGAACAGTAAATAAGATGATACTTTTTATTGCATTAACTTAATACATTTTTTTGATTAGCTTTCGAAGGTAATCCTTCTTCTTCAGATCAGAAATAAGCAAATGTTGACAAATATCAGCACATATATGTTGATATTTGTCAATATTTACTTATTTTCTATCTGAGGAAAAAGGGTTACCTTCGAAAGCTAATCAAAACATGCATTGTTAGTCCATTAAAAAAGGTATCACCTAACTTTCTTTAAAAATTAGTTGAAAGCAGAAAATAGTTTTTAGTCTACAATAAAACAAAAACTTGAAAGCAGAATGACCACGTAAAAATCACAAAGGTTGGCATGGTTCTTTGGCCATCATGGGTGTTATTTTCCATCAATAGTCATTCGACCATGATAAGTTATGCTCTCCAAGTGACCAATGCACAGTTAAGAACTGAAACCATAAGCAATCTTGCCAATTTTCCCACAAGAAGCGCACTGATTCCTTGCTATAAACACATTGAGTGCAACAACGTTTTTTTTCCATCTTTAAATCAGACCACACTGGCCTTGAGGAGCCCCAGTATAAACAAACATTTTGTATTGAACATCTTGTTCCAAGGTGTGTCTTTTGTTCCTATTATAAAGACTTAATGTGTCCCTGATGTAGGCTGTTCAGCTGCAGAAACATGTTGGGTGATGATTGAAACACCCCAATGATAGGAATTGATAACACACCTTGTTATTAAAGATGGCTTCTTACAATAAATTCTGTATTCGCTGCCACTAGTTGGTTCTTTTGGCTGCTACTTTTTTGACATTTGCAATAAGATTTGTCCAACTTATACTGCTCAGTAGATAAGTGAAATTTGCAACTGTGAGGAAATGCTATATTTTTTCTTGATTATGTTCTATCATTATTAATAACAGTTGCCAATGTATGTTTAACAACAGCTATTGGTCATGTCCAGTTACTGCAATGTAGTAATCTTTTATAACGCAAGCATTCAGGAATGTTTCATTAAACTAAAGTCAGGGTTTTGCTTAGAGATTGTCAGATGTCTTATGAAGCAAATGGATCACACCAATTGCCACAAGTCCTTATTTTCTCCCAGACAAGGTTTTTAAGCAAATACTACATCTATGGATACCCTCAGACAAGAAAATCCTTTAGATAAAAGGTCCTGGAGTCTTGTTATCTATTGTTACTTCTCTCCCTTATCCTGCCTCCATGACTTCAGACATTTTTTTCCCAAGTATATATTCTTGCTCTGAAGTTCTTTTTCAGTCTATCCAGCATCTTCTGGCTTTTCACCAGTTTTAATGCTACTAATTAGGGGATAAAGCCCAACACCCAGAGTCAAATTTAAAACCTATCACATAAAGACTCCAGTATATTTTAAATAACAAAAAACTTTTATTCATCGTACTTTAGTGCCATCCTGCTACAACTGACACTATTACCTACCTAAAAACTGTCATTCATTTAATTCATTCACCGCCCTCGCCCTGTACCTAATAATGTTAACTACAATGAATTATATTACAATCATACAGTATCTTTCACTTTTTGAATTAATTTACATTTTACACTGATAACAATTAAAGGAACACAACTCATTTTATCCAGCGCAGTGGTTAATGCCATGTTTTCTACTTGTCCACTGTACTCACATAATAAACAGATGTTGGTTATTTAGTCCCAAATGTACAAAACCAGTTAAAATGTGGATACTCAGTAGACTGCTTCCAAGCTGCCCACTACTTCAACAAGCGTCCTTGTAATCACTGTACAGGTACTGAGAAATCGGTGACCAATTCATTAGTTCACCATTGGTGTCTCCTACTCATATCGGTTCCCCAATGCTGGACCGCATTTCACAAGGTCTTCCTCAGAGGAACCACCACCACATCTACAACATGTCAATGATATCATCATTATTATCACCACAACTACTCACATTTTAATATCACTGCCACACTGTGCATCAAAATAACACTTACAATCAATGATCTGAACGGCTGCACGCCAGATAGGAGCTTCCTCAGGAGTGGGCCACAGACCGCCACCCCAGGAGTCACTGCGCACAACGTCCCTACCCGAATTTAAAGGGCTAACTATGCCGCCCCGCCCACTGCATTAAAGAGACATTACCTTACACCCATTTGACCTCAAGGTTCAGGCCATTGGGTGCAACAGTCCCCACGAAAAAATATATCGCTGCTCAATAGCTAGCAAGCTGGCACTGACATCATCACCCCTGTGGAATGAGGGAAGGTGTGCTATTACAGCACAACAAAGTTGATCCACAGAATGATTATATTGTGTCCAATGTGCTACTAACGGGTTTTCCTGTTTATTGTGCCAAAGGTTACTGATATGTTCCGCTAATCTACTTTTGAGCTGTCTTTTAGTATGCCCTATATAGTACAACTCACATGGACAAACAATACAATAAACCACTCGTTCAGTAAAACAGGAGGTGTGGTGACTTAAACTGTACCGCCTGTTAGAATGGGGGATAGGGATAATGGCAGTGTCCCATTGATAACGGCAGTATACACACATTCCACATGGAGAGTGCCTGCCGGTATCAATATTCCTGCTAGGTCTTTTAAGCAACTCACCCAAATTCGCCTGACGTCTATACGCGACCCTGGGGCTCTAGCTAAACTCGGGGTGCACCGAGAGAACCTGCCAATGTTTGTGAATAATAGCACAAATACCAGATGCTTTTGAAGAATATGGGATAACACAGGCCAGAGGGCTAAGGGGGGTCTTTTGCCCAGTGGACAGAAGCAACGGACGATGAGTATACAGGGCCCTTTTATACGCTCTTTTGAGGATCCCCAAAAACCTATCAATCATGCATTGCCAAACTCCCTTTATCCCTAGGTTTGGATTCCTCTAACTACTGTGTAGAGGTGAAATTCTGCTGGACTGATTCCACTGAATGCTGATTTTGTTTGACTACTTTTCTTCCTGTTTTGTGGGAGAGTTTTTTAAAGTTCCCAACATGACATTCACCATTGTGCAATCACAAGAAATGCCTATCTGCTTTATATACAGATGACACTTACAGGCTTATTTTCGAAAGAGAAGGACACCCATCTTTCGACACAAATTGGAAGATGGGAGTCCTTCTCACAGGGTTGCCCAAATTGGCATAATTGAAAGCTGATTTTGGGCATTCTCAACTGCTTTCCGTCGCGGGGATGACCAAAGTTTACGGGGGCATGTCGGAAAAATAGCAAAGGCAGTACTGGGGCGTGCTTAACACATGGGCGTCCTCGGCCTATAATGGAAAAAAGAAGGGCGTCCCTGACGAACACTTGGCCGACTTTACTTGGTCCATTTTTTCTTGCGACCAAGCCTCAAAAAGGTGCCCGAAATGATCAGATGACCACCGGAAGGAATCAGGGATGACCTCCCCTTACTCCCCCAGTGGTCACTAACACTCTCCCACCCTAAAAAAAACCTTTAAAAATATTCTTTGCCAGCCTCAAATGTCATACCCAGCTCCCTGACAGCAATATGCAGGTCCCTGGCGCAGTTTTAGTGGGTACTGCAGTGCACTTCAGGCAGGCGGACCCAGACCCTTCCCCGCCTACCTGTTACACTTGTGGTGTTAAATGTGAGCCCTTCAAAACCCACCTGAAACCCACTGTACTCACATCTAGGTGCCCCCCTTCACCCCTTAGGGCTACGGTAGTGTTGTACAGTTGGGGGTAGTTGGTTTTGAGGGCTATGCACCTGGGAGCAATTTCTGAAGTCTACTGCAGTGCACCTTAGGGTGCCCGGTTGGTGTCCTGGCATGTCAGGGGGAGCAGTGCACTACAAATGCTGGCTCCTCCCATGACCAAATGGCTTGGATTTGGTCGTTTTTGAGATGGGCGTCCTCGGTTTCCATTATCGTAGAAAACCAGGGACGACCATCTCTAAGGACGACCTAAATGTTGAGATTTGGGCGTCCCTGACCATATTATTGAAACGAAAGGTGGATGCCCATTTTGTTTCAATAATATGGGTTTCCCTGCCCCTACACGGGGACGTCCTGCGAGGACGCCCTCAGGAAAACTTGGGCGCCTCGTTCGATTATGCCCCTCCACATGTTCATCAAGACTTATGTACTGTTGACTCATGATGCAGGCACTCTAGCCAAAACACGGCCCATATTGAGTTCCTGTTATTGTTTGCCAATTATTTTCATTAACTAAAGTTTGTATTTTGGCTTTGCAGTGGTCCTTGGTTATCTCCACTGTGTTTTGCTATTGCTTCCTATCCATGGAGTTCTATCCAGTTTTTCCTTCTCTTTGTGGTTTCTGTAAAGCCCATTTTCCCTTAGAACATAAGAACTTAAGAGTAACCTACTGGGTAAGAACACTGGTCCATCTTGACCAGTATCCTATTTTCCAAACAGTGGTCAAGCCAGATCACAAGTACCTGGCAGAAACCCATTTAGCAGCAACATTCCATGCTACCAATTCCAGGGCAAACAGTTGCTTCCCCATGTCTGTCTCAATAGCAGACTATGGAACTTGTCCAAACCTGTTTCAAACCCATATACACTAACCGCTGTTACTACATCTTCTGACAATGAGTTCCAGAGCTTTATTCGTTGAGTGAAAAAATATTTCCTCCTATTTGTTTTAAAAGTATTTCCATGTAACTTCTTCGAGTGTCCCCTAGTCTTTGTACTTTTGGAAAGAGTAAAATATTGATTTATTTCTACTCGTTCTACACCACTCAGGATTTTGTAGACCTCAATCATATCTCCCCTCCTCCGTCTCTTTTCCAAGCTGAAGAGCCCTAACCTCTTTAGCCTGTCCTCATACAAGAGGAGTTCCATCCCCTTTATCATTTTGGTTGCTCTTCTTTGAACCTTTTCTAATTCCACTGTATCTTTTTTTGAGATTTGGCAACCAGAACTGAATGCAATACTCAACGTGCAGTTGCACCATGAAGCGATATAATGGCATTATAGTATTTTCGGTGTTATTCATCATCTTTTCCTAATAATTTCTTTAGCTTTTTTGGCTGCCACCAGAAACTGAGCAGAAGACTTCAAAGTATTATTTACAATAACACCTAGATCTTTTTCTTGAGTGCTGAGCCCCAAGATGGACCCTAACATCTAGTAGCTATGATTGAATTATTCTATCCAATGTGCATTGCCTTGCATTTGTCCACATTGAAATTTCATCTCCCATTTGGACGCCTGCAATATTTCACAGTCCGCACGTGTTTTAACAACCTTGAATAGTTTTGTATCAACTGCAAATTTGATCACCTCACTCGTCATTCTGATTTTCATATCATTTATAAATATGTTAAATAGCACTGGTCCCAATACTGATCCCTGCAGCACTCCACTGTTCACCCTTCTCCATTGAGAGAAATGACCATTTAACCCTACCCTCTGTTTTCTGTCAAATAACCAATTCCTAATTCACAAGGACTTTGACTCCTATCCTATGATTCTTTAATTTTCTCAGGAATCTCTCATGAGGAACTTTATCAAAAGCTTTCTGAAAATCTAGATATACTACATCAACAGGCTCACCTTTATCCACATGTTTATTCATGCCTTCAAAGAAATGAAGCAAATCAGTGAGACAAGACTTCCCTTACATAAGTACATAAATATTACCACACTGGGACAGACAAAGGTCCATCAAGCCCTGTATCCTTCTTCCAACAGTAGCCAATCCAGGTCACAAATACCAGGCAAGATCCCACAAAAGCTCAATACATGTTATGATGCTTATCACATAAATAAGCAGTGGATTTTCCCAAGTCAATTTAATAATGGTCTATTAACTTTTCTTTTAGAAAGCCGTCCAGACCCTTTTTAAATCCTGCTAAGATAACCGCCTTTACCACATTCTCTGGCAACAAATTCCAGAGTTTAATTACACGTTGTGTGAAGAAAACTTTTCTCTGATTTGTATTAAATGTACTACTTCGTAGCTTCATCGCATGCCCCCTAGTCCTAGTATTTTTGGAAAGAGTAAACAAACAATTCACATCTACCTGTTCCACTCCACTCATTTTTTTATAGACCTGTATCATATCTCCCCTCAGCCGTCTCTTCTCCAAGCTGAAGAGCCCTAGATGCTTCAGCCTTTCCTCATAGGGAAGTTGTCCCATCTCCTTTATCATTTCCGTTGCCCTTCTCTGTATCTTTTCTAATTCCACTATATCTTTTTTGAGATGTGGTGACCAGAATTGAACACAATATTTTAGGTGCGGTCGCACCATGGACCAATACGAAGCATTATATCATCCTCACTTTTGTTTTCCATTCATTTCCTAATAATACCTAACATTCTATTTGCTTTCTTAGCCACCGCAGCACACTGAGCAAAGCATTTCCAGGTTCACTGCATGATCTGCATCATCATCCTTGAAAACCATTTCCGGTATAAGCATGTCTTTTACAGAAGCATATCTGTAAAGACCGAAGCAAAGAATTCATTTATTTACTCCGCTATGGCCTTGTGCTCCTTGAGCATCCCATTTGCTTCTTTGTGATCTAACAGTCTAACGGATTCCTTCACAGACTTTTTGCTTTTAATGTACCTGAAAAAGTTGTTACTTTAAGTTTTAGGCGTCAAGTTTCTCTTCATATTCTCTTTTAGCTTTCTTTATTAATGCTTTGTGTCTGACTTGCCAGTGCTGTTGTTGCTTCTTATTTTCTTTATTTTAATCCTTTTTCCATTGTTTGACAGACAATTCTAGATTTCCTCCAAAGGATGTAATTATTTAACTATTTTCTTCCTTTGTTTTACATATGTGAAGGGCCCTTTTACCCAGCCGCCCTATGCATGTTAATTCAGAGGTACCGCCCGGCTACCATGTGGCCCGTGTGGTAATTTCATTTTTGATGAGCATCCACTATGTGCTCTGGAAAACAATTTTTATTTTCTGGCACGCAGCAGAAACTTGGTGGTAATCATCATTCTACACGTGTAGATGATTACCGTACGGTTAAAGCGTGAGACCATACCGTTAAGTCAATGGGTGGTGGTAAGGTCTCAGTCCCAAAATGGGCGCACACAAATTTTTATTTTGCTGCACGTCCATTTTTGGTCAAGAAAAGGCCTTGTTTGTAGGCGCACTAAAAAATGGACCTCTGTGTGTCCAATACATGTATATACACTAGTGCAGGCCATTTGTCAGCGTACTGTAGTAAAAGGACCCCTGAATTTGTCTCTTCTTCCTGAATCATTTGAGATTTGCTTTGTTTTACTTATGTGAATTTGACTCTTCTTCCTGATTCATAAGCAAATGTTTTTCTTTTGGTTGCTTGTTGCTCTTGGGTCCCTGAACACTGTTCCCTCTAAGCTGAGTGGGAGTCTACCACATGCAGTCCTGCCAGTAGGGGGTGCTGTTTCACTATCACATTTTCAATAGTAAGGGAAAGGCAAGCTCTCCGGGACTCCAGGAAACTTGCCTGTCTGTAACCATTGAAAACAGAATATTGAAGCACCCCCCCCCCCCCCCACACACACACACTGGTAGCAAAGCAGTTAGAGAACTCCTGCTCAGCTTAGAGGGAACAGTGTCCCTGAGTCTACTTCTGTAGTGGAGTGAATGCAGTCACAGTGTTAATCAATAAATTGGTTTCATATTATTTTTTTAATCACTCCAATTCTTTTCAGAAGAATCCATTAACATTCACTCTCCACAGGGGTCATTAGCAGCAATGGAGAACGCTGGAAGCAACTTCGACGGTTTTCTCTCATGACTCTGAGGAATTTTGGGATGGGGAAGAGAAGCATTGAGGAACGTATCCAGGAAGAGGCCCAGTTCTTGGTGGAGGAGCTCAGGAAAACTGAAGGTTTGTGCTATCAAGTTTACTATAGAATGATCTTTATTCCTTTCTTTGTTGGGTTTTCACTAGTACCAGATGATAACGTATGGCTGCAGTGTAAGTTCATTTAAAAAGGCTTATTCACCTTTCTATCTATAGTATAAGCTGATGGATAGAAGAAGAGTCTTTGGCATGAATCTTCCCATGGGAATCTTTGAAGTATGCATGATATTTTATGTTCAAGAGGTGATGTTAAGAATTATCAAAGATGTTTCACATGAACTTTCCATCTGACATACTATGAGGAAACTTGTTAGGTGAGACTAGAACTGGATACTTGTTGATCTAGATGCAGAAGCTCTACCTATCATTCAATAGGAGGGGGTTTCTGTTGGTTTAACTGTAGAAGCAGTTCTATAATGGTAGCTACCTTCCACCACTAGAGGAGATTCATTATGAGGCCATTTTCCAGATGTGAACCAACAGACCATCTGTTTATTTAAAAGCTTTATACACTCTCAGTAGGTCCCGGTCAAGACAGTTTACAAATTAATATGTCAAAAAGTATAGAAATGGAGGTATCAGATAACATGAATGCATAATGTAAGTTTGTAGAGTCTGAGACAGAGGTATAATATATGTATATCAGACAGACAGTAGCAGAAAACAATTTAGAAGATCATGAGATAAGACATGTAAATGATGCATGGGGTACAACTTTAATCTGCCAGAAGATTATCAACATCATTTTGTGTAATACTGGAGGGAATAAGAACTACTTTAGACCTTTCTTGAAGGATAGTAATGGGAGATGCCATTTTCTTAGCATATCAGGGAGTTTGCCACACCTTTCTGCAGCAAACTCTCTAAAAGCTGTCCTATGTCATGATTCTTTTTTCATTATCTTTCTGCCTGCTGAGATGAAAACGGTAGCGGAATTCAAGCATGCGTGGGATAAACTTAAAGGAATCCTGTGCAGAAGGAATGGATCCTCAGAAGCTTAGCCGAGATTGGGAGGCAGGGCTGGTGTTTGGGTGGTGGGGCTAGTTCTGGGCAAGACTTCTACGGTCTGTGTCCTGAAAATGGCAGATACAAATCAAGGTAAGGTATACACAAGAAGTAGCACATATGAGTTTATCTTGTTGGGCAGACTAGACGGACCGTGCAGGTCTTTTTCTGCCATCATCTACTATGTTACTATGTAATAGGTTACACTGAGTGGATCACAGCAGACCATTTGGGATATATTTTTCTAGATGCTCAAATAGGTAATTCATTGTTTCTTATAAGCTTTGACAGTACTGTATCTCTTTGAAATTACTCAATAAACATAAAGGTACAGAAGAAGAAGAAGAATTGTTGGCTTCTGAGTTTGTATCACTTTAAAAGTTAAAAACAGTAATTTAAAGACACACAGACTAATTTTCAAAGCAATTTAAGTGGGTAGGAGCCTCTTCTCATTGCTTAAATCACTTCCCACTGCCTAAATGGGGATATTCAGTGACAGTTAACTGGAGAGTGATTCAGAATATCCCCACAGACCGCACAACCAAAATGCGGGCAGATCAGGGGAAGCACTGGGGGTGGCACTGGGGTGAAGCCCGGGGTTATATTAATGGCAACGATATTGGATGCCGGCACCCACATAACTCTCTTATGCATAGATGGACTGAATATTAACCAAGCCCTCATAATCTCCGGCATCCAGCCCACCCCAAATTAATCCCCAATATTCAGTGCCAATGCCCGGACAAAGCGCACAACTGATTATTGAGGGCTAATTTAGCTGGCGACAGTAAGTGTTTTTAAGAAATGCTGACCGTTGCCATCTGAATATTGGGGGCGGGGGGGGGGAGGGAAACTGTGTTTTTTAAACAGACAGCCAGTGTAAGGAAGGTAAAAAAAAAACCCAGAGTAAAAACCAAGTAAAACCAAGCTTCTCTGAGTCCCTAACCAAGTGGATATATACCTGATATCAAAATCCCTTTTGGGAAGTATGAACTCCCCCTCAAATCACAATTCAGGAACCTTGGAATACAGTTAGATTCAACACTCTCTGATTCCCCAAATCCAAGCAACCTTCAAGAGCTGCTTCTACTATTTGCAACAGCTGCACTGCCTCTCCCCTTACATCGAGAAGGTAAATCTTATCCCAGTTGTACATGCCATGATAACATCAAGACTGGATTTCTGCAATGCACTATACAATGGTCTGACTACAAAGGGCCTGCACCAGCTCCAATTGATTCAGACTGCAGCAGCAAGACTCATAGAAGATTGCAAGCGACATGACCATATCACACCATTTTTGCAAAAACTTCATTGACTACCAGCACAATACAGGGCTAAATTTAAAACTCTATGTCTGATCTTCAAGGCCCTGAAAGGAAATGGCCCTGCGTACCTGAAAAATACGATGATCCTCCACACTCCGCCAAGGACACTAAGGTCCTCCCAAGGATTTTCACTAATCACACCCTCTCCAAAAGACTTTACACAATGTGATACCCGCAAGCGAGCCTTCTCCGGAGTAGCCCCCACACTCTGGAATGCACTGCCTGAAAGGCTGCGCTTAACACAAGACTATCTCTACTTCAGGAAGCAGGTGAAAGCTTGGCTCTTCAACGAGGCCTATAATGGAAGAAGTAGCTAACTCATCAGTCTCACTCACACCCACAAGAAGTGACTCGGGCTGCATATGTTGCAGCAGGACATGTTTATGCACTCCTACCCTAACTGAGATGATAATTAACCATTTCCCTGACCTCACGTGCAACTTTCTTTAAATCAATCACCTTACTTTCTAACTCTTCCTAATTTCTTACCTATCTATATGTTACATCTTTGCTTTACCCTTCACTATCAATTATAACGTTCTATTACTTATTGTGTTAACATTGTAAGTAGTATACCATGCCATACATTTTATTGTTTTTTAATATTTTTACTGCTGTAATTGTCTATTGCTCGTGTTTGATCTATTGTTGCTGTACACTGCCTCGAGTGAATTCCTTCAAAAAGACGGTAAATAAATACGAATAAATAAATAAAAGGGGGCAGCTTTATCACTTCTTTCATGACTTGTTAGGTATCTAGCTAATAAATTTTGTGTTATCTTCAGTTTCTTTAATGCTACTACTTGACATTTCTAAAGCGCTACTAGGGTTACGCAGCGCTGTACAATTTAACATAGAAGGACAGTCCCTGCTCAAGGAGCTTACAATCTAAAGGACAAATGTACAGTCAGTCAAATTGGGGCAGTCTAGATTTCCTGAAAGGTATAAAGGTTAGGTGCCGAAAGCAACATTGAAGAGGTGGGCTTTGAGCAAAGATTTGAAGATGGGTAGGGAGGGGGGTTGGCGTAAGGGCTCAGGAAGTTTATTCCAAGCATAGGGTGAGGCGATAATGCTTGGCTGATAAACCCAGATATAGATTGTTGCAATAGTATAGGCAACTCAAAATTAAGGCTTCTACAATTGATATGAACAGGTTAGTGTCCAAATATAGTCACTGCATCTCTACCATGCTCATGTTGCAGTAAATTTGACATATTACTTTTTCTCTTCATTATACTAGAGCTGCCCTTTGATCCCACATTCTTCTTGAGTCGCTCTGTCTCAAATGTCATCTGCTCTGTGGTCTTTGGAAACCGATTTGACTATGAAGATAAGAACTTCCTTATCTTACTCAATTTGATAAATGATTTCTTTCGACTTTTTAGCACAGTCTGGGTGCAGGTAAAATGCTAAGTTTTAATTTGTTTTCTTGTAAAGGTGTGCTTTGGAGTCACTTTTAAGCAAGAATGACTGAGAAAGGAAAGCTCTTCTACATGCATCAAAGGGCTGTGGGAGGGATCATAGGCAGACAGGAGAGCCCTACCTGGTCAAGTTTGATCCTATTTTATCTAACATCAGTTACAGATATATGGAACCAAATACAACACTGTTATTTTTAGTGCCCTTGGGATCGTGCAAAGTACTTGTCGGCTTATAAGTTGATTTTGAAAGTGAAAGTCTCCAAAGGCACTGTTCCCTCTAAGCTGAACGGTAGTCCTCCAACTGCATTGCAGCCAGTAGGGGGTGGTGCTTCAGTATTATGTTTTCAACTGCTAGGGATTGACTAGTTCCCTTGAGTCCTGTCCCTCACTATTGAACATATGATAGTGAAACACCACCCCACCACTGGCAGGACCGTAGGTGTAGAATACCTGCTCAGCTTAGAGGAAACACAGTTCCCCTTTAAAAATCAGCTGGCTGGCCAGTGCTACATGAATCTCTTACTCTGCATACTTTGCAGATGCAATATTAAATCCTGGTGTGAATGATAACAATGCTGCAAGGAACTGAGTTTGCAAACACTGCTCAACCAGTTGTAATTGTTAAGTCTTCTTCTATTTTTCCTGTTTTGAGTCCCTTGGAATAACACTGTGTTGAACTTGTACCTGTAGCCCTAGTCAAATAATGGTTTCCTTGCTTTCTAGCTCTATAATTTCTACCCTAATGTGATGGAGCACCTGCCTGGTCCTCACAAGAGGGTGGTTAAAAATGGTGATCAGCTGATGGCTTTTGTGGCAGAGAAAGTGAAGACGCACCAGGAAACCCTGGATCCCAACTCTCCTCGTGATTTCATTGACTGCTTCCTCATGAAAATGGAGCAGGTACTGTGAAACTGGGTAGGGAGTGGAGTGCATATGAGAAAAGAGAAATAGCAGAATATCCAATATATCTTTCTATAGTGTATAATTAAGGATACTACTGTAAAAGAATAGATGTGGATCAATATTTAAAGGAATTTATATGTTTACAGACCTCAACTATGGGAGCAATTCTACATCAGGGTAGCTACATAGAGCCACCCTGGTAATGGGGGGTGGGGGGGAGAGCCTATTCTGTAGTGTCACTGGGTACCAGGTTCTATATTAGAAGAGGCTCCTTCCACACAGCCTTGGGGCACCTAGATGGAGGCAGTTATTTATTGAATTGCCTCCTAACATCAGCTTGGAAAAGAGGCAGCTGAGGAGGGATATGATAGAGGTTTACAAAATCCTGAGTCGTGTAGAATTAGTAAATGTGAATCGATTTTTTACTATTTCAAAAAGTACAAAGACTAGGGTAAACTCCATGAAGTTACATATGAATATTTTGAAAACAAATAGGAGAAAATATTTTTTCACAAAATTTTATTTTATTTATTTATTACCTCATTTATACCCCACACTTTCCCAACTGTGTCAGGCTCAATGTGGCTTACATCACACCGCAAAAGCGGAGGTCAAAGCAGTAAATTAAGCTAATGCAACAATAAACCTATGTTAGAAATAAAGGAGAGGATGGGGAAGGGACGAAAGGATTAGGGAAACCAGGGGAGAGAAGGGAAGGGTGGTTGTATACAAAATTGTAATTATATTGATGTGAATCAAGCAGTGGAGACACATGCTGAGTCCTTGGGGTAGGCGTTTCCAAATAACAAAGTCTTGTGAGATTTCCTGAAATTTAGATGGTTGTGAATGGTTTTTATGGCTTTTGGCAAAGAATTCCACAATTGTGAGTTGATGAAGGAGAAGGATGAAGCATATGTGGATTTATATTTAAGCTCATAATGAAGGTTAAGGTATGAACGGGATGTCTTAATGCATTCCTGGGTGGCAGGGTGATTAGGTTAATCATGTAGTCAGGAACTTCACCATAGAGAATTTTGTGTACTTGGGAGAAGATTTTAAAGTTGATTCGGTCCTTGACAGGGAGCCAATGTAATTTCTTTTTTTTTTTTTATTATTATTTATTCATTTTCATTAAATAACAAGCTATTACACTTGGCAGGAAATTCAGAAAGAAAAATTTTACAATAACACCACTTTAGGAGTAAACAATAATAATTTCTTCTTTAGACCACTAACTCAAGGGGGGAGCGTAAGGAAAAAGAAGACTTCTTAAATCGATAATATCTGCCCCAGAGGAAATATGCTTAACACACTTTCCCGGTCCCATCAAATCATTTTATACCATCATAGTGGGAAATGACGTTAACCAACTTTCTTTACAATTATAAATTCTTTCAATTGTTCTGTTTGAAAAAAGATATATTTTAAACCAGTGTATTTGATGACACATTTACACGGGTAGTTCAAGTAAAAGGAGGCTCCCAGTTTTAACACTTCAGGTCTCATAGAAAAAAAAAGGTTTTCTCCTTTCTTGTGTTTGCTTGGTTATATCTGGGTACATCCATACCTTTTTCCCCCGGAACAAAACATGCATCTTTTTAAAGTTTGAGATGGGCAGCAGTAGGCAATCTGGGCCAGAGAAACTGGAATTGATTTCACAGAGGAACAATGATGCTACTTTTGGACTCGTAGGGTTTACTGTTGTGTTTCAGTATCATTGCGACAATCTCTTTATTGGCTGGTGTGGACACATATTAAACTTAATAAGATGGATAAATCATAAGTACATAAGTACATAAGTAGTGCCATACTGGGAAAGACCAAAGGTCCATCTAGCCCAGCATCCTGTCACCGACAGTGGCCAATCCAGGTCAAGGGCACCTGGCACGCTCCCCAAACGTAAAAACATTCCAGACAAGTTATACCTAAAAATGCGGAATTTTTCCAAGTCCATTTAATAGCGGTCTATGGACTTGTCCTTTAGGAATCTATCTAACCCCTTTTTAAACTCCGTCAAGCTAACCGCCCGTATCACGTTCTCTGGCAACGAATTCCAGAGTCTAATTACACGTTGGGTGAAGAAAAATTTTCTCCGATTCGTTTTAAATTTACCACACTGTAGCTTCAACTCATGCCCTCTAGTCCTAGTATTTTTGGATAGCGTGAACAGTCGCTTCACATCCACCCGATCCTTTCCACTCATTATTTTATACACTTCTATCATATCTCCCCTCAGCCGTCTCTTCTCCAAGCTGAAAAGCCCTAGCCTTCTCAGCCTCTCTTCGTAGGAAAGTCGTCCCATCCCCACTATCATTTTCGTCGCCCTTCGCTGTACCTTTTCCAATTCTACTATATCTTTTTTGAGATACGGAGACCAGTACTGAACACAATACTCCAGGTGCGGTCGCACCATGGAGTGATACAACGGCATTATAACATCCGCACACCTGGACTCCATACCCTTCCTAATAACACCCAACATTCTATTCGCTTTCCTAGCCGCAGCAGCACACTGAGCAGAAGGTTTCAGCGTATCATCGACGACGACACCCAGATCCCTTTCTTGATCCGTAACTCCTAACGCGGAACCTTGCAAGACGTAGCTATAATTCGGGTTCCTCTTACCCACATGCATCACTTTGCACTTGTCAACATTGAACTTCATCTGCCACTTGCACGCCCATTCTCCCAGTCTCGCAAGGTCCTCCTGTAATCGTTCACATTCCTCCTGCGACTTGACGACCCTGAATAATTTTGTGTCATCGGCGAATTTAATTACCTCACTAGTTATTCCCATCTCTAGGTCATTTATAAATACATTAAAAAGCAACGGACCCAGCACAGACCCCTGCGGGACCCCACTAACTACCCTCCTCCACTGAGAATACTGGCCACGCAATCCTACTCTCTGCTTCCTATCTTTCAACCAGTTCTTAATCCATAATAATACCCTACCTCCGATTCCATGACTCTGCAATTTCTTCAGGAGTCTTTCGTGCGGCACTTTGTCAAACGCCTTCTGAAAATCCAGATATACAATATCAACCGGCTCCCCATTGTCCACATGTTTGCTTACCCCCTCAAAAAAATGCATTAGATTGGTGAGGCAAGACTTCCCTTCACTAAATCCGTGCTGACTTTGTCTCATCAGTCCATGTTTTTGTATATGCTCTGCAATTTTATTCTTAATAATAGCCTCCACCATCTTGCCCGGCACCGACGTCAGACTCACCGGTCTATAATTTCCCGGATCTCCTCTGGAACCCTTCTTAAAAATCGGAGTAACATTGGCTACCCTCCAGTCTTCCGGTATTACACTCGATTTTAGGGACAGATTGCATATTTCTAACAGTAGCTCCGCAAGTTCATTTTTTAGTTCTATTAATACTCTGGGATGAATACCATCAGGTCCCGGTGATTTACTACTCTTCAGCTTGCTGAACTGACCCATTACATCCTCCAAGGTTACAGAGAATTTGTTTAGTTTCTCCGACTCCCCCACTTCAAATATTCTTTCCGGCACCGGTGTCCCCCCCAAATCCTCCTCGGTGAAGACCGAAGCAAAGAATTCATTTAATTTCTCCGCTACGGCTTTGTCCTCCTTGATCGCAAGTACCTTATGCTGGTATTGTCGATCAGCCAATGGAACATTTGATCACTTGGTTTTTGAATGCCATATGGTACAAGCATTTTGGAAACAGATATGGAGCTTTATACAACAAGTTTTGGGAAAACTGCTGGCTTTTACCTACGGAGGAATCTTGTTTAACATTTTTGAGGTGACCTGGCATTTCATGAATGATCAATATAAACTGCTATCCATTCTCACAGCCATAGCATTACAATCCGTTTTAAAAGTTTGGAAAAATCTGTCACACCTAAGCTTCCAGTTTTGGTGGAATACAGTATGCAAAATTTCTAAATATAAGGTATATATAATGGAGAAAAAAGGGGGTACAGAGCAATTTAAAAGGATCTGGCATCTTTTACAGGAATTTGCTACATCTGTTCCTTTTGTTAGACGTGTTCTATGAACAAGGACTAGTATGTTTGAGAATGAATGTTCTTGAATGGCTGTTCTTTCCCCAGATGATCAGGATTGTTGGATGGGAGGGGGATGGAGGGGGATGGAAGAGGATATTACTCCTATACATGATATGTATTATTTGTCCATCTTTGTCCCTGTTATATTGCATTGGTTGTGTAGCATGGTACTGATTGTATTTGCTGACAAAAAAATTAAACAAAAATGTTATTGAACTAAAAAAAAACCTGCTCTCCAGTGCCAGCTGAATATTGACAAGATTGTTTATATTTTTATATATTTTAACCTATTGTAATTTTCTTTATTCACTGATTATTCTACACTACTTTGGTGATTATCTTTGAAAGGTTATTAAACAAAGACAAACAAACTAAACATTGCATATCTACAGATAAATTAAATGTCTTGGCTGCTGTTAAAAAAAAAAAACTGACCATATTTTTCAATACTAACATGATAGTGTTAAGCTTACTTGCACTGTATAGTTTTAAGGTAATTTAAGATTAGTATTCATGTTCTGCTGTACTGAATGTTAACTAGATTAGGTACCCCTGTGCATTTGAGTCCCAGCTGTGTCTCTGATTATCCATGAGTCAATTCTATTTCTATCTTTGACAATGGCTATCCATTTTTATCCTCCGCCACATCACTTTCTCCTCGTGGTCTAACTCAGAAGTTTATCATTAACATTTTGTTTTCTAAATAGCTTCATCTTTGATTTTTTTTTTTTTTGTATATGTTAGGACAAAGAGAACCCCCAGAGTGAATTTTCCTCAGAGGCCTTGGTAACCACCACTTTTGACTTATTCTCTGCTGGGACAGAGACAGTCAGCACGACCCTAAGATACGGCCTCCTGATTCTTCTGAAACACCCAGAAATAGAAGGTGAGAAAGAAAAGGCAGGTGATGAAATGAAAAGGATAAATTTGAATGTGAAAGTTTCTGCCCAGATGGGGTTTCTTCTTCCACAGTTAAGGATCTGATAAGCACAGAGGATCACCAGTGTCAACAGGGTGGTGGACGGATGGAACTGAAGATGGCAGAAAAGGATATCAGTGACGAGAGAGAGAACTGAAGATCAAGTAGGAAGTAGGATCTACAATATCCATCAGAAAAAGAAAATGAGAAGGAAAGGGAATGGAAAGAAAGAGCTGTCACTACTGAATATACTTATGTTCCTATATTAAGAACCAGATTTGGTTAAAAGCATGTAAAGAGCAATTCTGTAAACTAGTGCTCACATTTACACATGTGATGTGTATACAAATGTCTAGAATAATGATATGTGCAGATAAATGCCAATATTCTGTCTAAGCACTATTCTGAAAATACCTACTTAACTTATATAGTGCATATTTACAAGTGGGGTGTACATCAGGGGCAGAGCATGTGCAGGATAAAAGCAGGGCTCTCATTTATGCACAAATTATATTTTATTTTATTCAAAAAATTCTATTCCACCCATTCTGAAATTTATGGCAGATTAGAATCTGCACATATAAAGTGAAAAAATAACATCCAATTACACTATTTTAGAATAACGGAATAAAACAATACAAATGTAGAAGACAACACACTAAACAAACATAAACTACAAATTTAAAAGACATCATACTAAGCAGATATAAACTAAAAGCAAATTACAACACATTGTAGTATCAACCCTGCTGTCATCTACACTTAGAATCCATACAGTTCAGACCAGTTATCTAGGGGAAATGTTATTCTGCCTTTATTAATGACAAGGCCTGCCTAAATTAATATGCCTTTAGCTGTTACAAAAATGATAGCATTGATCCAATTTACTGAGCTCATTAGGTAGAGAGTTCCATAATTGTTTAGCTGTTACTCAGAAGGTAATAGATCTCGCATTAAGTATGCTCATGAAATGAAAAGACGGCATACACAAGAAATTTTTTCATTGATCTCAGTATTTTTGAAAGATGATAGATCTTCAGTGTTTTGGCTATGATTAAAGGAGCTTCACTGTGTAGAGTCTTATGTGTTAACTACAGAGCCTAACCTGAATCCTTCAGGCCAATGAAAGCGGGCATTGTATATCCGGGAATAACGCTGGAGTTGGGATGGAGACACAAGTTATCCAGCAATTTACCACTCCATCCAAATATTCCGCAACAGCCACTATCCAGAGACTGCTGCAGAGTATCCGGATTTTTGTTGTTGCTGATATTTTGCCCATAGTAACTGGTGTTTAAAAACAAAAGATCACTGCCTTGGCCACAGTATTAGGGGTACAGTTTTTGAAGCTAAGCTACACCTTGTCTTGAATCTTGGAAGCTCTTTAAAATTTGGCAAATGCAGACCAACCGCTTTATAAAAGTATCCAGTCCTACCTCCTCTAATTGTATATTTCATCTTCCTGTTGGAACATAGTAAATATTTGACATTAAAGGAGTGAGTTCTTAATTGATTTAGATTTCTTCACTATGAGTAGAGTTTTTGCTTAAAAACTATAATCAAAGATTTGGAAAAGCCATCTTTTCCTCCCGTGTCCTAAACATGCTGCCCCCCCCCCCCCCCCCCCCAAGTATTTGCAGCTACACTGTTGGAGGGCAGGTTTCACATAGCCTCTTAACATAAACTACTTGTGTAATTCAGTCTGAAAATCATCCTGTGTTATATCTAAGCAAACCATCTCTGCTACAGTTCAGGGGTTTCCACTGGTGTTTGCTGTCCTGATTCCTGTCTTTTAGTCTCCTGTTTTGTACTTTTGATTTTTCCTGGTGCATGATCCTCACAAGGAAGTTACTTCCAGAATCTCGATAGGAGGTGCAGAGTCACAATTCATAAACCCTGCTATATATAATTCCATTGTCATACTCTGCATTAATTCAACATAAAACAGATTATCTCTCTCCTCTCTGCCCAATGGAGCTGTAATCAAGTTTACATATTTATCTATTCACTTCACAGCAAAAATTCATGAGGAGATCGACCGTGTTATCGGACAAAATCGTTGCCCCTCTATTGAGGACAGGAATGCGATGCCATACACTGAGGCTGTGGTTCACGAGATCCAGAGGTTCATAGACATCATCCCACTGGCTGTACCTCATGCTGTAACTCAAGATATCAAGTTCAGGGAATACGTTTTTCCGAAGGTATGGGTCTCATTGGGGGAAATATTTACTTATTGAGCCACCTGGCTGCTGAATGAACACCTGACTTTTCTGCTTATCTTTTATGCTCAATATTCAACTGCTTCATTCCAGTATGACAGCAGAATATGCAGTTATAAAGTTAAATATATAACATCCTTTGACATCAGGACTCCCATTTGTGCTGGTTCTGGTTAGCCTATATCATCACTATCTTTTAGCCCCACCCCTTAGAATATCCCTTGGCCCTTTAATCTTCTATGGATAACTTTTAGTAAGACATCAAAATATCCAGTCAAAGGTTAACTGGCCTATAAGGTCTGTATCAGGAGTCTAAAAAAATCAAAACAGATAAAATACATATAATATAAATAAATAAACTGACACAATGTGGATAAATAGGTTAGTCAAATGCCACAATAGAAAGCTGTATAAAACCATAAATACAAATACATTTAGTAATTATTATCAATTGGATCAAATAAAAGAAGGACAAAAGGGGGAACAGAAAAGTAAATCCAAATAAAACTGTAAACCCCGGTCTGGCACATTTCATAGTTAATGCTTTAAAACAAAAAAAAAAAATGTATTGTAATGTAGAGAAATGTGAGTTCACAGAAGTAAACCCAAATGAAACAATAAAAAAAGATTTAAGACCCTGCATAGTTAGTACTTGAAAACATTAAAAAAAAAAAACCCCAAAAAACCCTGTTTACTAATCCATGCTAACGGCTGCCATGTGGTAATACCAACACAGTGAATGGCTTGTGTCGGCATTAGCGCACGGCAGTCACTAGCATGTCTGTTTACTAACATATAGGAAACAGATACTAAAAATGAAAAATATTCCAAAAATAGCTAATGTGGACACATATACAATATAAAATTTATAAGAAAACACTCAAAAATAACTTTAACCCCACTATCAATATGAAATGTGTAAATGGCCACAAAGGAACAGCTACTCATAAAGAATGTATGCACCATCTGTAGGATGTAGAGAAACTTCTAGCTTCCAAATTAAAGATAAAAAACCGATAATGAGTCAAAAAAAATATTGCACCTTATCATAAGGAGACAAACATTCAGACTCAATGTTCATAATCTGAAATGTGTCACAATAAAAAAGCAGTAATTCAAAATAAGTAATAGAAGGAAGTATATGTGCCAGGGGCGTAGCCAGACCTCGGTGGGAGGGGGGTCCAGAGCCCAAGTTGGGGGGCACATTTTAGCCCACCTCCACCAGCTGCTGACCCCCCGCCCCTCCCCCACCACTTTCGACATCCCTCCTGCCGCCGCCTCCGCCCCTTCCCTGCCACCGCCATTAAAGGTACCTTGCGGCGGTGGGGGAGGGTCGGTGGCAGGGGGGGGGGTCAAAATTGGAGGGGGCCATGGCTAAATCTGTGGGGGCCCATGCCCCCATAGGCTCATCTAGCTATGCCCCTGATATATGCCTAAAGCCAGAATAAGCAGAGAGGGCTGAACTTAGGACCCAAAGTGTTGAATTGGTTTGGAAACTGGTTGACTCACAGGCGGCAGAAGGTGGTGGTAAATGGAATCTGCTCAGAGAAAGGGATAGTGAGTAGTAGAGTGCCTCAGGGGTCGTTGCTGGGGCCAGTTCTGTTTAATATATTTGTGAGAGACATTGCTGAAGGGATAGAAGGAAAAGTTTGCCTTTTGCAGATGAACCGAAGATAGAGTGGGTACCCTGGAGACAGTAAAAACCCAAACATTAGAAGGATGGTCAAGGGTTTAGCAGTTAACATTTAATGCCAAGAAGTGCAGAGTGATGTACCAGATAGGTTCGTAAGGTTGGCTCAGGAGCGGGACCTTGGGGTGATGGTGTCCAAGGATATCAAGGTTTCTAAACACTGAGACAAGGCAATGGCCATGACCAGACTGATGCTAGGCTGCATAGAGAGGGGTATAACCAGCAGAAGAAAGGAGGTGTTGATGCCCCTGTACACGTCATTGGTGAGGTCCCACTTGGAGTATTGTGTTCAGTTTTGAAGGCCTTAACTTGCTAAGGATGTAAAATGACTTGAAGCGGTTCAGAGAAAGTGACAAAAATGATAGGGGTTTACATAGCAAGATGTACATGGAAAGACTTTGAGGGACATAATCGAAAGGGATGCCCAAGTTTTGCTGAGGACGTCCTCGCAAAACGTCCGGTGGAGGGGCGGGGAAACCCGTATTATCGAAACAAGATGGATGTCCATCTTTCGTTTCGATAATACGGTTGGGGACCCCCAAATCCTGAAATTTAGGTCATCCTTAGAGATGGTCGTCTCTAGACTTGGTCGTGTCTGATTTTCGGCGATAATGGAAACCAAGGATGCCCATCTCAGAAACTACCAAATCCAAGCCATTTGGTACTGGAAGGATCCAGCATTCATAGTGCACTGGTCCCCCTGACATGCCAGGACACCAACCGGGCACCCTAGGGGGCACTGCAGTGGACATCAGAAATTGCTCCCAGGTACATAGCTCCCTTACCTTGTGTGCCGAGCCCCCCAAAACCCACTACACACAACTGTACACCACTACCATAGCACTTACGGGTGAAGGGGGGCACCTAGATGTGGGTACAGTGGGTTTGTGGTGGGTTTTGGAGGGCTCACATTTACCATCACTAGTTTAACAGGTAGGGAGGGATGGGCCTGGGTCTGCATGTCTGAAGTGCACTGCTCCAGGGACCTGCATACTGTTGTGATGGACCTGAGTATAACATTTGAGGCTGGCATAGAGGCTGGCACAAAATATTTTTAGAGATTTTTTTTAGGGTGGGAGGGGTTTAGTGACCACTGGGGGAGTAAGGGGAGGTCATCCCCGATTCTCTCCGGTGGTCATCTGGTCAGTTTGGGCACCTTTTTGTGCCTTGGTCGTAAAAAAAAAACAGGACCAGGTAAAGTCGTCCAAGTACTCATTAGGGACGCCCTTTTTTTTTACCATTATGGGTCAAAGACATCCATGTGTTAGGCACGCCCAAGTCCAGCCATCGCTATGCCTCCAACACGCCCCCAGGAACTTTGGTCATCCCCGCAATGGAAAGCAGTTGGGGACAACCAAAATCAGCTTTCGATTATACCGATTTGGGTGACCCTGTGAGAAGGACGCCCATCTTCCGATTTGTGTTGAAAGATGGGCATCCTTCTCTTTCGAAAATGAGCCTGTTGCTGACCTAAACATGTATACCCTTGAGGAAAGGAGAAATAGGGGTGATATGATACAGACATTCAAATATTTGAAAGGTATTAATAAGCCTTTTCCAGAGATGGGAAGGTGGTAGAACTAGAGGTACAAAGACTAGGGGACACTCAGTTACATGGAAATACTTTTAAAATTAACAGGAGGAAATATTTTTTCACTCAACGAATAGTTAAGCTCTGGAACTCTTTGCCAGAGGATGTGGTAACAGTGGTTAGTATATCTGGGTTTAAAAAATTCCTGGAGAAAAAGTCCATAGTCTGCTATTGAGACAGACATGGGAAGGAACTGCTTTCCCTGGGATTTCTAGTATGGAGTGTTACCACAATTTTGGTTTCTTGCAGGTACTTGTGACCTGGCTTGGCCAATGTTTGGAAAACAGGATACTTGGCTAGATGGACCATTGGTCTGACCCAGTATGGCTACTCTTATGTTCTTAGTATTTTTTCACTGAGAGAGTGGTAGATACCTGGAGTGCCCTCCCATGGGGTGGTAGAAATGAAAATGGTAATGGAATTCAAAAATGCATGTGATGAACACAAAGGAATCCTGATTAGGAGCATTTCAGGGGCTCTGACAACAGCTTCAGAAATGTTAGAACACGGCCAGTTCTGGGCAGACTTCTACAGTCTATGTTCTAAAAATGGCAAAGATAAATGAAGATCAGGTATACATATGATGTATCACTTCGTATCATATATGATCAGTTTATCTTGTAGAGCAGACTGGATGGACCATACCGGTCTTTATCTGCTGTCATCTACTATATTACTATTGAGCTCATTTTCAAATCAGAAAAATGTCTAAAAAGTGGCATAAAGCAGCATTTTTCGTCCTTTAGATTGTAAGTTTCTTTGAGCAGGGGCTGTCCTTCTCTGTTAAATTGTACAGCGCTGCGTAAGCCTAGTAGCGCTCTAGAAATGTTAAGTAGTAGTAGTAGCATTTAGATGTTTTTCTCACAAAAACGGCCAAATCAGTATTTTTGAAACCTATTTTTAGACGTTTTTCTATGAAGTCGATCAGAGGTGCGTCCAAATCTCAAGGGGATGTGTCAGGGGTATGTTCAGGCCGGGACTTGAGCATTCCTAAGACTTTTCAGCTATAATGGAACAAAACCAAACCAGGACTAACGCTAAGATGTTTTGAGCTAGACCTGTTTTTATAACGAATAAGGCACAAAAAGGTGCCCTAAATAAACAGATGACCACTGGAGGGAATCAGGGATAACCTCCCCTTATTCACCCAGTGGTCACTAACCCTCTCCCACCCCCACCCCCAAAATGTGATGCAAAACATTACTTGCCAGCTTCTATGTCAGCCTCAGATGTTATATTCAGGTCCATTAGAACAGCATGCAGGTCACTGGAGTAGTCTAGTGGTGTGTGCAGTGCACTGAATTCAGGTGGACCCAGGCTCCTACCTCCCCCTACCTGTTACACTTGTGAAGGAAACTGTGAGCCCCTCAAAACCCACCCAGAACCCACTGTACCCACATGTAGGTGCCCCCCTTCACCCATAAGGGCTATAGTAGTGTTGTACAGGTGTGGGGAGTGTTTTTTTTTTTTGGGGGGGGGGGGGCTCAGCACCCAAGGGAAGGGAACTATGTACCTGAGACCAATTTGTGAAGTCCACTACAGTGCCCCCTAGGCTGCCCATTTGGTGTCCTGGCATGTGAGGGGGACCAGTGCACTACAAATGCTGTCCCCTCCCATGACCAAATGCCTTGGATTTGGCTGGATTTGAGATGGCTGGCTTCGGTTTCCATTATGGGTGAAAACCGAGGCCGGACATCTCTAAGTCCGGTGATCTCAACATTTCATTCAACCTAAATGTTGAGATTTGGCCGGCCCCAACCATATTATCGAAACGAAAGATGGCCGGCCATCTTTTTTGATAATACAGTCGGCTCCGCCCCTTTGCGGAGCCGGCCCCGTAGATGGCCGGCCTTAGAGACGGCCGGCCATCTTCGATTACGGCCCTCTATGTTACTATGATAAGCTTTGCTATACTTTGACTCATTATAGGCTTTTGATCTTAATTTGGAAGCTAGAAGTTTCACTACATCCTACAGAAGGTAGATAATTTTTTATAAGTAGCTGTTCCTTGGTTCTTATTGATAGTGGAAAGTTATTATAATTTAATTGAGAGCTTTCTGAAACATTTCATATGGTTTATATGTTTACATTTTGGATTCTAATTCATGTTTAGTATCTGCTTATATTACAACATATTTTTATGTTTTTTTAAAAATGTTTTTATTTAATAACTATGCAGCCTCAAACTTCTTTTTATTGTTTATGTTGGGTTTACTTCTGTGCATGCTCATGTCTATCTTACAATATATTTTTTATGTTTTTAAGTATTAACTATGAAGTGTCCCAGACCAAGGTTTACAGTTTTATTCGAATTTACTTTTTTATTCCCCTTTTGTCCTACTTTTATTCACTCCAATTGATTATAATTACTAAGGGGCTGATATTTAAAACAATTTGGTTGGAAATAGGGCACTTCACCGGCTATCTGGCACTGAATATTGCCGGTCAGCAGCTTAACGATAGCTGGTTATATCATGCAATATGACTGGTTATCCAGCGATCCACTGAGCTGACTAAGATTGGTGGCCATATTTGGCGCTACAATAGGTGAAATAACTTTGGCCGGTTTGACTTTAACCGATCAGTGTCGAATATCAGCTTGGCCAGTTAAAGTCGGACCGGCCAAAGTGAATATCTGGGTTCAGCGTGAACTGCAGGAGACAGCCTGGCTATCTCCCACGGACTGAAAATCAGGTGGTAAGTGTATTTGTGGTTTTATATAGCTTTCTATTGTGCTATTTGTGTATTTATTTATAGTTTTTACTGTGGCATATTATTGTTTAATATTGTATTTATTTTACATTTTCTGATTTTTAAACTCCCGATGCAGGCCGAGCGGAGGAGTGGCCTAGTGGTTAGTGTGGTGGACTTTAGTCCTGGGGAACTGAGGAACTGAGTTCAATTCCCACTTCAGGCACAGGCAGCTCCTTGTGACTCTGGGCAAGTCACTTAACCCTCCATTTGCCCCATGTAAGCTGCATTGAGCCTGTCATGAGTGGGAAAGCGCGGGGTACAAATGTAACAAAAATAAAAAAATATATATAGGTCAAAACATGAATTGTGTTGAGTCTTGGATGTGTTTGAATAAATTTTTGTTCCTGTGAACATCATCTAGTCTCCATTCCTGTGTCACATTCGCCATGTGTGGTGTGCCAGCTAGATCTATTGACAGATTATTTCAGAGTCTTATCATTTGAAATCAAAAACAGCAAAACAGCAATTCCATTATTTTTTACATTTTATCATTCACTTGTTTTAACCAGTTCCAACTTTTTTCAACATTTTGTCTATTAGAGCTATATGTGGCTCCTCCCACTTACTCCTGCAATGTTATCAATGCCTGCATTAATCTTTCTTTCTACATTCTGTTGACTGACAGCTGCTTCCTCATTTTAAAGGATCTGATTTTTTTTCTTCCAGGGTACCACAGTATATCCCATGATTAGCTCAGTCCTGTACGACGCTAAACAGTTTCAGAACCCAGAATCTTTTGATCCCAACCACTTTTTGGATGCCAATGGTTGCTTTAAAAAAAATGATGCCTTCATGCCATTCTCTTCAGGTATCACCATGCATTTTTTCATATCATTGTTTTATGAATGCATAACTTTCTTATACGTGTTGCTCTCCTCAGGTTTCACTACATATTTTTAACCAAGATTTATTTTACCTCACTTGGATTTGGAATTCCCTGCTTTTCTTTGAGAAATCAAACCATACACCCATACGTGCAAGCGGGGTAGAACCAGGACTGTATAAGCTTTTCCTGTTAAATGAAGCCATCTGGTGGTCTTACATGTGTTAGTGGCAATTTTCACTAACATGCATAACAGCAAAGTATAACTCAGGCTAGAAAAGGGGGAATGAATGCTTCCACAGCAATCAAACAAACCATCACAAAGTGAAAGGATACAAAAAGTTCCAAGACCTCCAGAAGTCCAATTTTGACTCGCACACTGTGCTGCTGTTGTTAGCGTTCACATTATTGCTGGCATTAAGGTTACTCTTCCTACCACTTTTGTATTAATGTAAAGTGACGACCCCTGAAGAAGGCTTGTTGCCAAAACATGGTCCATGTTGGGTCTGGACTGTTTATGCTACCTTTATTGAAGAATAAACCCTTTTTACATTTGGAAGACATTGGACTTTTGGAGTTCTTGGAACTTTTTGCTTCCTTCCACTTTATGCAATGTTTCAGCAGCAAAATTGTAAAGAGAAACTATATAGGTATTACTGAAAGTTAAATTACATATGAATAATTTACTCCTCCAAATTAAACAACACTCACGGAAATGCCTGTCTTCTCTAAGGAAAGTTTTATAACAAGTCACCTAAATTGGGAATCCAAGTAGGCACCAATCTTGTGGCTATTTTAGAACTAGAATTAGAATTTATTATTTCTGAACCACCGTTATCCAAGGCGGGATACAATCACAAACAAAAAGACCATTTCCAAGCAGTAAGAAACCTACTAAAGCAGTTCCAATAAATTGATAATAACTTGCATAAAGTCTACATGTCCAAAAGGAGCAGCAGTATTCAAGCAGGCATAAAGTATGTCAAGCATAAGAAATAATATTTTAGATGCTTTTTAAACAGAGCTAGCTGTGATTAAACCTTCAACCACAATGGCAACATGTTCCACTCTACTGGACCAGCAATCCAAAAACCTCCAGTCCTAGTCAATTCTAGAATAAATCATTGAAAAGGAGGTACAAGATTAAAGTTCTCCAATGAACTTAAAGAGCACATTGGTACATACCACAATACAGCATTCTTTAAATATAGAGATGAGTCATAGCACAACACACAATGAATAATCAACAGTAGTTTATACAGTATACGATAACTCATAGGTAACCATTTCAATCGCTTGAGGTGGACTGTCACATGCTTGGACCTTGACAAGCCAAACAAAAGTCTAACTGCTTAATCTTTTTTCCACCTGAAGTGACTGAATACAGTGGTTTGGTAAATTTAAATAGATCACATTACAGTAAGCCAAATTTCCAATAATCATAGCTTGTAACACTTTTTAAAAATCATGCCAAGGTAGTAAAGACTTCAATTTATATAACATACACATCTTAAAATACACACTATGAATTAAAACCTGCACTTGAGGTCTAAAAGAGAACATGGAATCCATCAAAACTCCCAGGTTTTTTACTTGTTTTGATGTCTTGTTAGTGACTCCCAACAATGTTAATAGCAATTCCACTCCTCGATCAGAGACAGCATATATAACTTATTTTTATCAATATTCAATCAATTATTGTCTGTATTGAGTCAACCATCCATGGACCACTTTCAACCTAGATGTTACATCCAGATTTTATAATGACACATTGATGCCGATGGGCTGATATTCAGCTGGTGTCTAAATTTGACCTGCATATTAAAGATCAAACCCAATCCAGGTACCAGCACTGAATATCAGTACAGGTACTTTGACAACTATCTAGACAAGTTAGGACTGTTGTTTTTTTTATTCTAGGTGCCTGGATAATTCTCTGTGCAGTGCCATTGAATATCGACAGAGCCCAGATAATGTCTGGGTCTCCCCCAAATCTGCTTCCCAGACCGCTCAATACTAAATGAAGAGTGATCCATCACTCTGAGCATATATTCAGCAGCTTTTTTCATTAGGTGCCACTGAATATTTACTCTAGGGCTTGTTAGATTGATATATCTGGGCAGGTATTGAATTGCTTTGAATATCAATCCCTATTGGGCTCATTTTTGAAAGAGGACATCCATCTTTCGACATAAATCGGAAGATAGACGTCCTTCTGCCAGGGACTTCCAAATTGGTATAATCGAAGCTCAATTTAGGACGTCCAACTGCACTCCGTCGCAAGGATGGCCAAAGTTCAAGGGGGCATGTTGGAGTCGTAGCGAAGGCAGGACTTGGGCATGCCTAAAACTTGGACGTCCTTGACCCATAATCGAAAAAAACAAGGACATCCCTGAGGAACACTTGGACGTTTTCACCCGGACCTGTTTTTCTTATGACTAAGGCACAAAAAGATGCCCAAAATGACCAGATGACCACCGGAGGGAATCGGGGATGACCTTCCCTTACTCCCCCAGTGGTCACTAACACTCTCCCATCCTCAAAAAACATATTTAAAAATATGTCGTGTGAGCCTCAGATGTCATACTCAGGTCCATGACAGTGCATGCAGGTACCTGGAGCAGTTTTAGTGGGTACTGCAGTGCACTTCAGACAGGCGGACCCAGCCCCATCCCCCCCACCTGTTACATTTGTGGAGGAAACAGCAACCCTCCCAAACCCACTGTACTCACACCTAGGTGCCCCCTTTCACACATAAGGGCTATGGTAGTGGTGTACAGTTGGGGGTAGTGGGTTTTGGGGGGGTTGGGGGCTCAGCACATATGGTAAGGGAGCTATGTACCTGGGAGCAATTTATGAAGTCCACTGGAGTGCCCCCTAGGGTGCTCGGTTGGTGTCCTGGTATGTAAGTGGGACCAGTGCACTACAAATGCTGGCTCCTCCCACGACCAAATGGCTTGCATTTGGTTGTTTCTGATATGGACGTCTTTGGTTTCGAAAATCACTGAAAATGAGAAATGTCCATATCTAGGGGTGTCCAAATCTAGGGATGGTGAAATTTAAGGATTTGGATGTCCCTGATGGTATTTTCGAAATGAAAGATGGACGTCCATCTTGTTTCGAAAATACGGGTTTCCCCGTCCCTAGATTTTGCTGTTTTGCAAGGACGTCCAAATCGAAACTTGGACATCCCTTTTGAAAATGCCCCTCCTCGTGTCTTTATTTAAATTGCTTCATAAAAGGTGCCATAATTGCAGCTACTTACAGTTACACCTGTTTTATAACTGATGTACTTTGGTGAAGCTTGTGTGTAGAGACGTCTATATAAATAATTCTCACCTCCAACGTTCTGAACCTCACTGTGTGGCAGGGAAACACTGAAGCCCTGTAGTCTTCTAGGCTGTCAGCACCACTCACTCTCACTCATAGCCTTGCCCTCACCCACGCCCCATCCACATAATTCAGAACCACAACATTCTAAATGTAAATTTGTAGTTGCAAGATCCCATGAGTGTCTCCCCCACCCTCGCGTCACAACGTGATGACGTGGAGGGCAAGGCTATGACACTCAGCCAATCGCCAGTTCCACTGCCCTCCAACGCTACCCCCTCCAACGCACTGCGAGAAACAGCGGCCTACGCAGGGCCTCCACCCCCCCCCCCCCCGACGCACAGCGACAAACACCAAGCTACGCAGGGGGAGGAGTGCCCTCCGAATACCTGATCCTCCGGGACCCCGAAGCTGCCGCCCTCCAAAAAAACATACCCACCTGCACCCTCCCCACGCTGCCGTCCTGCGCCCTCCCCACGCTGCCGCAGGTAAACCTTGCTAGCGCCCGTTTCATTGCTCACAGAAACGGGCCTTTTTTACTAGTATTTTATAAACTATGTGTGTGCCACATGACTCTGCCCATGTTTCACCCAAACTATTTCTCCAAACAAGTGTATGCATAGAACACATAAAAGTGTATGCTTTTTGTCATTATGTGTACTTTTATATCTGTTTCCCATGGGTCAGTGTTATAAGAGGCCTTTTACACATATAAAACAGTATTTATACAGACAAAGGAGAAGGCATACCTAGTGAGAAGCTAGCTATGGAACAGCTGATAGAGAAGCCACTGAGAGGAGCCCAGTGAGAACTGGCCTGCTGATGTCATCATTGCAGACTGACCTCTAGAATGAAATTCTAGCAACCCCTGTGGCATAGCTGCAGGATACAGCTATAGGGAGCAGCCAAAGAGGTGTGCCCTAAAGGACAAACCAGAACTGTTGTAAGCTCTTTTGGAGCCCTGGTGGAGCCTCCGTGGACATAGGAGTCTGTCAGATGGTTCAGGCAGTTATTACCATACAGGTACTCTATTTATATATATAAGCACATAAGTACATAAGTGTTGCCATACTGAGACAGACCAAAGGTCCATCAAGCCCAGTATCCTGTGTCCAACAGTAGCCAATCCAGGTTACAAGTACCTGACAAGATCCCAAAACAGTACAATACATTTTATGCTGCTTATCCTAGAAATAAGCAGTGGATATTCCCCAAGTCCATTTTAATAATGGCTTATGGACTTTTCTTAAAGGAAGCTATTGTAACCCTTTGCTATATTGAGACCTATGAATGGAGCCCTGGGCAGGAAGAGCTCAGCAGGGCAAATTCATGAGTCCATCTAGCACTTGAGAATACCCTGATTTGTGGAATCTCAGTGTGGGGTAGAGCTGATAATTAGTATATGAGGATAATATTGTAGAATTTGTCCTTGGTACCCTGTGTTTGAGAACTTCTATACCCCTACCAAGTGATCCAGTGGAAAGAGGGAGGGAGGTACCTGTTGAGACAGCCCTGACAGTTAATCTCCTTAGTCAACAGAGGAGCCAAACTGTGGGCTGAGATTGTGGAGTCTTGCTGCAAACTGGGCTCAAGGGTATGACACTGTATGCCCATGGCTGGTGATTTCTTTAAGGGTAAATCCCTGAAAGACTAGGACAGTAATGCTCTCTGATGATAATGGTATTATATCGGAGAAACTGACTGCGGAACACCATCTGGCTACAGGTCAGGCATAAGGGTTTTGCACACATGCATAACCCAAGAAGGAAACGTTATCTGCTCTTGTGTCTCTGTAAGATCAAGCCTGAGATGCCATCATAACTGTATGCTATCATGTGAACTGTTACTTGGTTAAGTACATAAGTACATAAGTATTGCCACACTGGGGCAGACCAAAGGTCCATCAAGCCCAGCATCCTGTTTCCAACAGTGGCCAATCTAGGTCACAAATACCTGGCAAGATCCAGAAAAAGTTCATACATTTTATGCTGCTTATCCCAGAAATAGCAGTGGATCTTCCCCAAGTCAATTTAATAATCGTCTATGAACTTTTCCTTTAGGAACATGTCCAGACCTTTTATAAACCCTGCTAAGCTAACCGCCTTTACCACATTCTCTGGCAACAAATTTCAGAGTTTAATAACACGTTGAGTGAAGAAAACTTTTCTCTAATTCGTATTAAATTTACTACTTTGTAGCTTCATCTCATGCCCCCTAGTCCTAGTACTTTTGGAAAGAGTAAACAAATGATTCACGTCTACCCATTCCATTTGACTCATTATTTTATAGACCTCTATCTTATTACTACTACTACTACTATTTAGCATTTCTATAGCGCTACAAGGCATATGCAGCGCTGCACAAACATAGAAGAAAGACAGTCCCTGCTCAAAGAGCTTGCAATCTAATAGACAAAAAATAAATAAAGTAAGCAAATCAAATCAATTAATGTGAACGGGAAGGAAGAGAGGAGGGTAGGTGGAGATGAGTGGTTACAAGTGGTTACGAGTCAAAAGCAATGTTAAAGAGGTGGGCTTTCAGTCTAGATTTAAAGGTGGCCAGCCTTTTTTTCTCCAGACTGAAGAGCCCTAGACACTAGCCTTTCCTCATAGGGAAGTCCTCCCATCCCTTTTATCATTTTCATCGCCCTTCTCGGTACTTTTTCCAGTATATCTTGTTTGAGATGCGGTGACCAGAATTGAACAGAACATTTGAGGTGCGGTCGCACCATGGATTGATACAAAGGCATTATAACATCCCCACTTTTGCTTTCCATTCCTTTCCTAATAATACCTAACATTCTATTTGCTTTTTTAGCAGCCGCAGCACACTGAGCAGAGAGTTTCAACGTATCAGCAATGACGTAGAAATCCCTTTCTTGGTCTGTGACTCCTAACGTAGAACCTTGCATGATGTAGCTATAATTCGGGTTTCTCTTTCCCACATGCATCATTTTGCACTTGCTAACATTAAACGTCATCTGCCATTTAGACGCCCAGTCTCCCAGTCGCGTAAGGTCCTCTTGTAATTTTTCACAATCCTCTCGCGATTTAACAACTTTGTGTCGTCAGCAAATTTAATTACCTCATTAGTTACTGCCATCTCTAGATCATTTACAAATGTTAAAAAGCAGTGGTCCCATTACAGACCCCTGGGAAACACCACTATCTCCCAGCTTGCCTTTATCCACATGTTTGTTCACCCCTTCAAAGAAATGTAATAGATTGATGAGGCGAGATTTCCCTTCACTAAATCCATGTTGGCTTTGTCTCATTAACCCATGCTTTTGAATATGCTCTGTAATTTTGTCCTTTATAATAGTGTCTACCATTTTCCCAGCACTGATGTCAGGCTCACCCATCTATAATTTCCCGGATCCCCTCTGGAACATTTTTAAAATATCAGCGTTACATGGGCTACCCTCCAATCTTCTGGTACCACACTTGTTTTTAAAGATAAAATACATATTATTAACATTAGTTCTGCCAGTTCATTTTTCAATTGTATCTGTACTCTGGGATGAATACCATCCAGTCCAAGAGATTTGCTACTCTTCAATTTGCCAAAACTGCCCCATTACATCCTCCAGGTTTATTTATTTATTTATTGTTCACTTATATCCCACATTTTCCCACTCATGCAGGCACAATGTGGCTTACAAACATTAAATAAAATTACAAAATAGGAAAACTTAGAAGAGTATACAAGGAGTATGCAGGGGGAAAAAACATCTAACAGGGTGAACTAGCAGGTTAGGAGCCATGGAGGGTGCATCAAGCAGCGGTATAAAGTGAGGAGTAGGTCTTGGCAAAGAAGTAGGTCTTCAACAACTTCTTGAAGAGGGCATGGTCCGCTTGAGTTTTAAGGTGCTGCGGGAGAGCATTCCAGTGCTTAGGACTCCAATAGCGGAAGGATGAGGTGAAGATTTTCTTTTACTTGACACCCTTACAGTTTGGGAAGTGAAGGTGGAGGTAGGAACGAGCAGCAGGGTTGGCATTCCTGGGCGGGAGGTTGATCAAGGGGTGCATATACTCCGGGGCAAACCCATAGATAATTTTATGGGTCAAGGAGCAGAGTTTAAAGGCAATGCGCTCCTGTACAGGCAGCCAGTGTAATTTGAAACGTAAGGGTTCAGCATGTGCAAAGCGTCGCTCTCTTAGGATGAGTCTCGCAGCAGTGTTCTGAACTGTTTGGAACTTTTTCAACAGAGAGGCCTGGCAGCCCGCGTAAATTCCGCTGCAATAGTCCAAGTGGGAGAGGACAAGCCAGTGGACAAGTGTGCGGAGCAAATCTCTAGTAAGGAAGTATCTTATACGCCAAAGCCTCCACATGGCATGAAACATTTTTTTAGTGACCAAGTGCACATGATTGTCCAGCTGGAGGTGTGTCCAGTTGCACTCATAAGAGCCGCAGGCTTGTGGCAATCGGAAGGGCAGAGCCCAATACTGGGAGCACCGTGTCAATTACTGGAGTGTGGACGGACGAGAGGATGAGACACTGTGTTTTGTCCTTGTTTAATTTGAAATGGAAGACCTGAGCCCAATGTTCTAAGGTGGAGAAGCAGGCATCAATGAGGTGAACAATTTCCAACACGGTGGTGCAAAAGGGAATGTAGACTGTAATATCGTCGGCATAGATGAAAGGGTTAAGGTCCAGTTTTGCGAGAACAGCAGCTAAAGGCATCAACATAATATTGAATAAGGCAGGTGAAAGTGGGGAGCCCTGCGGAACCCCACAGGAGGCCTTCCAAGGATCAGAAGTAACCGAGTTCACTGAGACCTGGTAAGTTCTTGTTGTTTAAAAGCCTGCGAACCAGTGTTTCTGACACTTGTATCTCTCCCAAATCTTCCTCAGTGAAGACCTAAGCAAAGAATTCATTTAATCTCTCCACTATGGCTTTGTCTTCCCTGATTGCCCCTTTTACCCCTCGGCCATTTAGCGGTCCAACCAATTCTTTTTTTATTTATTTATATTAATTTTCATATATTATTACAAGTCAAACACTTGTTTACAGAAACACAGTATGGAATATTATTAATGAAGAATTTTACAAAGGAAAAAAAAAGGAAATTAAAACATTAACTTTCTTAGACCACATTTTGTGTGTGTGTGGTGTGTGTGTGTGTGGGGGGGGGGGGGTGATTATGGAATAAAGGCGTAAAATAGGAAAAAACAACAAATTAAATCAAGGCACTGAATAGAGACTCTACTTTTACATTCTCTAATATTACTTTTTTCAAATCTGGAAAAACTTTTAATTGTTCTGGCACATAAAATATATACTTTGAGTCTCCAAGTCTTATCATGCATTTACACGGGTAAGCTAGGAAAAACGTGGCTCCAAGATCAAACACTTGTTGTTTCATTTCTAAGAGTAACTCTGGTAACATTTGGATAAATCCAGATTTTTCCACCTCCAAACAGGTCTTTAGAATGTTTAAAGTATAGTCTCAAGATATTATTGAGATCCTGTTCGAATACAAAAGAGACCAATAATGTGGCTCTTTCAGATGTATTATCAATCAATTGTTCCAGAATTTCTGAAATATTGTTTAAATCCAAATTGTCAATTTCAGGAGACTTATCTTCGTGTATTGAATTTTCCAAAAGTACCAGGAATACTACCTCTAGAATTATTTTAAAACTTTTTGTCCGAAAATTTAAAAATTCCCTTAAAAGCTATTCCTCCTATAAATAAGATTTGTTATCTTCCTCAAAGGCCTGGGAAAAATGATGAAGGGAATTTTTAAATTTTCGGACAAAAAGTTTTAAAATAATTCTAGAGGTAGTATTCCTGGTACTTTTGGAAAATTCAATACACGAAGATAAGTCTCCTATTGTGGTTTTCAATCTGTTCAATTTTTCTTTGAATAGCCATTTTGTCCTTTGCCAAAACAGAATTATATTCTTGTATTTGCTTAATATCTTTTTGCATCAAATTAACACAAGATGTTAAATCTTCTTTCACAATGTCTACTGTTTTAGCCATTTCTTCAAACTTAAGAGATAATACTGAGATCTCACCTGAAGACTTTTGTAAGGTGTTATCCATCGCATTCAGTTTTATCCAGATTTTTTCAAGACTTATCTCCATGGTTGGTCCCGAGGCTCCGACTAAATCTCGGGCCTCGTCTTCCAAGTGCTTCTGTCGCAATGCAGGGCCCACGCCAGGCAACTGTCCTTCTACACTTCATGTAGTTTGGAAGCTATCTCCTAGCATCGCTGCTAACGCTGGGCATGGCGGAATATTAGAATCTGAGGGCGGAGACAAAGATGTTTCCTGACCCAGTGCAGCTTCCGCTCCTTCGGTTAACTGCGCAATGGGTCTTGCCACCCCCAGTTCACTTATTGAGGCTCCGGCGAGGTAGTGATCGAGGCTTTGTTGGACTGGTGAGGAGGTTGAGGTAGGCGAGGGAACAAATCTCAATGTTCCTTTTCTTTTAGTATGAGGCATCGCAGTTAGAAGAAAAAGTTAAAAGCCCAGAAAAAGCACAACGGTCGCTCAACAGACGCCTTCACGTCACCATCTTGACACGCCCCCCTGCCAACCAATTCTTTTACCGGCTTCCTGCTTTTAATATACCTAAAAAACATGTGTTTTTGCCTCCAACGCAATCTTTTTTTCAAAGTCTCTGTTTGCCTTTCTTATCAGCGCTTTCCAATTGACTTGACATTCCTTATGCTGCTTCTTATTATTTTCAGTCGGTTCCTTCTTCCATTTTCTGAAAGATTTTCTTATAGCTCTAATAGCTTCCTTCACCTCACTTTTTAACCATTCCGGCTATCGTTTGGTCTGAGTGATGTCACACACATGTTTACCAAGCAGTAGACTGGTGCATGTGGAGAATGTGGAGATTTGCCCTATAAAAGAGCGCAGGAGTGGCTTAGCAGGGTGCAGTGCAGAATTGGCGAGTGAGCTACAACAGCAAGCAATGGCGCATTGACTGCAAGCTGTGGTGGAGCTGACAGTGGAGGAGAGTACAGTGATGGGACGAGTCTAGGTGTCCGTACAAGCAGTGGCGTAGCCAGATCTTACATTTTGGATGGGCCCAGAGCTAATATGGGTGGGTCCTATGTATAACTATGAGTCGTGTTTCATGGGACAGTCTAAATAATGCCTTAGTGTGCACTTGATGACAAAATTATCTACCCAACAGATGTCCTGCATCAACATACATACTTTACGGAACACAGAAATTGTTTAAGTAAATTTTAAAATGTCAATCCTGCACTATGCCACAATTTTAGGCAGCTTACAACTGTTGCATACATAAAATTTCATGAGAAGAAACCTCTCCCAAAAGTGCCAGCCAAAGCACACACCACCCAACTAATTGCACACCCACAGATTCTGAGTATGTGCCACTTTGTATCTGTAAATGGACAGAATAGCAGCACTTTCACAGATAAGTGTACACATACCTCTGTAATTCTCAGCTTTAAATGTGCTATTGGCTAGTGTATGCTCTATCTGGCACCCCTAGGAAAGGTCTCTTCTCATGTGATTTAAATTGGTCTCTTCTATCCTCTGATTAATAGTGTATAGAACATACATAAAAGTTTGCATGTCAATTACTAGACAAGAAACACTTAAACTTGACCAGATATAAGTCTACTATAATGACAAACAGCTAAACACACATCACAGTATCCTGCAAAAATAATTACAGCAATAGCACATATCCTTCAAACTTTATTTTATAAGAAACTTAAATGTATGATTAAATTGTGTTAAAAACCACCTTTTCTAAAATGGCAAATTGGATAGCGGCCTAAAATTACTTGGCAGATCTGTCATAGGCCACAGCTAACATGTTTCCTCTTACAGTTGTCCATAGAAAAAAAATGTATTCAAATTCTGGTAGGAGCTCAGTAACACAAAATCCATTCACTGCCAGATTCTTTGTTAAATAACACTAAATCTTATGAAGACGCTTCTTAGAGCCTATTTAGCAAACCTGAACACCAATTCTGAACCCACAAATACCATTAACAGTACCTTAAAAAGGCAGCAGTGAATATACAAAACAGCAATACAGGTCCCATTGGAAAAACCAAACAAAGTCAGACTGATATAGATTTCCACACAAACCACATGCCAGCAGAATCTCTAACCTCAGTCACATGCAGAACACAGATCAACCCTCATTAGAATAAATGACCAAAAATGTGATATTCTTCTGTGGCCTGGCACCAGCCCGCACAGATGTCAAGTTAACCAGTTTCAGGCTGGAGATTTTGGGTCATCTTAACTGTTGTTATAATCTGCCTTGGGAAGTCTGGTGTTATAAAGAAGGAATATACTAAAATTAAATAGAATTAAAATGAAACTCTTTCATTGGGGCACACGGACTCTCATCTTCACCTCACCTCTTCTGTACAAATGGATTATTCTGTTTTGAGCATGTTTCAGGGACAAGTGGTTTTCATAAGTCAAAATAATAAAAATAAATATTTTCTTTCATGCAGATCTCTCATTTGTTTAAACATAACTACATGGGCTATAAGCCCCTAATGCAGTCCACTGGTTTTCTTATATTTTGTCCTTGTGATTACTTATACTATGCCAAAACTAGAACTACAGTGAGACAGAATAATACAGTTGTTCCTCCTTGGTTAATTTTAAGCAAGAAGTTAAGAAATGATTTACTCTGGTCTTACAACAAGAATATCCCATCAAGCTATGCATCTCCATTTGGAAAACATAAATTGTTATTCAGCTCCAACTGTTCTACTGCTGCTTTCCTTTAGTCATCATTATTCCTGGTACTCATCTATATACAAACACAGAGCTGGGAGACAAAGATTAACCCCCTCCCCCCCCCCAAAAAAAAAAAAAACCTAACAAACAATACAAAACATACCTTTCACGACCAAAGAGATTTGAAGACAAAATTAATATAAACCACAAAACTGGAAAATGTTGATACACACAGACTGATTCTTGACTTCTGTATGATGGTAGCTCTGCCCCATCACTCAATGTCTCTCTCTTAAATAGCAGCAACAAATATTAAGTGCACCTTTATAATATACCACTGCACCCCCCACAAAACAAAAGGAGCAAGTTCCCACAAACCATTCCCCCTCCCTTGACCCAGACACAGGAAAACAAAAAAGAATTCAAATACTCCCAGGTTTCAACCAATTCATATCCCTTAGTGCATGTCTTGGTTTATACCACCCTGCTCGCAAGATGAATACTCCCAATCATAATACTGGAATCTCTGACTGTTATATACATAAAATGTCATAAAATAAGTCATTAGATAGATAGATAGATAGATACTTTGAATGTTAAGTACCTGAATCTCATGTTTCCTTTAGTGGCCTTTCACCAGGAGAAAATAATCTCCATATTAATACAACACATGCTAGGGTGTCCCCACAACCAGGCTTTCCAAATGACACACTGATCATGACTCACAATAAATCACAACTCTACTTCCTCTGTGTACATCTGCATACCGCACAAGCTGGCATGCCTAAAGACACAAATGAGATCAAACAAAAATTCCACAACAATAAAGAACGACAATGTGGATGCAGCAATGTGCATGGGGATGATGGCTGTGCGGGGGTGGGGGGGGTGGGGGGGAAGAACACAGACCAACCTCCGTGGCCTCAACCCTTCGACACCATGCCGTCTCCCGCTCTCAATCCAACCCCTTGTGTCCTGGGGGCTCACTGCTTGGGTAGACATGCGTGTTAGTGAGCAAAGGTTAGAGGAGCTATCTGCAATAGCAGCAGGCAGCCATAGGGAACAGAGACAGAGCAGTAGAGAGAAGTAAACCACCCTAAGAGCATGGAGCCAAGGCCCCCCCATCTGATGCTTGACTCCAGAACAGCAAGGAACACAGCAAGGTGGTAGGAGGTGCTCATAGGCTGATTGCGATCATGCTCTAGGAGTGTTACCTTGGTGACTGCCACTTTACCCCTTCCTGACTTTGCTTTTCCCCTTATTGCTTGTTTTGCTATCTTCTGCTGTATGAGTGAAAATTTCTCATCTTTTCTGTTATAAATTGTAGTTCCTTTCCTGCTCTGTTTGTTTTTTATTGTAAACCTCTTTGAACAGCATGTTAGGAAAGGTGGTATATCAAATGTAAATGAATTATAAACTATCTACAGTTCTTACCATTTTTTTTCTTTGATGTACAGGTAGACGAATCTGCCCTGGCGAAGGTCTGGCCCGCATGGAGATCTTCCTGTTTATCACCACCATCCTGCAGAACTTTGACTTAAAGTCTGTTGTCGACCTAAAGGAAATTGACCTGAGCCCTGAAATGAGTGGCTTTTCAAGAGTGCCACGCCATTACAGCCTCCGTCTCCTCCCTCGCTAAGGTGGCCTCTGGGATCTTACAGAACTATATGAAGGCTCAGCTATGCTAAAACATAGGCCGCCAATATTCAGCGCTATTTAACTGGCCAGGAAAGGAGGTAGCTGGTTAATTCCCACTGAATATTTGTGGTCAGCATTTGTGCTAATATTCAGTGCATTGCTGACTAAGTTTGACAGCCAAATTGGGCTACCAAAATAGCAGACCAGTCTTTGGCTGGTTTCAACTTAACCGGCCAAGGCTGAAAATTGACTTGGCCAGTTAAGTTGAAACCAAAAATAAACCAGATATTCAATGCCGGTTACCGGAAATGGCCTGGCATTGAGTATCTGGGCTCTGTGCCAACCGCGGGAGGCAGCCTGACTAACTCCCATGGTCTGAATATCGGCCCCCAAAGTCTCTGGTATATAAGTACTGTTATACTGCACCACTTTGCTCCTGGATGCCACATAGCTATATAGTTGGTAAAGTCAAAGGCAGACAAGTCTTCTTCTGAATGTACAAAGGTTCTATCTATATGTTAAGCCGAGGACGGGGGAGAAGAGGTGAAAAAAAGACTCTGTTAGTTCTGTAAGAGGTGGGTGGGAGAATAATCCTTTTTGACTCTAACTATGTCAATCATCTAAGGTCCCTCTCTACGTCAACATTTCTTCTGCTGTAATATGTCAGTGCTGCTGCGAATCCCCTCTTACTAATTACCTTGTGCCACAGTTTGCTCAAGTGGTAAAGAAAGTACTTCAGGGAATGATTGGTAATCAGCGCGCCATGCTCATTTGGAAAATGAAATGTATTTCTCAAAAGAAACGCTGCTACAATGTATGAAGGAAAATTACAATGCTTTGAATTAACTCGTTTGCAAATGTACAACAAAAGATCTTGTCTCTTGTTTGATTTCTTTTCCTAGTACAAGCAAATAAAATGTTAACACCTTTGTGGCAACAATACAACAATTTTTCCTAGAAATCACGCCAGACAAGTACTCTCTCCACCTTTTAAAAATAATAGTTTTCCGTTTGTCTTTCTTTGAGATTTCTTCTCTTTTCAGCTTTCTGTTTTTTCTCTGTATCTTTCTGTCCTGATATCTCCCTTTGTAGTTGTTTATATTTTTTGTGTGTACACAAAGCTCAGACTGGTGCACAGGAAAAACGTGTATTGGAAGTTGTGTCAGATCTCTGCCCGAATGAAGGCACGGTGGTGGTGGGGGTCCCTCCCACGAGTGCAACACACGTCCACAGCCCACTGGAAAAATGAAAGAGAAAGGAAGGATCTCTTTAAATGAAAGTGAGTAACCCTCCCCCCCTTTCCCTCAGTATTTGCATAGCCAATGGCTCTGGGGCCCCTGCTCCTGCGCGCTGATTTACTGGGCAGAATTATTTTAAGAAAGGCATTCCTCTCCACTTCAAAGGAAAGCCCCTGTTCTTCCCCCACCCCCACACCCACCGTAATCCTTATCAATTCATGAAGCGAGCCACCGAACTGCAGCTGCAAACAAAAATTATAGCACATACCGATCGGAACAAACCTGCAACTACAGTAACAAAAACCTGAAAGGCACGTGGACCTTAACAGACTTTATAAATCCCCCCCCCCCCCCCCCCCCCCCCCCATTTTTGGATAACTTATCGGTACACCTCGTACCAAATTATTTTTGCGTAATTTCCCCATTTATGAAAAAAGGTTCCCACAATCCTTCTTGCTGCGCTTGGCAAAATCTACCATTTTTTAAGAGCAAAACTTTGTGGGGGGTTTTTTCTTCCGGAAAGATGTTGAGCAGCACAAATTAGATTAATGCATACTGGACAAGAAAACTTTGCTTTTGACTCGTAACCACTTGTATCCACTAGCCACCTACCCTCCTCTCTTCCTTCCCGTTCACATTAATTGATTTGATTTGCTTACTTTATTTATTTTTTGTCTATTAGATTGTAAGCTCTTTGAGCAGGGACTGTCTTTCTTCTATGTTTGTGCAGCGCTGCGTACGCCTTGTAGCGCTATAGAAATGCTAAATAGTAGTAGTAGTAGTACTTTAAGGGCCCTTTTTAATAGGTGGTGGTAAGCTCACGCTCACTTTAAACGTCATCTGCCATTTAGATGTCCAGTCTCGTAAGGTCCTCTTGTAATTTTTCACAATCCTCTTGAGATTTAACAACTGAATAACTTTGTATAATCGGTAAATTTAAATACCTCACTAGTTACTCCAGTCTCTAGATCATTTATATATCATGCAGGTGTTGCAGTACTGCGGCACTGGTGTCTATAGCTGCTGGTGTTGGTGGAGCTACTGGTGTTGGTGGAGCTGGTGGTGTTGGTGAGGCTGGTGGGTGCTCCTCCTCCTCCTCCCCCACCAGAGGAAGCATATCTGCACATTGGTCTGCCTCCACCTCCTCCTCCTCCTCCTCGGCCTCCTCCTCCTGCTGCTGCCGCCCTGTGTATGTAAAATGATTGTCTTTGAGATCAGCACATCCAACATGGCTTTCAATTACTGTATACCGATTTGGACGACCCTGGGAAAAGGATGCCCATCTTTCGATTTGTGTCGAAAGATGGGCGTCCTTCTCTTTCAAAAATGAGCCCAATAGGCTCCTAATGATTGCCCTATTGGTTCCCTCTTATAGAAATGCCCTCTTTTTCAGCAAAAGGTGCACTATTTTGAATTAGTGTTCACTGTTTTGTAATAGCGGACTTTATCTAGAGGCAGTGAACACTCTTGGTGATATTTCCCCAAAATCAAAAATAATAATTAAAAACAATCAGAATTACAAATCCCATAAAGGACAAGAGAAATTAAATGAAAAGAACATTTTTGCTCTGCACACCTATATAAACTTGCCTACCCACCACTTTTTCATTTTTCATTAATAGAATTGAATTATTTTCAAACTGTGATACAGAAAAGTTTCAAACAAATACAAATACTAGAGTATATCAATATGGAAGTAAGCATCATTATACAAACAATTAGTTACAACAAACAAATGAAGTACTATTATCAGTAAAGAATAGAATAACAGAATCTGAAATAGGCAAAAGCACAATGCCAGTGATAATATACAATGCACAGAGCAGGCAGCTGGAAACAGAAACATGCAGGAGAATATGAGAGAAAAAGAGAAGATTATATTAAAATTCCAAAAGAGAAAGGATGACAAGCAAACCGATAGTTGCTTCAATGAAAGGAAATTACTATGGATACAAATATATGTATTTAAATAAAACAGTAATAAGAGTTATAAATAAGTAACAAAATCACATATGACAATTTGTATTAGAAGGAGGAGCATATTAGAGAGTTCTTGATCCAGTAATATATCCCCGGTTTGTTTTAAAGTACATTGTCAATGTTGGGCTATACAAACTTTGGTGATAAGGGGACTCTTTTAACTAGCGCCAGTCTACTCAGGAGCCAGGAGGTAGTTCCCACCCCAGATTGCGCCATTTCTGGCACTACAAAAATATTTGCTATTTTTGTAGCGCTGGTGCTTACTCAGTGGTAATTGGGCAGCGTGCGGTGCTGCCTGGTTACCACCAGGTTAGCACAGGAGCCCTTACTACCACCTCAATGGGTGGCAGTAAGTGTTCCCCCCTCAAAATGGCCACACAGCAAGTGGTTCACTTACCGCAAGGCCATTTCCCCAAAATGGCCAGGTGGATGTGAAGCGTCTGTTCACCGTCTAACCCCTTTTTAAACTCTGCCAAGCTAACCGCCTTCACCACATTCTCTGGAAATGAATTCCAGAGTTTAATTACATGTTGGGTGAAGAAACATTTTCTCTGATTTGTTTTAAATTTACTACACTGTAGTTTCATCGCATACCCCCTAGTCCTGGTATTTTTGGAAAGCGTGAACAGACGCTTCACATCCACCTGTTCCATTCCACTCATTATTTTATATACCTCTATCATGTCTCCCCTCAGTCATCTCTTCTCCAAGCTGAAAAGCCCTAGCCTCCTTAGTCTTTCTTCATAGGGAAGTCATCCCATCCCCGCTATCATTTTAGTTGCCCTTCGCTGCACCTTTTCCAATTCCACTATATCTTTCTTGAGATGCGGCGACCAGAATTGAACACAATACTCAAGATGCGGTCGCACCATGGAGCAATATAACGGCATTATAACATCCTCACACCTGTTTTCCATACCTTTCCTAATAATACCCAACATTCTATTCGCTTTCCGAGCCACAGCAGCACACTGAGCAGAAGGTTTCAGTGTATTATCGACGACGACACCCAGATCCCTTTCTTGGGCCGTAGCTCCTAACGTGGAACCTTGCATGACGTAGCTATAATTCGGGTTCTTTTTTCCCACATGCATCACCTTGCACTTGCTCACATTAAACGTCATCTACCATTTAGCCGCCCAGTCTCCCAGTCTCGTAAGGTCCTTCTGTAATTTTTCACAATCCTGTCGCGAGTTAACGACTTTGAATAACTTTGTGTCATCAGCAAATTTAATTACCTCGCTAGTTACTCCCATCTCTAAATCATTTATAAATATATTAAAAAGCAGCGGTCCTAGCACAGACCCCTGAGGAACCCCACTAACTACCCTTCTCCATTGTGAATACTGCCCATTTAACCCCACTTTCTGTTTCCTATCCTTCAACCAGTTTTTAATCCACAATTGGACTTTTCCTCCTATCCCATGACCCTCCAATTTCCTCTGTAGCCTTTCATGAGGTACCTTGTCAAACGCCTTTTGAAAATCCAGATACACAATATCAACCGGCTCCCCTTTGTCCACATGTTTGTTTACTCCAAAGAATTGAAGTAAATTGGTCAGGCAAGATTTTCCCACACTAAAGCTGTGCTGACTTGGTCTCAGTAATCCATGTTCTTGGATGTGCTCTGTAATTTTGTTTTTAATAATAGCCTCTACCATTTTCCCCGGCACCGATGTCAGACTCACCGGTCTATAATTTCCCGGATCTCCCCTGGAACCTTTTTTAAAAATGGGCGTTACATTGGCCACCCTCCAATCTTCCGGTACCCACTCGATTTTAAGAATAAATTGCATATCACTAGCAGTAGCTCCACAAGCTCATTTTTCAGTTCTGCTGGGTAAAAGTGCCCCATAAAGAGCCTTTAACAGAAAATTCCAATGCCTTAAAACATTTGTAATAAAAAGGAAGAGAGTCAACATTAGGAGCACAAATGTTAGCTAACATTAAGGGAGTAACATCCAGCTTCACAACAGGGATAATGAATCTGCCCTTTAGGTCCTAAATAGTAGATTCAGAAATTAAAGGATAATGTTTTGCAATCAGAATTGCCACTCCCCGCTTTGATGTAGGTAAGGAGAGTAGAAAACTTGTTCAACCCATCCACTTTGCAACTGGGAATGTTCCAAAGTGACAAATATATTTCTCGTAAAAAAGATATAGATGCTTTCGAGGGAATTCTATATATGGCACAGAACATTAGATGCTACTTCTGCACTGATTTTTCAGCACACAAAAGTGTTCTAACAGACGCCTGGCACTGAAATGGGGAAGAAACAGTAGATCTATGTGAAAACACACTTGCGTGCCCATTTATAGAATAGCAACTGTGGTTCTGTGTGGTCTTGCAAAGGGGGTGTGACCATGGGAGGGGTATAGGCAAGTCAGGGACATTCCCTTAAGATGCATGCAGTGTTACAGAATACTGTGGGTCCGCACCCCAACTTGTGCATGGGATTTACACCTGGTTTAGGCTGGTGCAACTTCTTGTGTCCAAAGTTGAGAGTGGATTCCGGTGCTATTCTATAAATGGCACTGAGCCTGGAATTCCCATTGTAGAATATTGTTCAGCACCAATTTTATTTGTGCCATTTACTCAATCCAGCCCTTTATTTCTACAAAGTTTAGTTAGTACACGCTTCCTTTTTATCAGATGATTTAAACCATTAACATTCCAAGATATAAATTTAAAGGTCATATAATTTCAAATGTTATAAATGTTAAAGAACCAGATCAAGGTATCTGTTCTTTTTATGCACATGATCTCCTACAGTCTATTACAGAACAATCAAAAACACATATAGAGGGGCATTTTTGATATGACGTCTAAGTCCGTTTTTTTTTCTTTTTTTGAAATTACTGTTTTGAAAGGTGAGATGGCCGCCAGCACTCAGTGAGAGAGAGGAGCTCCCAATTTTTTGCTAACCATAATGCCGAAAAGACGAGGAAGGGTGGCTGCCCGAGCTTCACAACCACCTTCCTCAGTACCTTTAGGTCCAATGGACCGATTCGTGAGCACTCCGGGATGGATTCAACTGATCGAAGGTGGACCCCTAGAAGGCCCCGATGCATTGCAGGAAGTGTCGGTGGAGGGACATAATCGAACAGCACTGGCCAAATAGGTGGCCGGCCATCTTCGGGGCCGGCGCCATAAGTGGGCAGAGCCAACCGTATTTTCAAAAAAGATGGCCGGCCATCTTTTTTTCGCTAATATGGTTGGGCCCAGCCAAATGTCAGAGTTCGCCGGGTTTGAGATGGCCAGCATCGGTTTTCGGCCATAATGGAAAATAATGCCGGCGATCTCAAACCCGGCGAAATCCAAGGCATTTGGTCGTGGGAGGAACCAGCATTTGTAGTCCACTGGTCCTCCTGACATGCCAGGACACCAACCGGGCACCCTAGGGGGCACTCCTAAAAATTTAAAAAATAATAAAAATAGCTCCCAGGTGCATAGCTCCCTTACCTTGGGTGCTGAACCCCCCAAATCCCACTCCCCACAACTCTACACCATTACCATAGCCCTTATGGGTGAAGGGGGGCACCTACATGTGGGTTTTGGGGGGTTTTGGAGGGCTCCCATTTACCACCACAAGTATAACAGGTAGGGGGGGATGGGCCTGGGTCCACCTGTCTGAAGTGCACTGCACCTACTAAAAACTGCTCCAGGGACTTGCATACTGATATCGGGGAGCTGGGTATGACATTTGAGGCTGGCAAAAAAGGGTTTTTTTGTTGTTTTTTGGGTGGGAGGGGGTTGGTGACCACTGGGAGAGTAAGGGGAGGTCATCCCTGATTCCCTCCGGTGGTCATTTGGTCAGTTGGGGCTCCTTTTTGAAGCTTGGTCGTGAAAGAAAAGGACCAAGTAAAGCCGGCGAAATGCTCGTCAAGCCTGGCTTTTTTTTCCATTATCAGGTGAAGCCGGCCATCTCGTGAGCATGCCTCCTTGATGTTTCGCCAGCTCCGCGGCAGAAAGCAGTTGAACCCGGTCAAAATCGGCTTTTGATTATACCCATTTGGCCGGGTTCAGGAGATCGCCGGACATCTCCCGATCTGTGTCAGAAGATGGCCGGTGATCACTTTTGAAAATGAGCTGGATAGTAACATAGTAAATGTCGGCAGATTAAGATCTGCATGGTCCATCCAGTCTGCCCAACAAGTTGGCCAGAGTTGAATCTGGCACTCTGCACAGGTTTCACTTCTTCAAGGTTTAACACTGTTACACTTTATCTCTGTCCTTGCTGCCAATTTTGAGGCACAGACAGTAGAAGTCTGTCCCCCCACTGGATCTACTTCCCAACTACCGGAGTCCTCATCGAAGCCCACTCCAATCTTGATCCTGATCTGTTTTTGCCATTCATGAAACCCAGACCATAGAAATCTGCCAGGCATTGGTCATGCCTCCCAATCCCTGAAGCTCACTCTAGTTATGAGGTCATTTAACTTTTGCTTTAATTAGATTCCATCTGTTTTTCTATATAGTGTTCCTCTGTATTTATTACACACACTATTGAATTGCATCACTGTTTTTGTCTTCACAACCTTCAACGGAATGGCATTACAGGCTGATGATGTCACTATTTACATATCCTTTAAGAACAGCCAAGACATCTTCCATAAAGCAAAACGTTGCATTCATTTGATAGAAACCAAGGTCTCAAAATTCATACTGAAACTAGATAAAGACAAAACTAAGTTCATGGTCATTACCAACCCATTTGACCAAACTGAGTACAGTAGTTTCACAATTAACAATACACCATTCCACAATTACAACACTTTAAAAATGCTAGATGTAGATATAGACAAACATCTAACCTTTGATTCTCAAATTTCCTCGATAATCACAAAGTCTTTCAGGTCAATTTGGAAATTGAAATGGATTAGACCCTATTTCTCACCAGAAACCTTTAAATTATTAGTACAATCACTAACTTTATCCCAATTTCGATTATTGCAAATGCCATATATGCCGGCTGCAAGGAAAACCTGTTAAAAAAAAACTTCAGACGGTTCAAAACACTGCAGCCAGATTTATACACAGAACCTCTCATTTTGAATGTGCCTCCCCTTTACTAATCAAATTACACTGGCTTCCAATCAAAACGAGAATTACTTTCAGATTATGTTCCTTCATCTTTCAAATCTTGAACAGTACAGTCCCCGACTATATGCAACCATTAATAAATCTTCCTCTACATAATGTCAAATATGAAGCGAGAGACATTAATTTCCCTAAATGTAAAAAGGTGATCTATAAAACAGTTCACTCTACCGACTTCTCATACCTAGGGATCAAATGGTGGAACTCCTTACCGTCCAAAATAAGAAGCATACAGGAGTACACCAGATTCCGCAAAATCTTAAAATCTTTCCTCTTCAATCAGTTTGTCACAAAGAGCAATCCCTTTTCAAGCTATTAAATTGTACTATGCAATGGTTATATATCCTGATCCCCTCAATGTTTTACAAATGTTGAGTATCTAAAGATTTCTTGTACACCTATAATTATTGTATAATTGAGTTCTTCAACTAGACTACTATTTTATTACACATTATTTCCTGAAATGTACCCTTTACTGTAAGCCACATTGAACTCAAACATGTTTGTGATAATGTGGGATATAAATGTCACAAATAAATAAATGGTATTTTGAAGTGTGATTGTTATGTTTTAGTGTTTTGAATAAAAAACAGTATTAAAACATTTTTAATCCACTACTTGATTTTGAAAACCAAGTTAGCACTTAAACCATTTACTCCATATGGATGATCTACGCCTGTATGGCAGATAAAAACCTGAAATTAAATCATTGCTCAACATTATTATTATCATTTTCATGATTGTTATGATTGTGGTTTCACACAGCCTGCCAGATGATCTTGGCTGGGTTTGGCACATGATGGTGGTTATTTTGGAAGCTCTATTCGTGTTTTGAATGTCTTAAAATCAGCATTTAAATATTCATATTGCATGGATAGCCAAATCCTGATTTTATAAAGCCAGAGTATGGACATCTAAAACAGCAGTAGGTCCATATGGCAAGGAGGCATGGTTTGGGCATGTTTTGGGCTGGACTAGGGAAGGGCAAAAATATAGTTGTCCAACTTCAATTGAAGACGGGGAAGGGACGTTTATGTGCAAAAGATGGGCTTCCATATTTTGACCTGGATGGAGTAAGTGAAATCAAAGAGCCCAATATTCAGACTGTGGGAGTTAGCCCAGTTAACTACTGCGATCAGCGCTAAGAACAGATATTCAATGCCGGGCGTTTTCTGATGTTCGGCATTGAATATCCTGTTTATTTTTGGACGGTTAAGCACCGGCTGGTTAAGTTTGAACCAGCCAAAGATATCCTTAGCATTCATGCAGCCAAATTTGTCTGCCAAACTGGCACTAAAACTTGGTGGGTAGCCGGTTATGTCATGCAATATAACCGGCTATCTGCTAGCCACTAACTGCAAATTTTGAATGGGTCATGGCCAGCCATGTCCCGCTAAAAGTTTGTGGATAGCCAGTTATCTAGCATTTAACCAGCCAGGTGTTGATCCTGGCCAATTAAATGCTTTTGAATATCGGGAGAAAGTACATATATTTCTGCCCCTTGAGGGCTCACAAATTAAAAAAAAAAAAAAATTACTAACAGCAACACTGGGATTTGAATCTGTAACATCTGGTTCTTTGCCCTGGTTCTCTCCCAGCTGCTCAGACCATTAGGTTATTCTTCCACATGGATATCTGTGTGGCCATTTTATAATATGGACTCAACTACAGAAACTGAGGGGGAGTGTGGAATACTTGCTATCTGGACCCTGATGCAGTTTTTACGAAACGCTGGCCATCATCGGCCCGGGGGGCAAGTCATCATTTTTCTGACATCCAACTGAAAGTTGTCTCCAAGCTTTAGAACTCCAAGATAAGTTGCTCTATCAAATTCTATTAATTCTTATAAAAATATTAAAAATTAATTTTGAGTACTTTTGAGCACTACCAAGCATTGGGCATCGAGCTCTTGGAAGGTTTTTGCAAATGATGAAGACCTGGTCTGTTTAGATCACTACTGATCTTTGTAACCCAGCGGGGTTTGAGCGTCTTTGAGGCTTTTCCTTCCTTTAACTTTATTTTTCACTTGTTGGTATTTCTTAGGTTTTTTTGTAGATTGCGTCTATGTTATACATTTTATAATATGGACATTCTTCTGCTGCCACAAAGATGTCCACATCCCTTGTTTTGCCCTGTTTGTAGTTTGGATGTTTCAGTTTGAAAAATGGATGTTCAGACTGGACATAGCCATTCTTTTCTCTCTGCACCCAAGCATCCTTCTAGCTTTTACAGTTACATTTTTTAACCTGTTTGGCAACAATAAGCTCATCAGATATGATTACAGTCTTCAAGTCTTGATATTCCATGATCTTCTCCAACTGTTTGTCTTCAACATGGCTGTCTCCTCGTATTAGGAAACAAATGGGAAAGCGGTCCGCTGGACCCAGTAGAACGGAAGACAAAGAAGCAGACACGATGAAAGGTAGATTTAAAAAAAAAAAAAAAAAAAAAACAGATAAAAAGGCACACTCAGTACCTTTCCAAATCATTAATATACCTTTTCCATAAAACTACCTGTTCCTTAAAAGAATGTACTGTAAGAAATTGTTTCTCAAATGTTGCAACATACAAACTGTCAATAGAGGGTGCCATTGTGGCACCCATAGGTTTTATCTGTTGACAACATGTATCCTGGAATTTGAAAACATTTTTGGTAAGTGCAATAGTGGCCAACTCTACCACAAAATGTGTTGGAATTCTCAGAAAATAAATCTCTTTGTGACAGAGTTTCTGCAACAATTTGTAATGCTTCCTGCTGAGGAACATTAGTGTACAGGGACTCCACATCAAATGTGACTAATATGATATTGCTGTCATACTCAAGGGTCTTTTTATGAAGCTGAGGCAAAAGGAGGCCTGCACTGTCATTGCGTGTGTTTCTGACGTGCACTGAGGTCCCCTTTTACCGCAGTGGGTAAAAGGCAAATTCTTTTTTTTTTTTTTAAGAAATGGACGTGTGGCAAGTGGTAACCAGGCAGCACCACCGGATACACGCTGGCACTACAAAAATAAAAATATTTTTGTACCACTGGAAATGGCGTGCGCTGGGGGTGAGAACTACCGCTGGGTTGCTGCAGTAGCCCGGCGGTATTTCCCTTTTAGTGAGCAGTAAGCCCGCATTGGGTTTTCCGCCCCTTTGTAAAAGGGCCCCTCAATGATATTTAATATATCGATAACTTCTGTGGAATCCCTAATAAAAAAACAGACCGCCCGATATTCAGACTGCAGGAGATAGCCGAGCTGTCTCTCATGGTCAGCACTAAACCCGGATATTCAATGCTGGTCCATTTCCGGTGACCAGCACTGAATATTTGGTTTAACTTTGGTCAGGCTGACTTTAACCGGCCAAGCTGATATTTAGCGCTGGCCGGTTAAAGTCAGACTGGCTAAAGCGATATAACCGGCTATCTTTAAGCTGCTACCTGGGGATATTCCGCATTGGATAGTCGGCTATCCAGTGCTGAATGTTGCCTGATAGCTGCTTAAGTGCCGTTTTAGCGTTTTTTTTTTGTTTTAAATATCAGGTGGAGAATCTTTAAAACAAATGGTCTTAAAAATTGATCAGTAAATATTTATAATAGTTCAAGCAATGAACCGCTGGCCAATATGGTTGGTCTACCTGGAGGAAATTCTATTGATTTATGGATTTTTGGGAGAGTATATATGGTGGGTGTAACTGGAGGGTAGGGAAGGAGATAGAAACTGGCAATGCTAGGTGATGGTGGGAGAGGAGCGGGGTTGAAGCTGATAATACTGGATGATTATGGAAGGAGGCAGTGGTAGACACTGGCAGTAATGGATGGCGGTGAAAGAGGGCAAGAGGTAGAGACTGGCAATACTGGATGAGGATGGAAGGGGCATGGGTTAGAGATTGCCAAATAGATAATGGTGGAAGGGGGAAGAGATAATGGTGGAAGGGGGAAGGGGGTAGAGATGGGCTAAAGTAGATTTTGAGGTAGGGGGAGAGAGACTGTGTGATAGGACGATTATGATGGGGAAGAGAAAGATATGTGCTACAGAGGGGAAGGACTGGAAGCAAAAAGCTGTGATCAGGGAAGGAGGAAGAAGTATGTTAAGGTCTGAAAAGGGGGGGAAGAGTGAGAAAGAGAGAGAGAGAGAGGGATGGGGCAATGATGGATGGTGGGGGAAGAGAGAAAAGGGGGTGATGCTAGATGATGGAGAAAAGAGAGAGAAAGGTGTGATGCTGGATGAAAATAGGAGATGGAAGAAGAAAAGAAGAGATATGCTGGCCCATGAATGAAGGGAAGGAGAAAGGAAGGGCAAGAGGAAATGCACATGGATGTCAGGGAATGGAAGAGAAGAGAGAAGAAAGAAATGCTGCCTATGGATCGAGGGGAAGGGAAGCGAGAAGGGAGGAGATACTGCCCAAGCATGGAGGCAAAAAACTGGAAGAAATATCAACATGAACGATGGATATAGGGCAGGAAGTGAATGTGAAGAAGAAAGGAAGAGAGAAAAGAAATAGTGAATGGGCAGAGTTCAGAGCACAGAAAAGGAAAGCAGAACCAAAGACAGGGGAAATGCTGATTAGAAAAATTAAATCACCAGACAAAAAAGAGTAAGAAAAATTATTTTATTTTCTGTTTAGTAGCTGAAATATTTCAGTTTTGAGAATTTGTTGTCTATATTTTGCACTGTGCAGGAGGAAATGCAAGGTGGAATGTTTTATGTGATTAATCATGTGATCAAAATGTTTAATTGTGATTAATTGATCAATTAACACTTCTAATCAATGTGCAGCCCTAATTTGTAATGATTCTTTTTTTTGTAGTAGCATCCCAAGCCTTTCTTCAAGTTTGTTTTATCTCCTCTTTTGACATCTGCATATTGCACAACTTTCACAATAAATCAATACAGTGAGGCATATAGCAGGATATTAGTCAGACATTATAGTTACATGTACTTTCATTAAACAATGCAATACATATTTGTGATGGGAACATGCTTATTACTTCAGTAATCCTCTCCAGATCATTTCATTGCATAACCCATGCACACAAGAAGCACTGCAATTATAGCAATAGGAATAGGTAGCTCTATTCTTCACTTTCATCTGGTTATTTTATGTTAACAAATAACACACTTTTTTCTTTGTCATTTTCAATGATGAATTGCAATTTGGGACATTAACATTTTCTGCTTATGTCTCCAGTATGTCATAGTTTTAATTTACAGTGGTGTGAAAAAGTCCTGCATCACCTGTTCAGAAAATCAAGTTTTCGTTTCTTTCTTTTCTGCTATGAGTTAATGAAACCAAATTCATATACAGTATTAAGTTCATAAGTAAGTTGTAAATTCAATTTTGCATGTACTTAGCACTGAATTTTTTTTTTATTTAGCACAATCTATCCTATTTTTTTGAGTCATGCATAGCATGATACTAAGGGGTATGTTTACTAAGGTGCGTTAGCGTTTTAAATGTGCCTTTAAAGTTAAGGCACGTTAAACGCTGACGCACCTATACATTTCTATGGGTGCATTAGAGTTTAACACACATAAACCATTAACACATGTTAAAACCGCTAACGTACCTATAGCGTACCTTAGTAAACGTGGGCTTAAGTGTATTATGTATATCACAAGTTCAAGTGTTAGAGTAGCACTTTTAATTTATTTTTACATTTTTATTAATTCTGTGGCCCTGAAAAGGACCGTTTGAAACAATTTATCAGAAAACTCTCAATGCCATTGGTTCATTTAGATCTGAAAACACATCAAATTTAGAAGCTCCTAATGGAACACCAAAAGGCGGGATAAAAACCATTACAGGCACCGAAAAATATCAGAAAAAGACATACAACTGATGCAAACTTGAATTCTGAAAATGGCATAAGATATGCAATATTCTCCACCTTACATTTGGGCAGAAAGCTAGTCAGAGATGAACGTTATCATTATCGCACAGGTGATGCAGGACCTTTTCACACCATTGTATTTCAAAACCTATACATTAAGGGGGGGAGGGTCGATATTCTAAGGGATTTAACTGGATAGGAGAGGTTCCTGCCCTGTTAAATCACCTGTGTGGGGCTGTCTGAGGATATTGCTTCTGAATATCCCTTCTAATCAGTTTACTAAAAAACAGCTATGTTGTGCCGATATTTAGTACTTAGAGCCCCTTTTACCAAACTGCGTTAAAAGGGGGCCTGTGTTAGCCTCGGCGTATGTTTTTGACGCACGCCGAGGACCCCTTTAACTGCAGCAGGTTAAAGGCTGGGTTTAAAAAAAAAAAAAAAGGAAATGGCCATGAGCTAATCACAAGGATTAGCATGAGACCATTTCTGAGGAGAGCAAAAAGGCTGTCCTAATTTTAGTCAAAAACGTAACTAGGCATTGGTCTGAATATAATTGGTCTGTGCTTGGTTAACCTCCAGATAGCATCAGAGGGGTTCTGGCTACCCTCTGATCCTGATCCACCCTCCCATCCTCCCTGAACAGCATAACTCCCCATTCAGAACCTTCCTCCCATCCCCTGAAATAGTCTAATCCCCTTCAATCCCCCTTCTACTCCCTGAAGAAAATCAAGGCTCCACCCTTGCCAACCCCTCCACCCATGCAGAGCCCCCAACCCTACCTGGTAGCTCCCTAGTGGTCCGGGGGGAGGGGAGGAGGAATGTACAGGAATGATGCTAACTTGATCCTGCCCATTTCCCCACCCCCCAGACCACCATAGACTGCCAGGTCTGCCAGGGGATATGGGGGTGGGGGGCTTGAGCCTACCTAAACAATTTGTTATTGCAGTTGCATTATAATTAACATATAGCTGGTAGGGAGAAAAAGACCTCATACGCCTTTACAGAGATAAACATTGAAATATTTTTCATTAAATCAGCATATTTTTGTTCCCAGAAGCCAGGCTGATTGTATGGAACAAACAAGAGAAGCTGGTTTCTGTGAACAAAAATATGCTGGTTTAATGAAAAATTTCAAGAAAATTAAGGAGTTGGGTTTATACCCCTGAAGAAGCCTGAATGCTTTCGAGTGAAATGGTGGCCTTGTTTGGTTTAAAATTAAGTTTTCCTAGCTGCTTGTCAACTGTTTTTGCACCCAGTACTGATTATATAATTAGAAAAGTTTTGAACTGGAAACCGTTTTTATAGTCAGCACTGCTCATGTATTTATATGAAAAGAAAAGTTTAGAACTGGAATTAGAAGTTTGGAACTAGAATGTGAGTTTAAAAGCACATTTATTTATATGGAATACGATCCCTAGAGGTAGTAGTGTGATACTACAACTAGGGGCACCATTTTGAAGGCGGCTCTGGATAGGGTGGGAGCGAATTGGCATCATTCCTGCCCAAAGAGCTCCCTGGACCCCAGAAGACCCCCTAGACTCCGGAAGATTCACACTCTGGATCACCAACCTACCAGGTGGGGAAGGAGGAATGAGGGTCTTCAACTCAGGGGGGATGCTTGAGTGGGGGGGGGGGGGGTGCTTGAGTGTGTGTGTGGGGGGAGTCTAGGTGGACCCTCAGCTAGTGGCCCAGGAGCATCAGGCTGCTATTTTATGACCCAATGCTCCTGGACCACTGGAATAATGTTGCTTGCAAGGTGGCTCTCAAGCAGGGTTATACCGCTAAGGCAGGATTCAGCAACCTGAAGAATGTATGAGCAAATCAACTGCACCTGGTGGGTTCCATTTTCTACTCCTTTCCATTTATTACTCCTTTGTATTGCATATTGTCTTCTCTGAAAAGAAATTCATGATTTTTAATCTCCATATGAACTTAAAAAGTTAAAATTCTAGTCTTAAACGTTTTGTATCCTGGAATAAGAATAAATGACAAACCTCTCTGGAGTACAATTTTTTTCTGCATCATTTAGATATAGTGGAACTAGAAAAGGTACAGAGAAGGGCAACTTCCCTATGAGGAAAGGCTTAAGAGGCTAGGGCTCTTCAGCTTGGAGAAAAGAAGGCTGAGGGGAGATATGATAGAGGTCTTTAAAATAATGAGTGGAGTGGAATGGGTAGACGTAAATCGCTTGTTTACTAGGACTAGGGGGCACGTAATGAAGCCACAAAGTAATAAATTTAAAACAAATTAGAGAAAATTTTTCTTCACTCAACGTGTAATTAAACTCTGGAATTTATTGCTAGAGAATGTAGTAAAAACTGTTAGCTTAACGAGGTTTAAAAAAAGGTTTGGATGGCTTCCTAAAGGAAAAGTCCATAGAACATTATTAAAATGGACTTGGGGAAAATCCACTGCTTATTTCTAGAATAACCAGCATAAAATGTATTGTACTTTTCTTGGATCTTACCAGGTGCTTGTGACCTGGATTGGCCGCTGTTGGAAACACGATGATGGGCTTGATGGACCTTCAATCTGTCCCAGTATGGTAATACTTAAGTACTTATGTATTTATTTTGTTGGTTGTAGTATGTTCTGGTCTGGTTGTAGTGTTTTCTAGCTTGGAATCCTCTCCTACCTTTTTTTTTTTGTTTTGAACTGTAGATTACAGAGTTCTTCCTCCACAATTGTCCTAATTGAAAAACCTGTTTCTTAATCTGTCTGTCAGCATTGACATGTGGGGATGATGTAATATATAGTATCACAGAGGGATCAAAGCAATCCTCTGAGTCAGTATGATTTTTTTTTCTTTGGTTCTTTCATAATTGGGGCTGGTAATACTTCTCTTTTCTCTCACTGTTTTGTCTCTATTGGAGTTTGTATTCTTTTTCTCCTGATTATTGTATCTCCTATTATGATTCTCCTTTTTATGTCACAGATATATACTGCCTGCTTATAGTCAGCCTCATCTCTTCTAAATACATCATATTTATTTAATTTCAAATCTTTACAAAACATTATTTTTGTTATCATCATAGAAAATATCATAACAAGCATCAGAAGAAGTGCTGTGGGTTAAACTGGAAAGAGGGAAAGAAAAATAAGAGTAATATATAGGTAATCCTCACAGTAGGAGGAAATGGACAGGGACCTAATTGAAGACACCCACAAGATAGCTAGGAAAGAGGAAGTACTACTGATAGGTGACTTCAATATGCTGGATGTTGACTGAGGTGTTCCTGCGATGGGGTTGTCCAGAAGTAAAGTGATCTTGGATTCCCTACAGGAAGAATTGTTTCAGCAGTGGGTAACGGAACCGATGTGGGATGGAGCTATTCTGAACTTGGTGCTTGCGAATGGAGAGAATGTTTCTGATGTCAAGTTTGGAGACCAGTTGGCTTCTAGTGATCATCGAATGGTGTGGTTCAATATCAAAATAGAGGAGAGGGCTCATTCAAGATTGAAGGTCCTATATTTGAAAAGAACTAACTTTGTCGAGATGAGGAATTTCACAAAGAACAGTTAGTAGGATGGGAACATCTGAAGGATGTAGAACAGCAATGGATAAGACTGAAAGGAGCTATATTAAAGACAACTAACCTTTATGTTAGAAAATTACATAAAAGTAATTGGAAAAGAAGGCTGCTTTGGTACTGAAACGTAAATGTAGTAGCTGAGAAGATAAGGGAAAGGAGGTTAGCCTTCACACGTTATAAGACGACTCAGAAAGATGAAGAAAGGCGAGAATACTTGCATAAGCAAAGAGAAGCTGGAAAAGCTGTCAGGAAAGCAAAGAGGCAAATGGAAGAAAAGATAGCTAATATGGTAAAATTGGGGGATAAGACCTTTTTCAGATATGAAAGTGACAGGTGGAAGAGCCATAATTGCATTGTGAGGCTCAAAGCTGAGGGAGAGAAATATGTGGAAGATGATAAGGATAAAGCTGAACTGCTTTACAAATATTGAAAGGTCAGGGGTAGGAGTGGAGAAAACAAATGCTAAAGGAGATGGATGTATGGTAGACCAAGACGCATTTACAGACTGTGTTCGTGAGGAGCTAGCTAAACTAAAAGTAGACAGAGCAATGGGGCCTAATGGGATACACCCGAGTGTGCTCAAGGAACTCGGAGAGGTTCTGGTGGCTCCGCTGACTGACCTTTTCAATGTTTCCTTAGAGACTGGAGTGGTCCCGGAGGACTGGAGAAGGGCAAATGTGGTTCCTTTGCACAAGAGTGGAAGTAAGGAAGAGGTTGGGAATTACAGACCTGTCAGTCTGACCTTGGTGGTGGAAACACTACTAAAGAAGAGGATTGTAAGATTTCTCAAACTGAATGGAATGCAGGACCCGAGGCAGCATGGCTTCACTAAAGGAGGTCATGTCAGACGAATCTGACTGACTTCTTCGACTGGGTGACCAAACAGTTGGACATGGGAGGGTCACTAGATGTGGTATACTTAGATTTCAGCAAAGTCTTTGACACAGTTCCGCACAGGTGACTGATAAATAAATTGAGTGCCCTCAGTATACAGAAGGTAGTGATAAATGGAACGTGCTCTGAAGAAAGGGATGTTGTCAGTGGAGTACCGCAGGGATCAGTCCTTGGGCCCACTCTTTGTAAGCGATATTGTGGAAGGGCTGTCTGGTAAGGTTTGTCTGTTTGTGGATGATACCAAACTCTGCAGCAGGGTGGACACCCTGGATGGTGTGAATGACATGAGGAAGGACTTAGCAAAGCTGGAGGAATGGACCGATATGTGGCAACTAAGATTTAATGCTAAAAAATGCAGTGTCATGCTCTTGGGTCACAAGAATCTGAGGAAACGGTACAGTATAGGGCAGTGATGGCGAACCTATGGCATGCGTGCCAGAGAGGGCACGCAGAGCCCTCTCTGTTGGCACACGCGCCTGGTCCGCCCGCCCATCCGCGCGCCATCACTGGTCCGCCCATCCTCCCTCCCTCTGAGCACCAGGCCGTCCTCCCTCCCTCCCTCCCACCAAGAACCAGCCCGCCCGCCCTCCGAGCACCAGGGCCCACCCTCCTCCAAAATTTAAAAGGCATACTTGGTCGCGGTTAAGGCGGCATCTGCAGCGGCAGCGAAAAGTGTGTTGTTTGCTTGGCGCACCTTCGGCCTTCCCTTCCCTTGCGGAAACAGGAAGTGAGGGCGGGACCAGAGCTTGAGAGACAGAAGGGAAGGTCGAAGGCGCACTGAGCAAACAACACACTTTTCGCTGCCGCTGTGGACGCCGCCTTAACTGCGACCAAGTATGCCTTTTAAATTTCGGAGGAGGGAGGGCCCTGGTGCTTGGAGGGAGGCCGGCCTGGTGCTTGGTGCTGGGTGGAGGGAGGGAGGCCTGGTGTTTGGTGCTGGGTGGGAGGGAGGCCTGGTGCTGGGTGCAAGGGAGGCCTGATGCTTGGTGCTGGGTGCTGGGTGGGAGGGAGGCCTGATGCTTGGTGCTAGGTGGGAGGGATGCTTGGTGCTGGGTGGGAGGGAGGCTTGATGCTGGGTGGAAGGAAGGCTGGGTGCTGGGTGAGAGGGAGGCCTGATGCTTGGTGCTGGGTGGGAGGGATGTTGGGTGCTGGGTGGGAGGAAGGCCTGGTGCTGGGTGGGAGGCTTGATGCTGGGTGAGAGGGAGGCCTGATGCTGGGTGCTGGGTGGGAGGCCTGATGCTGGGTGCTGGGTGGGAGGGATGCCTGGTGCTGGGTGCTGGGAGGGAGGGGGGCAGGCCTGCCTGGTGCTGGGAGGGCAGGGGAGAGAGGAGGGTGGCTGGAGGGGAGAGCAGGGGGGAGAGCAGGGTGGCTGGACATGGGTGGCTGGAGGGGAGAGGAGGGGGCTGAACATGGATGGAGGGCAAGAAATGAAGAAGAAAGGATGAAAGTAAAGAAATAAATGGAAAGGAAGCCCTGGAAACAGACTTAAGAAAAGAGATAGAGAGCAGCAGAATCAGACAACAAAGGTAGAAAAAAATCATTTTATTTTCATTTTAGTGTTTGGAATATGTCCAATTTGAGAATTTACATCTGCTGTCTTATTTTGTAACAGCTTACAGAAATGATTTAAAATGAAAAAAAATCATGTTATTTTTTTCTCCTATACTAGTATAATATTTTCAATGATGTCTGTTTATATGCGCCATGGCTGGTGTAAGGGGTGTGGCTATCATAGGGGTGGAGTCATATGTGGTGACCCCGCCCTTAATAAGTACCGGCACCTGTTGGCATTTTGCGATAAATAATTTGATTTTGGGTTGCTGTTTGGGCACTCGGTCTCTGAAAGGTTCGCCATAACTGGTATAGGGGGTGAAGTGCTTCAGTGTATGATGAAAGAGTGGGACTTGGGGGTGATTGTGTCTGATGACCTTAAGGCTTCCAAACAGGTAGAAAAAGCAATGGTTAAAGTCAGAATGATGCTTGGGTTCATAAAAAGAGGGATGACCAGCAGGAAAAAGGAGGTGATAGTGCCCTTATATAAATCTCTGGTGAGGCCCCATTTAGAGTACTGTGTGCAGTTCTGGAGACTGCACTTATGAAAAGATATAAAGAGGATGGAGTTGGTCCAGAGAACAGCTACAAAATTAGTAAGTGGTCATGAACACAAAAAATGTTGAGGCTTATGAACCTCAACATATATACGCTGGAAGAGAGAAGGGAGAGAGGAGATATGATAGAGACGTTTAAATATCTCAAGGGCATTAATGTACAGGAAGTGAGGCTTTTTCAACTGAAGGAAAACTGTGGAGCGAGGGGGCATACGATGAAGTTAAGAAGGAACAGGCTTAGGAATAATCGTAGAAAATATTATTTCATGGAAAGGGTGGTGGAAGCATGGAATGGCCTCCCGGTGGAGGTTGTGGAGTCGAGGACTGTGTCAGAATTTTAAAAGGCATGGGATAAGCATGTGGGATCGCTTCACAAAAGGAAGAGTTAGGGGTTACAGAGGATGGGCAGACTGAATGAGCCATTTGGCCTTTATCTGCTGTCATGTTTCTCTTTTTCTATTATTCTGTTTTAGAAAAAAATTATTATCTTCTTTTACCTTCTTTTTTTCTTAGCTATTTGAATCAGTAGCATCATCAAATTTAGGGAGCATTTATTAAGAATGTTTTCCTATTGTTTCATAAATCCTTCATCTTCCGTGAGCATTCTCAGCGGTTGGTTTACTTTTATTTATTTATTTGTTTATGGTTCATTTGTAACCCACATTTTCCCACACATGCAGGCACAATGTGGCTTACAGAGAATTAGGAAAATTTACAATTTTAGAAAATATTGTAAAGTTGACAAAGAATAGACAAGGGGAGCAGTAGCTAACAATGGAGAACTAAGCAGGGTTGGGGATTGTGATGGGAATATCAATCAGCTGAGTAACTAGGGGAGTACGTTTTAGCAAAAAAGTAAGTTTTCAGCAATTTCTTGAAGAGGATGTGGTCCATTTGCGTTTTGAGGTGATGCGGAAAAGCATTCCAGTATTTAGGACACCAGTAGCGCGGAAAGAAGAGGTGAAAATCATCTTATATTTGACGCCCTTGCAGTTTGGGAAGTGTAGTTGGAGATATGACCGTGCTGCAGGCGTGGCATTCCTTGGCGGAAGATCAATCAGGTTGAGCATATAGTCCGGAGCAAGACCATAGATGATTTTGTGGGTTAAGGAGCAGATTTTAAAAATAATACATTCCTTTACAGGCAGCCAATGTAGGTTGTAATGCAGAGGCTCAGCATGTTCAAATCTTCGTTTTCCCAGAATCAGTCTCGCAGCAGTGTTCTGGACTGTCTGGAACTTTTTCAATAAAGAGACCTTGTAGCCCGCATAAATCCTGCTGCAATAATCTAGGTGGGATAGGACTAACCAATGCACAAGGGTACGGAACAGCTCTCTCTTAAGGAAATACCTTATGCACCGGAGCCTCCACATAGCATTAAACATTCTTTTGGAGACCAAATGCACATGGTTGTCTAACTGTAGGTGCATGTCCAGATTCACTCCTAAAAGCCGCAGACTGTTGGAAATTGGAAGAACATAATCCTTAACGGGAAGCGTTGTGTCTGATATTTGGTTATGAGTGGACAAGAGTATGAGACGCTGAGTTTTTTGTTTGTTTGTTTTGTTACATTTGTACCCCGCGCTTTCCCACTCATGGCAGGCTCAATGCAGCTTACATGGGGCAATGGAGGGTTAAGTGACTTGCCCAGAGTCACAAGGCCTTGTTTAGTTTAAATCGGAACACCTGAGTCTTTAGACCTTGAGGAATCCTTCTGAAATTACTGATGTCAGAGACTAGATAAATGTATGCTACTTATAGTAGAGGCTCTGGGAATCGATGCAGGCAGACGTCCATACTGCAAGATTCCAGCTGTACTACCCAAGAACATTACCAACACTCTGACCCACTAACATCCAGATTATTGCAAACACATCCTGAAGCGGGAAGTGAAATTGTCATGGCAGTCTGCCATCTTCACGCTCATGTTCAACCTGTTCGCCGAGTATAAAATTCATGCCCTTTCACAGAGAAACACCAGTGCCAACCCACTTGTGGTTTGGCTTTTGCTAGTCATTGTCTTTGATGCTAAATATTTTATTATTTTGTCATGAATGGAGGCTTGCCACTCCAGATGGGTATTGAGGGTTGACACTCATCCATTAGGTACCTCATCCTGAACCTCAATATGCGTCCAGTATGTTTCAGCAGAGAGTGTCAGGCAGCTGCAGTGAATTTCACATCCCATCAGCCACCGAGCTGGGAGCCTCCTCACTGCAGCATCCCACTCTTGCAGAAGTAGGAAGTGACATCAAAAGGGGGCAGGTCATAGCAGCAAGAAGATCTGGGCTCAGCAGCCAACAGGATATGAAAATCACTGCCGCTGCCTGCTGTTTTCTAGTGCAAAGTGGATGTATGTTACAGATGGAGCGGAGGGATAGTCCAAGACAGGGGGACAGATGTGCCGGGGCCACAGGACCCCTAGGAGTGTGGGCCCTGTGTGACCGCCCCTGTTGCCCCTGCCTAAGACCAACCCTGCCTGTATCTAGAAAGGCTCAACAAAAAAGTAGATTTAGTGTTCACACAGAAATATTTTAGTGGGGGAAAAAAGTCTCATTTGTCATTGGGATACACTGTCATATAGCAACAGCAAAGCATGAATAAATCCCACTCATGGCTAAAATAACCATTGACCAAAAAATGATTATTTTAGTCATGAGTGGGATTTTTTCATGCTTTGCTGTTGCTATATGGCACCATATCCCAGTGACAAATGAGACCTTTTTCCCCAATTAAAACATTTCTGTGTGTACTTTTTGTTGAGTCTATCAGTTTAAGACAGTAAACTATTAAGAGTCATTATATATCATTTTATGTGTCTAGAAAGAGACAGGGATGGAAGGAAGTTGTATTCACTGGGTTCAAGAAAGGGGAGTTTCCAGCACTATAAGTCTCTGCCCCAGTGACAAGTTATTTGAGGGGGGGGGAGGACTTAGGATCCCCAAGAGTCACTGTAGCTTAAGAGAAAGGTGCAAGGAAGTCCCATGGCTAGGGGTCTCAGGTTAACGCAGGTTGATGCTGGAGAGGTGCTTCTGAAAGTCTCCTAAAAGTGTGGGCTTTTTGGCAGTTTGCAGGTTAAGGGTAGTTGCTCTGTGGAATTATCTAAGCCTGGATGTGTCAACCTAGATCAGTGATGGGCAACCTTTTGAGCTTGGTGTGTCAAAATTCGCGAAAAAAACGAGCATAACTCGGGTGGTGTGTCACTTCGAGAAAAATCTACTAGGACCGCCCCCGGGCCCCCCCTACCCGAGATCGCTGCCCACCCGAGGTCGCTGGGCCCCCCCCCCCTCCACCTGCTACCGGGCCCAGAACTAACCTTAAAGCCTCCTTTCACGTCGCAGCAAGCAGCAGCAGGGCAGACCTCTCCTCCTTCCTTCTGTGCTCTGCTCTCGTGGACGTTACGTCAGGTGAGGGCGGGACACGGAAGGAAGGAGTGGCCTGCCCTGCTGCTGCTTGCTGCGACGTGAAAGGAGGCTTTAAGGTTAGTTTCCGGGAGCGAGGAGGGAGGGCGGACCACACTGCGGCGGCGCCGCATGTCATCAAAAATGGCTACGCGTGTCAGTGCTGACACGCGTGTCATAGGTTTGCCATCAGGGACCTAGATGCTACCCAGCAAACAAGAGAGCTCAGGTAGGGGGAGGGGGTGGTGAAAAACACCATGCCTGTTATTTAGTTTCTTGGAGAGGAGGTGAGCCTCACCTAACCTGTTTTGAGAGCTTGTGCCTCTAGAAAGAAGGGGAGGGGCACAGCTAGCAAGTTGTGAATGCAAGGGTCCCCTAATGCCTTCAATGATTGAGAATTCTGAGTTTCTGAGAAGGGAGGTTTCAGGAAGAAGTTGTAAGTAACTAGCCTATACAGGGAGCAAGATGTGCCTGGGAAATAATAAGGCTGCCCCATGTTAAAATCTCTGTGCAAGTAACATGTTTCAAAGGGAATTACAAGTTATAAAGATGCTGGTACTATAAGAGGGGGGCAAGGAAAAGCTGCACTGGATCTGCTGTGGGCAAGGAATGAGAGTCTGGAGCTAGTTGTATATAAAAGGCTGCTGTAACTTGGAAGGGGACAGGGCTTGTATAGAATTCAGGCTATAGACAAGTATTTTTTTTGTGGGAAGATTCCTGTGTAAAGAGAATAATATCAACTTGAGTTTCTTAAGTGGAAGTCTGAAGGACTACTACTACTACTACTACTACTATTTAGCATTTCTATAGCGCTACAAGGCGTACGCAGCGCTGCACAAACATAGAAGAAAGACAGTACCTGCTCAAAGAGCTATGTAATAAAAGTGAGCCAAGTATAGGACAATCAAGCCATTGTGACATCACTGATGAGGTTGGCTCTTATTGGTGGCCTGAGGCATTATGACATCACAATATTAGCTCTGGTTACAAGAGACTACTACTACTACTATTTAGCATTTCTATAGTGCTACAAGGCATACGCAGCGCTGCACAAACATAGAAGAAAGACAGTCCCTGCTCAAAGAGCTTACAATCTAATAGACAAAAAATAAAGTAAGCAAATCAAATCAATTATTGTGTACAGGAAAGAGGAGGGTAGGTGGAGGCAGGTGGTTACAAGTGGTTACGAGTCAAAAGCAATGTTAAAGAGGTGGGCTTTCAGTCTAGATTTAAAGGTGGCCAAGGAAGGGGCAAGACGTAGGGGCTCAGGAAGTTTATTCCAGGCGTAGGGTGCAGCGAGACAGAAGGCGTGAAGTCTGGAGTTGGCAGTAGTGGAGAAGGGAACAGATAAGAAGGAGTTTCGCCTTGGCCTTGGTCATTCTTGCTACTGCCCTAGTGAGGAAACAGCTAGAGGCTTGAGTACGCTTGTACCTATGGCAAGAAGGAAGTGCCCTGGCCATGGTACATGACACTAGCTATATTTATTTATTTAACACATTTATATCCCGCTCCTTCCACAGTTCTGGGCGGGTTAGAAAAAAGCGTACTTAATAGATAACAAAATATGACAGTCAAGAAGCAGACAATGTGCTGTTCCCGTCTTGGGCAACAGCTTGCAGCTGATCAGTAAAGAAGTCTTCCACTCCCTTCTTAAGGAACATCATTTTTTTCATGCTTCTCACATGTCAGTAGCATAGCACAGAACTGCCTCGTTGGGGGCAAAGGTAGGGGGCTGAACATGAAGTTTATTTTTGAAATAAACTTGCTGCACATGAAGGCCCGATACAGTACCAGAATAATGACTGACACAAAAAGGCATGTCCTATTTCTCTGTGTGGGTTTTGGCAATTTAGGTAGCATGTACATCTTTTTTGAAAATTAGGGAATTTATAAGCTGTTTCTCACACACAAATTGCAGGTTAATTTATACACATAGGGCCAAATCTTTCCAAGGAAGTGTTTAACTGTGAACCCTCTTCTCAACTCAATCTCCAGGAATGCATCTGCTCAATCCAAGTAAAATTACTCACATATAGGCTGTGCACAAGCCACTTGTCAATCTGTACTGGTATTCAGGAGCATGCGTACCTTACAACCAGGGGTGTGCTGGTAAATTTTTAACAACAGGCTCTTTCTCCGAACGTAGCCAGCTCTGCAGTTGGAAGGGCTAGGGGTAGCCGGGGTGGGGGGGAGCAACACTTGCCTCTCTCTCCTCCCTCCCTTCGTGCGGGCATGCTAGGCATACCTTTGCTGGCAGCAAATAAATGGACTGCCACCACTTCCAACATCTTGCTCTGAGCAGCATGCTGAAACTTCTCACACATGCTGGAGAAGTCCCAGCCTGCTGCTCAGAGCTGGAAACAAGGAGTGGGGAGCAGCAGCAGTCTATTTACTTGGCAGGCAGGGCTCAGCATCCCCACCAGCAAAGTAAAAGAGAATTCAGCAGGGGGCCCAAGCCCACATTTTGGAAGCCAGTTGTTAAAGTAGCCATGGAGGGCCCTACTTTTAACAACCGGCTCCGAAAATTCTTAAAAACTTAACAACCGGCTCTTGCGAGCCTGTAAGAGCCTGCTCCAGCACACCACTGCTTACAACACTAAAGTTCCCATCCCTTGGCATCTGGTAGTATTCTACAGCAGTGAGAAAGAGTTCATCAGTATGCTGGTGAGATCACAGCTCTTCTTGGTGTATTGTTGGGGATATAAACCTTACCAGCAGAAGAGGCACTTCCTTCAGTGCTGGAGAACAAGCTGGACTATACAAAAAAAGTTGATAGGAAGTCCATAGGTAGAGGGTAAGATTGCAAAGGGAGTGAAGGAGTAGGAGAAAAGGAAGAGTAAAAGAAGAAGGGAGGGAGAAGTGGTTAGTGGGAAAGTGAAAGAGGGAGGGAGGGTGGTGGAAAAGGAAAGAGTGCAGGACTGTAAAGAGTGCAAAAGAGGAAGGAGGGGAAATGTTTCAGCACCAGCATTGCTGCTGTCACGGCGCAGAACGTTTGGCCGCAATAATTTTGCCCGCACTGGAATTTTGCAGCAAAAAGTTCTGCACCGTGACAGCAACACAGCAATGCTGGCGCTGAAACACCGATGCCGAAAGCTCACCTACCAAGTGCAGGGAGCACCTCTCTAAGTTGCATGGAAATCCTCTGCCCATGTTCCAGTAAACAGTTGTGGTGTAATATTATCTTGTTTTCAATCATGAGAGGCAGGCAGATTCTGCAGGATTCCTAGGAAACATGGCATTAATGCATAACCCTCACTGTTAGAAGAAAAAGCTCCTGGGCAGCTTAGAGGATCCTATTGCATGCAACAATCTCCTCAGTCTCTCTGTTAGTTCCATAACACAGAAAGGATGTGTCATCTTCACCATTCATTCTTACCAGTACAAAACCAAACATTTAGCCCACTAATTGTATCCTGAAATTGTCATGGCAAACTGACAACTTCATGATCATTTTCAGCATATTGACTGAGTACAAAATTCATGTATATTCAGAGAAACATTTATGTCAACTCACCTGGTTGGTTCTTTGCTAGCCAGTGCCTCAGGTGCTCAGTAATTCGCCATTTTTTCATAAATGGAGACTAGTAATTTCAACAGGCTTTTCACCTTGGCTTTCAAGCCCTGCCAATATCTAGGTCTACATATAAAAAACCTTCAGTGCTAAGCACTAGTGCAAGAGTAAACTATTCTCATACTCCAAAAGAGGTGAGAGGACTTCCAGAGCATGACAGAACTTCACAGGTAAGTTATTTGCTGGGAACTTGGTATTAAACTTGGGGAAAGGTAGACTTAGAGTTAAATAGATAATCTCAGTGGGCCCATTATTCAAAGCCTTTCCTGCCCACTTAAATTGCTTCCTTCTGCCTAGGTGGGGATAGTCAGTGGCACTTAACCGGAGAATGCCTCTGAATATCCTCACAGACTGCTCAATCAAAAGTGGGCAGGTCAGTGGCAGCATTGGGGCAGCACTGGGGAGGAGTCCGAGGTTATGCCAGTGCCGGTATTATTCAGTGCCAGCATCTGCATAGCTAAGTGTCTTAATTTAGGACAGCTCAAAAGCTGTCCTAAAAAAGGCCACTTAGCTATGTGGGTGCAGGCAGTGAATATCGGACCAGAACCCACATAACCTTTTTTCTTAAGACCCCCATAAGCTCCTCCCCACCACCCAACAATGCCCTCTCATTCCCATCCCCTTCCCCCCAGCCCCTCGACAAAATGAATCCCCCCTCCCGGTACAGCCCCACCCCTCTAAGTTATCCAGGTAGGCCTCCTCAGACCTACCTGTATCCCCAGTGGAAAAGCAGTGGTCATTCGAGGCAGGAGCATAAAACATCATACATGAACATTTAAGTGTCCTTTTACTAAGGTGCGGTAGGGCCTAACATGGGCCTACCTAACTATAGCGGGATATGCTGAGGCATCCCACGGTAGTTTGGGGTTTAGCATGTGATAATCCCGCGTCAAAAAATATTTGTTATTTTTTGGCATGGGAGAAGTGTCTGGGGATGGAGACTAGGCACACCTGCACTAATTGGGTTGATCGGGCATTAGCACGGGAGCCCTTACTGCCTCCTAAATAATGGTGGTAATGGCCACACACTAATAGGGAAATTAGCACATGGCCATTACAAAAATAACCAAAGAAAGGCCATTTTACTGCCGCACTAATTTCAGCACCAGCTACCTTTTAGTGCAGCTTAGTAAAAGGACCACTTATTGCGGAGGAGACTGGCACGGATATCAGCTTAATAAATAAATAATTTTTAAGTTGGAGATTTCAAAGTCACCGCATGAGAAGCAGGAGGCTGCAGGAAAGTGTTATTTGGTTGCATAGCGGCAGCAAAAATTACTGAAGCATGCATTTGACTAAAATGGGTCAGAGTCAAAAGTAAAATTACTATAAGTGCCCTGATTATTAAGCTGCAGTGTAGGCATGCTAGCATTTTTAGTGCACGCTAAAGCTAGAGACACCCATAGGAATATATGGATGTCTCTAGCATCGGTGTGCGCTAATTTTTAGCATGCACTAAAAATGCTAGCGCACTTTAGTAAACAGGGTCTTAAATATGTTTTAGCCACGATACGCAGGGTTGCAGCAAGGCCCAACATGCAATGAATGGAGTTTCAGAGAGTGAGGCTTAGCCAGCTGGGAGGTGCAGCTGTCTTGTAACTTCTGGGGTACTGGTGCTGTTCCCTGCAGTCCATTGCAGGATGCCTACAAAAATATTACCTTTTTATAAAACCTAATTTGAAATGCTTTATTTTGTCACCATTTTCTAGGATTTTTACTTTTGTTTCAAGTTTATTGTCCCAGTCTCATCTGCAGTTCTGTTTCTATCACAGAAGCTTAGCCGAGATTGGGAGGCGGGGCTGGTGTTTGGGTGGTGGGGCTAGTTCTGGGCAAGTCTTCTACGGTCTGTGTCCTGAAAATGGCAGATACAAATCAAGGTAAGGTATACACAAGAAGTAGCACATATGAGTTTATCTTGTTGGGCAGACAAGATGGACCGTGCAGGTCTTTTTCTGCCGTCATCTACTATGTTACTATCCAGCTTATCATTGAAACTTTTCCCCAGCGATCTTCCGACATAAATCGGGAGATGGCCGGCGATTTCGCAAAAGCGGCGAAATCCGTATAATCGAAAGCTTCTGTTTTGACAGCATCTCCGCTTCCCCTTCGCCTCGCCGACGAAAGTTCAAGGGGGCATGTCGGCGGCGAAATGAAGGCGGGACATGGGCAGGTGTGGGCGTGGCTACCAGATGGCCGGCTTTCGCCGATAATGGAAAAATAAAACCTGGCGATAATCAGTATTTCGCCGGGTTTACTTGGTCCTTTTATTTTCACGACCAAGCCTCAAAAAAGTGCCCCGACTGACCAGATGACCACTGGAGGGAATGGGGGGGGTGACCTCCCCATACTCCTCCAGTGGTCGCCAACTCCCTCCCACACTAAAAATATTAAAAATAAACCCTTTTTGCCAGCCTGTATGCCAGCCTCAAATGTCATACCCAGCACCCTGACAGCAGTATGCAGGTCCCTGGAACAGTTGTTGTTGGTTGCAGTGGACTGCAGAAAGGCAGAGCCAGGCCCATCCCCCCCTACCCTGGGTAATGTTGAGCCCTCCCAAACCCTCCAAAACCCACTGTACCCACATGTAGGTGCCCCCCTTCAGCCCTTAGGGCAGTGGTGTGCTGGAGCCGGCTTGCTCCGGCTCGCAAAAGCCGCTTGTTAAATTTTGACAGCTCTTGCGAGCCGGTTGTTGTTTGGGGTGAGCCGGATCCATTGCAGGAGGTAAGCATGGCAGGAGGGCGCCATGCTTACCTCCCCTCCCGCTCCCAAACATGCCCAGCGATTGCCCTTCGCCCCCACCGTCCCCTCCCGCTCCCATCCATCTTTTTTAAATACCTCCTCGCCGTTGAAGCGCCGCATTAAAGCCCTGCTGCTGCTGCCCAAGCTTTTCCTCCATTTGCTGTAGTTCGCGTGAACTTCGTGCCCTTAGTCCCGCCTTCTGACGTCATACGTCAGAAGGCGGGACTAAGGGCACGAAGTTCACGCGAACTGCAGCAAACAGGGAGGGAAAGCTAGAGACGGGCAGCAGGACTTTAACGCGGCACTTCAACAGCGAGGAGGTATTTAAAAAAGATGGATGGGAGTGGGAGGGGACGGTGGGGGCAAAGGGCAATCGCTGGGCATGTTTGGGAGCGGGAGGGGAGGGCAGGGGAGGGAGGAAAATCGCTGGACATGAGATGGGAGCAGGAGGGCAGGGCAGGGGAGGGAGGAAAATCATTGGACATGGATGGAAGCGGGAGGGGAGGGCAGGGGAGGGAGGAAAATCATTGGACATAGATGGGAGCGGGAGGGGAGGAAAGGGGAGGGAGGAAAATCGCTGGACATGGATGGGAGCAGGAGGGAAGGGCAGGGGAGGGAGGAGAATCGCTGGACATGGATGGGAGCAGGAGGGAAGGGCAGGGGAGGGAGGAGAATTGCTGGACATGGATGGGAGCAGGAGGGAAGGGCAGGGGAGGGAGGAGAATCGCTGGACATGGATGGGAGCGGGAGGGAAGGGCAGGGGAGGGAGGAGAATCGCTGGACATGGATGGGAGCAGGAGGGATGGGCAGGGGAGGGAGGAGAATCGCTGGACATGGATGGGAGCGGGAGGGGAGGGCAGGGGAGGTAGGAGAATCGCTGGGCATGGATGGGTAGAGGGGGGCCTGGGAGAGAAAACAATTGCTGGGCATGGATGGATAGAGGGGGGCAGAGGAGAGAAGACAATTGCTGGGCATGGATGGGTAGGGGGGCAGGGGAGAGAAGAGAATTGCTGGGTATGGATGGATAGAGGAGAACAGGGGAGAGAGGAGAGTTTCAGGACATGAATGGAGGGGAGGGAAGGGAGAGAGAAGAAATGCTGGACTTGGAGGGAAGATAGAGGAAGGAGATTAGATGAGGGAAAAGGAAGTGAGGAGAGAAACTGCACATGGATGGAGAAAATAGGCAGAAGCTGGATCCACTGTACAGTCAAGTCTGCAGAGAACCAGAAATGAAGAAGAAAGGAGGAAAGAAAAGAAATAAATGGAAAGGAAGCCCTGGAAACGGAGTCAAGGGAACAGATAGAGAGCAGCAGAATCAGATACTGGGCCAGCATGATCAGAGAAACAAAGTCACCAGACAACAAAGGTAGAAAAAAAATAATTTTATTTTCATTATAGTGTTTGGAATAAGTCCAATTTGAGAATCAGGTGCTGAACATTAAAAGTTTATATTTATTTACTTATTTATGGCATTTTATCCCTTATTAAACATGAATTAGATTGGAACCTGGAGAGAGTAATGCATTGCCCCCCCCCCCCCGGCTATAGGTAGCTCTGCAATTTTGGGGGAGGGGGCGCAGAGGTGGATTGGGGGGGGGGGGGTGCAGTGGTGGACGGGGGGCGCCGAGGTGGACCGGGGAGAGAGCCTGTTGTTAAAATTTTACCAGCACACCACTGCCTTAGGGCTAGGGTAATGGTGTGCACTTGTGTGCAGTGGGTTTGGGGGGGATTTGGGGGACTCAGCACACAAGGGAAGGGTGCTATGCACCTGGAAGCAAATTTGGTTGTTTATAAAAGTGCCCCCTAGGGTGCCCGGTTGGTGTCCTGGAATATGAGTGGGACCAGTGCACTACAAATGCTGGCTCCTCCCACGGCCAAATGCCTTAGATCATAGGTGCCTGGTATAAGAGGCTTGGACAGGCTAAGCCTTCCCTGCTGTGCTCTGAGAGGTTTAAATTGTTCCTCACAGCAGGAGCTGCAGTGAAAGCCCTCTAGGCTTGTGTAACCAATTATAGAAATTGGTTTATGGTTTGTTTATCTTACTGCTGGGAGAGCTGGGGAGGGGGGGGGGGGGTGGCTGGAGGTGTCCTGGGTTGCCAGGGAGATATTTAAGGAGGATGACTTCCTGACCTGCACTGAGCACGGATAGCAACAGAATCGGATACTGGACCAGCATGATCAGAAAAAGTCACCGGACTACAAAGGTAGAAAAGATCATTTTATTTTCATTATAGTGTTTGGAATATGTCCACTTTGAGAATCAGGTGCTCAACATTAAAAGTTTATATTTATTTACTTATTTATGGCATTTTATCCCACAATAAACATGAATTACGGTGTTTTGTGACTCTACATGAGAATTGTGATGATATGATCCCTTGTTTCATATTGTTGACGGTCTGCATTTTCCGTTTGGGTGGTATATTGGTGTATTAGGTTCTGCCCAGTGTAATATTTATATTACAGTAAGGTTCTGAGTGTGTTTTTGCACAAAGTTGTGCATAGTGTTTTGCAGTTGAGCGATTGTGCTTAGAATATGCTTTGAGCAACCACTTTATTCTTTGACATGTGATACATATCTAATATCTAAATTTAATAAAATGTATTGTGACTTTTATTTATTTATTTTTTCTGTGTGTTAAAGACAATTATGGATTTAAGCTCCACCCCTGGCCCCACCCCTAACCCCGCCCCCTTTAGCCTCCCCAAACAGTTGGGCCACCGACCGCCTATGCCTTGGATTTTGCCGGGTTTGAGATCGCCGGCAGTTTTTTCCATTATCGCGGAAAAACACACCCGGCGATGTCAAACCCGGCGAAATCCAAGGCATTTCGCCGGGCCACACCGTATTATCGAAAAAAAAGATGGCCGGCCATCTTTTTCGATAATACGGTTCCGGCCAGCTATTGCGCCGCCGCCAAAATAGATCGCCGGCGATCTATTTCGCCGGTGACGTTCGATTATGCCCCTCTATGTTATGTTATATTATGTGGAAACGAAGATAAAAGCATTTTCAATTGCTGGCCCATTATCGTGGACCGCTCTGCCAGGATATTTGAGATCTTCTGACAATGTTCAACAATTTAAACGCTCTCTGAAGACATTATTTCTTTAAGAGTTTTTTGGAAACATGAAGGATATTTTAATGACTGTTTTTTTGTTAGTTAGATGAATTTATTGATTATTGTTTTTGTTGTTGGTTATATTTTCATGTTTTATTGATTATGTATGTGGTTCTTGTTACCTGCTTTGGGCAAAGATGGGATACAAATATAGTAAATAAATAAAAAAAGACTGTAAAAGTTAACGTTTCTAGATAAAAAGCAAAGTTCAGTAGTTGCAAATCTGAATTAGTGAAGTTTAAAACAAAGAGAAAGTTTGGAATTATAATTTTAAAGAGGTATTAAAAGTGGGATATCTGGTTGTGTTTTAAAGGTTATGCAAGCTGCAAGCTGATTGGCTGCACTACTCACAGAAGGAACCTGTGCTTCAGAACTCTGTTTTAACAAATATGAAGGTAACAGGGTGCAGGGCTGCCGAGAGACTAGGCCGGGCCCGGGGCAAGGACACTGTGCCTGTGCCCGCCCCCACCGCTGCCACCCCCCATCGCTTCCCCGCCGCTGCAGTCCACTGCCTCACCTGCCTGCCTCCACGGCTCTGGGCCCCCTTCATTCAAAGCGGCAGTCGCAGATCGCGTCTCTTCTGGCCTTCCCTCCCTGTGTCCCGCCCTCGTCTGATGTAACTTCCGGTTTCCGCGAGGGCGGGACATAGGGAGGGAAGGCCAGAAGAGATGCGATCTGCGAATGCCGCTTTGAATGAAGGGGGAGGCAGGCAGGTGAGACCGGGGACTGCAGTGCCGGCGGCCTGACCCCGGAGCCGGGCCCCCCTTGGAGGCTTAGACCTGGGGAATTTTACCCCCCTGCCCCCCCCCCCCTCTCGGCAGCCCTGACAGGGTGACAGTTGGGGGGGAAGCTGAGAGAGGTTTGAAGAGGCAGGAAGTGTTGAGAGGGTGTGTGTCCATGAAGAGTGAAAAGTTTACAGAATTAATAGAATCTGACTGTTATTTATCTAATATCACAGTTTAAGTGAGAAAGTAAGGGGCCCTTTTACAGAGCGACGGTAAGTTCAATTCAGGCTTACCTCTCGCTCTTCAGGGGTGGCTGCCGGTGGTAGTCTCACTCTAAGCATGCACCATTTCCGTGGAAAAATGAAAAACCCCTGAAATGGCTTGAGTGGCAGTAACCCAGAGGTAATCGGGCATCGCTGCATGCTGCCCGGTTACCATCGTGTAAGCGCGGGAGCACTTATTGTCACCTCAGTGGGTGGCAGTACGGGCTCTCTGTTGCATGGTCATGTGGTAAGAGCTCTCTTACCGCATGGCCATGTGTGTCTGGGGGCTTTTTACCCGCTGCAGTAAAAAGGGCCCTTGGTGCGAGAAAAATGGCTCCCACTGCCAATGCAGGGCCCTTTTTCCCACGGCTTGGTAAAAGGCCCCCATAAGTGAACAGAGATATTGTAAAGTAATTTTGGGGAAGAATATGTGGAGGGGCATTTTCAATATGATGTCTAAGTTGGATGTTTTGCGCTCAATTCTATATATGGCGCAAAAAATAAATGCGATCTAGGCAATCACACCTAAGCGTATTCTAAATAATGCATGTAGATTTATGCACAGTATTTAGAACGTGCTTAGGCATAGTTAATGTGACTGAATCTATGCATGTTCATTTACACCAACGAAAAGCTGGTGTAAATCCCTGCGCGTAGATTTACACTCACTGGCCTATATTTTATAACAACGCGTGTAGATTTTGGAATGCCCACAAAATGCCCATTTCCCTGCCCATAACCACCCCCCTTTTTCCTATGCATGTTAGAATTTCGGCACCGTTCATTATAGAATAGGCTTAGCAATCTACGCATGTAAATTCTATTTTTTGCCAAGTAGTGCTCGTTATTTTTTTAAATTATATTTATTAATTTTTAACAATATATCCCCCCAAAATGAGATAAAACAGAAACTGAAAACTAATATAGTTACATATAATAATATAAGAGAAAGAAAAAGAGATACACTTTCATCCACAATAAACTGTGTAGGATCCAAGGATTTAAGAAAAAAGAAAAGAAAAAGAGAAAAATGTATCACTAGATTATCACATACCCATAAAGCTATCCCCAGCCTGTCACTACAGTGTGCACATAAGGCTATACAATGACATTTATTCCTTCTTTAGCTACAAGAAATTCCTCTAGTTGCTTGGGTTCAAAAATGTTTACCCTGAAGTAACACAAAACATAAGCAAGGAAATTTCAACACGAAATTGACACCCAGGCAAGCCCAAAAAACTTGGTTGAAAGGCCAAAAAGGCCTTATGCCTTTTCTGTGTTTCTTTTGAAAGATCAGGAACTGAGTATCCAAATGTCTAAATGAAAGTTTCAAAACAGCATTGCGATCCATCTCCAGAGCAAAAGATACCACCATAGAAGGTCTCTGTGTAATTACTTCCAATGATGATTCCAAAATGAATGTGAGGTTCATACCATCTCCAGCTTGACCTTGAGAGGTCTCACCAGGAAATTTTACCGAGACCAGTAAATACTGGGCTCACATAATAGGTGGTAATGAATCACCTGGCATCCCCAGAACTTCAATTAAATATTTCTTAACCATATCTACAGGTGAAATTAAAGGCAACCTAGGAAAGTTGAGCAGTCACAAATTATGTCTACTAACTTGATTTTCCAAATATTCCAACCGACGATGGGTAAAATTCTTGTCCTTAATTGAAACTGTACCCAGCGATTACAAAGTCTAAATTTTAGTCTCTAGAGAATTTATTTTAGAAGACTGCTGGGCAATTTCCTGTGCTTGGAGAAGAGCAGCTTCAGGCAAAGATTTTATATCCTTAGTATTTTTCAAAGTAAATTTTTTAAAGAAGAATGCATATCAGGTGTAAGGTCCCAAAGAGGGACATTTTCGAAAGGGACGTCCACATTTCAATTTGGACATCCTTGCAAAACGTCCCGATCCAGGGGCAGGAAAACCCGTATTTTTGAAACAAGATGGACATCCATCTTTTGTTCGAAAATACCGTTAGGGACGTCTAAATGCTTACATTTGGTCGTCCTTAGAGATGGACGTCCCTAGACATGGTCATTTCTGATTTTCAGTGATTTTCAAAACCAAGGACGTCCATCTCAGAAATGACCAAATGCAAGCCATTTGGTCGTAGGAGGAGCCAGCATTCGTAGTGCACTGGTCCCCCTCACATGCCAGGACACCAACCAGGCACCCTAGGGGTCACTGCAGTGGACTTCATAAAAGCTAGGGAGATCTCAAGGCACACAAATTTGGGTAGAGATTGTCAAAGAATGTGCATAAATCATATTATTTTATAATATATGCATGCAATTGTGCAACCCATCTCTGCCCATCTGAATGCCCATCCACAAAGTACACACTATCAAAATTGGCATGTACTTAACAGAAAAGCATATAGCTGAAATATGTCATATTTTTTTGCAGTCTAATCTAAGTGACTCCTGATAAAACTATCCCCATATTGTAAGGAGACGATTTTGAAGATGTCATTAGATTCTCAGGAGAAATTGCAACCTAAGGCGGGACCTTAGATGATTGATATGGTTAAGATTATAAATGAATTATTTTCCTCCTTACAGAGTTAACAGAATGTTGTACACTTCCCCCCATGTTTAACACATAGAGGGTCCCTTTTACAGATCACTGGTAAGCCTAACGTGGGCTTACAGCTCACTCTTTCGGGAGTACCACCGGCGGTAGATCCGCCCTGAGCACGTGCCATTTAAGAAGGAAAAAGAAAACCTCTGGAAATGGCTTGCACGGCGATGACCTGGTGGTAATACCACTGGCTTAGTGCAGGAACCCTTATCACCACCGCAGGAAAAATGGCCCCCACCACCAGCACAGGGCCCTTTTTCTTGCAGCCTGGTAAAATGACCCCAGAAAGAGCTGCTGTGCAATCAAAAGAAGGCTGGTCTAGATAGACATCTTCCCCCAGAATCTTTAATTGGCTGCTAACAATCGATTATTGGCATTGGCACTAATTTGGAGTTGCGGGTACAACTGTCTAGGGGCGATTCTATAAAGAACCATGCTTAAATTCTCTTGCGCACAACCCAACAGGGGGGGCATGGCTATGGGAGGGGCATTGGCAGGCCAGGGAATTCCTAAATGTAAAACACAGTGTTATAGAATTTAGGGGCAGCGTGCACCAGAAGCACACCAGGATTTATATGTTTCAGATGATGTAGGTCCTTGTGCTTAAACGGGTCCTTTTAATAAGCAACGGTAAGCCCATTGCGGACTTCCTGAGTGGCAAATCGGAACTACCGTGGCATTTCCGGCACCAGTGGAAATGTTTGAAAAATATTTCAGCATGGGGGTTACCCGCCGGGTTAGCGCAGGAGCCCTTACCGCCACCTCAATGCTGGCAGTAAGTGTTCCCCCATACATGGCTAAATGGTAAGTTCAATCTTACTGCATGACCATTTCTTTTTTTGACCTTTTTACCTGCTGCGGTAAAAAGGGCCTCAGTGTGTGGCAGGGGCGTATCTGCGTGGGGCCTCAGGGGCCTGGGCCCCCGCAGATTTCGCCCTGGACCCCCCTACCGCTGCCAACCCTCCCCCTCCGTTGCTCGCCTACCTTCGCTGGCGGGGGACCCCAACCCCCGCCAGCCGAGGTCCGCGTCCTCCTGCCGCTGCCGGCTGCCTTTGGTCCTTTAATTCTTCCATTGAAGCTGGCGCCGACGAAAGTTTCTTTTGAGTCTGACGTCGCTGCACGTTGTACGTGCAGGACGTCAGACTCAGAAATTGTTTCTGAGTCTGACGTCCTGCACGTACAACGTGCAACGTGCAGCGACGTCAGATTCAAAAGAAACTTTTTCGTCGGCGCCAGCTTCAATGGAAGAATGAAAGGACCAAAGGCAGCCGGCAGCGGCAGGAGGACGCGGACCTCGGCTGGCGGGGGTTGGGGTCCCCCGCCAGCGAAGGTAGGCGAGCAACGGAGGGGGAGGGTTAGCAATGGCAGCGGCTGGGGGGAGGGGGATCGGCAATGGCGGCGGCGGGGGGGGGGGGGGCTATAATGTGCCCCCCCTCTCTGGCCCTGGCCCCCCCTACCGCCGCAGTTCAGATACGCCCCTGGTGTGTGGCAAAAGCGGATAGCGCAGGGCCCCTTTCACTTCAGCTTAGCAAAAGGACCACAAAGATAGGTGCAGCTTTCCGCCCAGATTGTTCTTTATAGAACAACGCTGAATGAATTTTTCCTGGTGCTTAATTTTCAGCAACTTTAGTGAATAATGTTGGATTATTTGTAGTAAATAATCAGCAGATTTTAGTACACACAGCTTCAGCTTTAGAAATGTTAATTTCTTTCTTCATCTCTCTCTCATTCACCCCTGAATAATTCACTGCTGAGTCACTTTAAAGTTGAAGTAACAAAACATCTGTTTACTCACAGTTTGTAGTTAGATTATAATCAGACAGGCTTATATATACATATTGCTATACATTTGTATTATCAGCTCCTTCCATGTGCTTAGATGGTAATGGATGCTCACACCACCATAGATCCTCTCAGGTTAGGAGAGATCATAAGCTCCATGTGCTCCATGTGCTGCATGTGCTGTGTCTACTGTGTCTAACCCCCACAGGAAGTTGCATAGCTGTGTGACCTCTCTAAGTAATTCACATCAGAGGTCACAGAGTAATCACAGAGAAATAATAGGTGACAGGCAATGCATGTAAAAATACAATACATTCCAACAAACCCCTTCTCATGCATAACTGTCATGCAATTATTTATTCATACAAAGTCCAAGCTTTATACGAAGATTCACAAAATGTTCTCTGGGTAACGGTTTGGTCATGATGTCAGCTGTCATCTCACTGGTGTGACAATAGTGTAGACTGATGACCCCTTCTTTCGCCAACTCTCGCACGTTGTGGTATTTCGTTGCGATGTGCTTGGTGCGTGACTGAACCTTGTCATTCTGTGACAGTCGGATGCAGCTCTGATTATCTTCCATTATCTGGATTGGTCTCTTTTCAGCTATTCCAAAATCCAGCAAAAGTTTTTCAATCCACATCAGTTCTCTGCACGCTTCCGATACGGCCACATATTCAGCTTCTGTAGAAGACAAACTCACAATACTTTGTTTATGACTGGCCCATGAAATTTGTACATTTCCATACATAAACACATATCCACTTGTGGATTTATAATCAGAATGATCCCCTGCCCAATCTGAATCACAGTAACATATTAGTTTTGGATTACTATTGGCTGAAATCTTTAATTTACAATCAATGGTACCCTTTAAATACCTTACCATCCTTTTAACTGCAGTCCAATCTGATTTGGTAGGTGAGCTGACCCTTCTGCTCAAAATTCCTACTGCATTTGCTATATCAGCCCTGTATGTGGTAGCTAGATATAAAAGCTTACCTATGGCTGATCTATATTGGATGTTATCTGGTAAAGGTTCTCTTACTGTTTCATCCTTCAGAAAATCAGTGATCATGGGAGTGCTTACAACTTGGGCATCTTGCATACCTAAACTTTCAATAAGCTCATTTATTTTCTGCTTCTGGCTTAGAAGATAAGAACCATCATTTTGTTTCTCAATTTCTATCCCAAGATAGTATGACACATTACCAAGTTCTTTTATTTCAACATTGAGGTTTAAACACTTTACAATGTCCTTGTACTCTTGCTCACTTTTGCTTGCAATGAGCAGATCATCAACAAAAGCTAAAATGTATGCATATTGTCCATTTGTGCACCTAGTGTACAAGCATTTATCTGCTTCACCTTGCTTAAATCCTAAATTTGTCAATATTTCATGCAATTTATCATTCCAACATTTTGCACTTTGCTTTAATCCATAAAGACCTTTGTTTAATTTACACACTAGCTGTCTTTGTTTTGTATTTATGAAACCTGTTGGTTGTTCCATGTACAAGTCTTCAGTTATATCTCCATGAAGAAACGCTGTTTTCACATCAATGTGCTTGACTTGCATGCCTTTTGAGACTGCAATGCTCAGAAGTGTTCTGATTGTCGTGTGTTTCACTACAGGTGCAAACACTTCATCAAAATCTTCTCCATATTTTTGAAGATATCCCTTTGCCACTAATCTGGCTTTATACCTTTCCACTTTTCCTTGTGCATTCCTTTTTAACTTGAATACCCATTTGCATCCTATAGCTTTCTTGCCAGGAGGTAATTTTGTAAGAATCCAAGTATTATTTTTATCCAATGCATCAATTTCTTCTTGTGCAGCTTTATGCCATTCAGCAGCTTCTTCTGCTGGCATTTTCTCAATCTCATCCCATGTTAAGGGCTCTTGAGCTTCTGCTGACTTTGTTAGGTAAGACAGTCTTAGGGGTGGAACACCTTTGTTTTCCCTGGATGAGCGTCTGACAACAGGTTGGTCTGACCTTTCCGCATCCTCAAAATCTGAGAGTTCTTCTCCAATTGATTCCCCTTCTCCAACTGTACTGTCTTCTTCAATGATCCTTTCTGTGTCTGCTTCCTCTGTCTGTTCCTCGTTAGATACAGATGAGTTGCTTTCAGACATCTGCCTTGGTATGGCATTTATATACACTGGCATGTCTATTATGGTTCTAGTTTCATATTCTGGATGATAAGGCTCATCTGGGATAATCCAGCCTTTATCAACCCTTTTGTTTTCATCAAAATATGTAACATGTCTTATGCCAACAATGCCAGTTTTCAGATTCAAAATTCTATATCCTTTGTGTCCTGGAGCATAGCCAACTAAAATGCCCCTTTCTGTTGTGGAATCCAGCTTATGCCTTCTTTGCTTTGGTTCATGAGCATATGCTGTACTTCCAAATGTTCTTATGTGTGACAGGTTTGGCTTCCTACCATGCCATGTCTCATGTGGTGTGCGCTCAGCGCCTTTAGTTGGCATTCTGTTTTGTAGGTACACTGCTGTGAGAATGGCTTCCCCCCATAGTCTTTTAGGGAGATTGCTATCTGACAGCATACATCTGGTCATTTCCACAAGTGACCTAAATTTTCTCTCTGCAACAGAATTTTGCTCTGGTGTATAAGCTACTGTTGTGATATGCTGAATGCCTTCTTGTTCTAGAAATGTGCGCATGCTTTGTGAAGTGAACTCACCACCATTGTCGGTCTGAAGAACCTTTGGTTTTCTTTCAAATTTATTGCTCACCATGGCTACGTATTTCTTCAGCATGTCTGTGACTTGACTTTTCTCTTTCAGCAAATAGACCACACAATATCTAGAGAAATCATCCAAGAATATTAGCACAAATCTGTTATTTCCCAATGATGGGATATTAAACGGTCCACATAAGTCACTGTGTATTAAGTCCAGTACTTTATTACTCCTATTTCCTGTGTATGCAGGAAATGAGGGTCTCACACCTTTTTGAGTAACACAGTCTATGCATTTCTCCATTTTACCAGCATCTGCACTTATCTGAATGCCAGTGGCTAGTTGCTTACTGTAAAGATCCTGGATCACCTTAGAATCACGATGTCCCAGGCGGCGGTGCCAGATTTCCAGACTACATTTACCATCATTCTTCCTTACTTGCGCCATATGTGAGGCTTCACCTGAAATGTTCAGCTTATAAACATCATTATGCATAAAAGCTTCAGCATACACTTCATCATTTTTAGAGATTGTGCACTTACTGTTTTCAAAATGAATCACAAATCCCTTCTTATCTAATGTAGATACACTAAGCATATTGCAAACTGCTTGGGGAATATACAAGACATCACTTACAGGAATTTCTTTAACTTCATTAGACACTTTGCATTTTAAGAATCCAATACCTTTTGCTTGGATCTTAGCAGTCCCTGCGTTTGCAGTTTTAAGAATACCTTCTTCTGGACACATTTCCTGAAAGAAATTCTTACAATTGGTTAAATGGCATGTGCTCCCTGAATCCAAAATCCAAGTACTTTCATTTGAATTATTATTTACCATAGTCAAAGATTTTTCTGCCATTAGAAAGCCCTGGTGTTTATCTTTGTCCTTCATACAATTCCTGGTTTGAAAATTCTTTAGTTCCATTGGCTTAGGTGAGCTAGAGGGAGTGTTTTGTGTTTCCTTACACCATTTAGATACATGTCCCTCCTTTCCACATGAGTAGCAAATCAGCTTGCCCTTGGGTGGAGTTTTCCCATAGCTCCGCCTTCCTCTGTTCTTTGCCAAGAAATTTGTTTCATTTCTCTCTGACTGACTTTGAGAACACATCTCCTCAGAATCATTTATTATGCATTCCTGCCTTAGTTTTGATGTTGTCTGTTCAAAAGATTGCCCTTCAATGGCCTCATTTACAGACCTAAAAACATCAAACTTCTTTGATAGTGAGGTAAAAAGAAATGCTCTTTTCAATGCATCACACATGGGAATTCCTGAAAGTTCTAACTTTTGAAATGAAGACATAAGATGCATAATGTGATCATTACATTTACTTTTATCCCTTAATTTGGTTTCATTCAACTCTGCTAACCAAATTGGTTGCTGCTTTGCATATGTAGTTGCATACATAGTTCTCAGTTTATATAAAATGTCCTTTGGTGTATCTTTTCCCTCCACTAATATGGCTTGTTTCTCTGAGAGAGCTTCCAAAAGCATGCACTTCACATAATAGTTTGCATTGTCCCATTCAGCCATATTTTCATCTGTTCTGTCTTGATCTAAGCATATATTTAATCTTTTTGCTCGAAGGAGACATATGAATCTTAGTTCCCACTGCTGATAATTAAACTCAGTTAATTTTGGCACCTTGAGAGAATAGAAAAATGGTGAATTTCCTCCCTCAGCCATTTTCTTAGCCTTCTGTCTGCTGTGTGGGGGGAGAGAGAGACAGACTGAATCTTTCCTTTAAAACTTAAGAGAAAAATGTGGCCTTTTTTTCTGCCTGGTAATATTTCTCTTCTTTTTCAATTCCTGGCCCTGGGCCCATAACCCTTTTGTTGGATTATTTGTAGTAAATAATCAGCAGATTTTAGTACACACAGCTTCAGCTTTAGAAATGTTAATTTCTTTCTTCATCTCTCTCTCATTCACCCCTGAATAATTCACTGCTGAGTCACTTTAAAGTTGAAGTAACAAAACATCTGTTTACTCACAGTTTGTAGTTAGATTATAATCAGACAGGCTTATATATACATATTGCTATACATTTGTATTATCAGCTCCTTCCATGTGCTTAGATGGTAATGGATGCTCACACCACCATAGATCCTCTCAGGTTAGGAGAGATCATAAGCTCCATGTGCTCCATGTGCTGCATGTGCTGTGTCTACTGTGTCTAACCCCCACAGGAAGTTGCATAGCTGTGTGACCTCTCTAAGTAATTCACATCAGAGGTCACAGAGTAATCACAGAGAAATAATAGGTGACAGGCAATGCATGTAAAAATACAATACATTCCAACAAATAAGGCCCCTTGTCTGCTTTTAACTTTATCAATTATGTGCATATGTGGCATCCAGGAGCAAAGGGGTGCAGTATAACTGTGCTGTGTAGGCTCTCTGCTTTAGCATAGTTGACTTCAAATAGTTCTGTAAAATCCCGGAGGCCACCTTAGCGAGGGATGAGGCAGAGCTCGAAGTGGCGTGGCACTCTCGTAAAGCCACTCATTTCAGAAGCCAGGTCAATTTCCTTTGGGTTGACTGCAGACTTTAATTCAAAGTTCTGCAGGATGGTGGTGAGAAACAGGAAGATCTCCATGCGGGCCAGACTCTCGCCCAGGCACATCCGTTTACCTGTGCATGAAAGAAGGAAATGGCAAGAACTGTAGTTGAATTTTAGATAAGAATGCTGAACATTATTTTACTGTTTCCAGCAACAAGATTCACAGTCTGCTTTGCAATGCTCAGAGAGGACAGTATTCAAAGGCCCTGCCTGTTTAATTAAAGGAACTACGTACGTAGATCTGTCTCTGTGAAACCCTTTCCTGCATTTACCAGGCAAAAAGTATGTGTACATTTCATAATGTGATGAAAACAAAAAAGTGAGGACAAGTTGAGGAGGAAATCCAAAAAAAATAAACTTTATTGGTGATCAAATAACGACCCGACACGGCCTTGTTTCGGCATCAAAGCCTGCATCAGGGGTCAAACAAATCTATACAAAAATAAAATTAAAATAAATTGACAGTTACAATGTAGACAAAAAAATTAGATTAAAAGTAATAAAGATAAATACATAACGTGTATAAAACTGTGCATAATGTGCACAGTTTTATAAACTGTTGGAGTAATTCAATAAGTGGGCACCTCCATTTGGGTGCCCCAGCACCTCATAGTGAGATCCTGTTCTATAATGGCATTTGGGCACCCAGATTCTGTTATAGGATACTAGCCTAAACTGGCATCAACACGCCTTACATTTCTGCACCCACGGTTACACGAACCCTAGACTTACGGCAAGGGCACATTCAACTTACTGTATTTTATAAATTGTGTGTGAAAGTGGCAGCATCCTTCCCATGTTCTGCCCATGCATATTGCCCCTTTACATTTACAGACTGTGTTGCTTATTTTCAAAGGTGTAAATGCATGCTTTTGTAAAGCTATTTTATAAAGACACATTGGGGGGGGGGGGGGGATTTCTATGTATGGCGCCTAATAAATCTGCACAGAAAACATTTTCGCCTGAGAGTATTCTATAAGTGGTGCCTACATTTTGGCATGATAAATAGAATATACACCAACGAAAACATGGTGCAAATCCCAACTGCATAGACTTAGTGCATTCGTCCATCCTATCTAATAAAATGCACCTCCAACGTTCTGAAGCTGACTCTGTGGCTGAGGCATTCGTGCGCTCTGCTGTAAGGCTCCTTCTACTAAACGTCACGTAGTTACGGGTATGTTAGCCACAGCACTGACCAACCACACGACACCAGCACAAGACCCCGCCCCTGCCGCAATGCCACGTCCCCCAGGTCGCTGCCACCAGGCCTGCAGGCTCGGACCTTCTCTCTCTGTTAGCTCTGTTCCCGCCCTCATTACCTCTTTCCGCAATGAGGGCAGGACCAGAGCTAACACAGAGAGAAGGGCCGAGGCTGCACGCCTTTTAACGCTGCTTTCGTCTGAAGATGATTTTTAAAATTTGGAGCGAATGTGGCTGGAACTGGAAGGGAGGGATGACGACCCTAGAACTGGGAGGGAGGGGGACCCTGAAACTCGGAGCGAGGGGGGAGGGAGGGGCAGTGCGACCCTGGAACTCGGAGGGAAGGGCTACCCTGGAACTCGGAGGGAGGGAGGGGGGCGACCGTGGAACTCGGAGAGGGAGGGAGGGGGTGCGACCCTGGAACTCGGAGGGAGGGACGACCCTGGAACTCGGAGGGAGGGAGGGATGGGCGACCCTGCAACTCAGAGGGAGGGAGGGGCAACCCTGCAACTCGGAGGGAGGGAGGGGGCGACCCTGCAACTCGCCAAAGTGCTGTTTATTTTGGAGGAGTAAATTATTCAGGTGTAATATTACTTTCAGTTATACCCAGTGGTGTGCTGGAGCCGCTTGTTAAATTTTGACAACTCTTGCGAGCCGGTTGTTGTTGGGGGCGAGCCGGCTCCATTGCGGGAGGTAAGCATGGCAGGAGGGCGCCATCACTGGCCATGCTTACCTCCCCTGCCGCTCCGAAGCATGCACAACCATGTCCTTCGCCCCCCTCCGTCTTTTTTGAATTACCTCCGTCGAAGCGCCGCCATTTAAAGCCCTGCTGCGTGCTGGCTGAACGTCTCCAGGCTTCCCCTGCTTGATTCGGATGATGTTCGTGCCTTAGTCCCGCCTTCGCGAAAAAGGAAATGACGTCAGAATGAAGGCGGGGGAAGCCTGGAGACGTTCAGCCAGCACGCAGCAGGGAGGTAATTCAAAAAAGATGGAGGGGAGGGTGGGAGTGAAGGAGCGGCAGGGGAGGGAGGATAATCGCTAGATGGGTAGAGGGGGGCAGGGGAGAGACCTGCTGGGCATGGGTGGGTAGAGGGGGGCAGGGAAGAGACTTGCTGGGCATGGATGGGCAGAGGGGGGCAGGGGAGAGATTTGCTGGCCATGGATGGGCAGAGGGGGGCAGGGGAGAGAACTGCTGGGCATGAATGGGCAGAGGAGAGAATTGCTGGGCAGAGGGGGCAGGGGAGAGAACTGCTGGGCATGGATGGGCAGGGAGGAGAACAGCTGGCCATGGATGGGCAGAGGGAGGCAGGGGAGAGAATTGCTGGGCATGGATGGGCAGAGGGAGGCAGGGGAGAGATTTGCTGGCCATGGATGGGCAGGGGAGAGAATTGCTGGCCATGGATGGGCAGAGGGAGGCAGGGGAGAGAATTGCTGGGCATGGATGGGCAGAGGGGGGCATGGGAGAGAATTGCTGGGCATGGATGGGCAGAGGGAGGCAGGGGAGAGATTTGCTGGCCATGGATGGGCAGGGGAGAGAATTGCTGGGCATGGATGGGCAGAGGGGGGCATGGGAGAGAATTGCTGGGCATGGATGGGCAGAGGGAGGCAGGGGAGAGAATTGCTGGGCATGGATGGGCAGAGGGGGGCATGGGAGAGAATTGCTGGGCATGGATGGGCAGAGGGGGGCATGGGAGAGAATTGCTGGGCATGGATGGGCAGAGGGAGGCAGGGGAGAGAATTGCTGGGCATGGATGGGCAGAGGGGGGCATGGGAGAGAATTGATGGGCATGGATAGGCAGAGGGAGGCAGGGGAGAAAACTGCTGGGCATGGATGGGCAGAGGGAGGCAGGGGAGAGAATTGCTGGGCACGGATGGGCAGGGGAGAGAATTGCTGGGCATGGATGGGCAGAGGGGGGCAGGGGAGAGAACTGCTGGGCATGGATGGGCAGAGGGAGGCAAGGGAGGAGAACAGCTGGCCATGGATGGGCAGAGGGAGGCAGGGGAGAGAATTGCTGGGCATGGATGGGCAGAGGGGGGCATGGGAGAGAATTGCTGGGCATGGATGGGCAGAGGGAGGCAGGGGAGAGATTTGCTGGCCATGGATGGGCAGGGGAGAGAATTGCTGGGCATGGATGGGCAGAGGGGGGCATGGGAGAGAATTGCTGGGCATGGATGGGCAGAGGGAGGCAGGGGAGAGAATTGCTGGGCATGGATGGGCAGAGGGGGGCATGGGAGAGAATTGCTGGGCATGGATGGGCAGAGGGGGGCATGGGAGAGAATTGCTGGGCATGGATGGGCAGAGGGAGGCAGGGGAGAGAATTGCTGGGCATGGATGGGCAGAGGGGGGCATGGGAGAGAATTGCTGGGCATGGATAGGCAGAGGGAGGCAGGGGAGAAAACTGCTGGGCATGGATGGGCAGAGGGAGGCAGGGGAGAGAATTGCTGGGCACGGATGGGCAGGGGAGAGAATTGCTGGGCATGGATGGGCAGAGGGGGGCAGGGGAGAGAACTGCTGGGCATGGATGGGCAGAGGGAGGCAGGGGAGAGAATTGCTGGGCATGGATGGGCAGAGGGGGGCATGGGAGAGAATTGCTGGGCATGGATAGGCAGAGGGAGGCAGGGGAGAAAACTGCTGGGCATGGATGGGCAGAGGGAGGCAGGGGAGAGAATTGCTGGGCACGGATGGGCAGGGGAGAGAATTGCTGGGCATGGATGGGCAGAGGGGGGCAGGGGAGAGAACAGCTGGCCATGGATGGGCAGAGGGAGGCAGGGGAGAGAATTGCTGGGCATGGATGGGCAGAGGGAGGCAGGGGAGAGATTTGCTGGCCATGGATGGGCAGGGGAGAGAATTGCTGGGCATGGATGGGCAGAGGGGGGCATGGGAGAGAATTGCTGGGCATGGATGGGCAGAGGGAGGCAGGGGAGAAAACTGCTGGGCATGGATGGGCAGAGGGAGGCAAGGGAGAGAATTGCTGGGCACGGATGGGCAGGGGAGAGAATTGCTGGGCATGGATGGGCAGAGGGAGGCAGGGGAGAGAATTGCTGGGCACGGATGGGCAGGGGAGAGAATTGCTGGGCATGGATGGGCAGAGGGGGGCAGGGGAGAGAACTGCTGGGCATGGATGGGCAGAGGGAGGCAAGGGAGGAGAACAGCTGGCCATGGATGGGCAGAGGGAGGCAGGGGAGAGATTTGCTGGCCATGGATGGGCAGGAGAGAGAATGGCTGGGCATGGATGGGCAGAGGGGGGGCATGGGAGAGAATTGCTGGGCATGGATGGGCAGAGGGAGGCAGGGGAGAAAACTTCTGGGCATGGATGGGCAGAGGGAGGCAGGGGAGAGAATTGCTAGGCACGGATGGGCAGGGGAGAGAATTGCTGGGCATGGATGGGCAGAGGGGGGCAGGGGAGAGAACTGCTGGGCATGGATGGGCAGAGGGAGGCAGGGGAGAGAATTGCTGGTCATGGATGGGCAGAGGGAGGCAGGGGAGAGATTTGCTGGCCATGAATGGGCAGAGGAGAGAATTGCTGGGCAGAGGGGGCAGGGGAGAGAAGAGAATTGCTGGGTATGGATGGATAGAGAGGGGCAGGGGAGAGAGGAGAGTTTCAGGACATGGATGGCAGGGAGAGCAAGAGAAATTCTGGACATGGATGGAGGGGAGGGAAGGGAGAGAGAAGAAATGCTGGACATGGAGGGAAGATAGAGGAAGGAGATTAGATGAGGGAAAAGGAAGTGAGGAGAGAAACTGCACATGGATGGAGAAAATAGGCAGAAGCTGGATCCACTGTACAATCAAGTATGCGGAGGACCAGAAATGAAGAAGAAAGGAGGAAAGAAAAGAAATAAATGGAAAGGAAGCCCTGGAAACGGAGTCAAGGGAACAGATAGAGAGCAGCAGAATCAGATACTGGACCAGCATGATCAGAGAAACAAAGTCACCAGACAACAAAGGTAGAAAAAAAATAATTTTATTTTCATTATAGTGTTTGGAATATGTCCACTTTGAGAATCAGGTGCTGAACGTTAAAAGTTTATGTTTATTTACTTATTTATGGCATTTTATCCCATATTAAACATGAATTAGATTGGACCCTGGGATCATTTAATTTTTTTTCCTGGAGAGAGTAATGTGTTGGCCGCTGCCCCCCCCCCCCCCCTGGGTATAGCCAGCTCTGCAATTGTTTTTTTTGGGGGGCACAGGGGTGGACGGGGGGGGGGCGCAGAGGTGGACGGGGGGGGGGGGCGCCGAGGTGGACGGGGGGGGGGGGGGGGCGCCGAGGTGGACCGGGGAGAGAGCCTGTTGTTAAAAATTTACCAGCACACCACTGGTTATACCTACATAGTTTCTCCCCTGTAGTCCCATTTGCAACAAAGCAAAAATAAAGCATGTAGATATTTTTTGTACTTAAAGTTATGTATCTGGCACAACAGTATTCACGTACTTGATATTATGCAGTTCAGTGAAACTTGCCATTCTTTAAGGCCACCAATTGGTTTTGTTTTCCAGAAGAAGCTGATCCAGTCCTGGTTCTAAACTTGTTGCATGTATGGGCTTATGGCAGTGATTCCCAAACCTGGTCCTGGAGGCACCCCAGTCAATCAAAGTTTCAGGATATCCACAATGAATATTCATTAGAGATATTTCCATTCACTGCCTCTGCTGCATATAAATATCTCTTATGAATATACATTGTGGATATCCTGAAAACCTGATTGCCTGGGGTGCCTCCAGGACCAGGTTTGGGAACTATTGGTTTATGGTCTTGATTTGTCTAAGAAAAGCAGGTAATATCAAATTCAAATGGAGTAAAATAAATCTTGATTAACATTATGTGGTGATACCTGAGGAGAACAAGTAAAATAAGTTAAGTAACTATAAAACAGAAATATGAAGAAAATACCTGAAGAGAATGGTATAAAGGCATTGTTTCTTTTAAAGGAGCCATTGCCTTCCAAAATGTTATTGGAATCAAAAGATTCTGGGTTCTCAAACTGTTTAGGGTCATGTAGGACTGTGTTCAACATGGGATAAACTGTGGTACCCTGGAAGACAAAGCATAGATCCTTTAAAATCAGGAGGCAAGCATCAGTTAACAGAATCTAGAATGAAAGATTAGTGCAGGCATGATAACATCAGAGGAGTAAGTAGGAGGGGCCACATTATTTATTTATTTATTTATTGGCATTTATTAATCGCCTCAAGGCAGTGTACAGCAGGTACAGTTTAACATCAAACCTATCAATTTTGTTATCAATAAGTATAGACATAGACAGAATGAAAGAGGAAAACTTGAAAGCAGCAAACTGAGACCTAATAAGAGGACTACCATGAAACAGGATCAAAAATATACATATTTAACAGCACTGAAATTTGAATAACAGAGATTGTCACGAAATGCCTAGCCACTTGCCTGGGGCTACTCCACAGTCACTTAGAAGGTCTATCCCCAGCACAGCTCAGGTCCGCCTGCACCTGCTGCTTGTGCTCTACACTAGCACCCTCCTCCTCCCACTGACTGGGTCACAACTGCCTCTGGATGAATCTTCCCCTCTCAAATTTTCCCCGGTGATTTCTAGGTTACTGGAGGCCACACTTCCAGTGGTCCCACAGTTCCCAGAAAGCACTCATAGACCCAACACACAAACCACCAGGATTATTTATCAGTCCAGACAGGCAGAGGCAACAAACTACTAGTGTTTATTGTCTGAAAAATATAGTGAAACAGAAAATGTGCAATCAGCAAAACAATAACATATAACTGAAATATGGATCAATTATAAAACTATCTAAACATTTGTTTACTTTCTAAAAAGTACCTGGGGAGATCAGGAAATATGCTGCTCACAGATTATCAAATATAATGATCACAGGGCCTCAGCAAAGAGATCTGTCTCTCTCTCTCTCTCTTCTCCCTGGCTAAGACTCCGGCAAAAGCCAGTACATTCCAAATGAAATTGAGCTCCTCGGCACATCAGAGCCCAGAACAACAAGTAAAAAAAAATCCAAAACAAACAAACACACACACAAAAAACTGGCCACATCACTGCAGGCCTTTTCTCTATAACAGCTTTAACCATAAACATGCACCACCTACTGGCCAAACTACAGAAATACACTTCAAGAATTAAGGCAGTTTAATGGCTTTAAAAAAAACCTGCTGTTCTGTCACAGAGATATAATACGATGTAAGCATAATAGTAATGGAATACCTAATAAGTACACAATTAGAACATTCAAATAACATTGCTATGATACTAATGCTTTTCTACAACACAGCTTACCATATAGCTGAGGGGCCAAGTGCAGATATATAGAGGGGGACAAGATGCATGGTACAGAATCAGATGGGATAAATAAATGGGTTGCTAAATTAAAGGCACATTCTTTGTACAGTTAAAATCAAGATATAAGCTATATAGCTCTATTAGATGAAATTTTGAAAATAGATGGAGCTGATTATAACAGGTGAAGAATATAATTTAATATACATTTCATGGCATTGCTATTTTTGAGTTCTGATGATAAAACTCTGAAATAATCTATCACTGGATCTATCTAGAGCATCTTCCATTGGTGCATTTGTGCATAAAGAATCTGGCCCATAGTGCTAATCATGCCCCATTGCGGTGCCTATATCAAAACTCCAATGTATAGAATTGCCACTGTAATGCTTGATTGGATGTTTTTATGTCTTGCCAAAAGTGATTCATAAAAGATTACGCGGGGCAAGGAGTAGTCAAGACGTGCGACTAAATGTTTGTTATCTATGTAACTTTACGACCGCATATTCTGCATCCTACTACAACAGATAAAGCAGCTGAATATTGGCCATAAAAGATAGGCAGTTACATATTTCATTAATCTTTATAAAGCAGCCAGTTGGGTGAATAAGTGAAACTTTGTCCCAGGGAGACCCATACCTTGGGAAGAACATATTGTCTGAACTTGATATCTCGAGTTACAGCACGAGGTATACCCAGTGGAATGACGTCTACGAACCGCTGGATCTCATGGACCACAGCATCAGTGTATGGCATTGCATTCCTGTCCTCGATAGAAGGGCAACGGCTTCGTCCGATAACACAGTCAATCTCCTCGTGGACTTTTGCTGTGAAGGGAAAAGGTAAATGTGTAACTTAATTACAGCCATATTGGGCAGAGGGGAGAGGGAGAGAGAGAATCTGCTTTTATGTTGAATTAATGCAGAGTATGGCAACAGAATCATATAGTTTCTCAAGAAACTCATGACTATTCCATACGCACTAACAGTTATCTTGCCAACCACTGTAAAACACAGCATCATACAACCTTGTAAATGTAGTTGAATCAATGTAATCTCTAACAACTGTTAAATGTAAGTCACATTGAACCAAAACTCATTTTTGGATAATTGTGGTATACAAGTATGAATAAATGAATATAGCAGATTATATCGAGGTTCTGGAAGTAACTCCCCTGTGGGGATCATGTAATAAGAAAAATCAAAAGTACAAAACAGAAGATTAAGAAAGACATTGTACATCATTTGAAATCTGCAGAATCAACTTTGTAGCATGGTTATGAGGTATGTCCTCTCATTTGTCTCTTGAGGTCTTTTCATTTTCTAATAGGAATCAGGACAACAAACACCAGTGAAAACTACTGAACTACAGCAGTAATGGCTAGCCTGGATATAAGATGGAATGATTTTCAGAGTGAATTACACAAGTAGCTTATGCTAATTGGCTGTTTGGAAATTGCCTTCTGGCAGTGCAGCCACAATACATAGGTTTTTAGCTGCATAGATAAGATGTGCTTATAGGGGCTTGCTTAGGTTACAGGAGAAAAAGATGGCATACTTATCCAGCAAAAAACCTATCTACAGGAGGGGCTCTAAACCTCTGAGGAATGTATCCCTTCTAGGAATGTATCCCTTCTAGGCAAAAATGTACTATATGCTATCAGGCAGATGAAATGGATTTTTTTCTGGGCTCTAGGAGACCAAGGTCCAGGGTTTCAGTACTGCTATCTGGTTAACTATACGAATAACTACTGTGCTTCTGTAACAGTTTCCCTCAGTCCATACCATAACTGACAGCAACTTCAGCTAGGGTGAAGGTGGATGAGTTTATGTGGTTGATTTATCTTGCATTCCATGGAGAACATCTGTTACAGGTAAAGAACTTTATTTTCTCCATAGACAAACAGGATATATCAGCCACATAGTGGTGACTCCCAAGCTTATGGTTGGCAAGAGGTTTTGGACTAGATTCTATATATCATGCCTAAAAAAAATTGGAGCTGAAACAAAATACCCCTAGGTGTATTCTGTAAAGTTTGCCTAAATTTAGGTGTACTTTGTAGAATAAAACAAAAATTCTGCATAGTTTATAGAATATGCCAAGCAAGGGCAGTTACGCCAATTTCCAAAACCTACATTGGCTACCCATTAAAGCACATATATCTTTCAAGATATGCTCTCTGGCCTATAGAATAATCTTCTATCTTGCGCCGGAATACATGATGTCTAATAGAACTATCTATGCACAATGCAATAAAAGGTGCAAGAGCCTCCCAGATGTCAAGGCCTAAAATATAAATCTTCATACTCAACCAGCTTCACATACATCTGTCCCAAGATATGGAATGTGTTACTGAAAGTCCTAAAATACACAAACAACTACATAACTTTCCGAAAACACCTGAAAGCCCACTTCTTCAGAAAATTCTTCTTCGATGAACCCACGTAACCAACCTGAATACCGCTAACAGAAACTGAATATGGCACACGTCAAAACTAAACAGAAATATAAAATGTTTAACCAAAGTAAAGTGTAAGCCACATTGAACTGACAACTTGATTGGTAAATATGGGGTACAAATGCATAAATAAATACATTTAAACTTGGTGTAAATTCTAACACTTAAATTAGGCACAGACCAGGTGTATTCTATAACAACATGCATAGATTTTACAAATACGATGACCTGCCCATTCCACATCCGTGGCCTCGCCCCCTTTTCAGCAATGCAACTTAGAATTTACGCACATCACATTATAGAGTACGCTTAGACAGTTCTTCACGCAAATTCTAATTAATGCGAATTGGTGTCAATAATTGCTTGTGAAGTGACAATTATTGGCACTGATTAGCTTGTTAACTAATTAGGTTTTGCGTGGAAATCCAGAATACGACTGGATTTGCATGTGCAACTTAAGTCTCATTATATAGAATCTGTGGATTTACTTTCAAGCAGTCTATTTCTCTCTTGACAATCTGTATGTGCTGTACAAGGAGAAAGTTGTTTAAAAGAATAAAAAATAATCTATATCACTGCCATAAAAAGCTAAAGGTAAGCAATTAAACTCAAACATTTAGGGCCGATATTCAAAATGATTTAAGTAGGCAGGACAGGAGCCTGCCTGTTTAAATCGTACTGTGTGGGATATCCGTGGATATTCAGTGGCACTCACTGGGCAGTGCCACTAAATATTCCCACAGAGAACAATCTGGACAGAGACTGGGAGTTCCGAGGGCAGAATTTTTATTTATTTATTTATTTATTTATTTATTTGTAGTATTTGTATCTCACATTTTCCCACCAATTTGCAGGCTCAATGTGGCTTACATTTGCTGTAGTGGCGGTTGCTATTTCTGGGTAACAGAATTACAAATGGTATTGCGTAAAGGTGCATACATACATGGTAGTATGCATGGAACATAACATGCATGGAACAGTACATGGTTTAGCTATATATCATGTGCCTTTATACATGGTAAGGAAGAATATATTATGGTAATGCATGAAGGTTCCTGAGTAATAAGTTGGATTGTAACCTACATTAAATCATCGACTATGGAGAGACCCTATTCGACATAAAGATTAAAGTGGTAGTGCTTGTACAATTAATAGCAAATCATAATTGAGAAGCAGTCGAGAGTTGTGCAGGTGCCAGCAACATTCATTGTCAGTGTCTGCGTAGCTAACCGGGCATGTAAGGCTGCATGTGTAGCAGTCCTAACATTGCCCAGTTACCTATGCAGGTGCCAGTTCTGAATATTGTCTGGTACATGCATAACTTCTGAGTAGGAGCCGAAATCTGCCTGTGCTCTCCTCTCCCCCCTCCCCCTGACAAACAACCTCCTTTTTCCAGAGCCTACAGTTTCAGTCCCTGAGAGTCAAGTAGTCTAAGGTAGGAATAATGCCCATTTGCCCTTGCCCAGGTTGGCTCAATGGTCAAAAAGCCTGCCATGACATCTTGCAACAGTCTCACAGTAGTACGGAAGTACCACAAAACTGCATTAGAGGTCGCAACTGCTATTTTAACCATGAAGTTGACCTGGGCAGCAGTTACTGGGCATCACTCTTGGCTCCCCAAAAACACTTTATCATGGTTGTGGCCGTGCCCTTATGTTCAGAACTACTGTTTCTCTGTATCTAGCTCTGTGACCTCTCCAGTCTGCTTTTTTTCCTGTTTGTTGTTCTTCCTGTAAGCCAAGCCTTGCTTTGGTGTCCCTGAAGCCAAGCCTCACTTTGGTGTCCCTGAAGCCAAGCTTCGCTTTAGTCTCCCTGCTTCTGCTTCATTTCCTACTTCTGATATCATTAGCCTATTCCTTTATAAGGACCCAGGGAGCTTTCCTGCGTTGCCTTTCCAACAGGTCTATTTTCCTTTTTCTTGTTGTACTGTTGTGTGATTCTGAGGGAACGGGTCTTCTTGTTAAGCTGTGTCTCTGTGGCACAGCCTTGAGCCCTGTGTGAGTGGTTTTGGTTTGAATCTGTATGGATTACTTCCCTGTTAGGTTTGCTCTCAAGCACAGCCCCCTTTTGTTTCTCTCTGTGTGTTGTTCTGGTTTAAACCTGTATGGATTACTTGCCTGTTAACTTTGCTCCCAAGCAAAGCCCTGTTCTGTTTTTCTGTTTGTGTGTGGTTCTGCTTTGAACCTGAATAGATTCTTTTCTTGCTGTTTAGGATCTCCAGCTTAAGCCTGTTCTGTTTCCTTGTGTGGTTTCCCTTGTTACCTTTCACTGTTCAGAGACCCGGCTGTTGCCTGCCCAGCTGCTTTCCTTGATTACTTTGCTTCCACAGCCTAGCTGCTTTCCTTGATTATCTTGCTCCCATGCATCTGGGTGTGCTCTGTCACTGCCTTTTAGAAGCAGCCCTTCCCTTTAGCCTGCTTTAACTCTTTGTCTGCTGTGTCTGTCTCCTGATTCTTGTGAGCATTCCTCCTTGTCTGATTAGCGTATGCAAAGGCAGCTTTCCCTGTTTGCTTGCTTTTCCCTTTGTCTCTAGCAGTGGCATAGCTACATGGGGCCTGAGGGGGCCTGGGCCCCCGTAGATTTGGTCCTGGACACCCTGCCAATGACCCTCTCGACCCCCCTCCCGCCGCCAACCCGCCCGCCATTGCCTGCCTTTGCTGGTGGGGGACCCCAACCCCCGCCAGCTGAAGTCCTCTTCTTCCCGCAAAAGGCTTCCTTAGTATGTAAGCCGCCTAGACCTTTGCTCGAATAGGCGGGAGAGTACGTCTTTAATAAAATGTGAAACGATTTTCAGAAATATATTTATAACAAATGTTAAAATAATACATTGCAACGTAGAGAGGAGATCAGAGCTGTTGGTTGTTGTGGATAAAATAGATGAGGAAAACTGTCAAAGCAAAACGGTGATGGAAGAACCTTGACACACCTATTAAAAAAAACTTCTGCATTTTTCTGGAGTCCTTCCTGTTTAAGTAGCACCAACTGTGTCGTACCAGAATTTTCAGTGGCACTATCTGATTATGTGCCACTGAAAATCCTGGCAGATCACCATGGTACAATTGATTAGTGACAGAGCAGCCTGGGGGGTGGAGTCTAGATGGAGCCAGGAGTTTCCTAGGCACCACTGTTACACAACAATGGTGCTTGGAAAATTATCCGAATATCTTTGGATTCAGCTATTTGAATACATTTGTTCTTGACTTGCTAAATTATGGAGCAAAAATTAGACAGCAATATAAAATAATCAGGGAACTGACTGCATTAAAGTTTTTCTTTTTCAACTGGGATAAAATTTCTATTTTGTTTTTTAAAGGACTTGGGAACAACTTCCAGTTAAGGAGTTAAGGGCATTCATGCCCTAGGTGCTGTTGTTTGAGGGAGGAAGCAGAGACTGCAGAGTTGGTTGGAGGATGTGTCTTTTGCAGTGCACCCTGGCTTCTGAGGTGTTGTTTTGGAGCTGAATGAGATTGTCACCTATAATATAAGTAGATGAGTTGGATTTACTGCAAATTTCAGTTCTTCATGCTACTAGAGCTTCAATTTCACCTCTCATTTTTCTCACCTCTGATAATCCTTCTTTCCTTTCTTGAATTCCCTCTCCACAAATCCACATTTCTGTCCATTATGTCTGATCCTTGAATCTTGTTAGAAAGACGCTGTATGTTGGGCAGACTCAGTGTAGCAAGAAATACTATATGAATTAATGTTTCTTCCTCATTCTACTTAGTTCTAAATCCGACAGAATGGGTTGCTTCCTGGCTCTCAGATAGACCAATTTCCCCTTCAATTGCTCCAACACTTGACAACACTCCTATTATTCTTGTCAGTCAGTTTAAATATTTGGGACTCATTCTTGAACAAACTCTATCTTTTGACTATCAAATTTCTGCTTTGGTTAAAAGATGTTTCTGGGTCTCTAGACCAGTGGCGTAGCCAGACTGCCCATTTTGGATGGGCCTGAACCCAAAGTGGGTGGGCACAAAATTTTCTCTCTATCCCCCTCCCCCAGCAAAATTTAGTCACGCTAATCAGATGCATTTGTCACACAGGGTAAAGTGCTGCTTTTCAGTGCATCAGATTTCAGAAAATTTATTTAATAGCCTAACACCCTTTTTAGTGAGCTTTCAGAGGCCAAAACCTCCTGCCTCAGGTCAGTATAATGCTGTTACGGTATCCTCGCCTGACCTAAGGAAGGAAGTATTGGTCTCTGAAACTTCATTAACACAGGTACCATATTACTTTATCCTAAATTAAAAATAAAATTATTTTCTTTACCTTTCTTGTATGGCCATTTACTTTTTCTCATTGTGTCGCTCCCAGTATCTAGATTCTGCTTTCCTTCGTATTCGCTTAACTCTTCTGCCAGGTTTTCCTGGCCATTTGTCATTTTTCTCTCCTTTTTCTTTGCTTTCTTCAATATTTTTCTGCCTCTCTCTCTCTCTGTCCTGATTTAATTCATTCTTACTATCCATTCTTTAATTTCCTTCATCTACTTATGGCTTTTCATCTTTTTCTCACCCTTGTTCTCCCCATGCCCCTTCCTCTTATTCTCCAGTCTTTCACTACTCCCCTTTTCCATCCAGCAGCTCTCCTCTTTCTCTCCCCATCCTTCCAGTCTCCCCTGTCTCTCCCCATCCTTCCAGTAGTCTCCCCTCTTTCTTTCTGCATCCTTCCGTCCAGTGTCACCTCTTTCTCCCTACCCTTCCATCCAGTGTCTTCCCTCTTTCTCTCCCCATCCTTCCATCCATCTACCCTCTCTCCTGATCCTTCCATCTAATGTCTCTCTCTCCCTCTTTCTAACCAGTGTCTCTGTATCTCTGTACCCTTTTCTGTTCAGTGTCCCTTCTCTCTCCACATCCTTCCAGTCTCTCCCCTTTCTTTCTGCATCCTTTCATCCATCTCCCCTCTTTCTCTCCCATCCTTCCATCTGTTTTCCCTCTTTCTCTGCCATCCTTCCATCTGTTTTCCCTCTTTTCTCCCCATCCTTCCATGTTTTCTCTCATTCTCTGCCATCCTTCCATCTGTTTTCCCTCTTTTCTCCCCATCCTTCCATCTGTTTTCCCTCTTTCTCCCCATCCTTCCATGTTTTCCCTCTTTCTCCCCATCTTTCCATGTTTTCCCTCATTCTCTGCCATCCTTCCATCTGTTTTCCCTCTTTTCTCCCCATCCTTCCATCTGTTTTCCCTCTTTCTCCCCATCCTTCCATGTTTTCTACTACTACTACTACTACTACTTAGCATTTTTATAGCGCTGCCAGGGTTACGCAGCGCTGTACAAGTTTAACATGGGGAAGGACCGTCCCTGCTCAAAAGAGCTTACAATCTAAAGGTTACAAACTATGTAGTCAGTGTAGGTATCATGAGTGGGGAAGGTGGTTATGCGCCAAAAGCAAGGGAGAAGAGATGGGCTTTGAGTAAGGACTTGAAGATGGGCAGGGAGGGCGCATGACGTATGGGCTCGGGAAGGCTGTTCCAGGCATATGGCATAGGCATAGTTTGACTGTTTCATTTGGGGGGGCAAAGGATGGGGCGGAGCATATTAGCATATTCATTTGCATATATATATATATATATATATGCAAATGAATATGCTAATATGGAGGCAGGAAGGGAAAAAGAGCTGGCTTTTTGTGGGGAATAACCATAATGAATATGTATGAAGACAAAATATTGAACTGGAAAGTTAACTCAAGAAGTTAGGGTGGATAGTGTTCATAATGAGCTCCTTTTATTAACGACCATATGTAGTGTGTCATGATTTAGGCTCTACACCCTTTCTGATGTTTTGGTGCCACCTCAGTAAGGCCAACACACAATCTCTCCACTGCAAAACACTATACACAAACTTGTGCAAAAACCCACTCATAACCTTACCAAACCATAACAGCACTAATTCCAAGGACAGGACGAGCTGCAACCTTATGCGTGGAAAGGCAGCACTGTAATTACACGGCGCTCTAAAACACCAGTACACTACCTAATGAGAAAAAAAAACAAACAAAAGGGCTGCAAATACTACACACTAGCAGAATACTGCACCTTGATCACACATGAAAAACACACCACCAAATAAATTGAAAATAAAATACTTTTTTCTACCTTAGTTGTCTGGGTATTTTATTTGCATGTTGGTCCCAGTTTCTTCTGTCTGCCTTCTGCTGTCTTTCCAGTGGGTGTGGTCCATTTGTCCTTTCTCCATTTCCTTCTTATCTTCTTCTATTCCCTCACTATATCTGTCTCGGACTCCTTTCCTCTTTCTCTGTTTTCTGTCTCTCTCCTCAGATTTTATCTTCTCATTCTTCAGTCATCCACCTATATTTTGTCCTCCACCTCCCCAGCACCCTCTCTCTCTCCACCGCCATCAATCCCCTCCCCAGCACCCTCTGTTTCCCCTCTCTCTCTCCACTGCCTTCAATCCCCCTCCCCAGCACCTTGTTTCCCCTCTCTCCGCTGCCATCAATCCCCTGCCAGCACCCTCTGTTTCTTCTTTCTCCCTCTGCTGTCATCAATCCCCCTCCCCAGCACCCTCTGTTTCCCCTCTCTCTCTCCACTGCCTTCAATCCCCCTCCCCAGCCCCCTGTTTCCCCTCTCTCCGCTGCCATCAACCCCCTGCCAGCACCCTCTGTTTTCCCTCTCTCTCTCACTGCTGGCCTGCCGCCATCAATTGCCCTCCCTGACTCCAGAACCCTCCCCCTCTCTCTCTCCCGCCCCCCTCCTGAGTCCTCGTGTGCCGATCTCCTGTCCGCGACGCGTGGGCACTCACTGGCCTGAAGCCTGCCTTCTCCGTCTCCCTCCTGCGCAGCACCGGCGATTCAGTCAGTAAGCTTTCTGGCAGCAGCAGGGCCTCTCTCTCCTCAGGCGCGTGCGTCCCGCCTACTCTATTGCAACTTCCTGTTTTCCGCAGAGGTGGGACGCGTCTGAGGAGAGAGAGGCCCTGATGCTGCCAGAAAGCTGACTGACTGAATCGCCGGTGCTGCGCAGGAGGGAGACGGAGAAGGCAGGCTTCAGCAGGCTTCAGGCCAGTGAGTGCCCACGCGGACGGGAGAGACAGGCAGACGAAGACTCGGGAGGGAGGGAGCAGCGTTGTGCCGGCTCTCTGGCCTTGCGTTTGGGGGGGCACTGCCCCCCTCGCCCCCCCCAGTCTACGCCTATGGCATATGGTGATGCGAGGCAGAAGGGGCGGAGTCTGGAGTTAGCGGTGCTGGAGAAGGGTACAGATAGGAGTGTTTTGTCCTGAGAGCGGAGGTTACGGGTGGGAACATAAGGGGAGAGGAGGGTAGAGAGGTAATGGGGGGCTGCAGATTGAGTGCATTTGAAGGTCAATAGGAGAAGCTTGAACTGTATACGGTAGCAGATCGGGAGCCAGTGAAGCGACTTGAGGAGAGGGGTGATATGAGAGTATCGGTTCACGCGGTAGATAAGACGTGCGGCGGAATTTTGGACAGATTGAAAGGGGGATAGGTGGTTAAGCGGGAGGTCAGCGAGGAGAAGGTTGCAATAGTCAAGACGAGAGGTAACGAGCGAGTGGACGAGGGTCCGGGTGGTCTGTTCGGAGAGGAATGGGTGAATTTTGCTAATATTATAGAGGAAGAAGCGACAGGACTTAGCTGTCTGCTGGATATGGGCAGAGAAGGAGAGGGAGGAGTCGAAGATGACTCCGAGATTGCGGGCTGAAGCAACGGGGAGGATGAGGGCGTTGTCAACAGAGACAGAAAGTGGGGGAAGAGGAGAAGAGGGTTTGGGTGGAAAGACAAAGAGCTCAGTCTTTGCCATGTTCAGTTTCAGATGCCGGTTGGACATCCAGGCAGCGATGTCTGAAAGGCAGGCCAAAACTTTGGCCTGGGTTTCGACCGTGATGTCGGGAGTGGAGAGATAAAGCTGGGTGTCATCAGCATAGAGATGGTACTGGAAACCATGTGATGAGATCAGCGAGCCCAGGGAAGACGTTTAGATCGAGAAAAGAAGCGGTCCAAGGACAGAACCTTGAGGAACTCCAACAGAGAGTGGGATGGGGGTGGAAGAAGAGCCATTAGAATATACTCTGAAGGTGCGATGGGAAAAATACGAAGAGAACCAGGAGAGGACGGAGCCCTGGAACCCGAATGAGGACAGTGTGTCAAGAAGTAAATTATGATTGACGGTGTCAAAGGCGGCAGATAGGTCGAGGAGGATGAGGATGGAATAGTGACCTTTGGATTTGGCAAGGAACAAGTCATTACAGACTTTAGAGAATGCCGTTTCTGTCGAGTGACGTGGGCGAAAGCCGGATTGGAGCGGATCGAGGACGGCCTGAGAGGAGAGGAAATCAAGGCAGCGGCTGTGGACAGCGCGTTCAAGTAATTTGGAGAGGAAGGGTAGAAGAGAGATGGGATGGTAGTTGGAGGGACAGGTGGGGTCTAGTGATGTTTTTTTGAGAAGTGGTGTGAAGACAGCGTGCTTGAAGGTGTCAGGGACAGTAGCAGTGGAGAGAGATAGGTTGAGGATGTGACAGATTGAGGGGTTGACTGTAGGAGAGATGTTGTTAAGCAGATTGGTGGGAATGGGATCAGAGGAACAGGTGGTGCACTTAGAGGAAGAGAGGAGGCGAGCAGTTTCCTCTTCGGTGATCTCAGGAAAGAAGGAGGAGGAGGCCAGGCTAGGTTGGTTAGGGGAGTGGGTTAAGAAGTCACAGGGAGGAGAACGCTTGGAAGTGAATTCAAGGTTTATCTTCTGCACCTTATCGCGGAAGTAGTCAGCTAGTGTTTGAGGAGAGAGTGAGGGGGGGGGGGGTGGGAGCGGAGGGCACTTTAAGTAGGGAGTTGAGGGTGGCGAAGAGGTGACGAGGGTTGGCGCCAAGAGAATTAGTTAATTGAGAATAGTATTCCTGTTTGGCAAGGAATAGGGAGGACTGGAAGGAGGAAAGCATGAATTTGTAATGGGTGAAGTCTGACAGGGTGCGAGATTTCCTCCAGAGTCATTCAGCAGATCGGGTGCAGGAGCGAAGGTAATGGATGCAAGGGGTTAACCATGGTTGAGGATTAATGCGCTTAGTGGGTCGAGAGACAGATGGTGCTAGGGTATCCAGAGCAGAGGAGAGAATTTCATTGTAGGCAGAGACAGCCGTGTCGACAGATTCGGAAGATGAGATGGAAGGGAAGAGATTGGAGATGTGAGATGATAGGGTAGGGGGGTCGACGGCCTGGAGATTCCTGAAGGCAGTGGCTATAGTTGGGCGAGGTTGAGGGGGAGGGTGATGAAGTGTGAGGGTGATTAGGTGATGATCTGAGATAGGAAGGACTGAGGTGCAGAAATTGGAAGGTGAGCAGGAAGAGAAGAGAACGAGGTCGAGGCAATGGCCATTACGGTGAGTAGGGGTGGTAGAGCATAGTCGGAGGTTAAAGGAGGATGTCAGAGTGAGGAATTTAGAAGCGTAGGAGTTGGATGGGTCATCAATGTGAATATTAAAATCACCAAGAATAAGGGATGGAGATGAGGGATCAAGAAAGACGGTGAGCCAAGCGTCGAAGTCAGTAAGGAAGGAAGAGAGGGGCTTATCAGGGGGACGGTAGATGACTGCAACTCTGAGTGGTGTCGGGAAGAATAGCCGGATGGCATGAGTTTCGAAGGATGAGAAGCAGTGAGACTGTGGCAGGGGGAGGGGTTGGAAACTACAAGAGGGTGAGAGAAGAAACCCAACGCCTCCACCGCGTGCGTCTGGGCGGGGAGTGTGGGAGAAAAGATATCCTCCATGGCATAGGGCTGCGATTGAGGCAGTGTCGTTAGGGGTTATCCAAGTTTCAGTTAAAGCGAGCAATTGAAGGGAACGGGAGATGAACAAATCGTGGGTGAAGGAGAGTTTGTTGCATACAGAGTGGGCATTCCATAGGGCACACGAGAAGGGGAGGGAAGCGGGGGGAGAAGGGGAATAGAGATGAGATTGGTGGCATTCTGGGATCGGTTACGTGGATAAGGAGAGGAGAGGTGGGGGGGACCTGGATTGGGATTGATGTCACCTGCGGAAAGTAGGAGAAGGAGTAAGAGAGTGCAGAGGAGTGTGGGGGAGGAGGGTCGACGAAGATGACGAAGACGGGATGTGTTAAGGAGGAATGGGGATGGGTTAATGGTGGGGAGGAAGTGTAGAAGGTTGAGAGCTAGGAATGACGAGGGGGACAGGAGAGCTGGGGAGGTGGTGGAGGGTGGGGGGAGGTAGGGTAGGGGAGTAATGAGCAGGACGAGGGGGGCCAAGGGTGGGCAGTGAGTTCTTGAGGTAGACAGCGGAAGGGGAGGGGGAAAGAGGTTAGGAAGGGACAGGGCGATGAAGAGGATGTGTGTAGGGGCCATATATAGGGGCTAGGTGGATGCGGGTAGATGTGAAGTGGCTAAGGTGATAGGAGTAGAGGAGGAAGGCAGGAAGGCTAGGATTGGGACAGCAGGCAGCAGCTAAGGCATAGAAAGTGATAGTGTTTAAAGGAATTCAATCAGGAGTTAAGATAGAGTAAAGGAATTCAGTCAACAGTTAAAGTAGGTTACCAGTATGCATCAGCAGTCAAGGTAACAACTTGAGGATTTAAACATTAGCATTAAAGCAGTTCAATCAACAATTAAAGTAGATTACAGTGAGATGCAGCTAAGCCTAAATGCTAACAATATTGCAGATTGTAAAGCAGCAATTAATAAATCCCCATCCTTCCATGTTTTCCCTCATTCTCTGCCATCCTTCCATCTGTTTTCCCTCTTTTCTCCCCATCCTGCCATCTGTTTTCCCTCTTTCTCCCCATCCTTCCATGTTTTCCCTCTTTCTCCCCATCCTTCCATGTTTTCCCTCATTCTCTGCCATCCTTCCATCTGTTTTTCCTTTCTCTGCCATCCTTCCATCTGTTTTCCCTCTTTTCTCCCCATCCTTCCATCTGTTTTCCCTCTTTCTCCCCATCCTTCCATGTTTTCCCTCTTTTCATTTTTCCTCGAGGCCCGCCCTGCATGCCAGCGCCAGCCCCAGCTCCAATTGCCGGCCACTGCTGCTTTTCCTGTTGAGCAGCAGGGCCGGCGCTACAAAAAGAAGAAGCTAACGCTAAGGACAAAAAATGTTTAAAAAAAAAAGCGCAGCACTGGCAGGCACTGTCTAGGCTGCCTTGAAGCATTGGCTGCTGGCTCGCAGGCTCCTCCCGTCTCTTACGTTACTGCCCCTGCGTCGCTCCAGGGGCAGTGACATAGGAGACGGGAGGAGCCTGCGAGCCAGCAGCCAATGCCTCAAGGCTGCCTAGACAGTGCTTGCCGGTGCCGCGCTTTTTTTTTTTTAACATTTTTCGTCCTTAGCATTAGTGCTTCTTCTTTTTGTAGCGCCGGCCCTGCTGCTCAACAGGAAAAGCAGCAGTGGCCGGCAATGGGAGCTGGGGCTGGCGCTGGGCGGGCCTGGGCTGAAATTGGGTGGGCCTGGGCCCAGCCAGGCACACCCGTAGCTACACCCCTGCTCTAGACTAGTTCGCTCTGTGCAATCATTCTTGGACGAATCGTCTCAGAAAACTTTACTGTATGCACTAATTACATCACATTTGGATTATTGTAATATCATATACTCTGAGTTACCACATTATTCATTTATACATCTCCAAAATGTATAGAACTTGAACATGAGACTCTTCTCTCATGCTAATCATAATGACCAGATTGCTTTTCTCCTATGAAACATCACTGGTTGCCCATTCCTTATCATATCCAGTTTAAACATCTCACAATGATATATATAAGGTACTGTATAATAGGACCCCCTCTTATATGTCCTGTTACCACATTGCCCATGCCACCAAGGACCCTCAGAGCATAACATGAAAGCTGTCAATTTATACCTTCCATGTGGATTGCTTACTTAGACTAAATAGCATCACGTGGTTTTTTTTTGTGCTGCTCCCCTCTTATGGACTGCTCTAACAATGGTTTTTCATACAGAACCCTCCTTCACTAAATTTAAAGTGACCCTGTAAACTCACCTTTTTCAACAAGCATTCAATGCTCAGTGATAACAGATGTGACTATTCATCCTTCTGTCCACTCTTTTTCCTTTGTTACTTTTGTACCCCACGCTTTCCCACTCATGGCAGGCTCAATGCGGCTTACATGGGGCAATGGAGGGTTAAGTGACTTACCCAGAGTCACAAGGAGCTGCCTGTGCCTGAAGTGGGAATTGAACTCTGTTCCTCAGGATCAAAGTCCACCACCCTAACCACTAGGCCACTCCTCATCTGAATATAACATTCTTTTCCTAATACTTTGTAGTTTTTTGTATTTTTGTTTGTAAATCGCTCTGATTTACTTGTATGAAGGACATTATACTAAGCCAATTAAACCTTAAACCTGAGGCTGATATTCGGTGGTCAGCCCAGATATTCAATGCCGGGCTGCTTCCGGTGACCGGCATTGAATATCTAGTTTATTTTTAGACAGTTTAAAGTTCCAGTTATCTTTAAACCAGCTAAAGTTATACCAGCTATTTAAGTGGCCAAATGTGGCCGCTTACAATAGCTGGAAATGAATAGAATATTTAGTGATAACAAGCCATATCGCGGATATAGCCAGTATCTCCTAGGCACTAACTGGGGATCTTCAGCAGGGGATAACCAGCTACCCCCTGCTGAATATCACTGGATAGCAGGCTAACTGCCATTTAATCAGTCAGGTGCCGTTCTTGGCCAGTTAAATGGTTTTGAATATCGGAGGTCTTGCCTTTTTTGCTCGCCTTCTACTGATATGGGCCAGAAACATTATGATTCAATGTTTCCTTCTTCATTCTGTCTCTGGTCTTTCTTTGTTCACCTTCTACGTCTGGATGTTTTAGAAGAATCATTAATCCATATCTCAGGGTCGTGTTGGTTGTCTCTGTCCCAGCTGCGAATAAGTCGAATATGATGATTATTAAGTTGTCCATGGAAAATTCACTCAGTGGGTTGTCTTTCTCCTGACAGATAAAAAGGATAAAAATAAGACTATTAAAAGAAGATACTTGTCACTGCAATGAGTCTGTGATGTGTGGAAGGTTAGTATTGAGACCATACGAGATGTGAAGAGGAAATGAGAAGACCAGGTCAGGAGGTACATAATTCCCTCTGTATTTTTCAAATGGCTCTGCTGAATGTAGAGCTTTATGCTAAATACCCAGAAAGACATGCAGGAGTGTATACCCATTTACTGGTATGTCCTGGGGGCTCAGTGATTTTATAAAACAAAACATTAAAATAAAATCCCAATGTCAGAAATTATGCATTGCTGTAGCCAAGAGAGAGCCCCAAGTCAAGTCTTGTTTTCTGGTAAAGGGGTGTATGCTGGGATGAAGTTTCCCTACCCCTTCAATACTACCCTGTTACCATCAGAATATCCCCCCACCCCAGTGTTCCACACAGGTTCTTACTGGGAATTTCCCTGATGGTCTAGCAGGGAGCAAGAGTGATCCTCACTTGCTCCTGCTCTGTTAAGCATCCAACATCAGTGGCACCTCTGACCCCTAGGGGTATTCTTGTGGTAAGTGCTCCTTAGTTGGCTCACTCTAGACACAAGAGAGTGACTTGATAAGGACCAGGGGGAGTTGGAAGGGGTAGGCTAATGGTATCAGGGTGTGTCGGGGCAGCAGGTTTGATGCCAGTGGCCGAGTAGTGGGGTGTTGATGAGAAGGGGGATAATTTGTTTGCTCTTTCCACCTGTCCAGTCAAGCTAGCACTTGTGCATGCCTTGGAGCTGATGTGGCATTTTGTTTTTCTGTTTATGGGTATTCCCTTTATAAGATGACAAATATATGTGTAGATGTTTGGCTCACCCAAGCCTTCTTATGCTAGTGCTCTTTAATGGAATCTTGGTGCCAAGGTGCTATTACAGAATTTGTATTCAGCACATTGCATTTTGGCACACCTAAATTTTAGTGTACTTTATTAAATTATCCACATACACATGTATAAATATACAATTATGCTAGTATTGCATAAAGAAATGTAGGCCTCAAATAGATGCTTTTGAAGTGCTTAAATATAGGTGTCCCTTTATAGAATTGCCCTCTGTATAGAATATGAAAATTGACAAGCACACTTTCATAGTGGGTATTTGCAAGGGGAGGAGCATGGAGAGGAGACAGGCATGGCTTCCACTTACACAGGCAGCTTATAAAATATTGTCAGTCACAAGAAACCCTGCCACGTCTAGGTGCCTGCACGTTCACCAGCTCTATAGCTGATGGTAAGTGCTGGCACCTACATGCTGGGCAAGATACCAGATTACCCTTATATTCTATAATGGAACCTGCGCACCCAGGGTCTTTTATAGAATAGACGTCTACTGAATAACCTTGGGGTACCTAAACAGAGGTGCCCAGATCCTATGTACACTGAATTTCTGCAAAAAGGTAGTAAGTAAATCTTAATAGATACATAAATGTGTAAGGTCCTTTGAATATTAACCAAGTATTTCTTCACAATGCAATAGAATATGTAAACAATCAGCATAAGCATACCGAATCTAAACTGTCTAGTCAATGTAACATCCCCACTGGCATAGGCGGTCGGTGGCCCAACTGTTTGAGGAGGCTAAAGGGGGTGGGGTTAGAGGTGGGGCCAGGGGTGGAGCTTAAATCCATAATTGTCTTTAACACACAGAAAAAATAAATAAATAAAAATAAAAGTCACAATTAATACCTTTTATTAAATTTAGATATTAGATATGTATCATATGTCAAAGAATAAAGTGGTTGCTCAAAGCATATTCTAACCACAATCGCTCAACTGCAAAACACTATGCACAACTTTGTGCAAAAACACACTCAGAACCTTACTGTACCATAAATATTACACTGGGCAGAACCTAATACACCAATATACCACTCATATGGAAAATGCAGACCGTCAACAACTTGAAACAAGGGATCATATCATCACAAAACACCCTAATTCATGTTTAATGTGGGATAAAATGCCATAAATAAGTAAATAAATAAATATAAACTTTTAATGTTGAGCACCTGATTCTCAAAGTGGACATATTCCAAACACTATAATGAAAATAAAATGATCTTTTCTACCTTTGTTGTCTGGTGACTTTTTCTGATCATGCTGGCCCAGTATCCGATTCTGCTGCTATCTGTCCTCAGTGCAGGTCAGGAAGTCATCCTCGTTAAATATCTCCCTGGCAACCCAGGACACCTCCATCCAACGCCCCCCCCCCCCCCCCCCCGGCTCTCCCAGCAGTAAGGTAAACAAATTAAACCATAAACCAATTTCTACAACTGGTTACACAAGGCTAGAGACGGGCTTTCACTGCAGTTCCTGCTGTGAGGATGGAGGTAAATCAACAATTTAATCCCCTCAGAGCAGCGGGACTCCATAGCTGATCCATCCTGCTGCAGCAGGGGGGGCTTAGCCTCTCCAAGTCTCTTATACCGGGCACCTATGCCCACTGGGTTTCTATGCTACTATTCATGGTAGAATCTTTGTTACTACAGGAACCCTAATTGTATATTGTGACAAGGAGATGCTGCTATATAATTTTCCCCACCCCTCCAAATGTATTACCTGATCCATTTTGATGAGGAAACAGTCAATGAAATCCCGGAGAGAGTTGGGATCCAGTGTGCATCTTTACTCTCTCCCTTACAAAAGATTTCAAATGGTCCATATCTTTAACCAACCTCTTGTGAGGTCCTGGCAAGTACTCCATCACATTAGGGAAGATATTGTAGACCTAAGAGAAGAGAACACTATTCTTTTGATGTGGGTACAGATGCAGGCATATGACAATGGGATTTCCATTGACTTAAAATAGCCATTACTGCATAAGGATGACTTCAAAGCATATCTCTATTGGAAATCAGATTAAAATGAACTCCTTACCTTCACCCATACTGTGCTAAAAATACGAAACATGTCATTTATCACTTTGAGCAAGAAGAAGATGTTCTTATCTTCATAGTCCAATCGTTCCCCAAAGACCACAGAGCAGATGACATTGGAGACAAAGCGGCTGAAGAAGAAGGTGGGGTCAAACGGTTGTTCTAGTATAATCAGAAAAGAAAAATATTGTCATCATTTTAATGAAACTGTTCAATCTCATGGTTAGAGAAATGACTAAGTCTGAGGAAAAATAATTGAAGGCTTATGGTTCTACTAATGGTAAGTTTACCAATTTTAAGGTTCCAACCAGTGGTAGGAGCTGCACTTATTAGCATGTCAGCTTCCTGGAGCACATGGGTCCAGCCTCTCTCACTCTCCGAATGGGACCTTTGTTGCTCATACTGCGAGACATGTGGTCCAGGAAGCTGGAATGCTATTTAGTGCTGCTGCCAGTATGTGTGAGATGAGGGAAAGACAAGTCACTGCTCTGGCTGGGGAAGATTTGGTGGGTGAGCCTTTCTGGAGTGTAGGAAAGAATATTCCTTGGATTGAAGGTAAAGCAGAAAACAGAGACCTGGAATGGAAGAGAAGAAAAAAGGTATGGGGAGGTAGAAAAGTAAGAAAGTAACTAGGATGAAAGGAATTAGGGAGTACACCTCATTAATTTTTGTTACATTTGTACCCTGTGCTTTCCCACTCATAGCAGGTTCAATGCGGCTTACATATTATACACAGGTACTTATTTGTACCTGGGGCAGTGGAGGGTTAAGTGACTTGCCTAGAGTCACAAGGAGCTGCCTGTGCCTAGAGTGGGAATTGAACCTAGTTCCCCAGGACCAAAGTCCACCATACTAACCACTAGGCCACTCCTCCACTTGGGAATGAGCTATAGGGAAGGGATAGCAGATTCAAAAGGGCCACACTAACCACTAGGCCACTCCTCCACTTGGGAATGAGCTGTAGGGAAGGGATAGCAGATTCAAAAGGGCATTTGGGGGAAGGCAGGAAGGAGAGGATCTTGACAGAAGTTATAAGCAGGGCACTTATGAGGGAATGAGAAGAACAATGGAGAGGGAAAGATGACCTAGAATGGATGGAGAGGGAGATCTAAAGACCAGTTAGAAAAGAAAGGAACTATTATGTGAGAGAAAGGAAGAGGCCTAGTGATGGGGGTGGCTAGCAATCCATGCAAGTTTGGAGGACCCAAGGGGGGGTGAGGAAAAACACTGTACCTACAGGTAAAGGGAAGGAGAGGGAACTGGAGATGTGTTGGACCTGGGTGGGGAGTGGAAGAGAGAGATAAAGGGGTGGGGAAGAAGATGGAGATATGCTGGACCTGGATTGGGGGGGGGGGGGGAGATGGAGATGTGCTGGACACGCTGGGAAGGTAGGCCAAGAGGGGAGAGAGAGAGTGGACCAGGGGAGGGGAAGAAAGGAGGAGTGATGCTGGACCTGAGGTGGGGGTTGCAGGATGAAGACACAATCACCCTCAGTTGCTGTATACAAAAATATTTAAATAAATGAAACCTCAAATCTCCAAATAGGGGAATTCTTACTGAATCATTTACCCACTACTACAACAGAAGTCCAATCCTATCATCAGTTTTCATTACAGGGGGAAAAAAAGAGCCAACGGAAAAAAAACTCTCAGAGAAAAACAACTGATTCCCAAAAATCCCCCAACTGTTCAATAATCAAGAATCCAGAAGTGAGTGTGATTTAAACTTATCAAAAAAGTTCTAACAACAATTAGAAAAATAAAGGATAAGAAGACCTGCCAAACACCCCAAGGTCGAAAAATCATAATACTTCCATTCAAGATTTGCTAACTTTTTGACAGAGGAAAAATCCAACACCTACTTTGCTCCATGCTGTCCCCTTCCTACCCATGTTCCTTCCTTGCCCTGGCCCTATGCCCTGTCCCAAATCCCTTGTCACACCTACTGTGTACTCTTCTCCTGCCCCGCCCCTGTACAACAAATTAGAAGAAAAAATTATACATACTTATGTTCTATGAGTATTTAGCAAACTGTGTTGATGTTATGACAAAGTAAAATTATATTAAAGTTCTGATATCCCCTCAGGCAACACATAATTTTTCCACTAGAACACTATGCACAAACACCTTACCATACTATAATACTATAGTACTATAATAGTACTAACTCCCAGGACTCAAAGAGAAACAACCTTATCTATGAAAAGGGACAGTACTGTAAATATAACACTGGGGGGGGGGGGCAGAGTGGCGGTGGGAAGAAGCAGAAAAGCGATGCATGCCAGCCTGTGTGCAAGGGAAGGGAGGGAGAGAGATGCGAGAAAGCAGGCAAGGGGGAAAAGGGCAGAGATGGAAGACCATGGGGATGAGGGATGAAGGGGGGGGGGGCTTAAGATTGTTTGACCTGGGCTAAGCTTTGTCTCTTGGTGGCCTTGCTCATAATCTTTGGACTGTGATGTCAGTAACAGTTGGATTTTGTTTACTTGTTTAACTTTTTCTGGTGCATAATGAACTATCTTGAGAATACATTACTAGAATTTTTCATGGGACAAATCATTGCACTGTACTTTCATGCCCTCTGGTAAGCTTGCTTGCTATAGGCTCTGAAAGCTAATGTGCAACATCTTTAGATGAGGACCAATTTTAAGGTTGTGCAAATAGGGCAATTGCCCCAGGCTGCCATACTATAGGGGTTCCCTAAGCCTGTTTAAAACTGAAGAAGACGCAGCATGCTGGTGTGCATTGGTGCTTTCTCTCTCTCTCAAGATTTTGCCCAAGGCTAAGAAAGCAAATAGAATGTTAAGTATTATTAGGAAAGGAATGGAAAACAAAAATGAAGATGTTATAATGCCTTTGTATCGCTCCATTGTGTTCAATTCTGATCACGGCATCTCAAAAAAGATATAGTGGAATTAGGAAAGGTACAGAGAAGGGCAACAAAAATGATAAAGGGGACGGGATGACTTCCCTATGAGGAAAGGTTAAAGCGGCTAGGGCTCTTCAGCTTGGAGAAAAGACAGCTGAGGGAAGATATCATAGAGGTATATAAAATAATGAGTGGAGTGGAACAGATAGGCATGAATCACTTGTTTACTCTTTTCAAAAATACTAGGACTAGGGGGCATGCAATGAAGCTTCAAAGTAGTAACTTTAAAACGAATCGGAGAACATATTTCTTCACTCAACATGTAATTAAAATCTGGAATTCATTGCCAGAGAATGTAGTACAAGTGGTTAGCTTAGTGGGGTTTAAAAAAGGTTTGGCTAGCTTCCTAAAGGAAAAGTCCATAGACCATTATTAAAATGGACTTGGGAAAAATCCACTACTTATTTCTAGAATAAGCAGTATAAAATGTATTGTACAGTTTTAGGATCTTGCCAGGTACTCGTGATCTGGATTGGCCACTGTTGGAAACAGGATGCTGAGCTTGATGTAGAGTAGATAGTAGATGATGACGGCAGAAAAAGACCTGCATGGTCCATCCAGTCTGCCCAACACAAACTCATATGTGTATACTGTTGGATTATTTGTAGTCAATAATTAGCAGATTTTAGTACACACAGCTTCAGCTTTAGAAATGTTAATTTCTTTCTTCATCTCTCTCTCATTCACCCCTGAATAATTCACTGCTGAGTCACTTTAAAGTTGAAGTAACAAAACATCTGTTTACTCACAGTTTGTAGTTAGATTATAATCAGACAGGCTTATATATACATATTACTATACATTTGTATTATCAGCTCCTTCCATGTGCTTAGATGGTAATGGATGCTCACACCACCATAGATCCTCTCAGGTTAGGAGAGATCATGAGCTCCATGTGCTCCATGTGCTGCATGTGCTGCATCTAACCCCCACAGGAAGTTGCATAGCTGTGTGACCTCTCTAAGTAATTCACATCAGAGGTCACAGAGTAATCACAGAGAAATAATAGGTGACAGGCAATGCATGTAAAATACAATTACATTCCAACAAACCCCTTCTCATGCATAACTGTCATGCAATTATTTATTCATACAAAGTCCAAGCTTTATACGCAGATTCACAAAATGTTCTCTGGGTAACGGTTTGGTCATAATGTCAGCTGTCATCTCACTGGTGTGACAATAGTGTAGACTGATGACCCCTTCTTTTGCCAACTCTCGCACGTTGTGGTATTTCGTTGCGATGTGCTTGGTGCGTGACTGAACCTTGTCATTCTGTGACAGTCGGATGCAGCTCTGATTATCTTCCATTATCTGGATTGGTCTCTTTTCAGCTATTCCGAAATCCAGCAAAAGTTTTTCAATCCACATCAGTTCTCTGCACGCTTCCGATACTGCCACATATTCAGCTTCTGTAGAAGACAAACTCACAATACTTTGTTTATGACTGGCCCATGAAATTTGTACATTTCCATACATAAACACATATCCACTTGTGGATTTATAATCAGAATGATCCCCTGCCCAATCTGAATCACAGTAACATATTAGTTTTGGATTACTATTGGCTGAAATCTTTAATTTACAATCAATGGTACCCTTTAAATACCTTACCATCCTTTTAACTGCAGTCCAATCTGATTTGGTAGGTGAGCTGACCCTTCTGCTCAAAATTCCTACTGCATTTGCTATATCAGCCCTGTATGTGGTAGCTAGATATAAAAGCTTACCTATGGCTGATCTATATTGGATGTTATCTGGTAAAGGTTCTCTTACTGTTTCATCCTTCAGAAAATCAGTGATCATGGGAGTGCTTACAACTTGGGCATCTTGCATACCTAAACTTTCAATAAGCTCATTTATTTTCTGCTTCTGGCTTAGAAGATAAGAACCATCATTTTGTTTCTCAATTTCTATACCAAGATAGTATGACACATTACCAAGTTCTTTTATCTCAACATTGAGGTTTAAACACTTTACAATGTCCTTGTACTCTTGCTCACTTTTACTTGCAATGAGCAGATCATCAACAAAAGCTAAAATGTATGCATATTGTCCATTTGTGCACCTAGTGTACAAACATTTATCTGCTTCACCTTGCTTAAATCCTAAATTTGTCAATATTTCATGCAATTTATCATTCCAACATTTTGCACTTTGCTTTAATCCATAAAGACCTTTGTTTAATTTACACACTAGCTGTCTTTGTTTTGTATTTATGAAACCTGTTGGTTGTTCCATGTATAAATCTTCAGTTATATCTCCGTGAAGAAACGCTGTTTTCACATCAATGTGGTTGACTTGCATGCCTTTTGAGACTGCAATGCTCAGAAGTGTTCTTATTGTCGTGTGTTTCACTACAGGTGCAAACACTTCATCAAAATCTTCTCCATATTTTTGAAGATATCCCTTTGCCACTAATCTGGCTTTATACCTTTCCACTTTTCCTTGTGCATTCCTTTTTAACTTGAATACCCATTTGCATCCTATAGCTTTCTTGCCAGGAGGTAATTTTGTAAGAATCCAAGTATTATTTTTATCCAATGCATCAATTTCTTCCTGTGCAGCTTTATGCCATTCAGCAGCTTCTTCTGCTGGCATTTTCTCAATCTCATCCCATGTTAAGGGCTCTTGAGCTTCTGCTGACTTTGTTAGGTAAGACAGTCTTGGGGGTGGAACACCTTTGTTTTCCCTGGATGAGCGTCTGACAACAGGTTGGTCTGACCTTTCCGCATCCTCAAAATCTGAGAGTTCTTCTCCAATTGATTCCCCTTCTCCAACTGTACTGTCTTCTTCAATGATCCTTTCTGTGTCTGTTTCCTCTGCCTGTTCCTCGTTAGATACAGGTGAGTTGCTTTCAGACATCTGCCTTGGTATGGCATTTATATACACTGGCATGTCTATTATGGTTCTAGTTTCATATTCTGGATGATAAGGCTCATCTGGGATAATCCAGCCTTTATCAACCCTTTTGTTTTCATCAAAATATGTAACATGTCTTATGCCAACAATGCCAGTTTTCAGATTCAAAATTCTATATCCTTTGTGTCCTGGAGCATAGCCAACTAAAATGCCCCTTTCTGTTGTGGAATCCAGCTTATGCCTTCTTTGCTTTGGTTCATGAGCATATGCTGTACTTCCAAATGTTCTTATGTGTGACAGGTTTGGCTTCCTACCATGCCATGTCTCATGTGGTGTGCGCTCAGCGCCTTTAGTTGGCATTCTGTTTTGTAGGTACACTGCTGTGAGAATGGCTTCCCCCCATAGTCTTTTAGGGAGATTGCTATCTGACAGCATACATCTGGTCATTTCCACAAGTGACCTAAATTTTCTCTCTGCAACAGAATTTTGCTCTGGTGTATAAGCTACTGTTGTGATATGTTGAATGCCTTCTTGTTCTAGAAATGTGCGCATGCTTTGTGAAGTGAACTCACCACCATTGTCGGTCTGAAGAACCTTTGGTTTTCTTTCAAATTTATTGCTCACCATGGTTACGTATTTCTTCAGCATGTCTGTGACTTGACTTTTTTCTTTCAGCAAATAGGCCACACAATATCTAGAGAAATCATCCAAGAATATTAGCACAAATCTGTTATTTCCCAATGATGGGATATTAAACGGTCCACATAAGTCACTGTGTATTAAGTCCAGCACTTTATTACTCCTATTTCCTGTGTATGCAGGAAATGAGGGTCTCACACCTTTTGAGTAACACAGTCTATGCATTTCTCCATATTACCAGCATCTGCACTTATCTGAATGCCGGTGGCCAGTTGCTTACTGTAAAGATCCTGGATCACCTTAGAATCACGATGTCCCAGGCGGCGGTGCCAGATTTCCAGACTACATTTTCCATCATTCTTCCTTACTTGCGCCATATGTGAGGCTTCACCTGAAATGCTCAGTTTATAAACATCATTATGCATAAAAGCTTCAGCATACACTTCATCATTTTTAGAGATTGTGCACTTACTGTTTTCAAAATGAATCACAAAACCCTTCTTATCTAATGTAGATACACTAAGCATATTGCAAACTGCTTGGGGAATATACAAGACATCACTTACAGGAATTTCTTTAACTTCATTAGACACTTTGCATTTTAAGAATCCAATACCTTTTGCTTGGATCTTAGCAGTCCCTGCGTTTGCAGTTTTAAGAATACCTTCCTCTGGACACATTTCCTGAAAGAAATTCTTACAATTGGTTAAATGGCATGTGCTCCCTGAATCCAAAATCCAAGTACTTTCATTTGAATTATTATTTACCATAGTCAAAGATTTTTCTGCCATTAGAAAGCCCTTGTGTTTATCTTTGTCCTTCATACATTTCCTGGTTTGAAAATTCTTTAGTTCCATTGGCTTAGGTGAGCTAGAGGGAGTGTTTTGTGTTTCCTTACACCATTTAGATACATGTCCCTCCTTTCCACATGAGTAGCAAATCAGCTTGCCCTTGGGTGGAGTTTTCCCATAGCTCCGCCTTCCTCTGTTCTTTGCCAAGAAATTTGTTTCATTTCTCTCTGACTGACTTTGAGAACACATCTCCTCAGAATCATTTATTATGCATTCCTGCCTTAGTTTTGATGTTGTCTGTTCAAAAGATTGCCCTTCAATGGCCTCATTTACAGACCTAAAAACATCAAACTTCTTTGATAGTGAGGTAAAAAGAAATGCTCTTTTCAATGCATCACACATGGGAATTCCAGAAAGTTCTAGCTTTTGAAATGAAGACATAAGATACATAATGTGATCATTACATTTACTTTTATCCCTTAATTTGGTTTCATTCAACTCTGCCAACCAAATTGGTTGCTGCTTTGCATATGTAGTTGCATACATAGTTCTCAGCTTACATAAAATGTCCTTTGGTGTATCTTTTCCCTCTACTAATATGGCTTGTTTCTCTGAGAGAGCTTCCAAAAGCATGCACTTCACATAATAGTTTGCATTGTCCCATTCAGCCATATTTTCAGCTGTTCTGTCTTGATCTAAGCATATATATAATCCTTTTGCTCGAAGGAGACATATGAATCTTAGTTCCCACTTCTGATAATTAAACTCAGTTAATTTAGGCACCTTGAGAGAATAGAAAAATGGTGAATTTCTTCCCTCAGCCATTTTCTTAGCCTTCTGTCTGCTGTGTGGGGGGAGAGAGAGACAGACTGAATCTTTCCTTTAAAACTTAAGAGAAAAATGTGGCTTTTTTTTTCTGCCTGGTAATATTTCTCTTCTTTTTCAATTCCTGGACCCTGGGCCCATAACCCTTTTGTTGGATTATTTGTAGTCAATAATTAGCAGATTTTAGTACACACAGCTTCAGCTTTAGAAATGTTAATTTCTTTCTTCATCTCTCTCTCATTCACCCCTGAATAATTCACTGCTGAGTCACTTTAAAGTTGAAGTAACAAAACATCTGTTTACTCACAGTTTGTAGTTAGATTATAATCAGACAGGCTTATATATACATATTACTATACATTTGTATTATCAGCTCCTTCCATGTGCTTAGATGGTAATGGATGCTCACACCACCATAGATCCTCTCAGGTTAGGAGAGATCATGAGCTCCATGTGCTCCATGTGCTGCATGTGCTGCATCTAACCCCCACAGGAAGTTGCATAGCTGTGTGACCTCTCTAAGTAATTCACATCAGAGGTCACAGAGTAATCACAGAGAAATAATAGGTGACAGGCAATGCATGTAAAATACAATTACATTCCAACATATACTTTACCTTGAATTTGTACCTGTCCTTTTCAGGGCACAGACCATATAAGTCTGCCCAGCAGTATTTCCCGCCTCCCAACCACCAGTCCCGCCTCCAATCACCGGCTCTGGTACAGACCGTATAAGTCTGCCCTCCCCTATCCTCGCCTCCCAACCACCACCCCCTCTTCCCCCCAACTGCTCCGCCACCCAATTTCAGCTAATGGACCTTGGGTTTGACCTTGATGGACCTTGGGTTTGTCCCAGTATGGCAATACTTAAGTTTAACACTGGTCCTGCTTTAGATAATTCTTATATACCCTCAATGAAAGATGTCAAACACCCTTAAACTAACCCATGAGAAGACTCAACAAACATTTCATATTAGAAAACAATGGCACCTCCTCCATCTATCAGGTTATGCTATGGGCAGACTTCTTCCAGGTTAGGACTATTTGCTACCAATATAGAAAATAAAACTAACTAAGGGGTCCTTTTATTAAGCCGCGATAAAAAGTGGCCTGTGGTAGTGTAGGTGCGGGTTTTGGGCACGCACAGAATTATTTTTCAGCGCACCTGTAAAAAAGGCCTCTTTTTTTCCCCCACGAAAATGGACATGTGGCAAAATCATATTTGCCTCACGTCCATTTTGGGTCTCTGACCTTACTGCCAGCCATAGACCTAGCAGTAAAGAATTTGGGTGATATTGACCTATGTGCATCAGATGCCACTTGGTGCGCGTCCGCTAGGGCTCATCAGAAAATAAAAAATATTTTTCAAATGTGGGTAGCAGACGCGTGCAAAAAATGAAATTACCGCAAGAGCCATGCAGTAGTTGGGCGGTAAGTTCATTTTGGCGTGTGTTTGGTGTGCGTAGATGCTTACACGGCTTAGTAAAATGGGCCCTAAATAAATAAAAAGAGGTTCCCTCTCATTCTCTGTTGAATCTTATAGTACAAACCTTTGGTTTTCCTGAATTCCTCAACCAGGAGTTGGGCCTCTTCCTGGATCCGCTCTGCGATGCTTCTCTTTCCTATCCCAAAATTCTTCAGGGTCACGACTGAGAACCGTTGGAGTTGCTTCCAGCGTTCCCCATTGCTGCCTAAGACACCTGAGGACAGTGAATGAGCATTACTGAATTATTTTGAAATGGATCAGAGTGATAAAAAATATACAGAAAACAAGCATTGATTGGGATAAAGAAACCCCTTCCCTCATTATTCAATACCTCTCTGTGAAATACTAGTAATAAAAAAGGCAAGTGAATTTTTATAATATACCACTGCAATCTACAAAACAAAAAAATCCACAAAACAAAAGGAGCAAGTTCCCAAATGCCATCTTTTTCTTTTCATGTAGGCTCCTCCAACCTAGTTAATATTTCTTGAAATTATACTCATAAATAGTAAGCCTGATTGTTAAGCATCTGATTCTCATAACATGATGTCTGTTTCGGAGGCCTTTTATTAAGTGAAAACATCTCTGCATGAATACAGGGAGTCCCTATAGCCAGCACCTCCAAATGACACAATGAATTAAAATTTAGAACAAATTACACACTCTAACCGATAAAACCAATACTTCCTCTATGTACATCCTCATGCTACACAAGATGGCATGTTTAAAAATATAAGTGAGATCAAATAAAAATGCTACAAATGATAAAGAATGACAGTGGGGATAGAGCAGGCTCTCTCCTTCAGTCCCACTCCTTGCTCCTTCCTCCTTCCTTGGTTCCAATCTCTCCCTCTGTCCTGCTCCTCCCCAACCCCTCCCCCAAAGAAGCAGTCGGACTTGGATCAGTGGCGTTCCTAGGGGCGCTGACACCTGGGGCGGATCGCCGATGCGCCCCGCCCCCCGGGTGCAGCGCCCCCCCGGTGCAGCGCGACCCCCCCGTCAAAGGGACACCCCCACCCCAGCGAAAGAACCCCCCCGGGTGCACGCCGCTGGTCAGCTTCCTTCGTTGCCATGCTCCCTCTGCCCCGGAACAGGAAGTAACCTGTTCTGGGGTAGAGGGAGCATGGAAACGAAGGAAGCTGACCAGCGCGTGGCACCCCACCAGCGGTGTGCACCCGGGGCGGACCGCCCCACCGCCCCCCCCCCCCTTGGTATGCCACTGACTTGGATACTTGCCTTCTTTTCAAAGATGTGGATTAGTCTGCAGCATACAGTACTGCTGGTAGCGGTCTCCATCCTAGTGATTACAGCAGGCCTGCCTCGGGGATTCAGACATCTTCCTGTGACATGTCCCACCCTCACGGAATGGAAGCAAGAAGTCATGTAAGAGGAGGAGGAGGAGGCGGGTTGCGTCATAGGGGGAAGGCCGAGTAGCTACCGAGGCAGGCCTGCTGTAATCGCTAGGGTGGCGACCACTACCAGTAGCAGTGTGAGAGTTGGGGGAGGGGGGAATTGGAGTCCTGAGTACTGGCTATCATTGTGGCGGCCTGGCGGTCAGCTGTGCACTGCAGCAGCAGGAGGTCCTGTGGCCACAGCTCTAATGGGCTCTTCTTGCTTCTTCTGTGGTGTTCGGCTGCGCAGAATGCTGCTCTGGTTACCTTTGGGAAGGCTTCTGGGTCGGCTTGCGGAGCCTCTTATACCGGGCGCCTATGGAATGTTTTCCTTTTCACAATCATATTTTCTATTTGGAAAGGAGATCAAAACTTTCTTATTTAAGAAATATGTATTATAAGCAGGCTTTCTTAATTTTTAAGGGGCCCTTTTACTAAGCAGCGTAAGTGTCTACACGCCCAACACGTGCCAAAATGGAGTTACTGCATGGCTACCCTGTGGCCCTTGTGGTAATTTAATTTTTGGTGCGCGTCCGCTATGCACACCCAAAAATATTTTTTTATTTTCTGGCGCACATCAGCTACATGTGACAAGTGGCATTTGGCATGCGTAGGCCATTTCCGCCTGGTTACCATGTGAGACTTTACCACTAGGTCAATGGCTGGTGGTAAGGTCTCAGACCCAAAATGGACACGCGGCAATTTTCATTGTGCCGCATGTTCACTTTTGGCAAAAAAAAATTTTTATTTTATTTTTTATATTTTTACATTATCATTTATGCACATACATAAAATCGGAAATACGGAAAAGGGAGAGAATTCAATATTTACATCACTCAGGAAATTGAAAAAGAAAAATATTTACTCCTCCTTTTTCCTATATTATTAGACCACAACACCGGATCCAAGTTCAAAGAAATATTATTTGAAGAATTATTTAAACTAATAAACAAAGACGGAAGAATTCTTTTTGAGCGCAGCCGATCTCAGCTTTTAATTCAAGGCATGAATCTCTATTCTTTACCAATAATAAATTCCTGAAGCTTCTCAGGCTCAAAGAAAACATAATTCTGAGAATTAAATCGTACTACACGTCTACAGGGATATTTAAGGAGGAAGGAGCCTCCAATACTAATCAGCCTAGGCTTCAAAGTTAGAAACGCCTTCCTCCTTTTTTGAGTATCCCTGGACAAGTCAGGAAAAATTTGAATTTTTGCGCCTAAGAATTCTTCATTTATGTTACGAAAGTACAACTTAAAGACATTATTATGGTCTAGCTCGAATGCGAAGGACACTAACAAAGTAGTTCTCTCAGTTATTACTTCAAGTGAATCCTGGAGAAATTCTGTTAAGTTCATTTGTGGGGTTTCCCCCGCAGCCGAGCGAATTCCCATGATATATTGAATTTTAGTCATTGGTGGTATATTTTCCTCCGGGATATGTAAAACCTCTTTCAAATACTTCTTAAACATCTCCAATGGGGCAATTAATGGAGATTTTGGAAAGTTCAGTATCCGCAAATTATTCTTACGAAGCTGGTTCTCTAAATGTTCAAATTTCCTATTTTGAATATTTTTTTCTTTGGAAACTAAAGCAGTAAAAGTTTAAAAAGTTTGTACCTCACTGTCCGAAGCCTCCATTTTAGTGTCCTGGGCTTCAAGCTTGATCTTGAAATTCTCCTGCACCGTTTTAATCTCCAACAGTTCCACTTGTGTTGTCTTGGAAATTCTTTCTAGAGTAGCGTTCATGCCTTGAATGGCTTCCCATACCATCTCTAGGATGACCACAGCCATTCTGTTTCGTTCTCCGATAATTCCTGCAGGCGACTCCTGCAAGAGCAGACTCCCGGACCGAGGTCCTGACTGCCCTGATGTCTCCGCAGGAGAAGAAGTTGCGACGGGGCCTCCTACTACAGCCCCAGGGACTAACCGATCTCCGGATCCCTCATGAGGCTGTTCCTCCGACGCCGCTTTCCCACCTGTAGGTCTCGGAGGGGCTGTGAAAGGGGGAGGACTCAGAGAGACTCCCTCCAAGCTGTGCTCCGGCAAAAGCGTCAGAGCCGTCGAGGCGCTCAATGAGGATCCCGGCGTGCGCACCACTATCGCGTCCAATGTTCCCTGCTGCTTGGTGGAAGATTCTCCCTGTCTCGAGGAGGTGAGCACAAGGGATTCCCCTTTCTTTTTCCCATAATGGGTGTTAGAAAGGTCCAATGCTCAAGGGAATCACTTGGCGTTCAGGAGGTGTCCGCTCGCACATCCGTCTCAGGTGCCATCTTGGATCCTTTGGCAAAAATTTTAAAAAGTAGCTTTTATACAGGTGCACTGAAAAATGGATTGGCGCATGCCCAAAAACTGCGCCTAGACTACCACAAGACATTTTTCAGTGCACCTTAGTAAAAGGACTCCTTAGTGGTTTATGTAATTCCCAGAGTTTTGTTCTGATCTTTTTTTTTTAATGTCTGTAACCCGCTTAGAGCTGAAAGGTGGTAGCGGAATATTAGTCCAGATGTAATGCAATGTAATATAACTGTATCTCTGATACAGATGCACACGATCAATCCTTCTTATACCTCTGTGACTGAGGGTATTATGCATATTGATGTACCCCAAGAAATTATGTACCAAGAACATCAAAATAATTCACACTAAAATAATGCAACATATTAAAAAGAATATTATTTACAGTATTCTGGAAAGATATGCTAGTACTTTAATACTGCTAGTCAGGCCTAGCTCCCAAATCCAGCATCTTCCTGCTGCCTTATATGAACAATGGTATTCAGCAGTACTGTAACAGAAATCTTGTGGTTAATGGCACCCATAAAATGTATTGCCTATTAAGTTTTGGGGCAGGTTACCAAATGGTCCATCAGGCTTCAGATATGCTGGTCTTTAGTTTACTGTTGAGCTACCAAATGTGTGGAATATGTGTTATCTGTTTGATTTGAGCCGCAGGGTGAGAAGCAAGGTAGCCAAGATTCAAATTCTACTGCTGCTCCTTGAGATCTTCAACACATCATGTTACCTCCCACTGCCTCAGGTACAAACTTAGGGAGTCTTTTACTAAGGTGCACTGGTGTTTTCAGGTCACGCTAAAAATCAGCTGATACTAATCATTGAGATGTCCATTATATTCCTGTGAGCGTCTCAGCGTGTAGCGCCAGTTGATTTTTAGTTGCGAGCTAAAAATACTAGTTCACCTTAGTAAAAGACCCCCTTAGATTGGAAACTCTCCAAGGACAGGAAAATACCTACTATATCTGAATGTAACTCACTTTGAGTTGCTATGCACCCTATTTTATACCTATGGGCCACATGGCACTTAGTATAAGGGCCACTTAGACTGTAAGCCCTCCAAGGACAGGAAAACACCTGCTATACCAGAATTAGCCAACTTTGAGCTGGTGCTGAGAAAAGGTATGATCTAAATTCCAGTAGTATTACAAATATCACTCAGGACCTATAGAGCAATTCTACCACACCATAATAGCACTAACATCCAGGAGTCACACAACAAGTGCCTACCTAAGAAAAGGCAGCACTGTAAACACTGCAACGGGCACTACAACGTCCATAGATCTATTGGGAAAACTAAAGAAGCTGGATTAGTACATATCGATCCTACACATACATTCAGTACAAATAGAATACCTGCTGTCTTTCACACATACAAAATACATATAGAATAAGTAACCACTAACTAAAAATTAAAATATGTACACCCATTGTATCTTCAACTTCAAATATTCAATAGAGGACATACCACTTTGAGCTTGAAGGAGGAAAATCTTCCTCCACACACATGAAACATTCACAACCATACCACAAGTTGTACTATTTTAGCATAGGGTCTCATTGCATAAAACTTGTGGTTGTCACAGCTCCCACCATGACTCACACCCAAGCTCACCTTCTGATGCTGTGGGGACATTGGGCTAGGTCCCGCGCTGCTCTCCGGTGCTTCTGCCTTACCTTGTGGCCTGGTCCTGCGCTGTTCATTCTGGTGCAGCGGCATTGAGAGGGTTTCCCTAGGCGCACATGCGCTGAAGTTTGGCCCTTAAAGGGGCAGTGGGTCGCAGTTCTGACAATGCCTGCAGAGTTCAGTTTCCGGAGGTTCATTTCCATGCAACTCAATCAAAGCACCTTTTTGTACCCTGGATGTGACTGAATGACTGAAACAGGTCTAACTTAGGATGAACTTCTTTTTAGACTTGGACATTTCTTCCCATTCGGTAATCACTGTTAGACATCCTGAGTTTGGGCCCTTCCTAGTCCCAGCCAAAACACACTCCCTTGCTATTTGGACATACCACAGCATTGGAATTCCCTTTTCTGTCTTTGCAAAATTGGGATTTGGACATTTCAAGCACATGGGTGTCCTTGTAGGCAATTTGAGACCGCCATAGGTGACTGGCATTGAATATCTGTTTTTCTCAACACTGGCTAGCAGCACATGACCGCTTAAGTCAATATTACATAAGAACATATGGATAGCCATACTGGGTCAGACCAATGGTTCATCTAGCCCAGTATCCTGCTTCCAGCAGTGGCAAATACTGGCAGAAACCCAAATAGTAGCAACATATCATGCTACCAAACCCAGGGCAAGCAGTGACATCCCCCATGTTTATCTCAATAGCAGACTATGAACTTTTCCTCCAGGAACTTGTCCAAACCTTTTTTAAACCCAGATACATTAACCGCCATTACCACATCCTCTAGCAAAGAGTTCCAGAGCTTAACTATTCTTTGTTTTAAAAGTATTTTTATGTAATTTTATTAAGTGTTCCCTAGTCTTTGTACTTTTTGAAAGAGTGAAAAATCGATTCACTTACCCATTCTGCATTACTCAGGATTTTGTAGACCTCAATCATATCCCTCCTCAGCCATCACTTTTCCAACCTCTAGACTTTCCTCACATGGGAAGAGTTCTATCCCCGTTCTCATTTTGGTCGCAATCCTTTGAACATTTTCTAATTCTGCTTTATTTTTTTAGAGATACGGTGACTAGAACTGAATGCAATACTCAAGGCGTGGTCACACCATGAAGCAATACAGAGGCATTATAATATTCTTGGTCTTATTTTGCATCCCTTTCCTAATAATTCCTAGCATCCTGTTTGCTTTTTTGGTCACCGCCTCACACTAGGGAAAACATTTCAGCATATTGTCTACAATGACACCTAGATCTTTTTTTGAGTGCTGACTTTGGTCATTGGAGGGGCCAGCATTTGTAGTGCACTGGTCCCCCTGACATGCCAGGACACCAACCGGGCACCCTAGGGGACACTGCAGTGGACTTCACAAATTGCTCCCAGGTGCATACCTCCCTTACCTTGTGTGCTGAGCCCCCCAACCCCCCAAAAAAACCTACTCCCCATAACTGTACACCACTACCATAGCCCTAAGGGGTGAAGGAGGCACCTACATGTGGGTACAGTAGGTTTCTGGTGGGTTTTGGAGGGCTCACATTTACCACCACAAGTGTAACAGGTGGGGGGAACGGGCACTGCATCCACTAAAACTGCTCCAGGGACCTGCATACTGCTGCAATGGACCTGAGTATGACATTTGAGGCTGGCATAGAGGCTGGCACAAAATATTTTTAAAGTTCTTTTTTTCAGGGTGGGAAGGGGTTAGTGACCACTGGGGGAGTAGGGGGAAGTCATCCCCTCTGGTGGTCATCTGGTCAGTTCGGGCACCTTTTTGTGCCTTGGTCGTAAGAAAAAATTGACCAAGTAAAGTCGCCCAAGTGCTCGTCAGGGACGACCTTCTTTTTTCCATTATCGGTCGAGGACGCCCATGTGTTAGGCTCACCCCAGTCCCGCCTTCGCTATGCTTCCGACACACCCCCATGAACTTTGGTCATCCCCGTGACAGAGAGCAGTTGGGGACAACCAAAACTGGCTTTCGATTATGCCGATTTGGGCGACCCTGTGAGAAGGACGCCCATCTTCCAATTTGTGTCGAAAGATGGGCGTCCTCTTTCAAAAATAAGCCTGTATGTGTTCCATAATTTTATTCTTTTTAATAGTTTCCACTTTTTCCCCTGGTCTGTAATTTCCAGTATAATCCCTGGAACCCTTTTTAAAAATCGGCATTACATTGGCCACCCTCCAATCTTCTGGTTCTATGGACGATTTTAATGACAGGTTACAGATCACTAACAACAGATTAACAATTTCATGTTTGATTTCTTTCAGTACCCTGGAGTGTATACCATCCAATCCAGGTGATTTATCACACTTTATCTTGTCAATTTGGCTCAGTACATGTTCCAGGTTCACACAGATTTCTTTGAAGACAAAGATAGGCCTGCTTTTTATGTGATCTTATTTGTCTGTTAAGCCTGGCCACTTAAGTTCTGAATATTGGGACTTAACCAGTCATGCCCCATACTGCCCCAGAACACCCCCAACATTGCCAGCTCTATTGTTGCCACTAAGCGGTCATTTTCAGTGGCAATAATTGGTTAAGTGCAGCTGAAAATGACCGGTTATCCGCTGAGAATCGAGTTAACTGGTTGGTGGCCATTCCTGACCAATTAATTGCTTTAAATATTTGCAAGATATTATTCAATTTTTATTTGATGGGAAATTACTGACACTTGAGAGAAAAGTGTAGATGGAAAGTTGGATAGCAGGGTAGGACTGGCTATTGAGACAGTAACATAACATAACATGGTATTTGTAAACTGCTAATACCATAAAGTTCAAAGTGGGCTACATAGTTACAGAAACCAAGATATTCACTTGGGAGTTACTGTTAATAGAACACAACCATCTGGTATATGAATATCAAAATAATAATAATAATTAAGTTAAATAGATAACATATATGTTCAAATAAAAATAATAATGATAATCTTTATCTAGTTAGGCTAAAAGACTTGAGAAAATAAGATTTCCTAAATAACAAACTATTTGTATTTGTAAAATACGGTAGTGTCTGAGGGCCCACAGCAGTAAGGGGGCCCACTCTCCCCTAGCTTCCATATAGTTTACTCATTTTTGATACGTGTTTATGGGCCCATGACTATCAGTCCACCTTTGTTAGATAGTACCTTTGACAACAATAAGCGGACTAGGGGAATTATTTGAAGACTGTTCCGAGATCCTTTGAATTCTTTTTTATTTTTACCTACCGTTTTAGTATTTTCCCATTGTGTCCCTTATGCTCTTGAACCTCCTTACCATTAGTTTCGGTGATCCTCCTCAGCAGAGGTAGGCTTCCTCTGGCAGCAAAATCCTCGCCCCGTTCATTCAGTACCTCTTTCAGAACTTCGTAGCCACACAGCACCACAACTGGCTCCGAACCCACGTGGATGGTGAACACTGATCCATACTTCTTCCTTAGCTAGGAGCAGAGATTGTAGACATCCAGTTATCTAAGGCAGAATCTAATTGTTAACAATAGATTTTTGATCTTATCAAACATTATCAGGTTGATATTTAAAGCACTTGAATATGTCTCTCCATGTTCAAGTGTGAAGCACTGTGTATGTCCGGTAGCGCTATAGAAATGATAAGTAGTAGTAGTAGTAAAGCCACTTATGCTGTCGACAATAACATAGTAACATAGTAGATGACGGCAGATAAAGACCTGTTCGATCTATCCAGTCTGCCCAACAAGATAAACTCATTTTACATGGTATGTGATACATAGTAAATGACAGCATTTGGAAAGTAGCTGTGATCAGGCACACAATAGCTAAATGGTGTGAAATTCCCCCTGAAGAAGCAAGGCGAAACAGGCACCTGTCGAGGTTTCTACACACACCAGTTTAGAGAGTTGAGCATACGGGCTCCTCAAGCTAAGTGTCTTTTGAACATTTTTTATATATATATGTAAATTTTTCATGAGATGTTGTGAGAGCACAGGCTATCATCAAAATTATTGTTAGTGCAACACATAGGGTGGAGGTGATTTATAGTCAATGATTAAAAAAATGCACGAACTTGGTTTCACCGTGAGAGTGAGATGAGGATTTGTGCTAAATATGAGACTCCACCTTGTTGCAATTTACAAGTGTTCTCAGTGACTTTTTCCTATCTACATTTTTCAGTAGTTGATACCTACTAAGGAAGCAGGAAGTAAAGGGCTAAGTAAAGTCTGCTCCAGCAGCAACGATCTGGGCGGAGGTTCTGCGGTAGAGGGAACAATCCATTCTAGACCCTGACGGATAATAAACACTTTATGATAAGATAAAAGATCAGGAGATTTTACACCACCCTGCAATTTAGATTATTTAAGTTTACCCAGGGAAATGCGAGGTGACTTTGAATTCCATAAGAAGTTAGAGAGTAGCCTTTCCATCCGTCTATAAAAAGCAGTGGGAAACAGGACAGGAATCATACTAAGAACATATGTGATCTTGGGGACCACCATCATTTTAATAGAGTCAAGCCGACCCCACCAAGTAAGATTAAGTGGAGACCAAGATGAAAGTGAATGTGTAACCATGGCAGTAATTCTAGTGGAGTTAAGCTGGACAGTAGTCTGAAGATCTCTATCAAAAAGGACACCCAAATACTTGAGGGAGGAGACCACCCACTTAAGGGTGGTAAAAGGGATTATAAAAGGGGTACAAGCATCATTTAAAGGCATCAACTCAGTTTTGTCCCAATTAATTTTGTAGCCTGATAGTGTGGAGAAATGACAAATCAGTTGAATGAGGGCATTCAGTGACGCCACAGGATTGGCAAGATAGAATACAATATCATCAGCATATGCCGAGAGTTTAAATTCCTCTGGTCCCAGCACCACACCAGTGATATCGTGTGATTTCTGGATAGCCACCAACAAAGGCTCAAGAGCTAAATTAAACAACAGGGGAGAAATGGGGCAGCCCTATCTCGTACCCCTATGCAGTTCAAAGGGGGCAGAGAACTCACCATTCGCTAATACTTGTGCAGAAGGCCAAGAATATAACAGGCATATCCAGTGTGTTTTTTCTAGCGAAAAAGGTGCCGGTACTCAAATGCCAGGCCACCCTTCAGGGGTGGGATGATCACTGAGGGACCCACCCCACAATACCCAGGCCCCCTGCAACCGGCCACAGAATCTATGTGTAGAGCCTGAGCTCTTTCATTAAAACTTGGAGACCATGGGGTCAATTTTAGCAGACAATGGAAAAGTGCCGGTACTCAGTACCCCCAAGTACCCCCTCAAAAAAAGCCCTGGGTGTACCATATGCAGAAAGGAATCAGGGAACCCAAAATGCGCAAGCACACCAAATAAGTATGTCCACTCCACCCGATCAAAGGCTTTTTCAGCAGCCAGAGAGACAGATAAAACAGGATGGTCCAGAGAGCGAGCGGAGTGGATAAGATGACTCAATAATCTAGTATTATCAGCACCATATCTGTGTTTAACAAAACCAACTTGATCTCTATGTATGAGCAACAGGAGAATATTCCCCATTGTACAGCTTAATATTTTTGCATAGATTTTGTAATCAGCATTTAACAAAGAAATAGGCCTATAATTCTGTACAAGGGTACAGTCTCTATTAGGCTTCGGAATTACTACAATAGTAGCATTCAAAAAGTGTCCTGTTGATGATGAAGCCAGCAGCTCTTGATAATAAGGCAGCAAGTAGGGTGAGATAGAGTCCAAGAAGGAGGCATAAAACTCCACAGGCAGCCTGTCAGGACCTGGCGTTTTAAACGAAGACAATGCCTTGATTGCAGATACTACCTCGGCAGGAGTGATGGGCTGACTTAATTGATGGATCTGCTGTTCAGAGAGCCGAGGTAGATTTAAAGAAGAGAGGAAAGTAGCGAGTCCAGAGTCACAGGCCACACATTCTGAAGAATACAACGAGGAATAAAAGGAATGGAATGCCTCTAGAATGTGAGAGGAGGAGGTCAGAGAAGCTCCTGTTGGCGCCCAAATCAGCGCTATGCGTTGCTTAATTCTCTTGCCCTTAAGATAGGACGCAAGCAACTTGCCAGCTTTATTGGACTCAGTATAATAGACAGCATTTTGCCGGAATGCGATGGCATTAGTGATGTTGGACAAGATGGAGTTATACTGCATTTTGAGAGCTCTGAGCTGTTGAGTTAAAACTCTAGATGAATCTGTATATAGAGGTAGTTAGCTTAGCAGAGTTTAAAAAGGGGTTGGACGGTTTCCTAAAGGACAAGTCCATAAACCGCTACTAAATGGACTTGGGAAAATCCACAATTCCAGGAATAACATGTATAGAATGTTTGTACGTTTGGGAAGCTTGGCAGGTGCCCTTGGCCTGGATTGGCCGCTGTCGTGGACAGGATGCTGGGCTCGATGGACCCTAGAGGCATATTTTCAAAGCACTTTGGGAGGCTAAGTTCCATAGGTTTCTATGGAACTTTGGGAGGCTAAGTGCTTTGAAAATGAGCCTCTTGGTCTTTTCCCAGTATGGCATTACTTATGTACTTATGACATTTCAAGATGACGAATGTCTGCTTCAAGGGATGAGCAGCAGTGGTTTTATGGCGATGTGCTGAATAGCTAATTATTTCACCCTTCAGCCAAGTCTTAAAAGCTTCCCACAAGGTTATAGACGAAGACACAGAGTCCTTGCTAGCAGCAAAAAAGTCAGAGGACGCTTGAGAAATATGCTGCAAGAACGCTGCGTCAGAGAGCAGGAACGTGTTAAGCCTCCAGATGGCAGATGACATTTTTGCAGATGAAATCCCATACCATTTTTGTAGCTTTTCTTTCTACCGCTTTCAGTCTTTTTACATCTTTAGCAAGATATGGCCTCCAAACCTGAACACAATACTCCAAATGCGGTCTCACCAACCACTTGTAGAGGGGCATCAACACCTCCTTTCTTCTGCTGGTTATGCCCCTCTCTATGCAGCCTAGCATCCTTCTGGCCACGGCCGTCGCCTTGTTTCTTCACCTTCAGATCCTCAGACACCAACACCCCAGGGTCTCTCTCCTGAGTCGAACTTACTAATCTCTCCCCTCCTATTTGGCCCCTCTCTTTAGGGTTTTTGCACCCCAAGTGCATCACTCTACACTTCTTGGCATTACACTTTAACTACAAAGTCAGAGAAACCCCTTTACAAAGATAATACCATGTTGATATGCTCCCAACAAATCTTTTTTTCTTTTTTAAATGCAATGTGCTCAGTGCTCAGTGTATTACAGTTGACCACAGCCAGTATCTTAGTAATAACACCGTCCCAACATCATTGCACAGGAGTCCTCCTACCTGCCATTCATAGTGATTAATTATTAATTATTCACAGTCAGTTTAATAAATGTAAAAAAACACTTAGCTTAGTAGGCACCAGTAGACCAGCTCCTATGCTAGGACAGGTGCACCGGATGTTCACGGTGAGTTTGTCGGTCAATGTAATATGCTGTCATAGTCTCTTGTCCCCTATATGGACCATGTTTCACCAATTGCATCTACAGGAGGACGAAGGCAAGTATATCAGGTCTGACAGCTGAACCAGCAATTGGTGAAACATGGTCCATGTAGGGGACAAGAGACTATGACAGCATATTGATTTATGAAGCTTCGTTTTTTAATGCACAGGGGAAGGGGTTCCCCTCGGAGACCCGAGCCCGGGGAACCTTGTCCCCCCTGCCCCCCCCCTCTCAGCAGCCCTGGGTTATTTTACCGCATGGCGTTTTTGTGTGTGTGGGGGGGGGGGCTTTTTACCCGCTGCTGTAAAACGGCCCCCGCTGCTACCGTAGGGCCTTTTTCCCTGCAGCTTAGTAAAAGAACCCGTGAGTTAATTATAGGAAGCAAAAAGATGACAGTTATAACTATAAACATAGCACATAAGTCAGTAATCACATTGAAAGATAATTAACTAGAAATAAGTGCCAAACTTCACTGTTTAGGAAGTATTTTAATTATTATTATTATTTATTGCATTTGTACCCCAAATTATCCCACCTTTTTGCAGGCTCAATGTGGCTTACAGAGTGTTGTTATGATGCAGTCATTACGTGATCTTAAATACATAAGCTGAAAGTAAATGATTTAGATGCAAGGTCATTATTTGATTTTAAATACATAAGCTGGAAGTAGATGAATTAGATACAAGGTGCTAGAAAGGTGTTGTGCGAGGCATTTTTGATGCATCTGAGTGATTTGAGGAATAAATTATTAAGGATGTCTTTCGTAGGCTTTGTTGAAGAGATATGTCTTCAAAGATTTGCGAAAGCTGGTTAGATTGTCCATATTTTTCAGGGCCATGGGTAATGCGTTCCAGATCTGTGTGCTTTTATACGCAAAAGTAGTAGCGTATGACTGTTTGTATTTAATTCCTTTGCAGCTGGGGAAGTTTAGATTGAGGAATTTGCGGGCCGATCTTTTGACGTTTCTAGGTGGTAGGTCCACTAGGTTTAACATGTAATGTGGGGTGTCTGCGTGGATGATTTTGTGGACGGTTGTGCAGATCTTGAACTCGATTCGTTCCTTGAGTGGTAGCCAATGTAGTTTCTCTCTTAGAGGTTTCGCCCTTTCGTATTTAGTTTTTCCAAAGATGAGTCTGGCTGCAGTGTTCTGGGCTGTTTGGAGTTTTTTAATGGTCTGTTCTTTACAGCCTGCGTACAAAGTGTTACAGTAGTCCAGATGACTTATTACTAATGACTGTAGATAAGACACTGAAAAATAAATTAAAGTTAAAAAATATAAAGTGGTGTCATAGTTAACAGATTAGGTAATATCTGAGATAACAAGAAGACATATGCACATAATATGCACTGTGATACCCACTTTGTATATGGTGCAAAAACTTGACCAGTAGCACAAACTTGCCCAAGAAGATTAGACAGTTTTGATTTATGCAGCTTAAGAAGAATCCTATATGTGAAGTGGCAAAATAAGGTTAAAACCAAAGTGATCAGAGAGACAACCGAACAGTCACTAGTTAGTAAGGTGCTACAACAATGGTAATTTAGATGGTTTGGACATAGTGTGTAAGCCATAAACTGAATACCAGAAGGGAAAAGTGGTCCACGGAGGCCAAGACAGACTTGGAGGGGCATAATCGAACAGCGCTGGCCATCTCTATGGGCGGCCATCTCCGGGGCTGGCGCCATAAGTGGGCGGAGCCAACCGTATTTTCGAAAAAGATGGCCGGCCATCTTTTTCTTCGCAAATACAGTTGGGCCCAGCCAAATGTCACAGCTCGCCGGGTTTGAGATGGCCGGCATCGGTTTTCGGCCATAATGGAAAATAATGCTGGCGATCTCAAACTCGGCGAAATGCAAGGCATTTGGTAGTGGGAGAAGCCAGCATTTGTAGTGCACTGGCCCCCCTCACATGCTAGGACACCAACCGGGCACCCTAGGGGGCACTTCTAAAAATTAAAAATAAAAATAAAAATAGCTCCCAGGTGCATAGCTCCCTTCCCTTAGATGTTTAGCCCCCCAAACCCCACTCCCCACAACTCTACACCATTACCATAGCCCTAAGGGGTGAAGGGGGGCACCTAGATGTGGGTACCATGGGTTTGGGGGGGGGGGTTGGAGGGCTCCCATTTACCACCACAAGTGTAACAGGTAGGGGGGGATGGGCCTGGGTCCACCTGTCTGAAGTGCACTGCACACACTAAAAACTGCTCCAAGGACTTGCATACTGCTATCAGGGAGCTGGGTATGACATTTGAGGCTGGCATAGAGGCTGGCAAACAGGTTTTTTTTGTTTGTTTTTTTTCGAGTGGGAGGGGGTTGGTGACCACTGGGGGAGTAAGGGGAGGTCATCCCCGATTCCCTCTGGTGGTCATTTGGTCAGTTGGGGCTCCTTTTTTAAGCTTGGTCGTGAAAAAAAAGGGACCAAGTAAAGCCGGCGAAATGCTCGTCAAGCCTGGCTTTTTTTCCCATTATCGGGTGAAGCCGGCCATCTTGTGAGCACGCCCCCGTCCTGCCTTCACTACCCTACAGACACGCCCCCTTGATGTTTCGCCGGCTCCGTGACGAAAAGCAGTTGAACCCGGCCAAAATCGGCTTTTGATTATACCGATTTCGCAGGGTTCAGGAGATCATCGGCCATTTCCCGATTTGTGTTGGAAGATGGCCGGCGATCACTTTTGAAAATGAGCTGGTTGGTGTCAAACAATCAAAAAAGACCTCAATGAGTTGTACATCAGTTGGTTAGAAGCAGTTGATAGAATGCAAGACTGGAAGATTAATCTATCTGCTTTGATGTCTCCTGGCTCAAGTAGATATAATAATAATAATTTCAGAATTGATAACAGCAGACTTATAAAAAATAGTTTTGCTGGGTTCTTGATGAAGCTCAAATTCTCCAGTGATACCAGATTAATTTTTGTTTGTGTTATTTGTTGTGTTTAATGGATATTGTCCTTCAGGAAAATTTGCTTTCATATATTTCCTAACTACCTGTGCACCTTTCTACCACACTAAGGTCCGCTGAAAAATGGCCTGTGCTGTTGTAGGCATAGGAGCCAGCTTTGTGGGTGCTTGAGCACCCCCAATATTCAGAAAATTCCTTGTATTTGTCCAAGGAAGGATTTTTTCCACTGGGCTTAGCACCCCCAATAATTTTGGAAAAGTTGGCTCCTATGGTTGTAGGCACATGTATTGGATGTGCGCAGGTCCACTTTTCTGTGCACCTGCAAAAAAAGGCCTTTTTTGGCCGAAAATGGACGTGAGGCAATGTAAAAATTGGCGCATGTCCATTTTGGGCATGAGACCTTACTGCCACCCATTGACTTAGTGGTAAGGTCTCACATGTTAGCCGGGTGGTAATTGTCAGCACACGTACACTGCCGATTAGCGCCTAGGTAGCACCACGCAGTAGAAAATAAAAAAATATTTTCAGCTGCGCATATCAGATGCACGTAAAAAATGAAATTACTGCCTGGAGCATGCGGTAGATGGGCAGGAGTTCCAAATTGATGCATGTTGGATGTGCGTAGACGCCAATGCGCCTTCATAAAAGGGCACCTAAGAGATCTCTCCCAGTGACCCAAGCTCCTTTCCCGAGCCTCTGAGCATTACAAAAGCTTTGCTCAGCATCTTGTTTTCCTTCCTACAGCTTGTTTCCACAGCTATACTTCACTCTGCATAGTTATATGACTTGACTATGGCATGCATAGAACATTATCATGATAGGATAATATAGGAGACAAATTTAAAAATGTTCACATTGGTTTGTTGTAAGTGTAACCCTTTATTCAAATACCCCATATTGGGGATAATTTTATAAAGTCATTTTGTAAATGACTTCTCATAAAATACCAACCAGCGAACAAGTATGTGTGATGACATAATGGGGTCAAGAAGAAGTTTGCAGTTACACACTTCCATTTGAAGATTTTCCCACATGTGCATAAATTAACCTTGCAATTTTGTGCGCAGCCAATAGCTCATAAATGCCCTAAGGTAATTTTCAAATCAGATGTGCATACTTCCTAGAGCTTTGAAAAGTTGTGAAAGCCCATTCAAGGAAAATATGGCATGCCTTTTACATCCCACAAAATATCTACCGTATTGTCATTAAGAAACTTTCCTACAAAAACGAGCATGGAACTTCAGAACTGAACTTCCAAATAGGAAGCCGGTTGAGCCAGTGGCGTACCGAGGGCGGAGCAGTGGGGGTGGTCCGCCCTGGGTGCACGCTGCTGGAAGGGTGCAGAGAGCAGCCGCGCTCCTGTCGGCTCCACTGGTTCCCTGCTCCCTCTGCCCAGAAGAGGTTACCTCCTGTTCTGGGTCAGAGGGAGCAGGGAGCCAGCGGAGCCGACAGCCACGTGGCTGCTCCCAGCAGCTAAGAATGCACCCGGGGGGGGGGGGGGTGTCATTGCACCGGGGGGGGGGAGGGTGCGCAGCAGCGATCCACCTTGTGTGGCAGCCGACCTAGGATCTTCACTGGGTTGAGCCACCGTATATTGTCATCAGTGCACTTTGCATGGGGTGTTTGGAGAGAACCAGTGGAATCAGGGATGTGCCTTGAAGAAGCATATGGTGAAACAGATGTCAGCACTAATTTCTCCCTTTGAATACACGGAAGCAATTCAAACATCTTTCAGATAAGTATAGTTATTTACTGATCACGAGAAGAAAGTATTGATATAGTGAATTTATTGAAGTATAAATAGTCTTTAAAAAAAACTATACCTATTGGGAGTGAAGCGGATTGATGACGATATAAGGTAACTCAACTGGCTTCCTATTTGAAAGTTCACCTCTGAGGTTCCATACTCCTTTCTGTAGAAAAGTTTGCTAATGATAATACTGTAGATATTTTGTGTGGTATTATATTGATGGAGTGATCTACTGGAGTATTTTGAAGATTGATATATGCCATTGGGTTACTTATGCCTTTCACACATGCATGTAGTTATAAAATGTCTCTGAATATTAATACTAATTTGTAATGTGTTAATATAAGGCTCTGAGCATCAGTCCTCATTTTATTCTAGTCATTATTCTGACACTCTAGTCCTTCTTCACATGCAACCTAATTATTTCAAAATTAAGCTTCAAATTCAGTTTTATGTGCATGTGTTTTGCTATTAACTCTCTCTCTCTCTGTATATATATATATATAGATAGATAGATAGATAGATAGATAGATAGATATAGATAGATATATATCTATATCTATATCTATATCTATCTATCTATCTATCTGCTCTCTCTTTCTAAATTGAGCAGCAAGAAAAGGATAATGTACCTGAAGAAGAGAGTGGAAGATTTGTTTATCATTCAGGTGCAGGAAATTTCCTAGGAAGGGGAGAGCAATGGGTCCAGGTGGTAGTTTGCCGGCGCCTTGCTTCATCCTTTTCTGGACTGTGCTTAATATCAGTGAGGTAACACATAGCAGCAGAAGGAATATGCTAGTTCCCGTCAGCTCCATTTTGGGTGTATTCAGAATGCTCCTGTCGTGGTAACTGAGAACTGTTCACTTCCATGACATATTTATGCAGATGAATTTGACTTCCAGCAAAGGTGGAGTATGATTACTTCATCTTGACATCATCTGGATTATTGCTGTAATAGTCCAAACCTTTTTGTCTCTAAATCTTGATTATTATTTAGCCAATAACCTGGCTAGTTAACTTTTGATTGTGTAAGGTTCATTGTGTTATTCTGACAAACGTAACATAAATCACTCCCAAGGTACTCCTATTAAATATTTATATTAAATGGAATTAATAAGCAGTTAATTCATGAGAAATACAGCTCAACAGCCATCATATTAGCCCTGAAATTAGCTCCAAAGTTTAGTAAAGCAGATTGACAGATTCCTGCATAAGTTCTATTTATATGCTTATCATATTATAAACATTTATTTTTTTTATTACATTTGTAACCCATGCTTTCCCACTAATGCAGCACCTTTGTCCCTCCTTGCCCCCACCCCTGATGCAGCACCTCTGTCCCTGCCTACCCCTCCTGATACAGCACCTCTCTCCCTCCTTGCCTTCCCATGCAGCACCTGTCTCCCTCTCTCCCTCCTTGCCCCCCTATGCAGCACTACTTTCCCTCCCTGCCTCTCTTAATGTAGCACATCTGTCCCTCACTTCCTCCCTCCCTCCCTCCCTCCCCCTCTCTTTTGTCTCCTCATGCAGTACCTGACTATCTGTGGTCCCTTGTTGCCCCAATGCAGTATTTGCCTGTCTCATTGCCCCACCTGAACCAGCACCTCCCTGCTCTCTCCCTCTTTGTCCCCACACCTCCTTGCCTCTTCTGCCATGATTAGTTTTTTAGGCAGTGCTGGCACATGTCAGCAAGAGCAGGCTGCTTCACCCAATCCCAGAGGCCTTCCCTCACAAATGTAAAAAAAAAAAAAAAGCCCCAGGAATGTCTCTATAAATTGTTGCACAAGGAAAAGTGTCCACCTATGCATTTATCTTGCAACCCTTGTGAAGTTCCACCTACCTGGCTTTGCGATCATCTATGTTTATATTGCACAAAAATATTTACTGTGTTTCTGCAGCATGTGCTTTTATGCATGTATATCAGCAAATAATTTTTGTAAGTACTTGTTTTGACCTGGAGCAATGCCCAAAAAAGAGGAAATACACATAACTGTTTCCAAAAGATAAAAAGCAATTTCTTTATAACTAGTCCCAAGCCTTAAAGGCACATGCAAGATTTATATCTACAATTAATAATAATAATAATCATCATCACGGAATATCACTGCAATATGTTTCAACATCCTGGCATAATCACTGTATTCAGCTCAAGCTGAGGGATCCCTCCATCCAGCGGGTGAAGTCAGGAGTAATATTGCTGGAAGGGGCCAAGCAACATGTCTGCCCTGGGCATGAGACTCCAACTTTTAGACACCCACAATCCAGTTAAATAATAGTGTTTCTTCCACAATCACATCCTGCAATCTGTGTCCACTGACACAAATCCAGACAGCATTCTTTGCTTAATTCCTTTTATGGGTTTCCTTCTCAGTGAGTATGCAATGTCCGCACATTTACTGTATGATTTGAACAAAATATCTTATATAACATATAACTGTAGATCATGTGCAAAGTGCTGGGGTCGATTACCGGACAGCAGATGTTCTAAGAGTCAGCTGACTTGTTTCATAGTGTAAGCCAAAGGGCAATGGACAATAATCTAAACTATTACCACTATATTCCATCCCTTGGCCATTGCACTGTCGGGCTCATTTTCGAAAGAGAAGGACGTCCATCTTTCGACACAAATCGGAGGATGGACGTCCTTCTCACAGAAACGGCCAAATCGGGATAATCAAAACCTGATTTTGGACGTCTCCAATTGCAGCCCGTCGCAAGGATGTCCAAATTTCAAAGGGGCGTGTCGGAGGCGTAGCGAAGGCGGGACTTGAGCGTGCCTAACACTAGGACATCTTTGACCCATAATCGAAAAAAGCAAGGACGTCCCTGACGAACACTTGGACGTTTTCACCCGGACCTGTTTTGTTTTACGAATAAGGCACAAAAAGGTGCCCAAGATGACCAGATGACCACCGGAGGGAATCGGGAATGACCTCCCCTTACTCCCCCAGTGGTCACTAACCCCCTCCCACCCTCAAAAAGCATCTTTTAAAATATGTTGTGCCAGCCTCTATGCCAGTCTCAGATGTCATACTAAGGTCCATGACAACGCATGCAGGTCCCGGGAGCAGTTTTAGTGGGTACTGCAGTGCACTTCAGACAGGCCCATACCCCCCACCTGTTACATTTGTGAAGGAAACAGCGAGCTCTCCAAAACCCTCCACAAACCCACTGTACCCATATATAGGTTTCCCCCTTAAGTACATAAGCATCGCCATGCTGGGGCAGACCAAGGGTCCATCGAGTCCAGCACCCTGTCTCCGACAGCGGCCAAAAGAACAAACAATTTGTCCCGCCCATCCCCATCCCTTCACCCGTAAGGACTATGGTAGTGATGTACAGTTATGAGTAGTGGGTTTTGGGGGGCTCAGCACACAAGGTAAGGGAGCTATGTTCCTGGGAGCATTTTATGAAGTCCACTGCAGTGCCCCCTAGGGTGCCCGGTTGGTGTCCTGGCATGTCAGGGGGGACCAGTGCGCTACAAATGCTGGCTCCTTCCATGACCAAATGCATAGGCGCCCCGTATAAGAGGCTCAGGGAGGCTAAGCCTCCCCAGCCCAACCGTAACCTTCTTCCCCTGCTGCCCCCACAAGCGCAGGGCTCCTTCCCTCCCGACTCAACTCCCCGACCGGCAGCCCAACTCCTCTCTGTTCCTCTCCCCTCCCCCCTGTGCATTTTTACCTTCCGTGGCAGCGACGTCAGTGAGGAAGAAGGCACTGCGGGCTCACCTCCGGCTCCAGCTTCTCCCTTCCCTCTTCACACAGTGTCCCGCCTTCTGCAATGATGCATTTCCTGTTTCCGCAAGGGAGGGACACTCTGTTAAGAGGGAAGGGAGAAGCTGGAGGCGAACCTGCAGTGCCTTCTTCTTTACTGACGTCGCTGCCATGGACAGTAAAAGGGTTAAACTCTTGGAGGGGCAGGAAGGAACGGAGAGGAGGGCTGTCGGGGAGCTGAGGGAGGGCAGGGAGAATCGCTGGAAGGGGAGGGGGAGAGAACAGATCGCTGGAGAGGAGGGGAGGGCAGGGGGAGAGAACAGATCGCTGGGCATGGAAAGAAGGGGAGGGCAGGGGGAGAGAACAGATCGCTGGACATGGAGAGAAGGGGAGGGCAGGGGGACAGAACAGATTGCTGCACATGGAGAGAAGGGGAGGGCAGGGGGAGAGAACAGATCGCTGGACATGGAGAGAAGGGGAGGGCAGGGGGAGAGAACAGATTGCTGCACATGGAGAGAAAGAGAGGGCAGGGGGAAAGAAAATAGATCACTGGAGGGGAGAGCATGGGAGAGAAGAGATCACTGGACATGGATGGATGGAGGGGAGGGCAGGGGAGAGAGGAGAATTGCTGGACATGGATGGATGGATGGATGGAGGGGAGGGAAGTCAGGAAAGATATGCACATGGATGGAGGGGAGGGAAGGGAGGATAAATGCTAGACATGGATGGAATGGAGGGCAGGGAAGAGAGGAGAAATGTTGGACAAGGATGGAGGGAAGGAAAGACAAAGGAAGGAGATGCACACAGATGAAGTGGAAGGGAGAGAGGAGAAATGTTGGTCATGGATGGAGGGGAGAGAAGACAGAGGAAGTAGATGCACATGGATGGAGGGGAGGGAAGTGAGGAGAAATGCTGGATATGGATGGAGGGGAAATTGCTGAATTTAAGGGCTGGATTGGAACACTTTGAGGGCAGATGTTGAAACTGGAGAAAGGATAGGGACAGGGCTACAGATGGTAGACAGGATGCATAAGGACACAGAAGGATGGTGGACATGGTGAGAGAAAAAAATATCAAATGGAAAGAAGACACTGCATAAAACTGAAGACACTGGGACCAAAGCTAATAGAAAAACTAAATGCTCAGACAGCAAAGGTAGAAAACATTTTTTTAATCAGAATGTATTAATTGGAATATGTCATCTTTTGGAAATGCAAACACTCTAGACAGTTTGAAAAAAAAAGTAAAAAATAAGTTTACGGGTGTCTTCAGATGTATTCATTCAGTTTGATTTTCCCTGTTTAGCGATAGAGATCTTTTGGAAATGTGCATCTGTGATATTTTGCATGCAAGTTTCAATTTTTCTAGTATTGCTGCATGCTGAGCCTGACTTCTTGAGGTAACTTTCCAATTCAGTATTTTGCCTTCATATCTGTTGTGTCATGTGTTTTTTATGTGTGATCAAGATGCAGTATTCTGCTAGTGTGTAGTATTTGCAGCCCAATTTGTTTTGTTTGTTTTTGTTTCACTAGGTTGTGTACTGGTGTTTTAGAGCCCAGTGTAATTATAGTGCTGCCTTTCCACGCATAAGGTTGTAGCTCGTTCTGTCCTTGGAATTAGTGCTGTTATGGTTTGGTAAGGTTATGAGTGTGTTTTTGCACAAGTTTGTGTATAGTGTTTTGCAGTGGAGAGATTGTGTGTTGGCCTTACTGAGGTGGCACCAAAACCTCAGAGAGGGTGTAGAGCCTAAATCATGACACACTACCTCTTGAAGGATCTACATATGGTTGTTAATAAAAGGAGCTCATTGTGAACACTATCCACCCTAAAAGGATGTTTTGTGGCTCTACATGAGAATTGTGATATTATGATCCCTTGTTTCAAATTGTTGACGGTCTGCATTTTCCATATGGTGTATTAGGGTCTGCCCAGTGTAATATTTATGGTACAGTAAGGTTCTGAGTGTGTTAAAGTTGTGCATAGTGTTTTGCAGTTGAGCGATTGTGGTTAGTATATGCTTTGAGCAACCACTTTATTTTTTGACATATGATACATATCTAATATCTAAATTTAATAAAAGGTATTGTGACTATTTTATTTTTACTTATTTTTTTTCTGTGTTGTCAGACAATTATGGATGTAAGCCCTGCCCCTAACCCCACCCCCTTACCCCACCCCCTTTAGCCTCCCCAATTGGGCCACCGACCGCCTATGACCAAATGGCTTGCATTTGGACATTTTTGACATGGAGGTCTTTGGTTTCGAAAAACGCCAAAAGTGAAAGACGTCCATGTCTAGGGACGACCAAATCTGGGGACGTCCAAATTTAAGGATTTGGACGTCTCTGACAGTATTTTCGAAATGAAAGTTGGACGTCCATCTTTTTTCAAAAATACGGGTTTCCCCACCCCTGGGTTTGAGTGTTTTGCAAAGACGTCCAAATCGCAACTTGGAAGTTTCTTTCGAAAATGGCCCTCCACGTCTCCATACTATGGTTCTATTGTTGCATAACTGGTTAAATGAACAGAAACAGTGTGTTTATATAAACAGAATGAAAGGCAACAATTTCAAACATTAAATGGTACCACGAGCTGCCACGAGAGGTCATGGCAGCTATTTTCCCTAGGCGCTGCAAGGGGCAGGAGCGAGTGAGCTGTGCTCCTGCCCCAATGACCCCACTGGACCACCAGGGATGTAGGTAAATCCGAGGGGAGGGCTTACATTCACTGTTGTGGGTAGGCAGGGGTGGAAGGTCTTGCAGGGGGAGGGCCTTAATGCATGGGGGAGGGAAGAAGGAAAGGGGGACATTGGGACGGGAGGGGGCTTAGGTGCTTTTCTTTAAAAAAAATGTTATGTAGTCCAGCCACCTGCCCGCCTCAAATTATTCCCCAATATTAAGTGCCCGGAGATGGCCTGGCACTGAATATCAGGGGATAATTTAGCCGGCAATGATCAGTGTTTAAAAAAACCTCTGACCTCCATCGGCTGAATATTAGGAGAAATGAGTATATTTGCATGCAGAAGAGTCTTATTATTAACAACATAGAAATTATTATTAATAGCAAGATAACTAATATTGTGTAAATACCCATAAAAAGGAACTGGGAGTACTTGACTGCATTTGGTAATGGGAAAAGTAGAAACAACACATACCACATGATAATCTATGTCAATTAAGACTGAATAATTAACATTTAACAACATTTTCCACTCTGACATAGGTTAATACTGTGTTGTGAAAGACAAGGTTCATACTGAGAAAACTGGGTAGGATAGACTTTCCCTTGGTCATAGGAATGCAGTCTTGCAAAAGATAGGTATAATTGTGCAAAGATACATGAGTACCTATGATTTCAGGTTGCCACAGTTGGGAACCAAAAAGCATAGACATTACAACAAATTTGCATAGTAATTCAGGTTACCTTACCATACATACAGCAAAGTACATTCAGTATTCTGTTCTTGAATGGATATTCAAGTCAAATGGGGTATCCACGTGTGGAACAATGTCACCATATATGGTAATTGTGAGTCTAACTCTAATTCTATCCTATGCAGTGGCATTCCTAGTTCGGCTGCCACCCAGGGCAGATCGCCGATGTGCACCCCTCTGGCGCATCATCACCCCCCTAGTGCATCATCATTACCCCTCCCCCCCAATCTGGTGCATCGCTCTTACCTCCTGGGGGGTGCAGGGAGCAGTCACGCAGCTGTAAGCTCCACTGATTCCGTTCCCGGGAACAGGAAGCAACTAACGTCAGAGGGAGCAGGGAACTGGTGGAGCTGACAGTCATGTGGCTGCTCCCTGCACCCCCTTGCAGGGTGTACCCGGGGCGGACTGCCCTGCCCTTGGCACGCCACTGATCCTATGTCTGCATAAACCCTTTGTATGGAGCACGTAGTCTAATTAAAAAGTTGTGAAACATTTTACTCATTCGAATATTATTCATTTAGAGTGACTTTTAAATTTCTCCATTCAGTGTACATTTAAGCTTTGACTATCCCAAACTGTAAGTGTACCAATGCCTGCAAATTAATCATTTGTGCATGTCTTCATCAAGAAAGTTCAGTTACAGTGGCTGCACGTAATATTAGTCAGTCGTGGCTTGTTTGCTTTGCAAAAGAAAATCTTGCTGCCTCAGTTGAGTTTCCCTTCTCCACACCCATATTGTGTATGGTGCTATTTTCACACGCTACATCTAGGATCAGTAAACAACCAGAGACTATCCTTCAAATACACTTAGGAGTGGCCTAATGGTTAGTGTAGTGGATTTTGATCCTCACAACCTGGTTTCTATTCCCACTGCAGCTCCTTGTGACCTTGGGCAAGTCACTTAACCCTCCATTGCCCCAGGTACAAAAACTTAGATTGTGAGCCCTCTAGGGACAGAGAAAGTACCTGCATATAATGTGTACAACGCTGTGTATGTCTAGTAGCACTATAGAAATGATAAGTAGTAGTAGTAACAAGACCTGAAATTATAAAAAGGCACATATTTATTTATTGGGATTTATTAATCACCTTTATGAAGAGATTCACCCAAGGTGGTGTACTGTAGGTACAGTTTCACATCAAACTTACAATTTTGTTAACAGCATAACAATAGTAAAACGAACAAGTAAAGATATAGACAAAATGAAAGAAGAAAACTTGAAAGCAGCAAACTGAGACCAAATAATAGGACTAGCATGAAACAAGATCAAAAATATGCACATTTAACAGCACTGAAATTCAAATAGCAGAGATATAATACGATGTAAGTATCATAGTGATGGAAAATCTCATAAGCACACAATTAGGACATTCAGATAAAATTGCTACAATACTAATGCTTTTTTACAACACAGCTTACCATATAGCTGAGGGGCCGTGCAGATAAATTCATAGGGACAAGATGCATGGTACAGAGACAGTTGGGATAAATAAATGGGTGGATAAACTAAAGGCAAGTTCTTTAATCAAGATTTAAGGAACTGGTGTAGGTTAGTGTGTGTAGCAAGCTGGTCCAGGTGCAGAATGAGTGTATAGTCAGTCTCCCTATGTATCAAAGGCTTGGGAGAAGAGCCAAGCTTTTACCTGCTTCCTGAAATAGAGATAGTCTTGAGTAACATAGAGGGGAATAATCAAACGGTGCTGGCGAAATCGATCGCTGGTGATCTATTTTGGCGGTGCCGCAACAGCTGGCCGGAACCGTATTATCGAAAAAGATGGCTGGCCAACTTTTGTTTTGATAATATGGTTGGGGCCAGCCAAATGCCACAGATTGCTGGGTTTGAGATGGCTGACTTTGTTTTTCAGCAATAATGGAAACTGGAACCAGCCATCTCAAACCTGACCAAATCCAAGGCATTTGGCTGTGGGAGGGGCCAGCATTTTATTTTTTGTTACATTTGTACCCTGTGCTTTCCCACTCATAGCAGGCTCAATGTGGTAGACAATGGAGGGTTAAGTGACTTGCCCAGAGTCACAAGGAGCTACCTGTGCCTGGAATCAAACTCAGTTTTTCAGTTCCCTAGGACCTCCACCCTAACCACTAAGCCACTCCTCCTCACAGTGCACTGGTACTTCTGGATGTTTAGATCTTGCTGATCAGTTATGTTATGACTTACTTGTTCAGGAGTGCTGTATTTTGTGATACTGTTTTGAGAAATGTTCAAGAAAGACTTCATACAAATGAAAAAAGTCCCCGCCATGCATTTTCCCTTGATGGCGGTCCCTGACATGCACTTCCCTTAATAGCCGTTTTTCTCTCCGAAAGTGCACTTCTCTTAATGGCTGGCTTTCTCCACAAACAGGGAAATCAAAAGTTTTTGCACACTGCTTTTTTTGTAGCAACAGTGGGATTTGAATCAGCCACCTCTGCATTACAAGACCAGTGATGTAACCACTTGTCCACAGCTCCACTTACTAGGGTGTCCCTCCCTTTTGATTATACCCCTCCAGGTCACTCTCAGCCACTCACAGACAGCTTAACACGCTGTGATTGGCTGAGAGAGACCTGAAGGGGTATAATCGAAAGGGAGGGACAGCCAAGTAAGTGAAGCTGTGGCCAAGTGGTTACATCATGGTTTTTGTAATGCTGTGGTGGCTGGTACAAATCCCACTATTACTGCTAAAAAGACTGTGAGCAAAAGCTGTTTTGATTTCCCTGTTTGGGGAGAAAGCCGGCCATTAAGAGAAGTCCACGAGAAAGACGGCTATTAAGGGAAGTGCACGTCAGGGACGGCCATCAAGGGGAAATGAACGGCAGGAACTTTTTAAATTTGTATGAAGTCTTTCTTGAACATTTCTCAAAACAGTATCACAAAATACAGCACTCCAGAACAAGTAAGTCATAACATAACTGATCAGCAAGATCCTTTTTTTTTTAACGAGCTGGCCGACTGGCTTCCCCTCCTAGGAAGGAAATGTTTTAAAGTTTTTTTTTTGGGTGGGAGGGGGTTGGTGACCACTGGAGGAGTATGGGGAGGTCATCCCCGATTCCTTCTGGTGGTCATCTGGTCAGTTTGGGCATCTTTTTGAGACTTGGTCGTGAAAATAAATAGACCAAGTAAAACCGGCCAAATGCTCGTCATCGCCGGTTTTCTTTTTTCCATTATCAGCTGAAGCCGGCCATCTCGTAAGCACGCCCACATCCTGCCTTCACTACTCTGCCGACACGCCCCCTTGAAGTTTAGCCGCCTCCGCGACGGAATGCCGACGAGTGTGTCCAAAAATCGGCTTTTGATTATACCGATTTGGCCGGTTTTAGGAGATGGCCGGCCATCTCCCGATTTGTGTCGGAAGATGGCCGGCTATCACTTTCGAAAATAAGCTGGATAGTAACATAGTAGATGATGGCAGAAAAAGACCTGCACGGTCCATCCAGTCTGCCCAACAAGACAAACATATGTGTAAACCTTACCTTGATTTGTACCTGCCTTATTCAGGGCACAGACCGTACACAAGTCTGCGCAGCAGTACTTCCCGCCTCCCAACCACCAGTCCCACCTCCCATCACCAGCTTTGGCACAGACCGTATAAGTCTGCCCTCCACTATCCTCGCCTCCCAACCACCAACCCCTCTTCCCCCCACCTGCTCCGCCACCCAATTTATACGCAGCCCCTCTGGGAGTAAATTCCACAGCACGGGGGCTACTCCTGAAAAGGCTCACTGGCAGGTATCGCATTGTACAAATTCTTTTGATGAGGGGACAGGTGGAGGGGCATAATCAAACGCAAATGCCCATCTCCATGGGCGACTATTTCTGAAAACGGGTACGTGAAGGGTAGGACCAGACCATATTTTCGGAAAAAATGGGCGTCCATCTTTCAGTTCGAAAATACGGTTTGTACGGACCAAATATGCCCTGGATTTAGTCGTTTGTGAGCTGGGCGTTTGTTTTTTTAGCGATAATGGAAACTAAAAACGCCCAGCTCACAAACGTCCTAATCCAAGCCATTTGGTCATGGGAGGGGCCAGGATTCGTACTATAATGGCCTGACATGCCAGGACACCAACTGGGCACCCTAGAGGTCAGTGCGGTGGACTTCAGAAACTGCTCCCACATGCATAGCTCCCTTACCATGCGTGCAGAGCCCCCAACCCCCCTCCCCCAAAACCCACTACCCACAAATGTACAACACTACCATAGCTCTTAGGGGTGAAGGGGGCACCTACATGTGGGTACAGTGGGTTTTGGAGGCCTCCCATTTACCAGCACAAGTGTTACAGGTGGGAGGGGGATGGGCCTGGGTCCGCCTGGCTGAAGTGCACTACGGTACCCACTAAAAGTGCTCCAGGGGCCTGCATACACGCAGGCCTCTAGGACTTGTTGCTGCTGTATAGTCTTGGCACACCAGTTGACACCTGAAGACTAATCGCTCCGAAAACGTCCTTTATTGGAATAAGCACGTTTACACACAGTTAACTGCAGATCAGAGGTTGTGCCCCACTGGCAACGAGTCTCCCTGGTACTGAGATTAACAGTAGGTCATAGCTGGCAGAATGCTGTACAATGCCTTCTTTCAGCAACATTCAACGTAAGAACTAAGTGCTGTAACGTGGCTAACACATGAAAGGGATCTAAAACTGGCTTACAAAAATGGTCACTACCTCATGGACTACCGGAAACATGGCTGGTAAAATGGGTGTGGCTACTGTGGGTGTGGCTACCGTGGGGCGGAGCCATAAATAGTGACCCCCACCCCTTAGGTTACCTATAATGAGTACCAGTACCTTTTTTCCTACAAAAAAAGTGTTGGTAAAGAGATAACTTATTTTTTTAAGTACTCTGGCCCAATTTGTCTGAGGGCCTAGAGTTTTAAATTTAGCCCTGTAAGGCACTTATATCCAGTGCAGTTTTTGTAGGAAGGGTGTGATATGGTCATGCTGTTTGCAGCCTTCTATTAGTCATGCTGCAGCATTCTGAATGAGTTGGAGCTGATACAAACTCTTTTTGGTTTGACCAGTGTATAGGGCATTGCAGTAGTCCAGTTGTGATGTTATTATGGCATGGACCACTGTCATCAGACTCCTCTTTTCAATATAGGGAGAGAGATTTCATAGCTGCCATATGTGATAGAGACAATATTTAAAGGAAACTTGAATTTGTGGAATCAGAGTGAGTAATGAGTCTAGCAGTATCCCAAGATTCCTGACCTGTGATTTTAGGGGGAGTTCATACTTCCGAAAAGGTATTTTGAAGTCCGGTATTTGTCCACTTTTGTTAGGTACCCAAAGAATCTTTGTTTTGCTTGGGTTCAGGCAGAGTTTGTTGTTGTTTGTCCATTCCTGTGTTGCAGTTAGGGAGGCAGACAGTTTACTCAGAACTATTGATTGATCTGGTTCAATGAGCATGAATAGTTGCACATCATTAGCATAGATGTAGAATTTTGTGTCCATTGACCAAAGCAGCTCAGCCAGAGGCTTGAGGTAGATATTAAATAAAATGGGAGATAGTATGGATCCCTGTAGCACTCCACAGTTTAGTGTCCAAGGCAATGATGTGCAGTTGTTGAACAGAACTGATTGTTGTCAGCCTGACAAATAGGATTTGAGCCATGTAAGTATTGTGCCACTGATACCTGTTTCTGCCAGTCTTGTAACCATAATATTATGATGCACAGTGTCGGAGGTGACGAAGAAATCCAGCAACATTACTATCGAGGCAGATTCCCTGTCACGATTTCTGTGCAGATCATCAAGAAGGGACACAAGAACAGTCTCTGTTCTATACCCAGGTCTGAAGCCAGATTGAGATGAGTCTAGCCTGTTACTTTCAATTAGCCAGTCGTTGACTTGAATGCAGACTGTCTTTTCTATAAGTTTTGCTAGGAAAGTTATGCTAGAGACTGGTCGGTAGTTTTTGAACTTCTCCTGGTCGAGTGAGCTCTTTTTCAGTAGGGGGCGCACCACAGCTCTTTTTAGTGTTATTGGTAGCTGCCCTTCCATAAGATATGTGTTAACAATTTTTGTGGCCCTTTCAAAAGAGGCCTATGCTCGCTCATTGTACTAGCTTTGCTGGGCAGGGATTAAGAAGGCAGGTTGTAGGCTGTAGGCCTTTCAGCATTTTTTCAAGACCTTCCTCTTCAACCTGGTTGAATGAGTCCCAGATAGATGTGCATGGTGAGGAAGAGGGAGTGTTCTCTTTGTTAGCTTGTGGGAGCTTTGATGGGACTATCTGTAGGTCTTGATGGAGACCTTTAATTTTGTTGGAAAAGTATGTAGCAAAATCATTGCTGGTTAGTTGTGACTGACAAGGCTGGTTCTGTCTTGGAGTTCACAGTAGGTTGTTCACTGTTTTAAATAGTTGCTTGCTTGAATTTGCAACTTGTTTTATATGTTGAGAGATATATTATTTTTTTGGCTGTTGTTAAAGCCTGGTGGTACATTGCCATGTGTTTCTTAAGTTGAGCCTATCTTCATCTAAGTGAGATTTTCATCATTTTCTTTCTCGTTGACGTCCTTGATGCTTAAGGACCCATAGTTCTGGGAAGAACCATGGAGAACGTTTGTTTATAGAGCAAAGGACCTTCTTTAGAGTGGCCGTTTTTTCTATTGCCATTGCTAAGCGTGCATTCCAGATATCAACCTGTTCTGACACTGTCATCATATTTCCATCCACATGGGGTAGGTTAAGGCCTCCAGGAAGTTATCAGAAGTCAGATTTCTTGTGTCTTGGATTTCCTTCCAAAATTTGATTGGGCCCATCTGTTTTATGTGGTCCTTTATTGATAATTTGATTAGAAAATGATCTGTCCATGATAGGAGTATTATCTTGATTCTACCAGCCTTCAAAGATGTCAACCCCTTTGCAGAACACCAAGTCTAGCATGTGGTCCTTTTCATGGGTTGGAGATTTGATCACCTGAATGAATCCTAGAGATGCAATTGTATCAAGGAAGGCAGCAGTAGTGGTGTCTGGAGTTTCAATGTGTAGTTTAAAGTCTCCCATGATCAGTAACCTAGGGTAGCTCATTCTCTTAAATGACTCCTGTCCTTATTTATTCATGATCGCTTATCCTCTCCTGGTTGAATCACCAGGACTGCTCCAGCTGCAATTATTTCAGCTGGTTTTGGATTCTATCAGGATCTGTGATCTAAATCTTTGATCCATTAGTCATGCCAGTTGAAACCATGCCTCGATCTGAGATAACCTGTGGTGCTGTAATTGCCTCTATATATATGTTCCCTTTTCCCATATCCACATGTTTTTTACCCAAATTTATTGGAATAATTTGAATTTCTCCTTGATAATACACAACTAAGCACATGAATTCCCTGGACTGCCAAACCAGATCGTGCGGAAATGCGCCCATCCTGCTTATTTTCGAAAGAGAAGAGCGCCCATCTTCTGACACAAATTGGGAGATGGGCGTCCTTCTCCCAAGGTCGACCAAATCAGCATAATTGAAAGCCAATTTTGGGTGTCCTTAACTGCTTTCCGTCGCGGGGACGACCAAAAGTCCCGGAGGTGTGTCAGCAGCGTACCGAAGGCTGGACGGGGGCATAGTTAAGAGATGGGCATCCTTTGACGATAATGGAAAAAAGAAGGCCTGACGAACACTTGGCTGACTTTACTTGGTCCATTTGTTTTCACGACCAAGCCTCAAAAAGGTGCCCAAACTGACCAGATGACCACCGGAGGGGATCGGGGATCACCTCCCCTGACTCCCCCAGTGGTCACTAACCCCCTCCCACCCTCAAAAAAACAACTTTAAAAGCCTTTTTTGTCAGCCTCTATGCCAGCCTCAAATGCCATACTCAGGTCCATCGCAGCAGTATACAGGTACCCTGGAGCAGTTGTAGTGGGTGCAGTGTACTTCAGGTAGGTGGACTCAGGCCTATCCCCCCTACCAGTTACACTTGTGGTGGTAAATGTGAGCCCTCCAAAACCCACCACACACCCACTGTACCCACATCTAGATGCCCCCCTTCATCCCTAAGGGCTATGGTAGTGGTGTACAGTTGTGGGGAGTGGGGTTTTTTTTTGGGGGGGGGTTGGGGGGCTCAGCACACAAGGTAAGGGAGCTATGCACCTGGGAGCAATTTTTGAAGTCCACTGCAGTGCCCCCTAGGGTGCCCGGTTGGTGTCCTGGCATGTGAGAGGGACCAGTGCACTGTGAATGCTGGCTGCTCCCACGACCAAATGGCTTGGATTTGGTCATTTTTGAGATGGGCGTCCTCGGTTTCCATTATCGGCTAAAACTGAGGTTGCCCATCTCTAAGGTCGGCGAGCTCAACATTTAGGTCGACCATCTCTAAGGTCGACCAAAATGTTGAGATTTGGGCGTCCCCGACCGTATTATCGAAATGAAAGATGGACGCCCATCTTGTTTCGATAATACGGGATGCCCTGCCCCTTCACCGGGACGTCCTTAGAGATGGGTGCCCTTAAAGATGGGCGCCCAGTTCGATTATGCCCCTCCATGTGTTCCAGGAGGTATACTAGTTCCAATCCCTGTATTTTCAGGTTCCCCCTTGCATAGCCTAATTGATACTAGGCTATGTAAATCAGTACCTACAGTTACTTTTGTCACTCACAATGGCAATTCAGCAACTGGATCAATTTTCCAACATTTCAATGTAATAATCTTTGTGGCTCTGCTCATATTTATTTGCAAATTTGGAGTTAACATTCTATTAATTTTTTGAAAATTGGTCTGAAAGGAAATTATGCAAACTTTCTAAACCAGTATTATTAGTACATGAATCTATATGCTGGACAGTAGTGCTGTCTGATTCACTCAAAACATTTTTGATTCAATACAATTCAATTCGCTCATATGAATTTTTTTTTTATTCGATTTAATCCAGCCTTACTGAAATATAGGGGCCTATAACCTCAGACCTATGATAATATTATAACAGACAGAGTAACACAAACAGGCAGCAGCAATTAACCGGTTTCAACATGCGAGAAAGCATTTGCATGACAGGTTAAACTGCACCAGCCTCTACTTCTCTAAAATGTTTACACTAGAGAATGACATGGAGACAAAGTTTGTCCCTATACCCTCAGGTTCTGCCTCCGTCCCCATCCCGTCCATGCAGGTTCTGTCCCCGTCCTCACCCCGTCCCCATGGGCTCTGTCCTAATCTGCCGAACCCTGGAACAATTATGATTCTATATTTAAATCTTTTTATTAAAATATAAAAAGGAACAATATGCTGTGCAACTATTGTATATAAATTACAAACAGAAAACAATAATAACAGCAAGCAGCTATAATAACCCTCCTCACCACCACTCTCTACCCTTCCGACCCCAACAATAGTCGATTTCAACTACCCCAAGGAATCCTAATCCACCCTGTTAAAATGTCCAGGAGTACAATCCATTCTGTATGCCCTAGAGGGGAAAAGTATGCTCTATGAAGCACTATTATGATTTTTTAATCTGTGGATGAATAATAAGTCATCAACAATCTCAGGATTCAGTCTAGCTCTCCTGTCTTCCACAGTTCTTCCTGCAATAGAAGATGTGCTGGTAGCAGGATGTACAGGATCCCCCATGCAAATTATGCTAGTTGTGGCCAGCATGTTTGCTTGTTTTTCCAAAAAATCAATAACAGTCCAGTTCATTAACAAGCTTCAAAGTAGAAAATGGAGTGGAGGAGTGGCCTAGTGGTTAGGGTTAGGGTGGTGGACTTTGGTCCTGAGGAACTGAGTTTGATTCCACTTCAGGCACAGACAGCTCCTTGTGACTCTGGGCAAGTCACTTAACCCTCCATTGCCCCATGTAAGCCGCATTGAGCCTGCCATGAGTGGGAAAGTGCGGGGTACAAATGTAACAAACAAAAAATGACTCGGGAACTCTGTCCCCATCCCCGTCCCGTTCCCATGAGATCTGTCCCCACCCCATCTCTGCAAGCTCTGTCCCTGTCCCCATCCCCGTGGTTATTGCAGGTCCCCGTCCATGTGTCATTCTCTAGTTTACACTATCATCACAATTACTGTTCAGTATTAAAATTAAGTTTGAAACATACCTAAAACCATAGGCGCCAACTCTGTGGGTGCTCGAGCACCCCCAATATTTTCTGACCCAACCAGAACGAGCTGTTGGAAGTTCCGCTTCCAACTCCAGCCTGACCTGCCTGCCCACTTCTCCCACAACAGTCCTCCGTCCTCGCCTTCCTGCTGCCCAGAATTTAAAACTCATTTTACCTCAAGTCGCGGCGGTAGTGAAAGGTGAGCAGGCTTGCCTTCAGCCTTCTCTCTCAGCATCCTTCCCTCTCAGAAACAGGAAATGAGGGCAGGATACTGAGAGAGAAGGGAAGGCTGAAGGTGAGCCTGCTCGCCTTTCACTGCCGCCCCGACCTGAGGTAAAATGAGTTTTAAACGCTGGGTGGCAGGAAGGTGAGCACGGATGGCTGTTGTGGGAGAAAAGGTTGGGCTGGGGTTGGAACTGGAACTTGGGGGGCTGAAAAGGAGGGCAGGTGGTGTTTGGGGCAAGTTATTGGACATGGAGGGGAGGGCAGGGGAGAGAGGAGAAATCGCTGGACATGGATGGGATGAGAGGGGAAAGAGGAGAAATCACTGGACATGAAGGGGAGTTCATGGGAGAGAGGAGAATTGCTGGATAAGAATGGAGGAGAGGGCAGGGGAGAGAGGAGACTTGCGGGACTTGGATGGATGGATGGATGGAGGGGAGGGCAGGGGAGAGAGGAGCATTGCTGGATTTGAATGGAGGAGATGGCAGGGGAGAGAGGAGACTTGCTGGACATGGATAGAGGGGAGGGCAGGGGAGAGAGGAGAATTGCTAGATATGAATGGAGGAGATGGCAGGGGAGAGAGGAGACTTGCTGGACATGGATGGAGGGGAGGGCAGGGGAGAGAGGAGAAATCGCTGGACATGGATGAGAGGGGAGGGGAGGGAGGAGAAATCGCTGGACATGGAGGGGAGGGCAGGGGAGCTATCCTGTCCGATACTTGAGTACAGGGCAAAATGCATGTGAGTCGGGAAATATGTTCTACCATAGGTGGCTGTCAAAGCCACTCTCTCTGTGCATTATATGCTTGTTTAGCTGCCATATGTATCACCTTGGACGGACACCCCTGGTGCTATATTAAAGGCAACTAACCTTTATGTTAGAAAATTACATAAAAGTAAGAGGAAAAGAAGGCCTCTCTGGTACTCGAATGTAGTAGCTGAAAAGATAAGGGAATGGGAAATGGGACTTGATATACTGCCTTTCTGAGGTTTTTGCAACTACATTCAAAGTGGTTTACATATATTCAGATACTTTATTTTGTACCGGGGGAAATGGAGGGTTAAGTGACTTGCCCAGAGTCACAAGGAGCTGCAGAGAGAATTGAACTCAGTTCCCCATGATCAAAGACCACTGCACTAACCACTAGGCTACTCCTCCACTAAGGAGGCTAGTCTTTGCACATTATAAGACAACTCAGAAAGATGAAGACAGGAGAGAATACCTAAATAAGCGAAAAGAAGCTAGAAAGCTATCAGGAAAGCAAAGCGGCAAATGGAGGAAAAGATAGCTAATACGGTAAAATTGGGTGATAAGACCTTTTTCAGATATGTAAGTGACAAGAGGAAATACCATAATAGCATTGTGAGGCTCAAAACTGAGGGAGAGAAATATGTGGACGATGATAAGAATAAAGTTGAACTGCTTAACAATTATTTTAGTGCCTTGTTCACGAATGAAAGACCGGGGGTGGGGCTTCAGAAAACAAAGGCTAAAGGAGATAGATGTATGGTAGACCAAGACCCGTTTACGGAGGACTGTGTTCGTGAAGAGCTTGCCAAACTAAAAGTAGACAGAGCGATGGGGCCAGATGGGATACACCCGAGGGTGCTTAAGGAACTCGGAGAAGTTCTGTCAGCTCCACTGACGGACCTCTTCAATGCTTCCATAGAAACTGGAGTGGTCCTGGTGGACTGGAGAAGGGCGGATGCGGTTCCTTTGTACAAGAGTGGAAGTAAGGAGGATGTTGGGAATTACAGACCTGTCAGTCTGACCTCGGTGGTGAGTAAGCTAATGGAAACGCTTCTAAAGAGGAGGTTTGTGAGATTTCTTGAACTAAATGGAATGCGGGACCCAAGGCAGCATGGCTTCACTAGTGGCAGGTCATGTCAGACGAATCTGACTGTCATCTTCGACTGGGTGACCAAACAGTTGGATGTGGGAGGGGCGCTTGATGTGGTATACTTGGATTTCAGCAAAGCCTTTGACACAGTTCCGCACAGGTGACTGATAAATAAATTAAGTGCCCTCGGTATGGGACCTAGAGTAATGGATCGGGTTAAAAATTGTTTGAATGGTAGGAGACACAGGGTAATGGTAAATGGAGTACCGCAGGGATCGGTCCTAGGGCTGGCTCTTTTTAACATCTTTCCAGCTTATTTTCGAAAAAGATCGCCGGCCATCTTCCGACACAAATCGGGAGATGGCCGGCCATCTCCTGAACCCGGCCACATTGGTATAATGGAAAGCCGATTTTGGCCAGCTCCAACTGCTTTCCGTCGCATTTTCAAAATCTAAACCATTTCCTACTTCTGTAGAACTTCATTTGCTGTATCAATTTTTCATTCTCAAAGGATTCAATTAGATTATCCATGTGGCTCACTAATAAGTTTATATCTGAAGCAAAATTATTTACTACCACTGTTAGGTCCTGGAGCGCCTTTCAGATGATATTCAATGTAACCTCTACAGGAGCCAAAAACTCCGATAGCTCTTATGGGTTTAGGAGTGGCACCACCGACACGGGTTCAGCTGTAAACGACTTCCGTTTCAGCATACACTCCTAACTCACTCCTCCACTCCTTTGGACATGGTGGTTAAACGATTCGGGAGTGATGAATACAGGTCCAAGAGCATCGGCACTCCTTCGCTGGCGGTAATCAAAGGACTCACCAACCCAGTCATCTGTGGGCAGCTCGTCGCGCAGTGATCCCACACTTGCTGCACAGGGGACAAAATGCTGGCCATCGGCGGCTGACCCCCCATTGTCCCCTTCCTCTCAGTTAAGGTAACTGCAAATGCAGAGGAAATTTCAAGTAAACAAAGACAGAACTTCAGAGGACAGCTGGGCCGTTGAGCGTACGAGCTTCAGGTCGCCATCTTTCCACTCTCCCTAGTTTGGGACAGTCTTTGTCTGGTTTCTCCTTAGAGGCCTGTCTGATATGGGTAACCCTTCAGCATAGCCCTCTGAGTCATTGAAACACAGAAGCCCCTCCACCACTACAAGTTGGTGTCCCTTCGGAGAGGGCTGGAGCAGTTTTTTGTGGGTGCAGTGCACTTCAGGCAGGTGGACCCAAGCCCATTCCCCCCCTACCCGTTACACTTGTGGTGGTAAATGGGAGCCCTCCAAATCCCTCCCACTGTACCCACATTTAGGTGCCCCCTTCACCCCTTAGGGCTTTGGTAGTGGTGTAGAGTTTTGGAGAGTGGGTTTTGGGGGGGTGGGATTTGGGGGCTCAGCACCCAAGGTAAGGGAGCTATGCACCTGGGACCAATTTTTGAAGTCCACTGCAGTGCCCCCTAGGAGTTGTTTTGCCCTGGAGCTGTTTCAAGGAACACCCCCTGGTTGCAACAAGTAAAGAAGGCTGAGAAATGCTGGCGCCATTTGAACCAGGGGGTGTTCCTTGAAACAGCTCCAGTGTGAAACATATCTATGTTGGATTAAGTAATCCCCTGACTGAGTGTTCTTGATTTCATCTTGAGATGAATATTTCTCATTTAATTCCATTTATTGAAGAGTTATTGAATAATTTCTAAGATGTGAAGCTGAAGTGTGATATAAGAAAGAAAAAAAGAAACAAAAAGTGAAAAAGAATAAAAAATAATGTATAAGAGAAAAATATGATACAGCAGATGCGTGTCTGACTCCAAGACGCAGGAAAAAAATCTGGTCTATTTGGGAACCTTTTATAACGGCACTATCTCCAAGAATTCACAGTCTTCTAATGAACCAGTCCTTAGTATAGCCTTCTAAAGAGCTGTGAGTAGCTTTTGGGTAGGTGGGCGAGTTTGGTATAGATTGAGAAAGATGTAGGTTGGTCAAGGGGTCTTGGGGTTCCTAGCGGTTGGAGGCGATTGCTTACAGAACACATGTCTTAGTGGAGGACTATAAGAGTCCAAGCTCTCCACATGTCTTGTTTTTTAATAGTGGATTGTTGGGAGAATTATTCTTTTGGGAGGACATTGTTATTTCCACTCTTAGGCCCCTTGTCCTGTATTATTAGGGAGTGGGGGGAAGCTGGGAAAGGGGGGGGATGGGAGGGGAAGGGATTTAATGCTTAGGGCTTGATTATGTATTAGAGGTGATTTGGGGGGTATTTAGTCCTGTGTTCTTGAGTAGCGAGACTAAGTTAATTGTTAAAATTAGGATGACTACTTACTAATGCATGTTAAGGTTGTATGATGTTGAGTCATTGATTTTGCTTTGTAACGCTTGTATGCTGCCTATTTTGTCATCAATAAAGATAATTTTCACTAAAGATAAAAAAATAAAATAAAATAATTTACTGATTCACAAATTTAAATTCAGTAAGTAGCACCGCTGAGGTCTCTGGTAAAATTAGAACATACAGTATAGGAGGTTATTGCCATATTGGATTAAATGAGTATCTCTTGATTTAGGGTTGTGGTTGATGTGAATTATAAAAAGGCACATATCATTTGCTTAAATGATACCTGTTAGTCTTAGTGGTGTAGCAAATTCTAATAAACTATAAACTATATTCACTTATCCTCTCCTGGTTGAATCTTCAGGACTATATTATCTGTTCCAGTTGCAATTATTTTAGCTGGTTTGGGATTTTATTTATGAGGATCTGTGATCCAAATCTTTTCTCCATCAGCCATGCCAGCTGAACCCAGTCCATGGTCACCTCGATCTGAGATAACTTGTGGTGCTGTAATTTCCTCTGAGATGTCATGATATTCGGAATAAATAATTGTATAACTCTGTCCCCTTTTCCTATATCCACATGTGGTTTCCCCCAAATTGATCAGAATAATTTTAATTTCCCCTTGATAATCTGCATCTATTATACCTCCAAGTACATGAATTCCCTGGACTGCCAAACCAGATCTTGGGGCAATTCATCTATATATTCCAGGAGGCACACTAATTCCAATCCCAGTAGAAATAATTTCAGGTTTCCCCTGGCATAGCCTAACTGATACTAGGATATGGGGCTCATTTTCAAAGCACTTAGACTTACAATATTCCAAAGGTTACTGTGTAGGCTATTGACCCTACTACCCTATCCTCCAGTGTCTTGAACCTCTTCTCTACCACTGCACCATCCAAATCTGTCAATAAAGCCATCTCTTCCTACAATATTATTCTATCCTCTGCTTTAGACACTCTTGCACCTCTCATGCCCCATCCTATAAGGCGTAACAAACCCCAGCCTTGGCTGACCTCTAAAGTCCGCTACCTACATTCCTGTGCCCGCTCCACCGAACGCCTCTGGCTGAAATCTCATGCCCTTGCTGACTTCATACACTTCAAGTTCATGCTGACCTCCTTCCAATCTGCTCTTCTGCTTGCCAAACAGGACTATTACACCCAGCTGACTAATTCTCTCGGCTCAAACCCACAACTTCACTTCGCCACACTGAACTCTCTCCTCAAGGTGCCTCCATCTCCAACTCCCTCCTCACTATCTCCTCAGACCCTAGCTGAGTTCTTCCATGATAAGGTTCAGAAGATAAACCTTGAATTCTCTACCAAGCCACCCCCACCTCTCCCTCCCCTTGTCTGTTCCCCAAACTCCCCAACCCCTCTGTCCTTTTCCTCCTTTCCCGAAATCACTGATGAGGAAACAACACATCTTCTCTCCTCCTCAAAACGAACTACTTGTTCCTCTGATCCCATTCCTACTCACCTTCTTAACACCATCTCTCCTACTCTCACCCCTTTTATCTGTCATATCCTCAATCTTTCACTTTCCACTGCACCTGTTCCTGATGCCTTCAAACATGCCATGGTCACACTACTCCTTAAGAAGCCTTCACTTGACCCAACCTGTCCTTCCAACTATTGACCCATCTCCCTCCTCCATTTCCTCTCCAAGATACTTGAACGTGCTGTTCACAACCGCTGTCTTGACTTTCTATCATCTTAAGCTGTTCTTGACCCACTCCAATCTGGCTTTTGCCCTCTTCATTCAACTGAAACTGCACTTACAAAAGTTTCCAATAAATTGTTACTGGCCAAATCCAAAGGTCTCTATTCTATCCTCATCCTTCTCGATCTATCCGCCGCTTTTCACACTGTTGATCACAGCTTACTCCTTGATATGTTGTCTTCACTTGGATTCCAGGGCTCTGTTCTTTCCTATTTCTCCTCCTACCTCTCGCTTCGCACCTTTAGTGTACACTCTGGTGGATCCTCTTCCACCTCTATCCCACTACCAATCGGTGTACCTCAGGGTTCTGTTCTCGGTCCTCTCCTGTTCTCCATCTACACTTCTTCCCTTGGCTCTCTGATATCATCCCATGGCTTTCAATACCATCTCTACGCTGACGACTCCCAGATCTACCTCTCTACCCCCAAAATCTCAACTAGCATCCAGACCAATGTATCAGCCTACCTATCTGATATCGCTGCCTAGATGTCTCAACGTCATCTGAAACTTAACATAGCCAAAACCAAGCTTCTCATCTTTCCCCCTAAACCCACCTCTCCTCTTCCCCCTTTCTCTATTTCTGTGGATGGCACTCTCATTCTCCCTGTCCCATCAGCTCGTAACCTTGGAGTCATCTTCGACTTCTCTCTCTCCTTCTCTGCTCACATTCAGCAGATTGCCAAAACCTGAGCATCCTTTCTGTTTGGTTCTGTTTGAGTGGGTGGTTCTTCTGTTAGCTGTGACTACTAGCTCAGCCTTGAGCTGCCTCTCTGTGTGGTACAAATGGACACCTCTTCCGTTTAGCTGGGACTACTAGCACAGCCCTGAGCTACCTCTCTGTGTGATTTCTGTTTGACTTGGTTAGGACTATTCATTTATGTGCTGCTCCCCATGTGGTTTTCTTATCTTTTACTTATGGTTTCTACCATGTGAGTCTAAGTGGGGTTGTCCTTTCCCCGTCGGTTTGTTTGTGCCTGTGTGTAGGGTCTTTTGACCCCTTGTTTGTAGCTCTGTTTAGTGCAGTGTGTGTGCACTGCTCGAGTAGTACTTGCTCAAGAGATTCCGTTCTGTTTCTTTTCCCTTCCCTCTGGTATGAGTGGGTTCCAATTCGGCCTTGCAGCTTGTATGCTTGGACTCTGTTACGGGTGGGTTCCAGTTTTGCCTTGCGGCCTGTATGAGTGTCCGTCCTTTGTTCCTGGTTTTTGCTTTAGCCAGGCTCTGGTTTCACCTTGTCTTGAGTATGCTCTGTCTATGTACGATTCTGGTATCTTGTTTGTATTCAGTGCCTAGTTCGCCTCTGCTCTGTGCCATCCTAGGTTCCATGACATCAATCTGCCATAGAAGGGCATATAAGGTATTTCATAATCTATGCTCGTATGCATTAACTCTGCCCGTGCTCCACCAAAACTCCACTCTTGTGCATAGCCATTAGCAAAGTATGTGACATCTTGTCATGGCATGCACTTTTATGCCAGTTAGTATTTAATATTTATGCACATATGTGGCCACAGGAATGATTATAAAATTACCTCCTCTGACTGTAGACCTGGAACAGCAGTCTGGTTTCTGACTGCTTTTTTTGAAGGTCAACAATTAGATTTTGTTGTGGTTTTTTGACAGCAGAGTTCTCATCAGAGACCCTTGAAGCTCTCCTAGAGAATATCGTCCAACCAGTTTCCCTCCAAATAAGGCTATTAACACTTTTGAGCCTCCATCAATTGATTCTTTGTTCTCACAAGGCATTGTCCCCCTAAAAGTCACCAAAAATTACACGCACAAATTTGGGCATATGCCCAATTTGCACGTACAATTTTTAATTTAATAATGAGCCAATTAGTGCCAATAATTGGCTTTTAAACAAGCAATTATTTGCACTAATTAGATTTTATTGGCATGTATGTGCAATCTGAAATAAGGAGTGTGGAAATGGGAGGGGCATGGGTAGGGTTACCACATGGCTCCAGAAAAAGGAGGACAGATTGAGGCAGTCTGGGTTTTACTTCCATTGCTTTCAATGGAAGCAAAACCCAGACTGGATCAATGTGTCCTCCTTTTTCTTGAGCCATATGGTAACCCTAGGCATGGGCATAATGGGGGCATTCCTAAAATTAACATGCGTTCTTATAGAATAATAGGGAAACGCGCCTACTACATTTCAATTGGTGTAAACGGCTGATTTTAGAGGGACCCTTTTACAAAGGCATGTAAGGTCCTACGTGTGTGCAGCGTGCATCAAGTGGTGATTCTGAGTTTGGCACATGCCAAAAACCTATGGTAGAAAATAATTTTCTATTTTATACCGTGTGGGCATCCCCGGCGATAATCAGCAGTTGGCGCATGCTGGATGGTTACCACATGGGTAACGTGAGCCCTTATCACTAAGTCAATGGGTGGCGTTAAGGGCTTAGGCTGTAAATAGACGCATGCTGGTTTTAACTTTGCCACATGTCCATTTCCCAGCCCCCTCCCAAAAAAAACTTTTATTCCAGACGCGGTGGTAAAATGGTCCAGCGTGTGTCCAATGCACACACACACACTACCGCAGGCCACTTTTGGCGCACCTTTGTAAAAGGGTCCCAAAGTTATGCAAGACTTCTTGGCGTAACTGCTATTCTATAAGCTGCATCTAACTTTTTTAGGCACCATATATAGAATCTAGCCACATATTTCTTCATATTGTCTGCATGGGACACCACCAGAGTTATAACTGGCCCTGGCCCTGGCCCAAATTCTACATGGTGCTTGTTGAGAATGAATGACTGGGTGTTGGTACTCTCTGAAATCAAGGTTAGTTGTTGTTTTTTTTTTTCTGTGGTGTCAATAGGATAGATTTGGCAAGGCTAGGATACTTTGAAGTTAGCAGATGAAGGAGATGTGGATGCTATAACAAGGGGCATTGTGGGAGATGTGGAGTATAGGACAGAAGCTGTATGTACTTTATTGAAGGGCCCTTTTACTAAGGTGCACCGAAAAATGGCCTGCACTGGAGTAGGCGTGTGTATTGGATGCGCGCAGGTCCGTTTTTCAGCATGCCTGTAAAAAAGGCCTTTTTTTGCCAAAAATGGACGTGCAGCAAAATAAAAATCAGTGCATGTCCATTTTGGGCCTGAGACCTTACCACCACCCATTGACTTAGCGGTAAGGTCTTATGCGTTATCCGGGCGGTAATTGTCAGTACGCATACACTGCCAATTACTGACCAGTTAGCGCCAAGCAGTAGAAAATTGAAATTATTTTCTGGCTTGTGTTTTGGATGCATATCAAAAGTAGAATTACTGCCCGAGGTATGCAGTAGCCAGGCGGTAGTTCTAATTTGACACACATTGTATGCACATAGGCGCCTATGCAGCTTAGTAAAAGGGCCCCTAAGCCTTTAACCAGACAAAAAAATGGGGGAAGAGCAATGAAGTTCCAGCACTGGGATATTTATTGATGATAAAGGAAAAGTCCATAGACTGTTATTAAATGGACTTGGGGAAAATCCACTATTTCTGGGATAAGCAGTATAAAATGTTTTGTACTTTTTGGGGTTCTTGCCGGGTATTTGTGATCTGGATTGGCCACTGTTGGAAACAGGATGCTGGACTTGATGGACCTTTGGTCTCTCCCAGTATGGCAATACTTATGTACTTATGATCAATCAACTTTGACCAATAATATAAAACTGACTGATAATTTTATATTATTGATCAAAGTTGATTGATCATCAATAAATATCTCAGTGCTGGAACTTCATTGCTCTTCTCCCATTTTTTTTTTTTTTTTGTTTGCAGTTTCGTCTGTAGTCCTTGGAGGACCGTTCTGCTTTTTGTTGGCTTTACTGAGCCTTTAATACCACTCCCTGACATAGCCCCTTTTCCATTGTGGGGCTTCTTTTCCCACAGGGAAGCACCCTTTGAAAATAGACCTCTAATATGTTTTCTTTTGGCATCCTCTAGCCATAAGGGATATTAAACTATGGCAATGTATCATCGAAGGAGGACTTACCAGGAAGTGACCTCTGCATGCAGGTCATCCATCAAGAGTGAACAAGATGTACTCTACCAGGAGCTGGAATTCTACTCTACTGAAATTTGCAGCTGATTGCAAGGCACATATGCTGGTTTAGTTGTATTTGTCATGAGAGAAGAGGTAATTAATTCCTTTCACCTGTATATATTAGGTTCTTCTCAATTTTCTCCAGATCTCTTATAATCCTTCCGTATTTAATATACAGAAGTACCTTGGCAGAGTTTTGTGTTATAGTATACCAGAAGAATTCAGCAAACAAGGTACAATCACTGATTGTTTGAATAGAATAATGAGTGAAAAATACTCAAGATGTAGAAGATAGTTCATAGAAGTTTAGAAAAAATACAGTGGCATGATAATCTTGTTGATGGAAAAGCTGAGTGATCAGGTCCACTTTTGCCAATATCCATCTGTATAAATGTACTTAAGTGAAGATCAATTCTCAGTCTCCACAACACGATAATTTTCAATACACCCAAAAATGGAACTGATGGGAGCTGGCATATTCTTGTTACTGCTATGTGTCACCTCGCTGATGTTAAGCACAGTCCAGAAGAGGATGAAACAAGGTGTTGGCAAACTACCACCTGGACCCACAGCTCTCCCCTTCTTGGGAAACGCCTTGCAGCTGAATGGTAAAGAAATCTTCCGCGTACTCCTTAAGGTACATCATTTTCTAGCTGCTCATGTTCACAGTAGTTGGCTCAGGAAAGCTTTATTTAAAATAAGTAATGAAAGCATGCAGATCCACAACTTTGAAAATACTTTTTCAGCTTAACTGTGCTATAGAATGGAAGGACATACTTTAAAATTTTGATATGTTATTCAAATACCCATTGCATTTTCCATAACAAGCATACTATTTGGTGAAACTCTGGTATGAACTCTTAGCATCATAAATTATATCTGATATTGCTGTATATATGACATAATCAAGCTCACCCAATAAGCAAATCTATATGAACCTGTCATGCAAAGGAGAAGCAAAGGTTGGGAGAGTATTAATTTATCAGGATCTCTGGAAGGTATCATAAGCAGTTGGGAGATAGACATATTTACTATTTATGTCAGGATTTTCTTTTTTCAGGCATTTTTCAGTTGTAGTTCAAGGTGAGTTAGATTCAGGGACAATAAATATTTCCAATCCAATCCAATGTACTCTCTTATATCCCTCTAAATTTAGTACTTTGGTCCAGAGTGGCTTACAAAAAGAATAGAGGGCAGAAAAAAACAAAAAAAAACCCCATTAACATCAATGTAAATAGGTTTTGTCTAAGAAAAAATGTATAAATTATTGTATCACATATTTCTCAAAAGGGATAAGTCTTCAAAACACGCTGGTAAAACTATAAGATGACTGAAATTTTATCTGAATTGGTAATGCATTCCAGAAGGACACTGCTTGATAAGAGAAAGACATTTCAAGAATCCTCATTAAAGATACATTTTTAAATGATGGAAAGTTAAGTGAGAAGCAGTATATAGATTATTTAGAGGACCCCTATTTCTAATAGACATTAGATCATTTAAATAAAATAATCCAAGGCCATATAAAATCTTAAATATAGGGCTAGCTAACTTGAACTCTATTCGTACATGTATTGGTAACCAATGGAAGGCTATTATTATTATTAGTTACACTTGTATCCCACATTTTCCCACCTTTTTGCAGGCTCAGTGTGACTTACATGTAACCATTAACGGCGTTAACTGATTCCGGTCTGAACAAATACATGGTATGAATGAATACAAAGTGATATTGTGGTAGAATGAGGTACATGTATGGTAGGTACAACTGGGGTAACTTAGAGAGGGAAGGGGGGAAGAAGGGTCACGTAATGTCTGTTATGGTCATTGGTTGCATTGTGTCGCAAGTGACCAGGTATTTTTATGTTGGGTCAGTGGGGTATGCTCTTCTGAACAGGTCTGTCTTTAGTGCTTTCCAAAAATTTATCAATAAAGAAGTCACATGCAGAAACTTAGATTGTTTAAAAATCATTCTCACTGAGGTGTTGCCAACATAAAAATACCTGGTCACTTGCGACACAATGCAACCAAAGACCGTAACAGACATTACGTGACCCTTCTTCCCCCCTTCCCTCTCTAAGTTCCCCCAGTTGTACCTACCATACATGTACCTCATTCTACCACAATGTATTCATTCATACCATGTATTTGTTCAGACCGGAATCGGTTAACGCCGTTAACGGTTACATGTAAGCCACATTGAGCCTGCAAAAAGGTGGGAAAATGTGGGATACAAGTGTAACAAATAATAATAATAATAATAATAATAATAATAATAATAATAATAATAATAATAGCCTTCCATTGGTTACCAATACATGTATGAATAGAGTGGAGGAGTAGCCTAGTGGTTAGGGTGGTAGACTATGGTCCTGAGGAACTGAGTTCGATTCCTGGCACAGGCAGCTCCTTGTGACTCTGGGCAAGTCATTTAACCCTCCATTGCCCACCGCATAGAGTCTGCCATGAGTGGGAAAGCACAGGATACAAATGTAACAAAAAAAAAACTATAACATTTTATAGCTTTTGCTTGTTAAAACTGTATAAATAGCTTTTCAGTAATTTGTACTAGAATTAATTGCTGTGTTGGCCTAGCAAAATTTTCCTCGTAAAATAGAGCTTGTATTGCTCTCAGGTTGTGGAGTGTAAAAAACACTTTACTGCATAAGTTCTGAATCTGAATGTCAAATGTCAATGAAGAGTCTAAAACAACACCCATATCTTAACACATTTTTGGACTGGCATGATCTTTACTGGACCTTAATGTGATACAATCTGGTATCAGTTGTTTGCTCTTTTCAAACCAGAGAATATTTGTTATGAGAGCATTTACTTGTTCCCAGAGGGTTTGCAATCTAAAGGCTACGTTTACGAATGTACAGTAATATGATTATGCAAAAGCCCCATTATTGCCAATGGGATCTATTAACTAAGGAGATAAGTCTACATGGAACTGTCCACAGTTAACTAGCATGTGTGCAACTCAAAATTGGAAAAAAAAAAAAAAAAAGATTCCCAATCTTCAAATTGGATAAACTATTTCATAATAAACATATTGAAAATTCTAAACGTTTATTACAAAGTCAGAACCTAGCAGGAGGAAAAAGACCTCAGAAATCACAAAGAGTTACAACCCACCTTATAAATCACAGGCTGGGCTCAGTCTTCTTGAAAAAATCAATCATTAGTCAAAAACCTCCTTCCTGCCTGTCATTTGGAAAGGAAGGCAACACACAAGTATGAGGACTAAAAATAGTGACTGTTGAATTTGATCCCCTGACGAAGCCTTTGTGAAACGGGTCCCTGTTGGGATCCAGCTTTTACAGATAAGTTGTCACTATGTTCTTTTGATTTTTATATATGTTGCACTTTTCTATGAAGATTGAGAACAAGAATTAAGTTGGCTTTCATGTTGCATTGAAAATTTCAAAAAGATTAAAATTATTAACACAAGTTTATTTTTGGCAAATGTGCATTGTAATGAATAAAGTTTTGACTACAGGCAGGAAGGAGGTTTTTTGACCAATACTGATTTTTTTGCTAAAAGACTGTGAGCCTAGCCTGTGATTTATAAGGTGGGTTGGAACTCTTTGCGATTTCTGAGGTCTTTTCCCTCCACTTCAGCCGGCAGGGCTTGGGCCTATGTCCCTGACAATGGCGTAGCTATGGGGAGCTACTGGGGTCTGAGCTCCCCCAAAATGGATCCAGGACCCCTGGTATGGCTGGCAGGGGTCCCTAACCCCTGCCAGCTGAAGCGTTTCTCCAACGCTGCTCTCCTTTCAATGTCTGCTAAAACTTCACTACCGCTAGGGCAATGAGGCCGCCGGCGGTAGTTCTGGGTTGAGTGAGCACCATTTCCAGTGCTCCCCAGAAATATTTTTGTCTAGCGCGGCACTAACCTGGAGTTAATCAGGCATTGCCGCGCACTGCCCAGTTACTGCTGGGTTACCACAGGAGTCCTTAACGCCACCTCAGTGGGTGGCGGTAAGTGGTCCCCTCAGCATGGCCATGCGGTAAGAGTTATCTTACTGCATGGCCATTTTGGGGGGGGGGGGGCTTTTTACCCGCTGCAGTAAAAAGGACCCTGGTGTGTGAGGAAAAATGGCCCCCGCTGCTACTGCAAAAGAGGGTAAAGTGACTGGTTCAAGGTCATGATGAGGGTAATTTTATAAATTAGGTGATAACAGTTGCATGCCTATCACCCATGCAAATGTTTAGAATTCCGTTCCTGGCCTGTTAAATAGTTTTGAATATCAGGGGGACAGTATATAGCTGCATATATTTTTCCCTTTGCTTTTCCTAATTATACATTACTGCCTGTGTCTAGCTTGTGGCTGGCAACCTTCCTTTTTGTCAGCCGATAAGCAGGGCCACCGAAAGACATCGGGGCAGAACCGGACCGCTGCAAGTCACTCCCCCCCCCCCCCCCACACACACACATACACACTCGCACCCACATAATTTTTAAAAATATTTCTCAGCCCCTCCAATCCCTCTTCTGATTCCCTCCCCTGAAATAACCCCCTTCTGTTCTCACTCCACGCACCCCTCAGGCCTACCTGGAATCCCTGCTGGTCCAGTGGGAGCAGGAATGACCCTCACTCGCTCCTGCTCCTAGATGCTGCCTCATTAAAATGGCTCAAGAAAACAAATAGACAGACGATCTGCAATATGAAGAACGGGGCAAAAAAGGAGCAAATCACAAGGGTAGAAATAAAAAATCCAATTTATTCATCAGAAGGGTAGAAATACAAAGTCCAATTTATTTGCCAAACAGTTGAGGAAGTCTTTTAAAACTTTTTTTATTCAAGAAATATTTTGAAGTTGTAGTGAAATGATTACGTTATAACCCGCTTTGATTCTTTGAGTGAAATTAGTGGGACAGAAAAACTGGAATAGAATAGAATCATAAATCATAGACCCCAAAACATCTTGCTTTGCCCTAACCAGGGCTGCATCAGGGGCTTCACTGACAAAACTAATATCAATTTTTGCAGAGCCTTCTTATTCCCATTTACAGCAGCAACATACACCTGAGATGCCACTGAAGTGCTACTAAGAAGGCTGGTTTCATTACTGGTCATACTCCTGTCAATTACTAGTGCGTATCCAAGCATGTGTACTCTTTCCTTTGGTTTGACTCTGTTGTGTCTCGCGCACTGGAGCGACTCAGGGGAAACCAACAGGTACCAGCACCTATAATACTGCCCACATAATAAACAAAACATGTTGGACCTTTCCTATGATTTATGATTCATATATGTGTGGTGAATAAATTGGACTTTTTATTTCTACCCTTGTGATCTGCTCCTTTTTTGCTTCATTAAAATGGCTGCCTCAACCTCTACTGGTAGCCTCATGGTACTACTCGTTTTTAGAATTACTCCCAAGATGCCATCAGTGGGAGATGTAGGATTTGAACTCTAGCTTTCCTGTATCTCAGCCACCCTTCCTCTTCCATTGATCAAAAATATGTTTTAACTATTAGATTCTATCTAAGATAATAATATCCATGATTTTATTTTCTAGCTCAGTGAGAAGTATGGATCAATATTCACCATCCACTTAGGATCAGAGCCAGTGGTGGTTTTGTGCGGTTATGAAATTATGAAGGAGGCTCTGAATGACCATGGTGAGTGGTTTGCTGCGAGGGGAAGCCTACCAATCATGGATCGAGTCAACCGTGGCCATGGTAAGAAGTTCCCAGAACACAGGGGAGAGAAGGGTGGGTAATGAAATCGAAGGGTCCACATCCAGCCTTCAAAGAATTGAAGAGCTTAGTTCCAAAACCTGTTAAGTACATTTTCTTCAAAAATGAGTTTATATTGGAAGCAAACTGCCTTCATAGATAGCTATAGAAAGTGTGAAATTTGCACTGAAAGGAATTTATTTGTAAGGTATATGATATAATTTTTTTTAAATTCTTCTGTCAACTAGAGTTCTTGAAAATAAAAACATTCATTTATCAAGAAAACAGCTTTTCACACTTACCACATTTTGGAACTAAGCTCTTGAATTCCAGCTCTTGAATTCCAATCGCTCACATCATGCAATTACTTTTAGAAATTCCATATCCATTTCTATTCCCATTTTTCCTCTCAAACCCTTCCCTTCTGTTCAGTGGGTAGAAAATAAAAGGAGCCTTTTTACTTGCGTCATGTAAGCCTCTATGGGCGCCCAACATATGCTAAAATGGAATTACCACCCGACTACCAAGTGGCTCTTGCGGTAATTTCATTTTTGGCATGTGTCTGATACGCGCATCTGAAAAATATTTTTTATTTTCGGGCACGCATAATGGACGCATGCCAAGTGGCATTTGACACATGTAGGTCATTACCACCTGGATTCTTTACCGCTAGGTCAATGGCTGGCAGTAAGGTCTCAGACAGAAAATGGACGCATGGCAATTTTGATTTTGCCGCACATCCATTTTTGGCAAAAAGAAAAAGGCATTTTTTATAGGCGCGCTAAAAAATGGATCGGTGCACGCCCAAAACCCACGCCTACACTACCGCAAGACATTTTTCTGCTCATCTTTGTAAAAGGACCCCTTAGACTCCCACTACATAGTAGTTTGAACTGTAGTCCCTTATTGCCTCGTAATCTGAATTAAGTGACTCACTTGGGATAGGTGGGGCAATCAAGTAACTCATGCTCCCTGGGTTCTTTCTGAATTGGGGAAAAACAAATGTTTAAGAAGTCCTGAACCTTTGAGGTTGCTTAGGACAAGTTCCTGGTTTAATAAAACATTAATAAGCCAGTTTATCTTTTTTTTTTTTTAAATGCACTCTGCAAGCAACTTGATGGAAAAACAAAAATCCCCCTCCCCCTCAATATTCAGAACAATTCGCCCGGCTAAATAGCACTTAACCGGCTAACTGGAAATATTCAGCAGGGGATAGCTGGCTATATCCAGTGGCGTACCAAGGGGGGGGCGGTGGGGGCGGTCTGCCCCGGGTGCACGCCGCTGGGGGGGTGCCGCGCGCCTGTCGGCTCTTCGTTTTCATGCTCCCGAGGGAGCATGAAAACGAAGAGCCAGCAGGCGCGCGGCACCCCACCCAGCGGCGTGCACCCGGGGGGTTCTTTCGCCAGGGGATTGGGGGGGGGGGTTCGCCAGTGGGGGGGCATCGTGCTGTTCCGGGGAGGGTGCTGCACCCGGGGGGCGGGGCGCATCAGCGATCCGCCCCGGGTGTCAGCCCCCCTAGGAACGCCACTGGCTATATCCTGCTGAATATCGCTGATTAGCGCTAGCAGATAGCTGGCTATATCAAGTGATATAACTGGCTATCCAATGATTTTCAGCACAAAGCTGGCTAAGATTGGTGGCCATATTTGGCCATGTCAATAAATAGAATATATTTGGCCAGTTCCAACTTAACCATCTAGCGCTGAATATTGGCTTGACCAGTTAAGTTGACGAAGGTACAGATAGTGATGATCCTTGAGAGGACCTCAGAGGTCTTAAAGGTGTGTAAAGGGCTAACTTATTCTTTAAGTACTCTGGCCCATTTTGTCTGAGGACCTTGAAAATCAAACATAGAGTTTTAAATTTAGCCCTGTAAGGTACTGGTAGCCAGTGTGAGTTTGCAGGACGGGTATGATGTGGTCATGTCACTTGCAGCCTTCTATCAGTCGTGCTGCAGCATTCTGAATTAGTTGGAGCTGATACAAACTCCTTTTGGTTTGGCCAGTGTACAGGGCATTACAGAGGTCTAGTCATGATGTTATCAAGGCATGGACCACTGTGGTCAGACTCGTATTTTCAATGTATGGAGAGAGATTTTGTAGCTGCCATAGATACTAGAGACAATTTTTGAAGGTTGTTTCAATTTGTGGGATCAGAGTGAGTGATGAATCTAGCAATATCCCACTTCATGCTGACACTCCACTTTATCTAGCCTCCCTGATTACTCCACAAACCGCATCAAGAGTGACTTTCTTTTTTTGCTTCAATCCTCTTGAATGCATTACCATCCATGCTTCATATAGAGCCATCCTGTATCAAATTCCTGTCAGCTCTGAAAACCCATCTATGTTTTTGTAGGGGAGAGGGGGAGGGTGGATTCCCGAAGTGGCTGAAGCCCGATAAAGTATCTCTTCAGCCTATTTCTCTTGTTGTTGTTTTTCTTCTTTCTTGTCTGATTAATTGGTATTCCTTTACACTTTTTTATAATGTAAACCACTTTAATCCGCATGCCACAAAAGATGGTATATCAAATTGCAATAAACATAAACATGTGTGAATAAATGATTAGTGCACCAGCATTTACATATGTACTTGCCACCTACATCTACGCAGCTTGTTAAAGAATAACCCAAATGAATTTGGTTCATTAGTGCTCCTTAAAAAAATTAGTGTGCACTAAATTAATGTGTCAATTTAATTAGTATACCCCTTTCCCAAAAAAGCTTTCAAAATAAGCGGTACCATTCAGCCAATATTGAAAACCATCTAACCAGCCAAAAATGGCACCTGGCTAGCTAAATGGTACTTAACTGGCTACCGATGATATTCAGATATCCGGCTGTCTCCCGTTGAACGTTCCCAGTTAGTGCTTAGTGGATAGCCAATCATATCACGCAATACAACTGGCTATCCACTGATTTTCAGCGCATTGCCAGCTAAGTTTGGCAGCCAAATCTGGCCACATCAATAGCTTGAATATCTTTGGCCAGTTCATACTTAACCGGCCAGCGATGAATATTGGCTTGACCGGTTAAATTCAGACTGGACAAAAATAAACCGGATATTTATTTATTTATTTATTTATTGCACTTGTATCCCATATTTTCCCACCTATTTGCAGGCTCAATGTGGCGTACACAAACCTGTTATGGCATTGCCATTCCAGGGTAACAGATACATTTGGTGTTACAAAAGATCAAGGATAACAAAGATATAGTTGGTATTACAAAGGGTTAAGGATAACAAAAAGAGTTAATCAAACAATTATATAAAGAAGGGAAGGTTGGAGTGGTGAGGTGTTATAGTTAGCCTATGGATTCTCAGGGTAGGCTTTGTTGAAGAGGTATGTTTTCAGAGATTTGCGAAAGTTAGTTATTTCATTAATTGTTTTCAAGCTAGTTGGTAGTGCATTCCACAGCTGCGTGCTCGTGTAAGAAAAGCTGGATGCATGTGTTAGTTTGTATTTCACTCCTTTGCAGCTAGGGAACTGTAGATTAAGAAATGTGCGGGAAGATCTTTTAGCATTTCTGGGAGGGAGGTCTACAAGGTCTAGCATGTAGGACAGGGCATCCCCGTAGATAATTTTTATAAACAATCTTGCAAATCTTGAATGTGGTACATTCTTTAAGTGGGAGCCAGTGAAGTTTTTTTCTTAGGGGTTTTGCACTTTCATATCTTGTTTTTCCAAAATTGAGTCTGGCTGCAGTATTCTGGGCTGTTTGGAGTTTCTTGACAGTCTGTTCTTTACAGCCAGCATAGAGTGTGTTACAATAGACTAGCCTGCTTATAATCGAACGAGAATAACGCCCAAGTTCCGACCTAAATCGGGAGATGGGCGTTCTTCTCACAAAAACAAATAAAGCGGCATAATCGAAAGCCGAACTTTGGACGCTTTCAACTGCACTCCGTCGCGGATGCGGACAAAGTTGACGGGGGAGTGTCGGAGGCGTGGTGAAGGCGGAACTGGGGCGTGGTTATCACCCGAACAGAGATGGGCGCCCTTCGCCGATAATGGATGCGTTTGTAGCTAGAATTTAGGGCACTTTTCCTGGACCCTGTTTTTTGACGAATAAGGCCCCAAAAAGTGCCCTAAATGACCAGATGACCCCCAGAGGGAGTCGGGGATGACCTCCCCTGACTCCCCCAGTGGTCACTAACCCCCTCCCACCACAACAAATGATGTTTCACAACTTTTTACTTTCACCCTCAAATGTCATACCCTCCTCCCAAGCAGCAGTATGCAGGTCCCTGGAACAGTTGTTAGGGGGTGCAGTGGACGTCAGGCAGGTGGACCCAGGCCCATCCCCCCCCTACCTGTTACAATTGTGCTGCTTAATGCTACTAGTCGTCCAACCCCCCCCAAACCCCTGTGCCCACATGTAGGTGCCCCCCTTCACCGCTTAGGGCTATAGTACTGGTGTAGACTTGTGGGCAGTGGGTTTTGAGGGGGATTTGGGGGCTCAACACCCAAGGGAAGGGTGCTATGCACCTGGGAGCTCTTTTACCTTTTTTTTTGTTTTTGTAAAAGTGCCCCCTAGGGTGCCCGGTTGGTGTCCTGGCATGTGAGGGGGACCAGTGCACTATGAATCCTGGCCCCTCCCACGAACAAATGCCTTGCATTTATTCGTTTTGAGCTGGGCGATTTCATTTTCCATTATCGGTGAAAAGCAAAAAACGCCCAGCTCACACCTTGGCGAATAAAGCATGGGCGTCTATTTTTTTTAAAAAATACGGTTCACTCCGCCCCTTCACGGACCCGTTCTCGGAGATTAACGCCCATGGAGATAGGCGTTTCTGGTCGATTATGCCCCTCCTGCAAATCTTGAATGTGGTACATTCTTTAAGTGGGAGCCAGTGAAGTTTTTTTCTTAGGGGTTTTGCACTTTCATATCTTGTTTTTCCAAAATTGAGTCTGGCTGCAGTATTCTGGGCTGTTTGGAGTTTCTTGACAGTCTGTTCTTTACAGCCAGCATAGAGTGTGTTACAATAGACTAGGTGACTTAATACCATTGATTGTACCAGATTGCGAAGGATGGATCTTGGGAAAAAAGGTTTTACTCTTTTGAGCTTCCACATGGAGTGGAACATCTTCTTCACGTGGCAATCGAGTGTAAGATTTCGATCAATGGTAACTCCAAGAATTTTCAAGGTGTTTGAGACAGGGAGGGAAACGTTTGGTGTGATATTCAATGCCAGTCACTGGAAATGGCCAAGCATTGAATATCAAGGCTCAGCGCTGACCAGAGAAGGCAGTCCAGCTTCCTCCCGTGGTCTGAACATCGGGATCTTCGTATTCTTATGTACTAGGTGAAGGGATAAAAACTCTATAGAGGTGGTTGAGAGAGCAAATGAAGGATTCCTGGCTAAGAGGGGTGAAGAGAGCAGTGAAAAGAGCTAGAATTTGTGCTGCTGTATAAATTTTGCATAGATCTTGAGAAAATCATGTTTAAATATGACTAAATACATACCACTCAATATGATAACCATGGCGGTTAGCATTTAGAAACATAGAAACATGACGGCAGATAAAGGCCATATGACCCATCCAGTCTGCCCATCCTCTGTAACCCCTAATTCTTCCTGTTCCTAAGCGATCCCACATGCTTATCCCATGCCTTTTAAAATTCCGGAACAGTCTTCGACTCCACCACCTCCACCGGGAGGCCATTCCATGCCTTCACCACCCTTTCTGTGATTTAAAAACTGGCCACTGTGGATTTCTTTTTATGCCTGGATATTCAGCCCTGGTATCTGGATGTCAGCTGGCACTGATTTTCCGAGCATAACGTGGCCAACAGTAATTCTCCAAGTATTAGCAACATTCAGTCTAGTAGCAAGATAATTAAACATAGTAACATGGTAACACAGTAAATGAGGGCAGATAAAGACCTGTACAGTCCATACAGTCTGCCCAACAAGATAAGCTCATTTTACATGATTTGTCCTTGCTATTCTCAGGGCATAGACCGTACAAGTCTGCCCAGCAATGGTTTTGCTTCCCAATTACCGGTATTGCCACCCAATCTTCACTAAGATTCTGTGGATCCATTCCTTCTAAACCAGATAAAGTTAATTATCCTTTTTGTTGTTCTAACTTGATATAGTTAGTTAGTCAATTGGAGTGGAGGAGTGGCCTAGTGGTTAGGGTGGTGGACTTTGGTCCTGGGGAACTGAGGAACTGAGGACCTGAGTTTGATTCCCACTTCAGGCACAGGCAGCTCCTTGTGACTCTGAGCAAGTCATTTAACCCTCCATTGCCCCATGTAAGCGCAATTGAGCCTGCCATGAGAGGGAAAGCGTGGGGTACAAATGTAACAAAAAAATAAAATTAGCAGACATGAAACTCTGCCCCAACACTGCCCACGTAATGCCAGAGCAGTGGGGAAAGACTGAAAATCTAGCAATTGCCCAAGTAAGTCTTGCTAAATATCCAGCCCCATATTAGCTGGGAAGAGAATACTGCTTAAAGATTGAGAGAGGAGCTAGAAGACTAAATGATAATTGGTAGAGGAAGATAAGAACTGTGAGGAGAAGGGGGGGGGGGGGGTGGAAATGCTGAAGATACTGTAATAGGGTAATGACAGAGCTGGGAGAAAGGCTAGAGAGAGTTGTGAAGGCACAGGCTGTGGAGTGAGAGAGGAGAGTAAAGAGGGCCAAGAAAGAGGAAACAGATTCATAGGATCTGACAGAGAGAGAGACCTGAGAGAGGGATCAGCATAATGAAGAGAATAGGAGTAACAGGAAGACTTTAGCTGCAAAATGGGGACTTAAGAAGAAGAGAAAAGAGCATTTAAAAATGTAATCAACACTGTTATTGAACATACTGACCTAAAATAATACAATATTTAATCATTCTCCTCAGGAGTTATTAATAGTAATGGAGAGCGCTGGAAGCAACTCCGACGGTTCTCCCTCATGACATTGAGAAATTTTGGGATGGGGAAGAGGAGCATTGAGGAGAGGATCCAAGAAGAGGCCCAGTTTCTGACGGAGGAGCTAAAAAAAACCAAAGGTTTGTGCTACAGGGTTCACTAATGAATGCAGGGGGATTATTAGAATGCACTTCAGTCTTTCATATTTGAAGTTTAGGGCTTTGCTGAAAGCTCATTTGTTGTTTTAAACTTTTGGAGGTGCTCCAGAATTTTGAGCACAGGAGGCATTGCTTGGCCCTCTCTTTCTCTTGCTCTTTTTCTGTCAATATTTGTAATTCGTGAAGACGAATACATGCTAGAGGAATCTCTTGCACGAGGAAATTTTCTAGGTTGAATCTGAATCTTATATATATATATGATAGGAATGCCAAACAGTTTCAGGATTTTATGAGGGGAGGGAAAGAAAATATTACAGATAATACACTTGTATTTTAAATTTCATCAGTTTTAGATATACCAGGGTGCTGGGATCACATTCTTGATCCATCTCAGCATTAAAAGTTGATCTCTCATTATTACTAGTAGCCAAATTTACTGTGACACTCTACTGGGACCCAGAGACATAGCCAGACTCGGCATTTTGGATGGGCCCAGAGGTAAATTGGATGTGCCCTTCTATGTGCACGTGCCCCCTCTCCCCCCATTCCAATCATAACACAAATATCTTCCCGGAGATATTTTTTAAGAGCATAGTGGGGGGGGGGGGGGGAGGGTTAACCTACCCCACATCTTCTCCCTCTCCTCTGTGGTGTCCTGGCATCTGCACTCCTGTCTCTGAACTCTGTCCCTCACCGATGTCGGTACCGACATCCTCAGTGCCTGCAGTGATTCATTCTCACTGCTTGCGCCAGCCTCGCAGGCTTCCATCTGCCATGTCCCGCCCTCGCTGATGTCATTGCCTATTTCCTGTCTGGTGGAACGTGGCACATGGAAACCTAGGGGGCCTGCACAAGCAGCAAGAATAAGTTGCTAAAGGTGCTGAAGACACCTGTGCTGACACTGGGGAGGGAAGGGGCTAAGAGACTGGAGTGCAGATGCTGGAATGCCACGGAGGAGAGAGGGGAAGAGAGCAGTGTGGCACTGCAGCTGGGTGGGCCTGAACCAAGAATAGTTGAGCCTGTCCCCACCCAGGCCCACCCATAGCTACACCACTGCTGGGTCCACATCTACCAAATTGCACAATGGTGGAAGCAATCGCATAAAATCACATTTGTTGAAAGATTAGCCTTTACAGTGAAAGAAAATCAAAGTTTTATCAAGTTTTGGGTCCTTGTCTTTTCTTTTATAATATGTCTGGATAATCTTTCTCCTAACACAGTCACTGACTTTTATGTTGGTCTTCTGATTTCAAGGTCTAACTTGGCCATTTTCCATGGTATTTTGTTGCTGAATATGAATTGCACTGTAATGCATTTAAATACACATTTTAAAAGAAACTGCAAAAATGTATTTTTTCCTTCATTGTACTAGAGTTGCCATTTGACCCCACCTTCTTCTTCAGTCGCTCTGTCTCCAACGTTATCAGCTCTGTGGTTTTCGGGGATCGATTTGACTATGAAGATGGGAACTTCCTCATCTTGCTCAGTTTGATAAATGATACCTTTCGGATTTTTAGCTCGATCTGGGTACAGGTAAACAACAATGTTGTTATTCTGCTTTCCCTTTAGAGATAAGTTTTAAAGTCACACTTAAACCATGCATGACTATGGAACAGCACATAAATGACAGAGAAAGCTCTTCTATTGGCCAAAGGCCATAGAAGGGAGCACAGGCCGCAAGAAGACTGGCCAGCCAATATTCAAAGGTACTGTGTTGCTAACCAGATAAGTGCCTGGCAGCTGAATAATACAGCAGCACTAACTGGATAGTGCAGCTGAATATTTCTCTGACTGCCTTGGCACTCTCCGGACAGCGCTGGGACAGTCTATGGGAGGTGCATGGGCAGAGCTGTAGATTATCTGCTGTGTAGCAATATTCACAGTTATAGACTTACCCTCGTACAGGGCAATTCTATAACAGGGCACCTGGTAGGAGCCTATTCTAAAACAGAATATATATATATATATATATATATATATAATCTAGGATGGATTGTATACATTCTAGAACGGAATGTATATATTGTGTAATGGAATGGATATATACTAGAATGAAATATAGCTGCCTAGAAGTTAGGCATGAGTACAGACCAACCAAAGGGCTTGTGTAACTATGAGCAGCTAAATGCCAAGGATACATGCGTAGTTTATATTATTCGTGCATCCAGCCCATGCCCCACCTAGGGTCTGTCCACATGTATGCTTCCCTTGCAAAAAAGTACATATTTACAAAATAGCTCTTAGGTGGAATATTGTTATGTATGTATGTCAGTATTCTAAACATTTACACATATAGGGCCAGATTCTGCAAATGGCGACTAAAATCTAGGTGCATCCAAAACAGCACATAGCGCTATCCAGTTAGCCACACCTAAAATTAGGCATGGTTTATAGAATAGCACATAGGGCTGGGGAATGCGCCTACATCTAGACATGCCCATTTATGTCACTAAAAACCTGTAAATTACACATGCATCGAGGACATTTATGCAAAAGCATTTCCACCAGTTCTATGGCAGGCATAAGATATATGTTAAGCATCCGTATATCCAGTTATGTTAGTGTTCTATAAAGGAAAGTAGGCACCTACATTGCTTTGACTCCTACGAGGTGCCTTGTTATAGAACTGTCTTCCGCATTTGCAAACACATCTTGACCTGTTGTAGATCTCCTGGTTGAATGTTTCCTGTTTTGAGTGACTGGGAATGGCACTGCACTAAATCTGCACCTGCCCTCCAATAAACAAATGGTTTCCTTTTCTCCTAGCTCTATAACTTCTTTCCTAATGTGATGGAGTATCTGCCTGGACCTCACAAGAGACTGATGAAAGATATAGATCAGTTGAAAACGTTTGTAGCAGGAAGAGTGAAGAAGCACCAGGAGACCTTGGATCCCACCTCTCCCCGGGACTTTATTGACTGTTTCCTCCTCAAAATGGAGCAGGTAATATGTTTTGGAGGAGTGGGTGAAGACTTTGAGTATCTTATCATAGTTCATAGTCAAGGCTGTTGTAGCAACACACACACAGTATTTAAAGACTGAAGGAATGTGATCTCTCTGCTGATCTGCACTGAGGCCCTGATGCTCAGAAGCAAATGTGGGCACTAGAGGCCATTACCACCGAACTAGTGGCCACATTTGCTCCTGCTGAATGCTCAGAGCTGACGAGCATGTCTGACAACGAGCTCACTGGTTCTGGGTACAATAAGCATGCAAATGCATGCAGAAGAGGGCCTCCTGCATTCCTCCCCAATGGTTAGTGGGCAGCACGCCAAACAAAGGTGCTCCTCTCCTGGCAAAACCCTACACCAGCTCAGAGCTGGCATTAGGATTGTGACGAACAATGGAGGAATAGTAAGACCTGTGCTGCTGGTGGCCAGAAGAATTGAAGCAGCGGCAAGACCCGGATGACCAGAACCCTTCAAATCGCACTCGCACTGCTAGGGCTGGACAATGATGAAAGCTCCATTCATCCCTGTGCCCAGCTACATGTAGTCCCAGCATCTACTTCCCAGAGACTGGCCAGCTAACTTTTAAAAGGACTGGATTTTTTATTTCCTTTCAGCTGCACTTATTGGCAGCCAGCAGCTCTTCCTCCTTCCTGTCTCCCCCCTCTGGGGTTCCGGGTATGCATTAAAGAACTGTGCTTAACGCACAACTCTTCAGTGCATGTGCCAGACACTGTCCTCTCGTGATCTCCCTAATGTTCAAGGCTAACAATGTACCTAAATTTGCATGCCATTGGCATTGAACATTTGCCGCGCTGTTGTGGCAGTATTTTTCTGGCACTGTTTAGAACAATGCCAGTCTTTTAAGCATCCGCCTGTGAATGAAGTCACCTATTGCTAGGTAAAAAAGCATGGCTATTTTCATTTGTGACACAAAGGGGGAGTCTCAGGAGGGTGGAATTGGCTGACAACACATGGAGATTTCATTTTTAAAATCTTGCTGTGTGTTTATACATGGTGCAAGACACAGTATTGAAGCACTCAAGGTCTGACCCACCCTGAATTTTCAAGGAAAACTCTGCAGGAAGTTTCCCTATGAAAATTCACTTGCAGGTATACCCAAGAGCTGGCACGCAGGCTATGGAGTTTTAAAGAGCTTTCACCTGATCAAATTGTGAGAAGGTTACAAATTATCCACAATTACATTAAATTAGATAAAACTCTTATAAAATGCATAAACCTTGCAGAGCTCAGAGTGGTTAACAATAACATATACCAACCATTTCAGGGAAAATACAGAGCTCATCCACAATTAATATAATCCATATATTTCTGAAACAGGTATGTCTTTAACAATTTACAAAATTGCTACAGCTCAATCAGTGTTACAGTATGGCAGAAGAATGAGTGCTCAACCAATATTGATCAGGTTCTAGTGATGTTACCAGTTGTAGAGTGACCTTGTTTTAAGTTTTTTTGGGGGGGAAATTCTATAAATGGCACTGAAAATTAGGCTCCAATAAAATTTGGTGCTCAAGTTATTCTATAAAGAGCTCTCTGGGATGAGTGCTCTTTATAAAATAGCATTGAGCGCCAAATTTCACCCTCAACTTTGGGCGCAAGGACTTACACCAGGTGAAACTTGGTGTAAATGTTGGCACGCAATTTGGTGTGGATCCCCGCTATTCTGTAACACTGCACGTATCTTTGTGAACACCACTGACCCGCCCTTGTCTCTTCCCTACCCACCTCCCCTTTTCAGTTGCATACGATTCAATTTAGAAGCCCATTATTATAGAACAGAGCGCAGCCAGACCAACACCCAAATCATAATTAGTGTCAATTAAGTACTTGTTAATTCCAATAAATAAATCATTGGAGCCCGTTAACTAATTATTTTAGGCGCCGAGCTGGGATTCATGCCAACGTTGGGTGACCTATCTAGAATCCAGTGGTTTCTGCTGGCATTCAAGGTCTTACATATACAAGGCGTATTTCTATAACCGGGCACTTGGTAGGATCTTATTCTAGAAGGGAGCAGGACCCTTAGGGCCCTGTTTTCAAAGGAGTACTAGCATTTTTAGCACACACTAAAAATGTTTAGCAGTCACTAAAAATTAGCACACGCTAACCGTGTAACTGCCGTATGTTAGCATGCACTAAAAATGCTAGCATGCCTTTGTAAACAGGGCCCTTATAGAATACCAGCATAACAGCAAAAATATGCACCTATAAGTTAGGCATGAGCAATGTAAGTGCCCCCCCCATTTTTTTTTTTACGCAGCTATACATTCAGAACAACAACAAACATATAACTGCTTGGATGGTGGTCTGAATGACACCACTTTTATAACTAGAATCTATTATATCAATATGAAGAGTGTGACAAGGCAAGTCCCAGAGACTCCCCAGTGAAGCAGTTGAGCCCAGAAGTCTTTGCAAGGATGAGTGAGGAGAGTAGTCTTAAAAACGTGGAATGGATTCCCAGTCCCAGCAGGGGGACCAATGGCTCAAGGCAGGGTGAGCCTGTTACTCCCTTCCCCACTAGAGGACGAGGGAAGGATGAAGCTCAGTTTCCCTGGCTTCACCATCTGTATATAATCCCCCCCCCCCCCCCCAGCTGTGAGAAGGGGAGAGCAGATTTCCTGGAGGCTCTCAGTCACCAGGAGAGAGGGGAGAAGAATGGAGAGAGAGAGATTCCATGGAGTATGTGGAGGAAGGAAGTAGCCCGCCACTAGAGCTGCCTAAGGGAGAGGAGCCAGCTACCATGGAGTGGGAGAATTCAAAGGTTGCCCTGCCCAGCACTTGAAGGCAGTGGAGGAGGCCCTCCTCCTTACAGGGTTCCTTCTGTGCTGTGAAAAGGCAGGCGATTTGTGGTATTGGTTTGATGTGCAAAGACTGTCCATGAAGATTTGTTCTGAACTGTTGTACTATATTGGAAGTGTGCTGAACTCTTACTAAACCCTTCTGAAGGAGGGGGAAGGGAAAGCTAATGCCGTAATAGAAGACCTGAGGTCTTGAGGAGCTGAGTATTTGCTGAGGGATTTTGGGACCTGAACTGTACCTTTTTCTTTTGAAGACTATATTAAGAGGGCTGAATCTTTTGGTTTGAAGAATATATTATGATTTTTGGTATGAAATTGCCTGATAATAAAATACTTTGGCCCTGAGTCCCAGTATCGGCAGTATTCTGTCCTGGAACCCTGGGATCCCCGCAGGCTTGACGGCTCCACCCAAGAGAAGGAAGCGGACCCCCTTTACAAGAGTGAGCGGAAAGGATAAACCAATAACAACACCTTATTAAGGGGTCATTTTACTAAGTGCGTTGAAAAATGGTTTGGTAGTGGGCATGGGCACCAATCCATTTTTCAGTGCACCTGTAAAAAAGGCCTTTTTTTATTTCTGCCGAGAATAGACGTGCGGCAAAATCAAAATTGCCACCTGTCCATTTTGGGTCTGCGACCTTACCACCAGCCATTGACCTAGCAGTAACGTCTCATGTGGTAACTGGGTGGTAATGACCTATGCATGTGAAATGCCACTTGGCATGCATCCGATATATGTGTTGTAAAATAAAAAATTATTTTCCGGCCACGCGTATCGGCCGCGTGCCAAAAATTAAATTACTGCAAGAGCCATGAAGTAGCCAGGCTGTAACTCCATTTTGATGTGCGTTGGGCACGTGTAGATACTTACATGGCTTAGTAAAAGGGCCCCTAAATACTCTTCCCATTAATAATGTCAAAAATAATCACCTCTTGTATGAATGGCAAGCAAAAAAAGGAAGAAAAAAGCCTCAGTTGAGCTCCAGGTAATGCAAGCCTTTCGCAGCTGAAACTTTCATCATTGGCACAAAAAACCTTCCTCACTTTTCTGTCAAGATTTATTAAATGTTCAACAAATTGCTATGCTATTCTCTTCAATATCCAATTTGTTGAACATTTAATAAATCTTGAGGGCTTTTTGAATAATGTCTTGATATTGTTATTCAACACTTTTCTGTCTTGTACAGATTTTCCAATCTGACAAGTTCAATTTACACTTCTCTAGATGCCTCTGTGTTCCAACTTATCTTCTTGTTTTATAGTTCATCACAACTAGCAGTATGCTCATTCCCCACCCATCAAGCCCAGGGTTCGGATGTGGGACATAATAGGCTGGTATGGACTTAATTAGGGCATAGTAGTTGCAGGTACATTGCAAACACTTTTATAGTATGTGAAATGTAACTACAGACTTTGGGCTATAATGAACTCTTAGCTGCCAATGAAAAGTAGTGCGCTAACTACAGATTAAAGTAATGTGCCAAACAGTTCTGAGAAGTCTAAAGCTTCCTTTCTGTATATTCAGGTTAGGTTACACTTTATTTTTCAGCTAACAAACTTCTCACTATGCATGAAAGTTATTCCCATGCTCTTTTCCAGCCAAAATAACAATGCAACTCCTTCTGTAAAAAAAGAAAAACTTTATTGAAATTGTTTGTTTCCAGAGTAGTTCGTATTACAGTCTAATAGGAATATGCAGCAAGAAAATTTCTGTTTCTTGATCTTTCCCATGTCTTTTCTAGGAAAGTTTGTTGTTTTTGTTTTTTCTTTCTGTTACCATTATACCTCTATTTTATTTATTTATTTTGTTGCATTTGTATCCCACCTATTTGCAGATTCAACTATACCTTAGCCGTCCTTGAATCCTGATGGGCTCTGATGGATGGCATTGGTGCAATGCTTCATTGTTCTTCAATCTCTGTCTTGTCCTCTTTCTCCTTCTTTCATAATTCTTTTATCTCTCTCTTTAATTTTTTCTTTATGTTCTTTCCTCATGGTATGGAGTTCTTTTCCCATCTTTATTAGTTGCTTTTTTTAATTTAAAAGTACTTTGATTTTATTAGAAAGTTAATATATCAAATACCTAATAAACTCAACTCAACTCTTCACAGAAGCAGTGCCTTTAAGAGATTGCACTATTTAGGAAAGAGCAAGCACTCTTTCAAAAGAGAGTACAATAATGTTAGTTTTGCCTCTAATTCTTTTTGTGTGTCTTCACCCAACCTCATCCAGTCTCTTTCTTCTGCTTAGTTTCAATTCTTTCTCAGCTTTGCCAGCAATTGTATATAGTTGCTAGTTATGTCTGTTTTTTAAATAGCCTTCATCTTTGATTTCTTTTTCTCTCTCAGGAAAAAAACAGCACCCTGAGTGAATTTTCAATGGAGAACTTAGTAATCACCACTTTAGACTTATTCTCAGCCGGGACAGAGACAGTCAGCACAACGCTGAGATATGGGCTCATGATTCTTCTGAAACATCCAGATGTAGAAGGTGAGCAACAAAAGACAGGCAACAAAATGAAAAAGAAAATATTGAATCCTAACATTTCATCCCAGACTTACTTTCATCCATGTGCATATTTTTAACCATCATGAAGTACCAACAGTACAGCTAGGGTGGTGGGTAGCTGAATAACTCCTCTGGTTGGAAGGGAAATCAGTGGTGAGAGACAAAGGGAACAGAAACAGTCAAAGTGCAGGCAGAATCTGCACTATTGGAACTGAATGAAAACATGCATGGGCAGACCTGTTGAAAGAGGTATATAGATTTTCCAATCCAACAGCTCCAATTTACACTTTTCCAGGTGTCTTTGTGCTTCAACCTATCTTATTGTTTTATAGTTCATCACAACTAGCAATATGCTCATTTCCCACCCATCAAGCCCTAGATGAAAGTAGGATTAGGGAGGATATGATACACATGTACCATTTTGTTATGTTACTAACAAGCTCATTTTCGAAAAAGAAGGACGCCCATCTTTCGACACAAATCGGAAAATGGGCATCCTTCTCACAGGGGTTGCCCAAATCAACATAATCGAAAGCTGATTTTGGGCGTCCCCAACTAATTTCCATCGTGGGGACGACCAAAGTTCACGGGGGCGTGTTAGAGGCGTAGTGAAGGCGGGACTTGGGCATGCCTAACACATGGGAGTCCTCGACCCATAATGGAAAAAAAAAGGGCGTCCCTGACGAGCACTTGGATGACTTTAACTGATCCTGTTTTTCTTATGACCAAGCCACAAAAAGGTGCTCGAACTGACCAGATGACCACCGGAGAGAATCGGGGATCACCTCCCCTTACTCTCCCAGTGGTCACTAACCCCCTCCCACCCTCAAAAAACATCTTTAAAAAAATTTTGTGCCAGTCTCAAATATTATACTCAGGTCCATGACAGCAGTATGCAGGACCCTGGAGCAGTTTTAGTGGGTGCAGTGCACTTCAGGCAGGTGGACCCAGGCCCATCCCCCCCTTACCTGTTACACTTGTGGTGGTAAATGTGAGCCCTCCAAAACCCACTACAAACCCACTGTACCCACATCTAGATGCCCCCTTCACTCGTAAGGGCTATGGTACTGGTGTACAGTTGTTGGTAGTGGGTTGGGGGGGTGCTCAGCACACAAGGTAAGGAAGCTATGTACCTAGGAGCAATTTATGAAGTCTACTGCAGTGACCCCAGGGTACCTGGTTGGTGTCCTGGCATGTCAGGGGGACCAGTGCAGTACGAATGTGGAGCACCCTAGTGGGCACTGTAGTGGACTTCACATAAAAACTCCCAGGTACACATCTTACCGTTACCCCCTTATATTGTATGGGGAACCCTCCAATACCCACTAAAAACCTACTGTGCCCAACTGTACACTACTACAATAGCCCTTATGCCTGCAGGTTTCACCTTGATGTAGGTACAGTAGGTATTTACCCCCAGGTATTTAAAAACCATTTAACCTGCCAGAAACGGCTCCTGGCCAGTTAAATAGCACTTAACTGGCTATCCAGCAATATTCAGCGGAGATTGATGGTTATTTCCTGCTGAATATTGCCGGTCAGCTAATAGCGGATAACCAGGTATATCACGTGATTTAACTGGCTATCCACTAATATTCAGCGTATCACCAGCTATGTTTAGTGACCAAATTTGGTTGCCGAAAAAGTAGGCCTGTCTTTGACCAATTTAAACTTAACTGGCCAGCACTGAATATCGGCTTGGCAAATTAAGTTTAACTGGGCAAAAATAAACTGAATATTCAGTGCCGGTCACTGGAAACAGCCCAGCATTGAACATCCAAGTTCAGCACCGACCACCAGAGGCATCCCGGCTAACTCCTGTGGTCTGAATATTGGCCCCTTAATGTTTTTGCAGAGCTTATACAAGTGTACTAGTTAGTGAGATATGGGCCTGGGTCCTCTTCTCTGCAGTTCACTGCACTTAATGAGGCTACTCCTGGGATCTGCTTTCTGCTCTAATAGGAATGGCCATTTTATCTGAAGCTGTCACAGAAGCTGATATATACTGTCACATCATAGGGGGCTGGGGGAGTAATAGGGGGTTATGCCTTAATCCCTCCAGTGGCCATTTGGTCATTTAAGGCACCTTTTGGTCATTTAGTCGTGATTGAAACAGGTCTAGCCAAAAAGTGTCTTAATTTTGACCCTAGACATTTTCATTTTGTTCTATTATTGCAGAAAAACATCTATCTTTTGGTGTCATCCATGCCCTGCACAAAACCCACCCCCAACATGTCCCCTTGAAATTTGGACAAACTGTGGAACAAAACATCTAAAATTGGGGTGTTGAAAATCGCAACTTGGATGTTTTTGAGAAAAAAAGTCCTTCTGCCACTTTATGATGTTTTTTGGACCTTTTTTTGTTTTGAAAATGAGCCCCATAGGCACTGATGTGTATTATATCATACCAGTTTATGCTTAGAATTTAACCGTAACTACTGCAAGCTTCCTAATAGCACATTAATGGCCTCATTAGGTTCTTTTTATGGTGTGCATGACACCCCTCCAGGTGCTTGGTTTGATGGATGGGGAGTGAGCTCAGAGAGAGATTATGGTCGATTTGCTTGGGAATTATTTATTTTATTTAATAGGATTTATTTATCGCCTTTTTGAAGGAATTCACTCAAGGCGGTGTACAATAAGAATAGATCAAACATGAGCAATAGACAATTACAGCAGAAAAAATATTCAAAAACAATACAAAGTTTGGCATGGTATGCTCATTACAATGTCAACACAATACGTAATAGAACATTATAGGTGATAGTGAAGGTTAAAGCAAAGATGTAACATATAGAAGGGTAAGAAAGTAGGAAGAGTTAGAAAGTAAGGTGATTGATTTAAAGAAAGTTGCACATGAGGTCAGAGAAATGGTTAAATGTTATCTCAGCTAATAGCCACGCACTAATGAGAAAATTAACGTATGACCATTATTGCTGCAATAGAAAGAGTGGCTATTACTTAGCAGTATTAAAAATGGCCTTAGTGCTACTACTAATCCTTTCTATCGCAGTACTAGATTTATTCAGTGCTCTACACATTACATGCAGGTACTTTCTCTGTCCCTAGAGGGCTCACAATCTAAGTTTTTGTACCTGCAGCAATGGACAGTTAAGTGACTTGCCCAAGGTCACAAGGAGTTAAAGTGGGAATTAAACCAGCCTGCTGCACTAGCCATTAGGCTACTCCTCCACATCCTTAATTCATGAGAAAGATCCTTGCTGTGGCTAGCACAGGCCACGTTTTAGCGCAGGCCCCTAAATGAAGAGGTAGATATGATAGGGCATCTCAGAGGCCTGGTGAAAAGAGGATCAGCAATGGGACAAGGTACAAATTATATTGCACTGATAAGGTGGATCAAATGGGGGAGGAGTACTATATATTAAAGAAGGAAGTGAGTCAAACATAAAACTTCCAGGAAACAAATTGCAATGAGGATTCTTTATGGATAGCATGGCTGCTGAGAGACACAGCCGCCCGCCCCCCTACCTGGGCTGCCCCGCCCCACTTGGGCCCTCCTCCCACATTCAGGCCACCACCTCCGCCCACCCTACTACTACTACTACTATTTAGCATTTCTATAGCGCTACAAGGCATACGCAGCGCTGCACAAACATAGAAGAAAGACAGTCCCTGCTCAGAGCTTACAATCTAATACCCTTACCTTCCTGTGTTTGATTGGGCCACTCTCAGTCTGTCGTTTCCTGCTCCTGTGTGCCGAGACCTGAATGATTGTATTAACGTGATAACCTAGACTCAGCAATCAGGACTAAGAGTGAGACAGACCCGGAAGCAGGCAGGCAGGAAGCTTGTCAGTGCCGTCTCACCCCCCCTCCCCCATGGAAGTTGAGCCCGGGGAATTTTGCCCCCCACCCCCCCTACCTTTGCGACCCTGATGGGTAGAAATTCTGCATGTGAAGGGAAAAATAATACTGGTGGGCAGTGGTACAACTGGGACTGAATGGGCTCTGAATAGAAAAATTTTAATGGGCCCTTATTTGATTTGATTACTTGATATACATTACCACTAAAGTCTAAAAAGTGTTACAGTGGTTTACAATACACCATCTCTCCAAAGTAGACAAAGAAATGATGAGATAGGGAGGAGCTAAAGATAAGAGTGAGGAGACAGAAAGTTCTACTACTACTACTACTACTACTACTTAGCATTTCTATAGCGCTGCCAGGGTTACATAGCGCTGTACAAGTTTAACATGGGGAATGACCGTCCCTGCTCAAAGAGCTTACAATCTAAAGGTTACAAACTATGTAGTCAGTGTAGATATCATGAGTGGGGAAGGTGGTTATGCGCCAAAAGCAAGGGAGAAGAGATGGGCTTTGAGTAAGGACTTGAATATGGGCAGGGAGGGCGCATGACGTATGGGCTCGGGAAGGCTGTTCCAGGCATATGGTGATGTGAGGCAGAAGGAGCGGTGTGGAGTTAGCGGAGTTAGTGGTGGTGGAGAAGGGTACTGATAGGAGTGATTTGTCCTGAGAGCGGAGGTTACGGGTGGGAACATACGGGGAGAGGAGGGTAGAGAGGTAATGGGGGGCTGCAGATTGAGTGCATTTGAAGGTTAAAAGGAGAAGCTTGAACTGTATATGGTAGCGGATCGGGAGCCAGTGAAGTGACTTGAGGAGAGGGGTGATATGAGAGTATCGGTTCACGCGGTAGATAAGACGTGCGGCAGAATTGTGGACAGATTGAAGGGGGGATAGATGGTTAAGCGGGAGGCCAGTGAGAAGAAGGTTGCAATAGTCAAGACGAGAGGAAGAAAAAGGGGGAGAAACCTGAGAGTGAGGAGAGCTCACCTTGTAAGAAGGGTATAAGTGGAAAAGAGATGGCTGAGGGGAGATATGATAGTGGTGTATAAAATACTGAGTGGAGTGGAATGGGTATACATGAATCGCTTGTTTACTCTTTCCAAAAATACTAGGAATAGGGGGCATGCAATGAAGCTACTAAGTAGTACATTTAAAACAAATTGGAGAAAATATTTCTTCACTCCATGTGTAATTAAACTCTGGAATTCATTGCCAGAGAATGTGATAATAGCAGTAAGCTTAGCAGGGATTAAAAGAAGGTTTGATAATTTCCTAAAAGAAAAGTTTAAGATGGGCGTGGGAAAATACACTGCTTATTTCTAGGATAAGCAGCATAAAATCTATTTTACCTTTCTGGGATCATGCCAGGAATCGGTGTCCTGGATTGGCCACTGTTAGAAACAGGATACTGGGCTTGATGGACCTTCGGTCTGGCCTAGTATGGCAATGCTTATGTTCTTATGAAACAGCAGGTTTTGACTAGCTTCTTAAATTGGGAAATGAAGGCTCAAGTCTGAGTTAGGATGGCATGGTGTTCCATTGGTATGGTCCAGTGTAGCTGAAAACAGTTTCATAGGTTATATCAAGGTTAATGTTAGCTGGTGATGGAACAGATAGAAGAGCTTGCTGAAAGGAATAAAGGCAGCATGATGGGATATAAGGGATGAGAATTCTGAATTTGATGCTTGTGGAAATTGGGAACCAATGTTCAAAGATTAGAAGAGGGGACACAGTCAAAATTTCATGGAATCAAAGTTTACTCATGTAGGCTGATAATCAAAGTGATTTAAGCGGGCAGGAGAGGTAGGGGATGGAGATGGGAAGGAGCATGCAGTGAGGTGAGTGCCGGCACTTGCACAGCTAACCGAAAGAATAGAGGTTGAGACCCGCACAACTTTTTAAAGTAGTAAGCCCTTCCGGTCCTCCCCCTCCTCCATCTGGAACCTCCCCTATTCTGATCCCTCTCCCACCCACCCAAAACAGCCACCCTTTTTCCAATCCCTTTCCCCCTGATCCTCCATCTCCCCAGCAAGGATAGAAACCTTCCCACAGTCTGGGCCTACCTAGGATTCCTGGTTGACCAGTGGGAGTGGTGGGGCCAGGGTTAAAGGGTCAGAAGGGGGAGTCATTTGGGGAATAGGGGAGATTGGAAGGGCTAATTATTTGAAAAGGTTATATGGGTCCCAGCTGATATTCAGCCAGGGCTCGCCAGGGGCGTATCTGTAATGGGGCCACGGGGGCCAGGACCCCCGTAGATTTGGCCCTGGACCCCCCTACCAACGGCCCTTGCAACCCCCCCTCCCGCCGCCAACCTGCCGTCGCCTACCTGTGCTGGCTGTTTTGTTCTTTCTGAGTCTGACTTGTCTCTGACGTCCTGCGTACTACTGGTAGCGCTATAGAAATGATTTATAGTAGTAGTAGTCCTGCACATACACAACGTGCAGGACGTCAGAGACGAGTCAGACTCAGAAAGAACAAAGGACGACGGCTTCGGCTGGTGGGGGTTGGGGTCAGCACAGGTATGTGACAGCGGGCGGGGGGTCGAGAGGGTCGTCGGGCGGGCGACAGTTGGAGGTGGTTCTGGCGACGGGGGGATGGCGGCAATGGTGGCGGGGGCGGCAATGGCCGCGGGGGTCACTGGGGGGAGGTCGCTGTGGGGGGGCTAAAATGTGCCCCTCACCTCGGCTCTGGACCCCCCTACCGGCGAAGTCCAGATACGCCCCTGGGGCTCTCATAACTGTCTTAAATGGGGCATAGCAAAATATCGATTTGGAGCCACATAAGCTCCAGCAGCCAGCCCTGCTTAAATTATCACTGGATATTCAGATCCAGTGCCTCGGACAAATTTAGTCAGCAACATTAAAAAAAAAAAAGCACTGACCTCTGTCAGCTGAATTGACCTGCTACAATTTTATGGATTCCATAATAGAGAATGATCGTTAATGACAGGTTGGAATAGGGTAAGCAAATAGGGATTAAGAAAACATTACCTTGCCAAAAGTGATTTAAGCAGGCAGGAGAGACTTTTTTTTTTCATGAATTGGCTGTGCAGTAGGTGAACCACTTGATGCGGCCATTTCAGGGGGGAGCATTTACTGCCACCCACTGAGGTGGCCTTAAGGGCTCCCGCACTAACCTGGTGGTAACTGGGCAGCATGTGATGCTGCCCGATTATCACTGGGTAAGTTCCGGCGCTACAAAAATAGAAAATATTTTTGTAGCACTGGAAATGGTGCTCATTGAGGTAGGAACAACCACCAGGCTCCTGGGGTAGCCTGGTGGTAGTTCTAGATTGTTGCGTAGCAAGCTCTTTGCTGTTCGCCAACCCTTTAGTAAAAGGGCCCCTTAGTATCTTGATTATTCATGTTTCTTTCTTTCTTTTTTTTTTTTTTTTTCTGTTTGTTTGCCTCTGCTTCATTTTGATTGTTTTGGGTTCCTCCACAATGTGGGCTTGATGTGATAATTTTGTATTGTTATGGAGATTTTTAGGTTTCCTGTTAAAGATATTTTTTTCTTGTTTTTCCTGTCTATTTCATTAGAAATAAATAAATTATTGATTAAAAAAATGATAGATTGTGAACAGCAGGTACTATCAAAATCTTCAACAACTTTGTTAATATATCATTCTAATAACTCAAAGGGTAATCAAAAACTTAGCTGTCAAAATCAAACCTTCCAAAATCTGAAGATTAGGAAAAGAATAGAGACTAAAACAGAGAATAGCATTATGTCTTTGTATCACTCCAAGATATGACTGCACCTTAAGTATTGTGTGCAATTCTTGTCATCAAATCTCAAAAAAAGACATAGTGAAATTAGAAAAGGTTAATGAGAAGGTCAACTCAGGGCCACCGAGGGGGGTCAAGGGATAAAATTCCCCAGGCCTGGCCTCCAAGGGGGGGAAGGGGGGCTGGTGCCGGGTCTGTCTCTCTCCTGGTCCTGTCTGGACATGGGTGATTGCATTAACACAATAACCTGGTCCCAGAGAGAGGCAGACTTCAGTGCCGGGACCCCCTTGGAAGCTGGAGATGAGCAGACTCACTGCCACTGATGTAGGAAGCTGCACAGCATCCGCGTAGATGTAGAACTCAGTGTCCATTGACCAAATCAGCTCAGCTAATGGCTTGAGGTAGATATTGAACAGAATAGGTGACAGTATCAATCCTTGTGGTACCCCACAGGTCAGTGCCCATGGTGGCGATTAGTTGCTCCCAAACATTATGAATTGTTGCCTGCCCGATAGATAGGATCTGAACCAAGCAAGTACTGTTCCATTGACACTTGTTTCTGTCAGTTGTGCTAGCATGATATCATGATCCACAGTGTCAAAAGCTGCTGAGAAATCTAGCAGTATCAACACCAAGGCAAATCCCCTGTCTCAGTTTCTGTGAAGATCATCTAATAGGGATACAAGGACTGTTTCTGTTCCATAACCAGGTCTGAATCCAGATTGACATGGATCTAGTCAGTTTATCTCTTTTAGCCAATCATTGAGTTGAACACAGACTGTTTGTTGTATAAGTTTCCCTAGAAATGGGATGTTGGATACTGGCCATTAACTGTCAAGTTTGTTCTGGTCAAGGTTGTTTTTCTTTAGCAAAGGTTGACCACTCCCCTTTTTAATGCTGTTAGTAATTGCCCATTAGAAAGAGAGGAGTTCACTATTTTTGTGGCACCTTTTTTGAGGCCCATGCTTGCCTGCTGCACTATCTTAGATGGGCAGGCATCAAGGGAGCAGGTAGTTGGTTGAAGGTCTCGTAGAATTTTGTCAAGGCTCTCCTCTGTCATTGGGTTAAAAGTGTCCCATCTGTTTCTGTCAGGAGGAGGTGAGTTCGTGCACTCCTGGTTAACTGATTGGAGACTGGTTGAGATTGCCTGTAAATCCTGGTGGAGACTTTTTGTTTTATTGACAAAGTATGCAGCAAACTCATTGCAGTTCAGTTTAGACTGGGCAGGCTGGTTCTGTTGCGGGGGGTTGCAGCAGGCTGTTTACTATACTGAACAACTACTTGGTTGAATTGGCATCTTGTGCGATGCATTGAGATAAATATCATTTTCTTGATTGCTGATAAGGCTTGGCAGTACTTTGTCATGTGCTTCCTACAGTTTAGATTGTCTTGATCCAGGTGAGATTTATACCATCTCCTTTCCAGTTTCCGTCCTTCAAGTTTAAGGATCTGAAGTTCTCGAGAAAATCAAGGTGAGCATTTGTTAGTGGGGCATAAGACCTTTATTAGTGGTGTGTGTATTCCAGATGTTAACCTCTTCTGACACTGTAGTTGTCTTTTCATCCATATGTGGATAGTCCAAGGCCTCTAGGAAATTCTCAACAGTTAGCTTTTTTTTTTGTCTCTGATCTCCTACCAAACTCTGGGAGGTGCTATTTGTTTCTGGTGAACACTTAGGGAAAATTTAATTAGAAAATGGTCTGACCATGATAGGGGTGTTATTTCGATACTGTTATCCCAGAATTCTGGGATGTCAACCCGTTTGTAGAGTACCAGGTCTAGTATGTGACCCTTTTCATGGGTTGAAGAATTGGTCACCTGTGTGAACCCTAGTGCTGTTATCATGTCCAGAAAGGCTCTTTGGAGACTTAATACAAAGGGGGTTGATGGTTAACTTTTGTTTTAAGGAATCTAACAGATTTAGAAGTTGTCAGCAGGCACCTCTTCGTGCTGTCCGCTCTTGTCTCGACACCTCTCAGTGCTGTCCGCTCTCCCCTCGACACCTCTCCGTGCTGTCCTTTTTCACCCACACAATTGGGGCTAATCCATCACCTTAGGAGAACTGCTTTTGCTTATTTGTAACAAGTGATTATTCACAGTACTATTTCCCCAACGGTATCAGAGAAAACCAGTCTGCCCGCTGTATTACAGCTGCTAGTCTCTGTGCACCTTGTTTCACTTCTCCCACACTCAAAGATCCATAACCATTCAGTTTTAGAATTAGTTAATGACTGGGGATAAACCTGTGGTTCAGTCAATTCCTCTTCTCCTTTCTCTTACTGCCTAGGAGATAGAGGCATTTTCACCACCCTCGCTTGTCAGACACCAACACTCTGACAATCTCCCACAAATGTTCAGACTGACCTCCTTCAGGTAATTAATTCCCACAGTTCCATGAAGCCAGACCGCATCTAGGCATTGTCACTGAGCGGCCCCACATCTCTGGCTTCCCTCTGCAGTCTCTTCCTTTGCCATCTCCCTTTGTCCTGAGCAAAAGAACTCCATTTGCTCCAGACCAGCCTCCTTCATGACATTTTCACTTTTCTCTCCTAGTTCAATCTCCTCCCACTCCATGGAGTCTTCCCCCACCCTCTCTCCCAGGTGCTGCTCCTCCACCTGATTATCCTCCATCTCCCAATCACCTCCTGACTTTACTACCTGCTGGGAGTTGTAGTGCTGTTTCTCTTGTTCCCTCCTCCCTTGCAAGTGCTGCTGGGTTCTGTAGTTCTCTTCCCTTCTTGCAAGTCTCCTACCCCCTTTTCCCGTCAGAGAGTGCTCTTCCTTTCTTGGCTTACTGCCCCTGTCAGCTCTTCTCTGCTTTCCCTCTACATCCTCCTTACAAAGTTTAGAAATAGTTATGTAACTGGTCAGCCTTCCAAGACCCAGCCAGGGCTGACCCTGCTTAGCTTTCTGCACACACTGTCACCGTTGGCTCCACAGCTCCATGGCATTCACCATGAGGCTGCTCCCCCACAGGGTGTCATCTGCGTTGCTGTCTCCTTTCACAAATGCTCATCACAGCCAGGCTTCTTATGACCAAAGGTTTTATTAGTTTCCATTTAACATAATCTTCATTGCTTATTTCATTTCTTCTTTAACTTAAACATAACCAAACATTTACTCAGTGTCTTTCAGTTAAACCAGACCCAGAGCAGTTCCTCCGGCCTTCACCACTGAAACAGCAAAACAAAAGCATTTACTTTCATTCCTTCATAGTTCAAACAGCAAAACAAAGGCATTTACTTTTACTGCTCAGAGGCTAGTGCAGCTATCACCTTTCCAGCAGAGCCCTTACCCAGTGTTTCCATCTCCCCCTTCCAGCTTTCCACCATTGCTTTAATAAAGCTACCTGAAACCCTCTCACACCTGGTTCCACTTCCCAATCAACTCCCGGCTTCTCACTTTCTTGCTCAGAATCCTTCTCCATACTCTGATTCCCTTGCTGTTGCACTGCATTCTGGGCCTTGTAGTTTCCTGCCCTCTCAAATAAGCAAAGTGTGTATTATATAATCTAAGCTGCAGAGCCTGATGTGAACCCAGCCACCCGGCCAGTCAGCCCAACTTCCCCATTACTGAAGACAAACTTTCTTCACATTTACTGAACCAACAGGTCACTTTATGAAACATGATATTCTAAAGCATTTTATTCCACACAAAAGTGGTTATACAATACTGGGCATGTGACTGTTTCATGCCCAGGTTCTCATCAGAAAATAGAATATCCATAACAACCAAATAAGAATAGAACACTTCTCAAAGTGTGAATGTTACTGACCTGATTCTAAGAACATAAGAATAGACATACTGGGTCAGACCAATGATCCATGTTTGTAGCCCAATATCCTATTTTGGCTAATCCAGGTCACCAGGGCCGGTCTTAGCAAGTGCGGGGCCCTATGCAGACCAATTTGATGGGGCCCCACCCTAGCCCTGCCCCCACCTAACTCCGCCCCCACCCTAGCTCCAGGGCCGGCTACCCCTCCCTCTGAGTTCCCGGGCTGCTCCCTCTGAGCTCCAAGGCCCCCAGCTCCAGGGCTTCCCCCCCTAGGGCTCCCAGCTCCAAGGCCCCCCTCCATCCCGGTCATTTTTTAACACCCCCTCCAAAATCCAGTACTAGGTATGCCGAGAATACAAAACACTCTAGGACCTATTGAGCAATTCTACCATACCATAAGCAGTCATTTCTACGAATCACACAAAGAAAAGGAAAACATCTTAAAACACTACAGTGAGCACTAGAACATCAATTCACCTATTGTAAAATGAAACCTGACAGAATAGTACAGATCGTCGATCCTGCACAGTCAATGCCAACTGAAAGCCATGTCTTTTTCACAAACACAGATACACCCTAATCCACTATAGAATAAGTAGTAATATTTAAACTTTCTATTTAGACAAAAATTAAACTGAACCCCCAAGATGCCAGACTGCATACAATTCAACACCACAGAAACAGAAAATGACCCCTAGTACTGTGCAAAATATAAAGACAGCAGATGTAAATTTGAAAAAACTAACAAATACCAATCACCACTTTACAAATTAACAAATAGAAATAAAACAAATACAGAAAATAAAATAATCCCATTTTATTGGACTAATACATTTGGCTTCCAGAGGCCAAAATCTCCTTCCTCAGGTCAATACAGTATAGTACTGTTACAGTATCCTATCCTGACCTGAGGAAGGGGGTTTTCTTCTCTGAAAGTTAAGTCGAAATGTATTAAAATTAGTCCAATAAAAAGATTACCTTATTTACATGTTCTATTTATAAACATTTATTAACACAGCTACAATACTATATCCTAAAGCAAAAAAATAAAAATATATATTTTATTTACAGTTTGTTGTCTCTGGTTTCTGCTTTCCTCATCTTCTTTTCACTGTCTTCCTTCCATCCAGCATCTGTCATCCAGTGTCTGCCCTCTCTGCTGTTCCCTCCATCCAATGTCTGCCCTCTCTCCCTGCCCCTTCCATCCACACCTGCCCTCTATCTCTGCCCCTTCCATGATCCATCCACCATCTGCCCCTGTCTGCCCTCTCTCTCTCCCCCATCCATTCACTGTCTGCCCTTTCTATCCCTGCCATCCACTGTCTGCCCTTTCTCTCTGCCCCTTCAATCCACAATTTGACCTCCCTCTCCCATCCATCCGGGGTTTGCCCTCCCTCTCGCTACCCCATCCAGGATCTGCCCCTCTCTCCGCCCCTTTTTCAGTCCCCAGTTCCAGCCCCAGCCCTTTTCTCCCACCAGTCCCGAGTTTCAGCCCCCCAGCCACTTCTCCCTATCCCGTTTTCAGCCTCCAGTCCCAGTACTAGCCCCCTTATCCCACCTACCCTCCTTTTCAGCCCCCAGTTCCAGCCCCCTTCATCCACATGCCTTGTATTAGGGCCCCCTTTTCAGAACCATTCTCCCACCTGACCCATGCATGCCCCATTTTCCCACCAGCCCCAGGCATGGCCCCTATTTTCCCATATGGCCACTTCTCAGACCCCAGTGCCTGCCCCCTTCTTCCATCCGAGAAGCCCCTCCCCAGTCCCCTTCTCCCATCCAAGAACCCCAGTCCCCTCCCCACCCGTCCCCTTTAACCATCCAAGAACCCCCTCCCCACCCCCTTCTCCCATCCGTGAACCCCCTCCCCACCTTGGTCCCCTTCTCCCATCCAAGAACCCCAGTCCCCTCCCCACCCGTCCCCTGCTCACATCCGAGAACTCCCTCCTCAGTCCCCTTCTCCCATCCAAGAACCCCAGTCCCCTCCTCACCCATCCCCTTTAACCATCCAAGAACCCCCTCCCCACCCCCTTCTCCCATCCGTGAACCCCCTCCCCACCTCAGCTTTAGAAATGTTAAGTAGTAGTCTCCTTCCCATTTGAGAACCCCCTCCCCACCCTTCCCCCCACCTGAGAACCCGCACCCCACACACCCTTCTCCCATCTGAGTCCCCCCCCCCCAACCTACCCACTAGCTTTGTTCTCCGGTCCCCACCACCCTCACTGGCTTTAAAAAAAGAATTTGGAAGCGCCAGAGGGACAGGCAGCACCTCGTGTCTGCCCTCCCTGCTACTAAAAATGTCTTCGACGTCGTCATTGGGCCTTCTCACATTGAGTCCCGCCCACCCTCGCGGTAATTGGAAGTTACCTCAGAGAAGGGCGGGACTCAATGTGAGAAGGCCCAATGACGACGTTGAAGACATTTTTAGTAGCAGGGAGGGCAGACACGAGGCGCTGCCTGTCCCTCTGGCGCTTCCACAGTCTTTTTTTAAAGGTAGGACAGGGTGGGAGCAGCGGGTGCAGGCCACCCCCCACCCACTGACAGCCGGGGCGGACCGCCCCCACCACTCCGCCGTCGCGTGCCATCCGAGGGAGGGAGGGAGGACTGGAACTCGGGCGGTCGGGGCGGGGCGACCTTAGGCGCACCGCGCGGGGCCCCCCTGAGCGCGGGGCCCTATGCGGCCGCCTCGGTCGCCTCGCCTTAAGACCGGCCCTGCAGGTCACAAGTACCCAGTAGAAACTCAAATAATAGCAACATTCCATGTGACCAATCCCGGGGCAAGCAGTGGCTTCCCCATGTCTGTCTCAATAACAGACTATGGACTTTTCCTCCAGGAAGTTGTCCAAACCTTTTTAAAAGCCAGATACACTAACCACTGTTATCACATCCTCCGGCAGCAAGTTCCACAATTTAACTATTCATTGAGTGAAAAAATATTTCCTCCTATTTGTTTTATAAGTATTTTCCATGTAATTTCATTGAGTGTCCACTGGTCTTTGTACTTTTTGAAAGAGTGAAAAATTGATTCACTTCTACTCATTCTACACCACTCAGGATTTTATAAACCTCCCTCGGCTGTCTCTTTTCCAAGCTGAAGAGCCCTAACCTAATTCTGTGCATCTCAAACAATTTACTCATCAACAGGAGAATGGAGTTGGCCACAGGGGCCATGGCAACACCTATATTTTGCACACAGCATCAACAAGTAGAAAACTTAAGGGTGTGATGTAGCAATTGTAGGCACCCTGGGTAGGAATTGGTTGTTAGCAGGACATACAGTATGGGGATTAGTGGGAGCTGGTATCACTGAGCTCTATCAGGAGATAAGTGGGGATTGTGAGGGGAAAGGTTAAATGGGACTTGATATATTGCCTTTCTGTGGTTTTTACAATTACATTCAAAGCAGTTTACATAGTACATACAGGTCCTTATTTGTACCTGGGGTAATGGAGGATTAAGTGACTTGCCCAGAGTCACAAGGAGCTGCAGTGGGAATCAAACCCAGTTTTCTAGGATCAAAGTCCGCTGCACTAACCACTAGGCTACTCCTCAGGGTGCTTATGAAAGAGGACCCCAAGGTATATTATTATTATTATTATTATTATTATTATTATTATTATTATTATTATTATTATTATTATTATTATTATTATTATTATTTGGATGTGAAAGACCATTTAAGATCAGAAGCACTCTCACTTAATATGTCCCATCTGTCCACATTGATAACAAGCCCCTCTGCCTCCAGGACTCAAACCTTTTCCTCAGGAATCTCCCCCTCTTCCTCACTTCCTAGCTGCCCCCATTTAAGAAGTAATCTGTAAATTGAGAAGTCGTTGTTTCTGACTTTCCTTTTTCAGTTTCTCTTGTTCCCCCTTCTCCTTGATTCTACGCTCACACTGCCGGGCTGCCATAAAGATGGCATTAGGGTTTTTGGTGGGCCAATCAAGGACTGCATTTTCTAACATTCCTTTGATAGTTGGTAGAAGTCCATTAAAAAAAAAAAACATAGCCACCATCCCTTTCCCGGTTCCCTCACCAACTGTCTGGAAAAATGTTTAAAAGGGGCAGGACTGGAGATCAATTTCTTGTTTTGCAACCCCTAGAATTACTTGTGTCTGTACTGTTCCCACTTTTTGGCTTTGATTTTTCCCTGTTGCATGATTCTCCAAGGAGGTATTTTCCAAACTCATATTTATCAGGGGTTATAGGCCACCTTTAGGAACCTGCTGTATTTGATTTTATTGAACCAGTCTATATTTGTTTAAAATAAATAGATTTTCTATGCTCAATATAGCCTTAGCCAAGTTTACATAATTTTTTACAATTACTTTAACAGCAAAAATACACGAGGAGATTGATCGTGTTATTGGGCAAAATCGTTGCCCCACAAATAAGGACAGGAATCTGATGCCTTATACAGAAGCTGTGGTTCATGAAATCCAGCGGTTCATAGATATCATCCCACTGGGTCTTCCCCATGCCGTCACACAAGATATCCTGTTCAGGCAGTATGTTATTCCCAAGGTATGGATCTCAGGTTTTACCAGTGTAAGGTGGGCCCCTTGTATAGGCCTAGAGATAGTATGGGAGGACTGCTCATATAGCTTATTCTTTAGTTGGGACCAGGGCTGGAACCAGTAAAGACCAGGACACCATAGGCAAGTAATCCACATACGCTGCACTCTCCATAGAGTTAATGAGTCAGACCATTCCAGTATTGGTGTTTGGTGTTCAGAATCTGATTCTTTGCTTAAAATTTTATTTAGCAATTAAGTAGGCCCACAACAATAGTTGAGGTCATTACTTTGACAGAGGAAGTATATAAACAGTCCCCTGATATTCAGCTGGCAACGGTCAGTTTTTAATTGCTGACCATCTAGGGTTACCATATCTGCTCCCCCCCAAAAGAGGACACATCCCCGCCCCGTCGCATATCACCCCACCTCTTTCACATACACCCTGCCCCATCACACCCCCCCCCTAAGGGTGTCCTATCCTCCCCTTCTCTTACCTTACTCTACTGCCCTGGTGGTCTAGTGACTGCGGCAGGAAAGAGCCCCCTCTTTCATGCCTGGAGTGTTTGCATATTGTTCCCCTTGCTGACTGTCCTGGCACCAATTCAAAATGGCCACCGAGAGTTGAAGTGGCCTCGCAAGACTTGAGGTCGCTTCAACTCTCGGTGGCCATTTTGAATCAGCGCCGGGACCGTCAGCAAGGGGAACAGTATCCAGGGCAGCACTCCGGGCGGAAAAGAGGGGGCTCTTTCCTGCCCTGAAGAGGTCACTAGACCACCAGGACAGTAGAGTAAGGGGAGGGGACTAGAATAGGATACTACTAGGCCCGCCTGCCATCCTGCCCGTTTGTACAGAAATCCGGACAAATGGGCAGGCTGGCAAAACCTGCCCAGTAACCCGGCCACGTCCTCAAAAAGAGGACATGTCCTGGAAAAAACGGACGTATGGTACCTCTATGACCATCACCAGTTAAATTCAACAATACTATTCAATGCTGGGCTATGTCCAGACTTGTTGGCTGCCAGGACTGATACTGACCCACATAAGACACTGAATATCAGCAGTGATCTCTATAAGAGGATCCTTAAGGGCCACTACTTTGTTTCCAACCCCCCCCCCCCCCCCATAGCGGTACCCCATTCCACCCACCTACCACCACAAGCAGTGCCCCATTCCGGTCCTCCACCTCCCAAAGACAGCTCCCCCTCCTGAACCACTCATTTATATTAAAAAAATCCCTGGGGAAGGAGGGAGATAGAATTCCAGAGGGGAAAAGAATAAAGTGGAAGAAAGGGAAAGAAAAGGAGAGAGAGAGAGAGAGAGAGAGAATGCCTAAAGGCTGCTTCCTGATTTTAAAGAATATGCACTTTGCCTTCCAGGGTACCACAGTCTATCCCATGCTGAGCTCAGTCCTGCGTGACCCGAAACAGTATCAGAACCCGGAATCTTTTGACCCCGGGCACTTTTTGGATGCCCAAGGCTGCTTTAAAAGAAATGATGCCTTTATGCCTTTCTCTTCAGGTATCTCAACCTATTTTTCTTATTGCTGTTTTATAGATACAACCTACTTGCATTTGTTGTTCTCTTCAAGAATTGCTTTACCTCATTTGAATTTGGAGTTTCCTGCTTTTCTGAGGGAAATCAAAACCATAAACTCTTACATGCAACAAGAGGAAAACCAGGACTGGATCAGTCTAAGGTGAAGATGAAACCAGCCAGTGCCCTCAACCAATTTTCTCTAAAGAATTTAGGAGGCAATTTTAAACAGGACACCTAGGATAGGAGGATAAGAAGTTGCTTACCTAGGCGCTATTTTATACAGAAAAGTAGGTGTCTATTTTCATTTTTAACAAAAATACTAGCATAAATCGATCTCTTAAACTGCAATCAAGTAGTGTTCTATAATTTGTTCACTTAACTGTGCGCCCCATCCAAGCTCCTCCCAGATTCTGCCCACCTTCAACCTAGGTACCATTAGGCACCATTGCATTTAAGCACCAATTTATAGAATAGTGAGTTGCCAGAACATTGGCATTTACACGCACGTGAACACAGATATATCTGTAATGATATTATGGAGATTTATGTACATTCTTGGTGCCTGAATGTTGGCCCACTCCTGATAAAAAATGAGAAAGAGGGATCAAGAGTACACCAACCAAAGCAAACTAAAAAAAACCACACACAAAGTCCTTCAAGACAGGGACAATCAAAAGTTCTTTATTCAAAGAAGACCCAACACAGGCCATGTTTTGGGGGAAATTCTCCAGTGTAAGGGGTCAATAGAGCGTAAAACACCTTGTTGAATCTTGCAGTCAAGTCCTTAAAAATATAATACAGGAGAGTAACTCTTCAAGTAAATATCAACTCATATGTGGAGAGCAATAGCAAATGCTTTAGCTGTGCCGATTGCATAAGAAATGCCATCGCTTGCTAAAAACTGCTAAACCAGAAAGCCCTCCTTTATAGCATGACCTCCGAAATGGCTAACACTGAAACCACTATTTTAGTGACTTTGCAGGGACTGAGCCTTGCTGTCAATGTGGAGATTGTTACTAATTCCACATGCAATATTGTGCGCTATCCTGAAATGCGCATGCAACTAAAGTGACTAATGAACCAATTAGCATCGGTAATTGGGTGCTAACAATCAATTATTGGAGTTAATTGACAGCAATTTGGATTTGCAAGCCCATCTTGCTACAGGCTGTTCTAGAAAAATCCATGCACAAATCTTATAGCATGCAACTCAAAAGAGGGCATGCCATGGGAGGGTCATAGGCGGGTCAAGAATGTTCTCTATAGATGCGTTCAGTATTACCAAATACCAGATGCCTAAATTATGCACCAGGATTTATACCAGGTTTCAGCTGGTGCAATTCCTCACGCTGAAAGTTTGGCACGGAAACCAGCACTAAGCACTATTCTATAAATGGCACACAACTCGGATCATTGTTTATAGAATAGCGTTAAGTGTGAATTTTTTCTAGCACTGTATTTTGAGCAATAACCAACTGGAGAGCAAAATGATGCAAATCACTACTCAAAATATAAATTTTGCTCAAAAACCTGACATAGAGTGTTTGCTATCCGCTGTTGCTACACAGAGCATTTAAACAATTTAATCAAACAGAAGCCTCAGCTTCCCCGAGGAAAGCCCACACTGGCTAATTACAGAAACCTCAATGGGATTACTATCACTGGCTTCAACATGTCGGCAAAAACAACAGTGGAAAAATAACTCCCCCAAAAAATTGAGGAAAAAAAAGCCACTGTTGAAAAAAGCAGAAGACACTGTATCTAATAAGTAGCAGGTGAAAACACTCTAAAATCAGTCTCTATGTTATAATATACCCAATGCAATACAGTGTCCCCAGACAAAAAATGTTTAAGATAAGGTGGAAGCTCAAAAACAGTGCACTGCCAGCGCCAGTTAGCTTGCGATGAATTGCTAGTAAGTTGCTCCCCCCTCCTGAAGCAGTTAAGGCGAAACAAGGGGGCACTTTGTCGAGGATGAGGACATTTTAGACATTTGAATTCAAGGTGTGAAGCAATTGGACACGTTTCCAAGGAGCAAGATTGGATTTGATATACCGCAAGTCTCCAAACAAAATGTTCCAGGCAATGTGGAGGCTTTGTCGCATCAGATATCTTCTTACCAGAGACTTGTTCCGTACCCTTGTCCACTGGCTTGTCCTATCCCATCTGGATTACTGTAGTGGAATTTATTTTTTTGTTACATTTGTACCCCGTGCTTTCCCACTCATGGCAGGCTCTATGCGGTAGGCAATAGAGGGTTAAGTGACTTGCCCAGAGTCACAAGGAGCTGCCTGTGCCGGGAATCAAACTCAGTTCCTCAGTTCCCCAGGACCAAAGTCCACCACCCTAACCACTAGGCCACTCCTCTGCTCTTATGTGGGTTGCCAGGCCTACTTATTGAAAAAGTTCCAAACGGCTCAGAACACTGTGGCGAGACTCATCCTTAGAGAAAGATGTTTTGCTCACGCTGAACCACTGCACTTTAAACTTCATTGGCTACCTGTACAGGAGCGCATTGCTTTCAAGATCTGCTCCTTAACTCATAAAATCATCTATGGGGCTGCCCCGGATTACATGCTCCCCTTGATCGACCTTCCGCCAAGAAATGCCAACCCTGCTGCTCGGTCCTATCTCCACCTCCACTTTCCGAATTGTAAGGGTGTCAAGTACAAGAAGATCTTCGCCTCGTCCTTCCGCTATTGGAGTCCCAAGCACTGTAACGCACTACCTCGCCACCTTAAAACTCAAGTGGACCATGCCCTTTTGAAGAAGTTGTTAAAGACATAGCTCTTTGCCAAGACCTACTCCCCAACTTACTCTGCTGATTGATGCATCCCCTGTCCCTTACCCTGCCTAGCTCACGCTGTTAGATTCTCCTCCCCTATTTGCTTCTTGCATACTTGCCTAAGTGTTAACTTTGTACTTCTATTTAATTCTCTGTAAACCACATTGCGCCTGCATGAGTGGGAAAATGTGGGATATAAGTAACCCATAAATAAATAAATACATACATAAATAAGTAGCGTTGGCAGTGAACTGTTTTTGAGCTTTCACCTTATCTTAAACTTGTTTTGTCTGGGGACACTGTATTGTATTGGATACATCAGGGCCACCGACAGCCTGGCCTCCAAAGGGGGGTCTGGCCCTGGCTCCAGCAAGCTTCTTCCTGCCTGCCTGCTTCCGGGTCTGTCCTCTCCTGTTCCTGCGTGCCGCCCAGGAACCAGATGATTGCATTAGCGTGATATCGCGTTAATGCAATCATCCAGATCCCGACTCCCAGCATAGACAAGTGCAGGAGGGAACATACTGTGGGAGCAGGCAGGCAGAAAGAGGCATCCCCCCCCCCCCCTCTTGGAGGCAGAGATAGAAAGGTAAGGGAGTGGGTGGGAGGGAAGGTGCGGTGGTGCGCGGTGGTGCAGTTCTGCCCCAGGCCTGACTGTATCCCTTGGCGGCCCTGAGGTACATTCACCTGCTACTTATTAGATACAGTGTCTCTGCTTTTTTCAATGGGGCTTGTTTTCTCCTCAATTTTTTGAGGGAGTTGTTTTCCCACTGTTGTTTTTGCTGACCTGTTGAAGCCATTGAGGTTTCTGTAATTGGCCAGTGTGGGCTTTCCTCGGGGATGCTGAGGCTTCTATTTGATTAAATTGTTTAAATGGTCTGTTTAGCGACAGTGGATAGCAAACACTCTATGTCAGGTTTTTGAGCAAAATTTACATTTGATCGTACTGTATTTACTGAATCTAGTCCATTAGGGGTAATTTTCTAATGACCTTTTTACACATGTAAAAGGGTTTTTATAAAACTATCTAAGGGGTTACACGTGTAAAAATATTCACAGTGCCAAGAAGGCATGTGCTTTTATATGTTCAATGTACACGTGTGTTCAAGGGAAGGCATTTGGGCAGAGCATTAGTGGAATCATGATCTCTGCATATTTTTTAGCAATCTAGGTGTGAACATTTACAGCAGCTCTATGGCTGCTGTAGATGATCACACCTAAAATACACTCTGTCCCCCCAGTATCAGCAGCTGGCCAGTTACATGCCCACTAACCGGCTATCCACCGATATTCAGCAGTAAATGGCCAGCCTTGTACTGCTGAATATTGCCAGTTAGCGGATAGCCAGTTATTTCAACCGAAAGAAAAGGCTATCCGCCGATTTTTTAAGTCTGACCAGCCAAGTTTGGCAGCCATATTTGGCTGCGCACAACCCTGGTATATCTTTGGCCGGTCTGACTTTAACTGGCCAGTGCTGAATATTGGCTTGGCTGGTCAAAATCAGACCGGTGTAAAATAAATCAGATTTTCAATGCCAGTCACTGGAGTGGAGGAGTGGCCTTGTGGTTAGGGTGGTGGACTTTGGTCCTGGGGAACTGAGGAACTGAGTTCAATTCCCACTTCAGGCACAGGCAGCTCCTTGTGACTCTGGGCAAGTCACTTAACTCTCCATTGCCCCATGTAAGCCGCATTGAGCCTGCCATGGGTGGGAAAGCGCGGGGTACAAATGTAACAAAAAAAAAAAAAAATGGCTTGGCATTGAATATCCTCAGAATCAACCACGGTTAGTATGTACTAATTTGGCAGTTATCACAGGATGCCTGAGTATGTGCCATGTCATGTCATTTTAAGCTGTGTTAGCACCTAACACAGCTCTGTAAAAGGGCCCCGTGGAGGGGCATAATCGAACAGGGCACCCAAGTTTTCATGAGGGCGTCCCCGCGAAGGGGCGAGGAAACCTGTATTATCGAAACAAGATGGGCGGCCATCTCTCGGGTCGACCATCTCTAAGGTCGACCTAAATGTGGAGATTTGGGCGTCCCAAATTTTCGGCGATAATGGAAACCGAGGATGCCCATCTCAAAAATGACCAAATGCAAGCCCTTTGGTTGTGGGAGAAGCCACCATTTGTAGTGCACTGGTCCCCCTCCCATGTCAGGACACCAACCAGGCACCCTAGGGGGCACTGCAGTGGACTTCAGAAAAAGCTCCCAGGTGCATAGCTTCCTTACCTTGTACTACTACTACTACTACTTAGCATTTCTATAGCGCTGCCAGGGTTACGCAGCGCTGTACAAGTTTAAACATGGGGAAGGACAGTCCCTGCTCTGGAGAGCTTACAATCTAAAGGTTACAAACCATGTAGTCAGTGTAGGTATCATGAATGGGGAAGGTGGTTAGGTGCCAAAAGCAAGGGAGAAGAGATGGGCTTTGAGTAAGGAAAATGGGCAGGGAGGGCGCATGGCGTATGGGCTCGGGAAGTCTGTTCCAGGCATAAGGTGATGCGAGGCAGAAGGGGCGGAGTCTGGAGTTAGCGGTGGTGGAGAAGGGTACAGATAGGAGTGATTTGTCCTGAGAGCGGAGGTTACGGGTGGGAACATATGGGGAGAGGAGGGTAGAGAGGTAATGGGGGGCTGCAGATTGAGTGCACTTGAAGGTCAATAGGAGAAGCTTGAACTGTATACGGTAACAGATCGGGAGCCAGTGAAGCAACTTGAGGAGAGGGGTGATATGAGAGTATCGGTTCACGTGGTAGATAAGACGTGCTGAGCCCCCCAAAACCCACTCCCCACAACTGTACACCACTACCATAGCCCTTAGGGATGAAGGGGGGCACCTAGATGTGGGTACAGTGGGTTTGTGGTGGGTTTTGGAGGGCTCACATTTACCACCACAAGTTTAACAGGTGGGGGGATGGGCCTGGGTCCGCCTGCCTGAAGTGCACTGCAGTACCCACTAAAACTGCTCCAGGGACCTGCATATTGCTGTCATTGAACTGGGTATGATATTTGAGGCTGGAAAAATATTTTTAAAGTTTTATTTTTAGGGTGGGAGGGGGTTAGTGACCACCCGGGGAGTAGGAGGAGGTCATCCTCGATTCCCTCCGGTGGTCATCTGGTCATTTAGGGCACATTTTTGTGGCTTGGTCGTAAAAAAATAAGGACCAAGTAAAGTTGGCCAAGTGTTCATCAGGGACGCCCTTCTTTTTTCCATTATCGGCCGAGGACGCCCATGAGTTAAGCACGTCCCAATCCCACCTTCACTATGCTTCCAACACACCCCCGGGAACTTTGGTCATCCCCGCAATGGAAAGCAGTTGAGGGCGCCCAAAATCGGCTTTTGATTATGCCGATTTGGGCGACCCTGTGAGAAGGATGCCCATCTCCTGAATTGTATCGAAAGATGGGCACCCTTCTCTTTCGAAAATGAGCCCATTAGTGATTAAGCACTAAAGAAATGATAAGTAGTAGTAAATGGCCAAACATATCCACATAAGTGGTGATTTATTTTTTAAATAAATGAGCTATACAGTTGGCACAGTGGCCAACTACATAACTACTTCTGAATGTGCTTATCTGGAATGCCAAAGTAAATTTTCTCATGTTCAGAAATATTTGCACAGCTGAATACTGTCCTCCATAAGCACTTCGAAGCACAGTGTGTATCTTCTTGTTCAAAAAAAAGAAGAAGCAATCCAACGATTCTGATCTCAGACTCATCTATGATCTTTTCCTCTTGTTTTTAGGCAGACGCGTCTGCTTAGGTGAGGGCCTGGCACACATGGAGATCTTCCTGTTCCTTACCACCATCCTACAGAATTTCAACTTAAAGTCCCCTGTGGATCCAAAAGAAATTGACCTGAGTCCAGAAATTAGTGGTTTTGGGAATATGCCACGTCCATACCAGCTCTGCCTCCTCCCTTGCTAATGCTTTGGTTTTCTCTTAAGAAAGGTGGTAAATCGAGCCTTGTATTAAACATTAATGCGACTGCTAGGCTGAAAGTGTTCTACCCCCAAAACTTGTGTGTCCATATTCATATTTGTTTTGTCTTTGTAATTGTAGCATTTAAGCCAAGTTAGCAATGACTTCCTGCTAGAGTTACAATCTCTGTTCTCATGTTGATTGTGATCCATTTACTCCAGTCACTGGGAGAACTGCCAGGTTCAGTATTCAGCACAAGGTACATGCTCTGACTTTATTGGTCAATCAACAGCCCTCTGTCTTTATAGGTATTCTTTACAACCCTCCTTGCAGGACAGAAACCTCTGTTTTGGCAGGGTCATCCCAAGTATATCTGATGCCCTGGGCGAACCTTCAGCCATACACCCTCTCCAAAGTGCAATTCAAGATCCTACCCTCCTGTAGTCAAGCATCTGCCCTTTCTTTCCCTCCCATCTTCCATAGTACAGCATCTCCTCCTCCCCTTATTGTAGAACATCTCCACTTCCTCTCCCTACTCCCTCAGGTGGACATCACTCCTCTACCTCCCTCAATTCCCCACCAAATAACCAACATCTCCACTTCGTCTCCCTAGCTCTACCTTCACCTGCAGGTGGCCAGCATCTCTCCTTAATCTTTCTACTTCCCCAGGGTGTCCAACATCGTATCTCCCCTTCTCTCCTCTCCCCATGTTGAGCATCTTATCGCTACTTCTTCTCTTTCCCTACATATCCAGCTTCCACATTTCCAGCCTCCCCCAATATCCAGGATCTCCCTTTTTCCTTCCCACCCCTCCCTATCCAGAATCTCTCCCACATCTTCTTTTTCCATCACAGGGCCTGTTCCTTCCCCTCCTCTGCTGCTGCTCCAGCACTGCCTATGCCTCCCTGAAGCTCAGCATGGGGCCTCTGGGCACAGGTGCATGTTTAAGGACTACTGTGTCCTGCCCATTCCAGCACAAACATCTTGCCAAAGGGGGCAGGGCCCAGCAGACCTTGAGCATGTGCCTGCATGCAAAGGCCTCATGCTGTGTACACCACTTTCAAGCACTTCAAGGTGGTCCGGAAAGAGGTGAATAGAGGCAGAACAGTGGAAGAGAGAAAGGAGCAGACCCTGTTCTACCACACTATCAGCTTATAAATTATTTTGCCCTAGGCAAACACCTTGTCCACCTATAGGCAGGGACAGCCCTGCATCTTGAGCTCAGAGATCAAACAAGTTACTGTCTCTTTCCAACCTTTGGAAATTCATGCTCCTTTTAAAGACCAGCATCTGTCTTATCCCTAAAGCTCAATATCCATCCAAGTATTCACTGAGCATCCCTCTCTTATTGCCTTCGACATCCATCCATTCAGGATTACAATATCCATCTCTTCAAGTCTATCAGCCAACTGAACAGCATCCAGTTTCAAAGACTCATCCTGCCTGGGCAGAATTTTTGTTTCAACTATTTGTGTGATTTTTTTTCCATAATAAAGAACTGGAAATCAAGAAAAGTGAATCTTTTTTTTTTTAATGTTGGGCCGGTTTAGCTAATTTTCAGTAATGCAGGCAATGTGCATTGTAAGGAAAGTATAAAAAGACTGAGTCTCAGATGTGCAAGGCACTGTTGCGTCACACCCCTTTGCAGCAGAAATCTTTCTGAAAATCCGGCCTTTTTCTGATGGTCCAATCACTCTTCTAGGTATAGGGGAAGTGAAAAACACTTGAGGTCTCCTGCTTAATTTAGCGGACCCAGGGGCCATTAGGCCACCTCAGGCAAGAGTCTCAGGTGGCACTCTTTAGGAACGGCATCTCGGGGCGGCTTTGTGGCATTTTACCTGGTCACAGTGACTTTCCAAACCTGGCAGCGATTCCCCTATGCTGCCCTGCCGCCGCAGGCACCCACCTCTTCCCTTTATTGTAGCCACCTGAAGTAACTTCCTGTTTCGCTCAGGCAGCCACAGTAAAGGGAAGATGTGGGTGCCAGCAGTGCATGGGAATTGCTGCCGCTGCCGAGTGTAGAAAGTGACCAAGTAAAACGCCCAGGGGAGCAGCATCTGTGCCCGGGGGGCACCAGCCTGCAAGCTCTGCCTCAGGCAGCATCTTGCCTTGGGCCGACCAGAGCGGACCTTTTACTAAGCTTCATCAGATGCTAATGTGCACCTAACTCAGTGTAAAATGGTGTACTGCGGGATGTGATCAGGTGACGTGCAATAACTGCCAAATTAACAAGTGTTAAGCTCATGCTACAAACATATATACACTTTTTCAAGGGACATGTCAGGGATGCGGAGAATGGGGGTTTCTGCACTACTCAGTTAGCGCAGCTACATTACCACACACTAAAGGGGGGAGGATTCTATATATGGCGCCTAAAAAATCCACATGGAACACATTTCCGCCTAAGCGTATTCTATAAGATTTAGGCGCGATATATAGAATACGCTCGGTTCATATCCCTGTGCCTAAAACTACGCAGCTCTATTTATACCAGTGAAAACGTGGCATAAATCCCGGCACCTAGATTTATACGGACTGGACCGTATTCTATAACAATGCATATAAATTTGGGAATGTCCATGAAACGCCCATTTCCCCACCCATGGCCGTGCCCCTTTTGAACTGCATGCTTTAGAATTTAGGTGCAATTCTTTACAGCATACACTTAGCAAGTTAGGCATGTAAATTCTAATTATTGCCATTTAATGCTCATTATTGCTCGTGCGTTGTTATACAATACACCTGGATTTTGGTGCGGATCTCTAGGAGCAATATATTGAATCAGGCAATAAATGATTAGCGCAGAATACCACATGAATCCTTACTGCCTACAAAAAGAATGGCAGTAAATACTCAGTAAAATGTTTAATTGTTGTGTGCTAATTGCCATTAATACAGAAAATAGAAAAAGGACATTTTTATGGCTGCAGTAAAAACGGCCTTAGCAGGTGGGAAAAACTTATGTAAGGGTGAGCAACAGACACATTTTGCTTTAGCTTAGTAAAGGGACACCTTGGAGATCTCATAGAAGTAACCTCAGGGCTGCAGTTAGGTTTTGAGAAAGAAAGTCCATGGGGAGTTCCCATTTGAAATCTTGCTGTTGGGATAGTGCAGCACAGGTGCGAAGAATGAGGACACAGGCACTGCTTATTTTCCCAGAGATGAGAGCCTGAGGCAAATTTCAAAAGCAGAGGGAGGAGGGTGGAGAGCCATGGTAAATTCACACACTTTGTTTATTTATTGCAAATGAAAACATCCCTATTCTCTCCCTCTCCCAACTACCACCAGCATGTTCCCCTTCTGGCCCTATGGCTCTCTCAATTGTTCTCTCCATTCTTCCCTCTCTTCTTCAATCCTAAATACTTTCTCTCTTTCTAAATTCCTCCCAACCTCATTTCATGAAGCACCTCCTCCCTTTCTTTTTTTTTGTTACATTTGTACCCTGCACTTTCCCACTCATGGCAGGCTCAATGCGGCTTACATGGAGCAATGGAGGGTTAAGTGACTTGCCCAGAGTCACAAGGAGCTGCCTGTACCGGGAATTGAACTCAGTTCCTCAGGAACAAAGTCCACCACCCTAACCACTAGGCCACTCCTCCACTCCCCCACTTTCTCTCCTCCAAACCCCCATCTCTACTGCAGCATCAATACTTCTCTCTCCAACTCTTTCCCCCCTCCAATATTTCTTCCCTTCTTCCTCCAATTCCCCTACTACCTCACCTGTAACATCTTCCTATCTTGCAGGCCAGGGGCGTATCTGCGTGGGGCCACAGGGGCCTGGGCCCCCGCAGATTTCGCCCTGGCCCCCCTCCCCGCGCCTACAATGTGCTGCGACGTCAGACTCCGAACTGGATTCAACGAATCAGCAGCGTTACTTGCAGCATGGCCACGGAGGAGTCGGAGGAAGACGAAATATGAAGACTTTGGGTCGGACCTTGGCTGGCGGGGGTTGGGGCCCCCCGCCAGCAAAGGTAAGCAGCGGGGGAGGATTGACGGCGGCGGCGGCGGGGGGGAGAGGGAGGCAAAAATGTGCCCCCTCTCTCTGGCTCTGGCCCCCCCCCTACCGCCAGATTCCAGATACGCCCCTGTTGCAGGCCCCTATCTTTGCTTCCCATCCTACGCCCATCCGCCTCTACTTTTTTTCTCTTCTCCCTTCTCACTTGGCTAATCAGAACCCCAAAGCATCAATGCCCCAGAGCTGCTGAGGGGGCCACCATTTTCCGCCCGCCCATAGCTTTGCCCTGCCCACAGCTCCACATCTCACACACCTCGATGAAGCGGGCCGCAACACCAGCAGTTGCCTCCCCTTCCATCAGCAGCAGGAGATGCCTTAATAAAACATTATCTCCTGCAGCCACGGGACCAGTCCCACAGCTCTTACCACAAGACTGGTCCTGTGTCAGTATGAAATTACATTTTATTAAGGCGTCTCATGCTGCTGTGTCCATAGCTCACCCTTACATGAGTTTTCCCCATCTGCTCAGGCCGTTTTTACTGCAGCCGTAAAAATGGCCTTTTTCTATTTTCTGTATTAATGACAATTAGCACACAACAATTAAACATTTTACTGAGTATTTGCTGCCATTCTTTTTGTAGGCAGTAAGGGTTCATGTAAGGGGCTGGTCAGATGAGATCCCAGTCAGTGATTTTCAGTGGCATTATTATTATTTTTTTTTTTTTGTTACATTTGTACCCCACACTTTCCCACTCATGGCAGGCTCAATGTGGCAATGGAGGGTTAAGTGACTTGCCCAGAGTCACAAAGAGTTGCTTGTGCCTGAAGTGGGAATCAAACAGTTCCTCAGGACCAAAGTCCACCACCCTAACCACTAGGCCACTCCAGATACTACTGCTGAAAATAATGTCCAACTGCTTCAGCACTATTTGAGCAGTGCTGAGATGGTCAAGTTGAGGAGCTCAGACAGAGCCAGAAGTTATCTGGGTACTGATAAAGTGCAGCAAAATAACTGTCCCCAACTTGTCTGGATAGTTATTCAGGCTGAATAACAGTGGATAACTTGCAGTGGCCACATTACATCTGGATGTTCAGAACTTATATCTGGGTATGGTCCAGAGATGAATATTTGAATATACATTTTAAGTGCCGCAGTCATCATTTGAAGTCGGTGCTAACCACAATCTTTAAATATCAAGGGAGTTGTTTTTATCTTGACTTTTTAGCATCACAGCAAAATTAATAACCAAATTATATTACTTGGACTTTATAGTTTGAGGCATTACAAAAAAGTGTTACTGTGCACCAGGGCCGTTGTGAGAGCTTTGAGGGCTCACAATTTAAGTTTGTACCTGAGGAAATGGAGGGTTAAGTGACTTGCCCAAGATCACAAGGAGCAGCAGCAGTGGGATTTGAACTGGCCACCTCTGGATTACAAGACTGGTGCTCGAACCACTAGGCCACTGACTCCCCTGCAGTGGCTCCACACAGTGGGCAAGGCAGAGGTGATAAGGGTGTGTCGCACAGGGTGTGATTCTGGCTTGCGATGCTTCTGCTGCACATAATCCCCCCAATATGCAGCAGGCAGTGCTTTTGCTGTCCACCACCAGCGTTTCCGGTGACCGGCATTGAATCTGAGCAACTTAACCACTTAAGCCGACATTCAGCACTAACTGGTTAAGTGCTTAGTGGTTAAAGATTGGGCCTGCTATTTATGTGCAATTTAACCTCTAAATCTCACACCAACGTAACTCATCTATAGTAAGAGAACTCTCATCTTATAGATACATGGAGGAAAAATCCTAGGTTGACCCTTGCCAATTCAACTGTCAATGGCAGGAGTAGACTGAGGTTTTTTCCTCTATGTGTATATGAGTGCCCTCTTACTATAGATGAGTTATATTGGTATAAGATTTAGAGGTTAAATTGCACTGTGAGCATTGGCCTGCTATTTATGTGCAATTTAACCTCTAAATCTCACACCAACGTAACTCATCTATAGTAAGAGAACTCTCATCTTATAGATACATGGAGGAAAAATCCTAGGTTGACCCTTGCCAATTCAACTGTCAATGGCAGGGGTCGACTGAGGTTTTTTCCTCTATGTGTATATGAGTGCCCTCTTACTATAGATGAGTTATATTGGTATAAGATTTAGAGGTTAAATTGCACTGTGAGCATTGGCGTTCCTAGGGGGGGGGGTGCGGTCCGCCCTGGGTGCACGCCGCTGGGGGGGTGCCGTGCGCGCCTGTCCTCCGTTGTTCCATGCTTCTTCTCTGCCCCGGAACAGGTTACTTCCTGTTCCGGGGCAGAGAAGAAGCATGGAACAACGGAGGACAGGCGCGCGCGGCATCCCCCCAGCGGCGTGCACCCGGCGGGGGGGGGGTTCCTTCGCGGGGGTGTCCTTTCACCGGGGGGGGGGGGTCCGCGCTGCATCGGGGGGCGCTGCACCCGGGGGGCGGGGCGCATCTGCGATCCGCCCCGGGTGCCAGCCCCTTCAGGAACGCCACTGACTGTGAGTACTCCACCACCTTCCATTTTGATTTCTAGTGAGAACTGCTATTTTTTTTGGCCTATTTCAATGGCTAAACGTAGCCAGTTTGGCAGTGAATATCTGTGCCTATGTTGCGTGATATAGCTGGATAGCAGCTAGCTGCTAACTGCAGATATTCAGCAGGAGATAATTGGCTATCTCCCACTGAATATCTGCAGTTAGGTGCTAAAACACTATTTAACTGACCAGGAGCCGTTCCTGACCAGTTAAATAGTTTTGAATATCAGGCCCTATGACTTTATATGTACAAAGATTTCTAAGCAGAGGTGTTGATGTTTAGCAAGGTTTCAAGTCACCCATTTTGAGGAGAAAGATTTTGGGCCGGTCCTGGATTTTTTATAACTTTACCCTGATGCATTCTGGCATCTGCATTGCTGATTTCACTGGTTAGAAGCAAGGCCTACAAACATAATATGAAGTGCATGCCGGAATGACGCCTAGCCAAAAACATCTCCCTCCCTGAACTTTGTAACTTGGCAGGTCTTCAGTAGTGTGTGACATGATTAAGCATTAAGCACCAGGACTTGATCCAATATCTTCTCGAACAGTCAAAGCTGTGCAAAAGGCTTGTGCTTACAGAAAACTCTTCAGCAGAGGCTGGTCACTGCTGATTTCTGCAGTCAGTGAACTTGAGGAAATGTGGCCATCTGTTTACAGAATGACTCTTGACAAAGCAACTGTTCTGGTCCTGGCTTTCTGTATTGCATGTGTGACATGCCTTCTGGCTTGGAAAAAAAAAGGACTAAAAGGAAGGCTTCCCCCTGGACCCACTCCACTTCCACTAATAGGAAACCTTCTGCAGCTGAATGCCAAAGACATGTTCAGGTCCCTGCTTAAGGTAAGGCTGCTGTCTCTTAGCTCCCCTCCTGCGCTGTAAAACTTGTAATAGTCTTGTCTCTGACAGAGGGCTTTAAGATGTCGATTAAGTCTATGCGCAGCACAGTGACATTAAGTTCCTTTTGTATCCACCTCTTCAGGGACAACTGAGGGTTACCATATGGCTCCAGAAAAAGGAGGACGGATTGAGCCAGCCGGGTTTTACTTCCATTGCTTAAGCAATGGAAGTAAAACCCGGCTGGCTCAATCCGTCCTCCTTTTTCTGGAGCCAAATGGTAACCCTAATTCTGACTCCCTAAACAAACCTTCAGCCATGCAGCTCCTCCAGGGCTGCCGAGAGGGGGTGGGAGCAGGGGAGGCAAAATTCCCAGGGCCCGGGCCTCCAAGGGGGGCCCAGCGCCGGTGTTAGGCTGCCGGCGCTGCAGTCCCCGGTCTCACCTGCCTGCCTCCTCGGCTCCGGGCCCCCTTCATTCAAAGCGGCAGTCGCAGATCGCGTCTCTTCTGGCCTTCCCTCCCTGTGTCCCGCCCTCGCGGAAACCGGAAGTTACATCAGACGAGGACGGGACACAGGGAGGGAAGGCCAGAAGAGGCGCGATCTGCGACTGCCGCTTTGAATGAAGGGGGCCCGGAGCCGTGGGGGCAGGCAGGTGAGACCGCGGACTGCCGCGGCGGGGGGGGGGGGGGAGCAAAGGGGGGACGAAGGTGGGGCAGCCTTGCCCCAGGCCTGGACTAGTCTCTCGGCGGCCCTGACCTCCTCTATCAGGATATTTTAAAGCAATCTGCTGCCTGAGACAAGAAATAAAATGGTGTCCTCCCTCCTCCCCAAGACACCCAACAGGAAGGGTTCCCTCAGAGTTCATGTTAAGAGGGTATAAGAGATGATGTTGTCACTCAGAACACTGGCCAAGGGTTGCTCCAAGAAAGAAAAAAAAGAATGCAATTTATATCCCAGGCTGTATAATAGAAAACTTTGCTTTTACTGCAAATACTGCAGCAGTAAATTATGGAGCCTAGGACTCACTGTTGTGGTCATGCCCTGGGTCACCTCTCCTTCCAGTGACCAGGCCCTGTGGTTGTTGTGGACTGCTTCCTCCCTGTTTCCCAGTCATGTTGCAGAGATCATTCCAGTCATGTTCTGATGTTCCAGCATTCCAGCCTTGTTTTGGTGTTCCTGAAGCCAAGCCTCATTTTGGTGTTCTGACAGCCAAGCTTCATTCTTACTTGTGACATCATCACTAAATGCCTTTATAAAGCACCTGAGAACTTTCAGGCTTTGCCTTTGCAACAGACATCTTCAGATGAGTTTTCGTCTGTGTGTGTTTGCTGCAGTTCCAGCCCTGCTCCTTTCTGTCCTGCCAGTCTTCAACTTTAGTCTCAACCCTGCTTGTTCCAGTCCTGTAAGCCTTCAGCTTCAGTTCCAGTCCTGTTTGTTCCAACCCTGCCTGCTTTCAACTTCAGTTCCGGTCCTTTAAGGAGTGGCGTACCAAGGGGGGGGCGGTCCGCCCCGGGTGCACGCCGCTGGGGGGGTGCCGCGGCGCGCACCTGCTCCAAGTTCGCTAAACTTCATCGCTCGTTCGCTGCAGCTCCCTCTGCCCCGGAACAGGTTACTTCCTGTTCTGGGGCAAAGGGAGCTGCAGCAAAGTTTAGCGAACTCGGAGCAGGCGCACACCGCGGCACCCCCCCCCCCCCCCAGCGGCATGCACCCGGGGGGGTGTCATTTCGCCGGAGGGGGGGAAGGTGTAATTTAGCGGGGGGAGGGCGCTGCACCCGTGGGGGGGGGGGGTGCATCAGCACTCCGCCCCGGGTGCCATCCAGGCCAGGAACGCCACTGCCTGTAAGTCTTCAGCTTCAGTTCCAGCTTTGCTTGTTCCAGCCCTGTCTGTCTTCAGCTTCAAGCTACATTCAGTTCCAGCCCTGCAAGCCTTCAGTGTCAGTTCCAGTCCTGCTTGCTCCAGTCTTCTTTGTTCCATCCCAGCCTGCCTTCAGCTCCAGCTCCAGTCCTGCTTGTTCAAGCCCTGCTGTTCCAGCCCTGCCTGCCTCCAGCTTCAGCTCCCATCCTACTTGTTCGGGTCCTGCTGTTCCAGCCCTGCCTGCTTTCAGCGTCAGCTCCAGTCCTGTTTGTTCCATTCCTGCTGTTCCAGCTCTGTCCGACTTCAGTTTCAATTCCAGTCCTGCTTGTACCAGTGTACCAGTCCCGCCTGTTTTCAGCCTCGATCCTTGTTTGAGTGGTTCGCCTGCTGCTTCCGGTCATCAGCAGTGGCCCAAGGGCTCACTATTCCTGACTTCTGTGACACTAATATAAAAAAATATATATTCACCTCTGACCCTGCACATAGGACCATTAGGGTGTTAACTATAATCATATAATCTGCATCCAAAGTCTCCCTCAATCAACAATGGGTGCAGAGCAGAGCTAGATTTCTCCATAAAACCCACCAAACAAACAAAAACTGACTGATTCTGGTTTCATTTCAGTAACATCAACATAAATTCTCTCCAGTAAGATGCATATTATGAAAGAATTCAAAGCCCTACAAAAATCACTCAGGACTAGATCTCACACAAGGAATCAACCAGAAAACTCAGCACTGTAAATTGCAATGGGCTCTGGAATACCATTAAACCACCCGTTTAAAGTGAACAAGACAGATTATTACAGATGTCTACTTAGAAGTTCCTGACAGAATACTTGGCCTTGGTCACACACACTGAACACAAATAGACTCTTACCATGCACTGAACAAATTACCACAAACTAGAAATATGCAGACAAAAATTAAATTGAAACCCCAATAATCCTCACTCTGCAACACCTCAGAAATAGAAATAGAGATACGTTTTTCTCATTGTAAAAGGGTCTGCCACTTCCGCTTCGGGTTGTAACCGAATGTCCTGTTCACCGCACAGGGTTCCGGTGCAGTTCAACACTTTAATTAAAACTCAGTTTAAAAAGTTTTAATTCAAGCTCAGTTCCACAAAGCACAATCCAAATTCATTCTCCAAAACTCAGGCTCAACTCTACTACTACTACTACTTAACATTTCTAAAGCACTACTAGGGTTACGCAGCGCTGTACAGTTTAACATAGAAGGACAGTCCCTACTCAAGGAGCTTACAATCTAAAGGACAAATGTACAGTCAGTCAAATAGGGCAGTCAAATTGGGACAGTCTAGATTTCATGAATAGGTATAAAGGTTAGGTGCTGATGGCAACATTGAAGAGGTGGGCTTTGAGCAAGGATTTGAAGATGGGTAGGGAGGGGGCTTAGCTCAAGGGCTCAGGAAGTTTATTCCAAGCATAGGGTGAGGCGAGGCAGAAAGGGCGGAGCCTGGAGTTGGCGGTGGTGGAGAAGGGTACTGAGAGGAGGGATTTGTCCTGTGAGCGGAGGTTTCGGGTGGGAACGTAAGGAGAGATGAGGGTAGAGAGGTAATGAGGGGCTGCAGACTGAGTGCATTTGAAGGTAAGAAGAAGAAGCTTGAACTGTATGCGGTATCTGATCGGAAGCCAGTGAAGTGACTTGAGGAGAGGGGTGATATGAGTATATCGGTCTAGGCGGAATATAAGACGTGCAGCAGAGTTCTGAACGGATTGAAGGGGGGATAGATGGTTAAATGGGAGGCCAGTGAGGAGTAGGTTGCAGTAGTCAAGGCGAGAGGTAATGAGAGAGTGGATGAGAGTTCGGGTGGTGTGCTCGAAGAGGAAAGGGCGAATTTTGCTGATGTTAAAGAAAAAGAAGTGACAGGTCTTGGCTATCTGCTGGATATGCGCAGAGAAGGAGAGGGAGGAGTCGAAGATGACACCGAGGTTGCGGGCAGATGAGATGGGGAGGATGAGGGTATTATCAACTGAGATAGAGAGTGGGAGAAGAGGAGAAGTGGGTTTAGGTGGAAAGACGATAAGCTTGGTCTTGGCCATGTTCAGTTTCAGGAGGCGGTTGGACGTCCAGGCAGCAATGTCAGATAAGCAGGCCGATACTTTGGCTTGGGTTTCCACAGTGATGTCTGGTATGGAGAGATAAAGCTGGGTGTCGTCAGCATAAAGATGATATTGGAAACCATGAGATGAGATCAGTGAGCCCAGGGAAGAGGTGTAGATTGAAAAAAAAAGGGGTCCAAGGACAGATCCCTGGGGAACTCCAACAGAGAGCGGGATGGGGGTGGAGGAAGATCCATGAGAATGTACTCTGAAGGTATGATGGGAGAGATAAGAGGAGAACCAGGAGAGGACAGAGCCCTGAAATCCAAAAGAGGACAGTGTGGCAAGAAGTAAATCATGATTAACAGTGTCAAAAGCGGCAGATAGGTCGAGGAAGATGAGGATGGAGTAATGACCTTTGGATTTGGCAAGGAACAGGTCATTACAGACTTTAGAGAGTGCCGTTTCTGTCGAGTGTAGAGGGCGAAAACCGGATTGAAGCAGATCAAGGATGGCATGAGAGGAGAGAAAATCGAGGCAGCGGCTGTGAACGGCGCACTCAAGTATCTTGGAGAGGAAGGGTAGGAGGGAGATGGGGCGGTAGTTAGAGGGACAGGTAGGGTCTAGTGATGTTTTTTTGAGGAGTGGTGTGACTACGGCGTGCTTGAAGGTGTCAGGGACAGTTGCAGTGGAGAGAGAGAGGTTGAAGATATGGCAGATGGGGGGGGGGGGGGTGACAGGAGGAGATGTGGTGTTAAGTAAGTTGGTGGGGATGAGATCAGAGGAACAAGTGGTGCATTTCGAGGAGGAAAGAAGGTGGGTGGTTTCCTCATCAGTGATGTCAGGAAAAGAGGAGAAGGAGGCCTGGGTTGGTTGGTTGAGGGAGTGGGTTGAAGGGTGAAGAGGAGGAGGTGGCTTGGTGGTGAACTCAAGGTTGATCTTTTGCACCTTGTTGTGGAAGTAGTCAGCCAGTGATTGAGGAGAGAGTGAGGGGGGGTGGGAGCGGAGGGCAATTTGAGGAGGGAGTTAAGGGTGGCGAAGAGACCACAAGGGTTGGAGCTGAGAGAATTAGTCAATTCAAACTCAGTTCAAACAGCACAATCAAAATTTGGTTCCCAAAACTCTGGCTCAGTTTAAAAAGCACAGCCAAAATTCAGTTCCAGTGCTCCCCAAAAAGGCCAGGTGGGGGTTCCCTCTCCTTTCCAAGAGGGACCTTTCCCCCCTAAGAAGGGCTTATTAATGGTTCGGCCCCCTTTTTCTCTGCATCTCAAACAGTTCAAACAATCTCTCCCAGAAATTCTCTTCAAAAGAAAAACAATAATTAATTCACCTTTCTTTCTTCTTTGCACTTCAGGTGCCCTGCAGCAAGAAGGGCTGGAAGTTCATCTCCCACTTCACAGCACAACCTCTCTGTGGCCTCCCACAATGCATTTATGTGCTGGAAAGGTCTGCATTTATATTCTCCCAATCCATGGTAGCTTGCTCTTCTAGGCAGAGAAGTTCTAGAGGCTGGTCCTTTCCCTCATCCACTTACTCCATGGATTCCTTCTCTGAGTAAATCTCCTCTCCCTCCTGGTGGCTGGGAGCTTTCAGGAAACCTGTCCCTCCCGTCTCACAGCTGGGGGGAATTATATACTGCTTTCGCAGCCACGGGAACTGGGCTTCTTCTCTTCTTCTCCCTCTAGTGGGGAAGGGAGTAACTGGCCCACCTTGCACTGAGCTACTTCTTCCCCTGCTGGTGTTAGAAATCCCTTCCGCCTTTTTAGGACTACTCTTTTTCCTTCTCGCAAGGGATTCTGGGGACTGTAGTACGGGGATTAGCTGCTTCTCTTTGGGTCCACAGTTACTAACCTTATCACATCATACAGTGTGAAATATAAGACAGCAAATGTAAATTCCAAATACGTTTCTAATCATACCATTTCCAGTCTGATAGTTTGGGGAGCTGGGGCAATGACCCTCAAACACTGCAGTGCATAGGCATCAGAATGGATACCATTGCCCTGCTACTGCTATTGCCACTGTGGCATTTTCTTTCTTTCTTCTTTTCCTTTTCTCCCCTCACTCCAATCCAGCATCTTCCCTCACAGGTCCCTCCCTGTCATGGCTGAATACTGAGAGAACTGATAAGGCATGCTGCAAAGACTTCCAGACCCTGTGCTGTTAAAGGCTTTGCTGGCCTTCCTTTCCATCTGATATACACCTGTAACCATGGGGGTGGAATGGTAGAACAGCTTTGAAGAGCACAAGGGTTGAAGGTCTCAGCGATGCACCTTATCATTTCTCTTAGTGTCGTTGCTCTTGCTGCTGTGGCTTGGCTATACAAAGTGGCTTAAGGAGACAGAGAATTAGAGAAGGGGTGAGAAAGATGGAGATGCTGGATAGAAAGAGAGAGAGAGAGAGAGAGAGATGAAGATGCTGGATGGAGGGAGAAGAGAGAGCAGAGAGAGCAGGGAGATGCTGGACCACAAGGGGGGGGGAGGAGGAAAGGGATAGAGATGATTGGATGTTAGAGCACAGTGGATTCAAGGAAGATACATGAACGTGCTAGACGGGGGGGGGGGGGGGGGGGAGAGAGAGAGAGAAAGAGAGGGAGAAAGAGAATGCTTATGGCAGGAAGATGAGAGAGACAGCCCCTGGGGGAGAAGTAGGGAGGAGAGAGAAAGTTTCGTAAGAGGAAGGAGGGAGAAGGAAGAGACATAGAGGGGTGAATTCTATACATGGTGCCAAAAAAGTGCTAACATTAACCACAGTTTATAGAATAGCGTTTACACCCAGGAATCAAGCCTAATTTTAGATCAGCCATTTGCACCAACTGAAATGTGGTACACATTTTTGCACTTAAATTAGGTGTGTTTCCCCCTTATTCTATACCTATGTGTGTTCATTTTAGGAGCACCCACATTCTGCCCATGACCCTCCCATTTCTGCACCCTGTTTTTGAACTCATGCAATAAACGTAGGCATGGAATCTGCATCTAAATTTACACACATACATTCCAATTAAATCTAATTAGTGCCAATGGTGCAAGGATGAGGGTTTTAGATTTGTTAGGAACTGGGCGACATTCTGGGGAAAAGGAAACCTATTCAGAAAGGATGGGCTCCACCTTAACTGGGATGGGACCGGGCTGCTGGCATCAACATTTAAAAAAGAGATAGAGCAGCTTTTAAACTAGGAACGGGGAGAAGGCCGACAGTCGCACAGGAGAGTATGGTTTGGAATAAGGTATCTTGCAAGGATATCCAGGGTTTATTGATAGTGAGTATGAAAAAGAGACTGTAGTAGATTCAATGTCCATAAATAAAAATAATAAAAATCAGGCAAAAAATAGCACATTAGTACTGACAAGTGAACAACATGCTGTAATAAGGAATAACAAGCCTAGTTTGAAGTGCCTATATGCAAATGCTAGGAGCCTTAGACATAAGATGGGAGAATTGGAATATATTGCACTGAATGAAGAGTTAGACAAAAAAGGCATCTCTGAGACCTGGTGGAAGGAGGATAACCAGTGGGACACTGTCATACCGGGGTACAAATTATATCATAGTGATAGGGTGGACCGGATTGGGGGAAGAGTAGCACTGTATGTTAACGAGAGCCTTGGGTCAAATGGATTGGAAATTCTGTGGGAAACAAAAGATCTCTTGGAATCATTGTGGATCGAGATTCCAAATGTTAAGGGGAAAAGGACGGTTATAGGTGTGTACTACCGACCGCCTGACCAGGATGAGCAGACGGACGCAGTCATTTTAAAGGAAATTAGTGAGGCAAATAAAATAGGCAATGCAATAATAATGGGTGATTTTAATTACCCCTATATAGACTGGGTTAATGTAACATCAGGGCAAGCTAGGGAGATAAACTTCCTTGATGAAATAAAGGACAGCTTTATGGAGCAGCTGGTACAGGAGCTGACGAGAGAAGGAAAAATTCTAGACTTAGTCATTTGTGGAGCGCATGATCTGGTACGTGAGGTAACGGTCCAGGGGCTGCTTGACAACAGTGATCATAACATGATCAACTTTGAAATTTGCTTTCAAAAAGGTAAACACAGGAAGTCAAATATGTTAGCGTTTAACTTTAAAAAAGGAAGCTATGATAAAATGAGAAGACCGGACAGGATATTCGAAGCTGAAAAATTCGAAAAACTTAATGAAATATCTGTAAACCTGGAATACGTAATGGAGCAGTTCTGCAAACTGAAGAGTAGCAAATCTGGACCGGATGGTATTCACCCCAGGGTACTGATAGAACTAAAAAATGAGCTGGCAGAGCTACTGTTATTGATTTGTACTTAATCCTTAAAATCGAGCATGGTACCGGAAGATTGAAGGATGGCCAATGTAACGTCGCTATTTTAAAAAGGTTCCAGAGGAGATCTGGGAAATTATAGACCGGTGAGTCTGACGTCGGTGCCGGGCAAAATGGTAGAGACTATTATCAAGAACAAAATTACAGAGCACATTCAAAAGCATAGACTAATTGGACAAAGTCAACATGGATTTAGTGAAGGGAAGTCTTGTCTCACCAATTTGCTGCATTTCTTTGAAGGAATAAACAAACATGTGGACAAAGGTGAGCCGGTTGATATTGTGTATCTAGATCTTCAGGAGGCGTTTGATAAAGTCCCTCATGAAAGACTCCAGAGGAAATTAGAGGGACATGGGATCGGAGGTAGTGTCTTACTGTAGATTAAAAACTGGTTGAAAGATAGGAAACAGAGAGTAGGGATTAAAAGGTCAATATTCACAATGGAGAAAGGTAGTTAGTGGGGTCCCTCAGGGATCTGTGCTGGGACCTCTGCTTTTTAACATATTCATAAATGCCCTATTGATGGGGGTAACTAGTGAGGTAATCAAATTTGCCGATGACACAAAGTTATTCAAAGTCGTCAAATCACAGGAAGATTGTGAAAAACTACAAGAGGACCTTACGAGACTGGGAGGCTGGGCATCTAAATGGCAGATGATGTTTAATGTGAACAAGTGCAAAGTGATGCATGTGGGAAAGAGGAACCCAAACTATAACTATGTCATGCAAGGTTCAGCGTTGGGAGTCACGGACCAAGAAAGGGATCTAGGTGTCATCATTGATGATACGTTGAAAACTTCTGCTCAATGTGCTGCTTCGGCTAGGAAAGCAAATAGAATGTTGGGTATCATTAGGAAAGGGATTGAAAACAAGCATGTGGTGCTTAGTCCCCACTGGTATCTATCTGTTTAGGTACACCAGAGAACTACTTCAAGCAGCCCTGCCCCCAAGCCCAGGGATCACAGCTTCAGAGCAAAGAAAAGAAAAAAATACACAGGAAAAGTAGAGCACTCTGCAGTTTTTAGATGATAGTATAAGAGCCAGAAAGTTCTAAAGAGGCCACCCCCTAGTAAAATCAAGCAACGTTTTTTTGGTTTTTTTTGTTCTTATTTTCTTAAGTTTAGGTAAGCACTGATTGGCTTGCTAACTAATTAAGTTGTGTGCGCAAATCCAGAATACAACTGGATTTCTGCGTGCACCTTAAGTCTCGCTATATAGAATCCTGGGGTTAATGCTGAAACACAGCCCATGTCGGGTCTAGTAATAAAGGAATCTTGACTATCCCATGTTTGAATGGCCCTTTTGTTTTTGCATTTGTTTTGTTGTATATAATTGACCCTCTCTTCTGCTGCTCATTGCATTGTACAAACAGCCTCATATTTGTGCTGTTTGTGTTTGTGTTGTTTGTGCCAGAGCTGGTGGTGGGAGGCGGGGCTGGTGGTTGGGAGGCGGGGATAGTGCTGGCCAGACTTATATGGTCTGTGCCCTGAAGAGGACAGTACAAATAAAAAATACCACATATGAGTTTGTCTTGTTGGGCAGACTGGATGGGCCGTGCAGGTCTTTTTCTGCCGTCATCTACTATGTTCAAGTACTGCCTATTAGTTATTTCATTGGTATTATGCTGTAACAAAGAGAGGGAACTAAGCACAAGCAAAGTCCAAGCAAAAAAACACAGCACAAAGCGCCTTTAAAAACAAAAGGGACACAATATTTATATTGAAAATCTTTTAATTATCAATTCATTGTTTAACTATTTTTCAGATATTATATTGTGAATTATTATTTATAATGTGTAATTAAATTTCATATTTGAATGCATGATTATATACACACGTTTTTATGCATAATATTGCATTATGATTTGATGAGTGCATCTAAATTTTATAGGCTTGTATATATATATATATATATATATATATATATATATATATTTTTTTTTTTTTTTTTTTTTTAAAGAATTATATATTTTTAAAAAATTTCTTTGGTTCCTTAATAGTTATATTTTTATACATATGCTTGTATCTATATGTATATATCAAGTTGACTATGTCAGTATTTTTTAAATATTTTGAATGTTTATTATATTGTGTTTTATGTAGACCCCTGACGCAGGTGCGGTAGCACCGAAACACGACCCGTGTTGGGTCTCCCTTCAATCAAATTTGATCATTAAAAGGTTTTCAATATAAGTATTGTGTCCCTTTTGTTTTTAAAGGCCCTTTGTGCTGTGTTTTTTGATTGGTATTATGTTGACATCATATCATGGGCTCCTTGTACAAAGTTGTGCTACTGATTAGTAGTTTGCTGAATGCGAAGAAGCCCATTCGATTCCCATGGGCTTTCTCGCATTTAGAGTGCCGCTAATCTGAAGCACAGTTATGTATAAGGAGCCCCATATTCGAATGTTCTTCTTGCTATCTATTATGGTATCATTTGTGTTGTACAGGCATTTATCATATTTCTGATAAACAGTTGTACTATGATACTGTTAAATATGTACATTTCTGATATTCTATTGTGTTAGTCCCACTACTAGGTTTCAGTTTGCTGTTTCCATGTTTACTTCATTGACTGTACCTGCGTTTATATTTGACCATTTTACTATTGTTATGCTGTTAACAAAATTGTAAGTTTTATGTTAAACTATACTTGTTGTACACCACCTTGGATAGGTGGGTAATAAATCCCAATAAATAAATAAACTCTTGCTTCTCTGCCTGACATTGTGTTTTCACAGTTGAGAGATACATATGGCCCTGTCTTCACTGTGTATTTGTCCTTCCGTCCAGTCGTGATATTGTGTGGCTACAAGGCAGTAAAGGAAGCCCTGGTGAATCAAGGGGAGGAGTTCAGTGGCCGAGGTTACCTGCCATTGGCTGAGAGGACCAGCAATGGTCATGGTAGGTCACAAGATCTTATGGACATTGAATTTCTGGGGAGTGGTCACAAGAGCGCAAGCATCAGCCTGCAAAATAGGGATGTGCATTCATTAGAAACAACATGCCTACAAAATCCTGAGTGGAGTGGAATGGGTGGAGGTGAATCGATTTTTCTGTCATTCAAAAAGTACAGAGACCAGGGTACATTTAATGAAATTGCATTTGAAATACTTTTAAAACAAATAGGAGGAAATTTTTCACTCAAAGAACTGTTAAGCTCTGGAACTCGTCGTTGGAGGATGTGGTAATGGCGGTTAGTGTATCTGGGTTTAAAAAAGCTTTGGACAAGTTCCTTGAGGATTGTCCATAGCCTGCTATAGAGATGGACATGGGGGAAAGCCACTGCTTGCCCTGGGATTGCTAGCATGGAATGGTGCTACTAACTGTGTTTCTGTCAGGTACTTGTGACCTGGATTGGCCATTGCTTGAAGCAGGATACTGGACTAGATGGACCATTGGTCTGACATACAGATTTATATTCCGCATATTTCAAACTCATATCTAAGCAGATTACAATAAGATTACCTGTTAATGCGAGGGAAGAACAACAGTATATAAATTATATACAGTACAAATTACATTAAACTACCACAATCAAGGCCTAGTAAACAAGTATCTTTTTAAGCTGTACAAAATATGATAATAAGATGGTAATACTCTAATTTGGAATGTAAGATTGTTTCAAATTTTTGACTCATAAAATGGAAAGGATGATGCCAACGGTGGAACTCAGTACCAAAAGCCATAAGAAGTACCTACAATTTAGAAAAGAATTGAAAACATACGTCTTCAAAAAATTCTATGGCTAACCACACCGGTGATCGATGACCTCCCTTCGCAATAAATGTAACACACTAATGTAATTTCACCAAATGTAAACTGTAAGCCACTTTGAACTGAAACCTGATTTTGGATAACAGTGGGACACAAGAATATATATATAAATAAATCTTACGTTTAACACCCTACACTGTTGAGAAATTAAGCTTCAGTTTTTGAGAATTCCTAGATGTTAACCAATTATTTGGCACTATTAGAAGCTCAGCCAAACCTTCAGAATTCGAACCAAAAAAGGCCTTATAGATCAAACAAGCAATCATAAACTCAACCCTCACATTTCCAGGAAGCCAATGCAAAGTAGCAAGCAATGGCGAGGCATGTTCAAACTTACCCAATGAAATTATCAATCTTGTTGCTGTATTTTGTAATAGTTGGTGCTTGGTTGGTTTTCTGGCTGTGCGCTGTTCTGTAAGTCCGCCTCAATATTCAACGGTATTGCAAGTAGGACTTCCCTTCGGTGACGTTTGGGTGAAGTGAGGGCAGGGGGCATACTTGTGCATATGGGGTAGATTTACGAAGGTATTTAAGTGAACAAGAGAGGTTCTGCCCACTTAAACCCCATCAGCAGGCCATCCCTGGATATTTTGTGGCACTTAACTGTACAGTACCACTGAATGTTCCCTCTGACCATCATGGGACTGGGCTGTTAGTGCCAGGATGGTCAATGGACAGAGTTAGGGACAGGGGCGTAGCCAGACCTCGTGGTGGGAGGGGGCTAGACCCCAAGGTGGGGAGGGCACATTTTGGTCTGCCGCCACGCCGCCTCCCCACCACCACCTTGCCACCCTGCCACTCCCCACCCACTGCCGCAGCAAATACCTTGGCTGGCGGGGGTCCCCAACCCCCACCAGCTGAAGCCTTGTCCAGCACCAGTCTCCGGTGCCACCATGTTCCCTGCCCTGCTGTCTCTTTCCCTCACGTCCTGCACACTTCTTTTAGTGAAACTAAGCATGCTCAGTTTCACTAAAAGGAGCATGCCAGACGTGAGGGGAAGACAGAAAAGGGCAGGCAACGTGACGGCGCTGAAGACTGGCACTGGACAAGGCTTCGGCTAGTGGGGTTTGGGGACCCCCACCAGCAAAACCAGGGGCTCAGAGGACATTTTGGGAGCTAAGGCCCCCATGGCCCCACGTAGCTATGCCACTGGTTGGGGAGGAGCCATCAATTATGAGGGCAGCAGCGATATAAAGTGCTGGTGTACACATAGCTAACCAGGCAAGTAGGACACACAAAACATAACCCTAACTTTACCTATTTACCTATTAGCTATGAGGGTGTCAAGACTGACTATTGGCAGACACCTGCATAACTAATTGGTCTGCAGCTGAATATTCATTGCTGGCGCCTGGACATGGTCTTCAATGGAATATCTGAGTTAGATTTAGCCCATGCAGATTTTCTCCAAATACAGATAGTTTGAAAATCCCCCCCCCCCCCCCAAGAATGCATCTACAGGGTGTCACCCACTTTTAAACCTCTCTTTTCCCATTATATTCGCAACTAGGGTTTCCTACTACAGATGGAATGACACTGTCAACTTTTTCAGTGGTTAATTGCTTTGATCATTAAATGCTCTGTTGCTCACTAGGAGTTATTATTGCCAACGGAGAGAGATGGAAACAGCTTCGACGATTTTCCATCACATCCCTGAGGAATTTTGGGATGGGGAAGAGGAGCCTGGAGGAGCGAATCCAGGAGGAGGCTCAGTTCCTGGCAGTGGAATTCAGAGAAACCAAAGGTTTGTGTCTATGAGCATGTATGTGTTTGTGTGTGTGTGTGTGTGTGTGTTCACATTCGGGAGTAAACTTTTCTCTTTCTTCAATTTGCTATAAATTGTAAATCCATGTTATTCTCAAAATCTACTCAATATGAAGGGTTAATATTTTTGACAGTGGGTGAAAGTGGCAAGCCTTGCTATGATCCTGTACTTAAACGCCAAGTGAGGTATTTTCAGATGACACAAAACTATTCAAAGTTGTCAAAGCACCTGCGGACTGTGAAAAATTGCAGGAAGACCTTAGGAAGCTGGAAGAGTGGGTACCCAAACGGCAGATGAAATTTAATGTGATCAAATGCAAAGTGATGCATATTAGGAAGAATAATCCAAATGATAGTTACCTGCTGCTGGGGTCCACCGGAGTCAGCACCCAAGAAAAAGATCTAGGTGTCATTGTAGACAACATGCTGAAATCTTCTGCCCAATGTGCAGTGGTAGCCAAAAAGCAAATAGGAATTCTTAGGAAAGGGATGGTAAAAACAGACCAAGAATATTATATATTGCCTCTGTATTGTTCCATGGTGTAATATTACCTTGAGTATTGCATTCAGTTCTGGTTGCCTTATCTCAAAAAAGATGTGGAGGTGTATTTTCAAAACACTTAGGGGTCCCATTTACGAAGCAGCAATAGTGCCGACACGGCCCATTCAAAGAAAAAGGCCATGTCGGAACTAGCGCATGAACAGCCACTAGCACTGCTTAGTAAACCGATATGCTAGACTTACAAAGAGGCGTATTTTCAAAGCACTTAGACTTACAATGTTCTATATTATCCTGTGGAACTTGGTAAGTCTAAGTACTTTGGAAATGAACCCCATAGCAGAATTAAAAAGGTTCGAAGAAGAGTGACCAAAATGATAAGGGGGAGAGAACTCCTCTCATATGAGGAAAGGCTAAAGAAATTAGGGCTCTTAAGCTTGGAAAAGAGAAGGCTGAGGGGAGATATGATTGAGGTCTACAAAATCCTGAGTGGTATAGAGCAGGTAAAAGTGAATCGATTTTTCACTCTTTCAAAAAGTATAAAGACCAGGGGACACTCAATGAAATTACATGGAAATGCCTTTAAAACAAATAGGAGGAAATACTTTTTCTCTCAAAGAAAAGATAAGCTCTGGAACTTGTTGCTGGAGAATGTGGTAACGGTGGTTAGCGTATCCGGGTTTAAAAAAGGTTTGGACAAGTTCCTGGAGGAAACATCCATAGTCTTATTGAAATAGACAGAGGGAAAGCCACTGTTTGTCCTGGGATTGAAAGCATGGAATGGTGCTACTATTTGGGTTTCTGCCAGGTACTTGTGACCTGACTTGGCCACTGTTGGAAGCAGGATATTGAGCTAGATGAATCATTGGTCTGACCCAGTGTGGCTATTTTTATGTTCTTAAAAAAATCATTGTGGGTTATATTTTATGTATTTATTTATTTATTGCACATTTCTATTCTGTGCTATCTACAATTCTGGGTGGATAACATCAAAAATAAACATAATGCAATTAAAACATAAAACTAACAAACACATTACATCATAAAATATCAGCATCCTTTCTATGCTGACCACTGCATGAACAGAACTGCAGACAAAAACTACTGCATATCTGGTAAGTTATCTCTAAAATGCTTGTTGAAACAGATGACACCCTAAAGAAAGATGCTGCCACAAAGAGGCATATTTTCAAGAACTTAGCCTTCCAAAGTTCCATAGAAACCTATGGAACTTTGGAAGGCTAAGTGCTTTGAAAATATGCCTCTTTTAAGGCTCCTTACCTTTGCAATTATGTTGAAAAAACGAAAGGGGAAATTGGCTTCCACTTTGGTAGCTATGCTTGCTATACCCTCTCTGCTTTCCTGTACTATGGATTCCTTTGTGGTTCAACGAACAGTATCTGGGGATAGTTCACTTGAGTTGCCAGAACCCTCTGGCATGTAACATCTCGCTGACCCCTAAGGAATGGCTGAACAGGAATGGGTGTTCTGAAGGTATGGGAGACTCTATTTAGCAAAGCTTGATTGGGAATGATGAACGCCCCATGTTGCGTCTATATGCGGAATTGCTGTGACTAAGGGCCATTTACAAAGTGGTGGTAAGCCCAACTTGAGCTTACTGCATGCTATCCCAGAACTACCGAGAAGAAATCCGCCGAAAGACGGAGAACTCAAAACGCCCCACGGTAAACAACAGTGTAAAAATAAGAATGGGAGGGCGACCAAGGATTCCAAAGAGTGGAAGATGTGTGTTAGTAAAGGAATTTATTGAAGGATGAAGACTCGACACAACGTTGTGTTTTGGCCGTTAGGCCTGCATCAGGAGTCTATAAAAATGTTTATGCACAATAAAGATTAATATTAAAAACAGGTAAAATACAAAGTAATACATAGATAAATAACATACATATACACAAATAATAAAAAAACATAATAAAATATATATCTTTTGCTATATTTTTTTAAATGTATGTGTTTTTGTTTAAGTTAGGATAGTAACACAAAATTTATTTTATACATATTTCAAGTTATATTATATTATCTATATGTTATTTGCGTTATATTTTGTTTAAGAGAATTAAAATATAGTTATGTTTTATCCCAATATACTACTACTACTACTACTTAACATTTCTAAAGCGCTACTAGGGTTACGCAGCGCTGTACAATTTAACATAGAAGGACAGTCCCTGCTGAAGGAGCTTACAATCTAAAGCTTACATATACACTTATATATTTTTTTTATTATGTTTTTTAATATTTGTGTATATGTGTGTTATTTATATATGTATTACTTTGTATTTTACCTGTTTTAAATATTAATCTTTATTGTATATAAACGTTTTTATAGACTCCTGATGCAGGCCTAACGGCCGAAACACAACGTTGTGTCGAGTCTTCATCCTTCAATAAATTCCTTTACCAACACACATTTTCCAGTCTTTGGTATCCTTGGTCACCCTCCCACTCTTAATTTTATCCCAGAACTACCACCAGCCCAACATGGTCTCCGGCAGTAGTTCTGACTCGAGCGTGCACTATTTCTGCTGGGTTACTACAAGAGCCCTTACCGCCACCTCAGTGGATGGTGGTTAGTGCTCCCTGGTGCATGGCCATGTGGTAAGAGTTATCTTACCATATGGCCATTTTGTAAGGGGCTGTTTACCCACTATGGTAAACAGGGCCGTGGCTCACGGGAAAAACAGCCCCCATTGCAACCACAGGGCCCTTTTTCCCGTAGTTTAGTAAAAGGACCCCTGAATTAGCATTTACATGAATAGGTCCTAGGTGCTATTTTACAAACAGCGTGCCTAAGTCACATAGAAGTAAATTCTAGAAATGGCGCCTAAAAACCTAAATCCGCGCCACAATATTCATGCAGAATTTTATGCTACCGGGCATGGGCGCTGTTTACAGCAGGTGCAAAATTTTGTGTGGATCTTTGGCGGCATCAAGATTTGCTCCCAATTATAGAATATGCTTTCTGTGCTGATTTTTATAACACATCCATTCTCCACCCACTTTCTACTCCATCCTTGCATCTTTTTTCGGTGCAGAAAAATAGTCACGAAATAGAATCACGCTTAGCATGCTTCCTTCTTTTTGGTGCCAAAATTACTGCTTGGCACCTTACTTGGGCACTGATCTTTTATGGAATTAGGGGATAAGTGTACAACTGCAAGGAGGGGGGGGGGGGGTATTCATGTAGGATGACCATGGGCATGTCACGTAGCAACACGCACAACATATAGAATGCTATCAGTAGCATGCATTGGGAGGCGCACTTAAGTGTACCCATTTACACTTGCCATTGACCTGGCTTAATTGGCTGCACCTACCATTAGGTGCAGCAAAGTGGATTTATGCTAGTATTCTTTAATGGCATAAGTGGGCCCCAAAGGCATTATAGAATTAGTGCTAAGCATGTGGTGCCTAACATTAGGCAACACTTTACAGAGTAGCCACCTTAGAGAGAATACAAAGGGAGTTGCTTCTGAGCCACTTCATAGTCACACTTTAGTTGACTCAGGAGACCTATTACTGCATCACTTCTGATACAGAATTTTGCTTTCCCTTGAACTGGTAGCATGGAATCTTGTCACTATTTGGGGTTCCAGAATCTTGCTACTCTTTGGGATTCTAGAATCTTGCCACTTTTGGGGTTCCAGAATCTTGCCACTGATTGGGATTCTACCAGGTACTTATGACCTGATTTGGCCACTTTTGGAAACAGGATACTGGGCTAGATGGACCATTGGTCTGACCCAGTATGGCGCTTCTTATGCTCTTATGAAAGTTATTTATGTATTTATTTATTTGTGTTTGTTTTATTGCATAACTAGTAAAAAAGGCCCGTTTCTGACACAAATGAAACGGGCGCTAGCAAGGTTTTCTTTGGAGTATGTATGTTTGGGAGAGTGTATGTGAGAGTGACTGTTTGAGAGTCAGAGTGAAAGTGTGAGTGTGTGAGAGAGAGAGTGAGTCTGGGTGTGAGTGTGAGAATGAGAGTGTGTGCAAGTGTGTATGTGAGACACAGTGTGATAGAGAGTGTGTGTGTGTGTGGCCATCCATGCTCCTCTGTCCCCTGCCCCCTCCATTCATCCCTTTCCAGCATTTCCCCTCTTTGCCTGAGGCCTGCCCTGCAATCCATATCCATCCATGCCCATCCGTCCCCTCCATTCATCCCTATCCAGCAATTCCCCTTTCCCTGAGCTCTGCCGTCCCAATCCATGGCCATCCATGTTACTCTGTCACCTGCCCCCTCCATTCATCCCTATCCAGCATTTCCCCTCTCTGCCTGAGGCCTGCCCTGCAATCCATGCTCCTCTGTCCCCTGCCCCCTCCATTCATCCCTTTCCAGCATTTCCCCTCTCTGCCTGAGGCCTGTCCTGCAATCCATATCCATCCATGCCCATCTGTCCCCTTCATTCATCCCTATCCAGCAATTCCCCTTTCCCTGAGCCCTGCCCTCCCAATCCATGGCCATCCATGTTACTGTGTCCCCTGCCCCTTCCATTCATCCCTTTCCAGCATTTCCCCTCTGTGCCTGAGGCCTGCCCTGCAATCCATATCCATCCATGCCCATCTGTCCCCTCCATTCATCCGTATCCAGCAATTCCCCTTTCCCTGAGCCCTGCCGTCCCAATCCATGGCCATCCATGTTACTCTGTCACCTGCCCCCTCCATTCATCCCTATCCAGCATTCCCCTCTCTGCCTGAGGCCTGTCCTGCAATCCATATCCATCCATGCCCATCTGTCCCCTCCATTCATCCCTATCCAGCAATTCCCCTTTCCCTGAGCCTTGCCGTCCCAATCCATGGCCATCCACGTTACTCTGTCACCTGCCCCCTCCATTCATCCCTATCCAGCATTTCCCCTCTCTGCCTGAGGCCTGCCCTGCAATCCATATCCTTCCATGCCCATCTGTCCCCTCCAATCATCCGTATCCAGCAATTCCCCTCTCCCTGAGTCCTGCCCTTCCAATCCATGGCCATCCATGTTACTCTGTCACCTGCCCCCTCCATTCATCCCTATCCAGCATTTCCCCTCTGTGCCTGAGGCCTGCCCTGCAATCCATGCTCCTCTGTCCCCTGCCGCCTCCATTCATCCTTTTCCAGCAAGTCCCCTCTCTCCCTTCCATGACCCCCCCTCGCATCCATGCTCCTCTCTCTCCCATGTCCCAGCCTGGCCCGCCCTCTTCTCCTCCCCCCCTTCGCATCCATGCCCCCCCCCCTTCGCATCCATGCCCCCCCCCCTTCGCATCCATGCATCGGGTTTTTTTTTTTTGTCTTCTTTTAAAATGTACCTCCGTGGCGGTTCCGGCAGCGAAGCGTCAGGGAAGGAGGCGGCGCTCCCGACGTCTAGCCTTCCCTTCGCTGTGTTCCGCCTTCTTTTGACGTCATCCTTGACGTCAGAAGAAGGCGGGAACACAGCGAAGGGAAGGCTAGACGTCGAGAGCGCCGCCTCCTTCCCTGACGCTTCCGCTGCCGAGCGAAGCGATTGGGTGAGTGTGATTGCTCCGCCCTCGACGTCATCACGTTTGACGCGTGGGCGGGGCAGACACAATGGGATCTCACCCCCTTCACTTTTGGCTAAAAGAGGCTTCATAGAACGTTGGAGGTGCGTTTTATATAGAGAGATGTGTCCGTTTTTTTTCTTTTAAACTGAGAAATATCAAATAGATCAGAAACAAGGCTGTTGGCTCTTTTGATGGCTAGATAGTCCTAACATTTCTGAAATAGTCTAAAAGCAATATGAGGCAGTAACAGTTCACTTATTTTCCTTGTTCTAGAGTTGCCTTTTGACCCTACCTTCTTCTTTAGCCGAGCTGTAGCCAATGTTATCTGCTCCGTGGTCTTTGGAGACCGGTTTGACTACAAGGACAGGAAGTTCCTCACTCTTCTTGGTCTGGTGAATGAAACATTTCGACTTGCCAGTTCTACTTGGGGACAGGTAAGTATGTTCAGTTTTCCCTTATTAGGGAATATTTGTCTCCGTAGATTTGGTGGATTTCACGGCTGAGCCAAAGCTGGACAGATTTTAAGAGTCCTCAGCTCTGTTTGCAAGAATGCACGTGAAGAACTTAACTGAAATCTCCTGGTCAGTTAAATCACCTGCCCGGGGCTACCTGAGAATTTACAGTGGCACTTAACTGTATAGTGTCACTGAACATGCTTGATTAGCACCCAAGCTGAACCCAACTCTTTTGTGGGTGTTCTGGGATGGCACGCAGCACGTGCCAATCCAGAACGACCGCTGGGCTACCGCAGGAGCAGGGTGGAAGTTCCCATTTCCAGTGCTATAAAATCTATTTTCGATTTTGTAGCACCAGTTCTTACCCAGTGGTAATTGGGCAGTGCTTTATGTTGCTTGGTTACTACCGGGTTAGCGCAGGAGCCCTTATTGACACCTCAGTGGGTGGCGGTAAGTGCTCCCCGCTGAAATGGCTGCAAGGAAGTGGTTCACTTACCGCTCGGCGCAGGCCCCCTTTTACCACAGCTTAGTAAAAGGACACCTAAGTGATGATTTTCAGCACTTATCCGGCTAAGATAACTGCACAGATGGGTCCTCATAAAATGCAGCCCTGTCTTTATTCGGTTCACCACAGCTAGTTAAATGCTGAATCTGGGCATAGTGTGTTTTAACATGTGTTTGTCTTGTGTTTTAAGCCCAGATTTAACACGGCAGTACTTAGAGCTTTTTTTATTTTTATTTTTTGCTAATTTTTCCATGTATGGGACTTCCAAAAAAATAATGAAGGAACAGTTACCGTCTTCTATTTAGGAAATGCTAAGTGTTCCCACATTAACTCAATTTTAGAAAATTAGCATGCACTAATATGAATGCGCTAGCTGGTTAATGCTTCCAAAGCCATTCTCCGCCCATGACTTGCACCCTCCAAAACAATAGTTAAAAATTAAATAATGTGGAAAAGGGGATATTTCTGCAAACTGTTTTTAACATGTTTTGCGGTATGCATTTTCTCATGTATTAAGCATGTGTTGGGGCTTAATGTTAGAAGTCTAAACCTTTTGAATATTGGCCTCAGAATGTTTTAGATCCATATACATTGAAGTTCTTTTTATATTTCCTGCTCTGCAGCTTTATGCTGTTTTTCCAGATATCATGGACTACCTACCGGGACCCCACAACCAATTGTTCAAAAATGCTGCAGAAATAAAGAAATTTGCATCAGAGATTATAGAAGCACATCAGAAAACTTTGAATCCAGATGTCCCGCGGGATTTTGTTGACTGTTTCCTCATCCAAATGGAGCAGGTACATCTCAAGAAGCTGTCTGCTTGGGACATGCAGGCCTGGCCTTTGAGTCAAATGAGCTGGGTAGTCACCCTGGCATGTGGGGTGCCTTGGACACTGCTGGTATCACTCATTCAGCTAGGATGGGGCACCCTCCACATTACCCCAATATGCATGCAGTTGGCAAGCTGGGTACTGATTAAATAGTAGTATGCCAGCTTCCTCTGCATGTGGGGCAAATGTCTTTGTATGAGTCACACATTCATGATCGTGTCATGAAACTCATATTTATTTTCAATTTATTGTAAACCACTTCAATACATTTGTGTAAGGCAGTATAACAAAATAAATCAAACAAACATAGTGAGACTGACTCTGATTGGCAGAGGAATCTGGCAAGCTAAGTGCCAAAGCAGGGATATGACCACTGGAGGACAGTAAGATGAAAGTACTGGGAATCTGGGCTAGGAATGGAGAAGGAAACCTACATGCAGTAGTATTTTATATTTTATGTTTTATTAAACTTGATATACCGCTTAACTGTGACAGATCAAAGCAATTCATATTTAAAAAAAAAAACTCCATACAATATTTACTAAACCTCTAAAACAATCATCCAAGAATCAGGCATACAATCATATAATAACAGTGGTGAGAGGACAGAAAGAGGGACACTTATCACATAGGAAGGTGGAGGGAAAGGAGCAGGGAGACTGTACACAGCATTGGGTGAAATAGGAAGGAACTAATTAATCTGTAAAGCATGGTCTGCATCCTCCTTGAGGCTGGGGTTTGGCTATGTTAGAGGCTTTTCTGGACAGCGGGAACACAAAGGTACAAGGGGCATGAGGATGACAAGAGCATTTTTAGCTATTTTGGAGGAAGGGGGCATTAAAGAGATGCTAGTGGACAGAATAAATTTTCATCATCAGGGATTCAGTAGGGAGCAGATTGTTGGATTATTTGTAGTAAATAATTAGCAGATTTTAGTACACACAGCTTCAGCTTTAGAAATGTTAATTTCTTTCTTCATCTCTCTCTCATTCACCCCTGAATAATTCACTGCTGAGTCACTTTAAAGTTGAAGTAACAAAACATCTGTTTACTCACAGTTTGTAGTTAGATTATAATCAGACAGGCTTATATATACATATTACTATACATTTGTATTATCAGCTCCTTCCATGTGCTTAGATGGTAATGGATGCTCACACCACCATAGATCCTCTCAGGTTAGGAGAGATCATGAGCTCCATGTGCTCCATGTGCTGCATGTGCTGCATCTAACCCCCACAGGAAGTTGCATAGCTGTGACCTCACTAAGTAATTCACATCAGAGGTCACAGAGTAATCACAGAGAAATAATAGGTGACAGGCAATGCATGTAAAATACAATTACATTCCAACAAACCCCTTCTCATGCATAACTGTCATGCAATTATTTATTCATACAAAGTCCAAGCTTTATACGCAGATTCACAAAATGTTCTCTGGGTAACGGTTTGGTCATGATGTCAGCTGTCATCTCACTGGTGTGACAATAGTGTAGACTGATGACCCCTTCTTTCGCCAACTCTCGCACGTTGTGGTATTTCGTTGCGATGTGCTTGGTGCGTGACTGAACCTTGTCATTCTGTGACAGTCGGATGCAGCTCTGATTATCTTCCATTATCTGGATTGGTCTCTGTTCAGCTATTCCAAAATCCAGCAAAAGTTTTTCAATCCACATCAGTTCTCTGCACGCTTCCGATACGGCCACGTATTCAGCTTCTGTAGAAGACAAACTCACAATACTTTGTTTATGACTGGCCCATGAAATTTGTACATTTCCATACATAAACACATATCCACTTGTGGATTTATAATCAGAATGATCCCCTGCCCAATCTGAATCACAGTAACATATTAGTTTTGGATTACTATTGGCTGAAATCTTTAATTTACAATCAATGGTACCCTTTAAATACCTTACCATCCTTTTAACTGCAGTCCAATCTGATTTGGTAGGTGAGCTGACCCTTCTGCTCAAAATTCCTACTGCATTTGCTATATCAGCCCTGTATGTGGTAGCTAGATATAAAAGCTTACCTATGGCTGATCTATATTGGATGTTATCTGGTAAAGGTTCTCTTACTGTTTCATCCTTCAGAAAATCAGTGATCATGGGAGTGCTTACAACTTGGGCATCTTGCATACCTAAACTTTCAATAAGCTCATTTATTTTCTGCTTCTGGCTTAGAAGATAAGAACCATCATTTTGTTTCTCAATTTCTATACCAAGATAGTATGACACATTTCCAAGTTCTTTTATCTCAACATTGAGGTTTAAACATTTTACAATGTCCTTGTACTCTTGCTCACTTTTGCTTGCAATGAGCAGATCATCAACAAAAGCTAAAATGTATGCATATTGTCCATTTGTGCACCTAGTGTACAAGCATTTATCTGCTTCACCTTGCTTAAATCCTAAATTTGTCAATATTTCATGCAATTTTTCATTCCAACATTTTGCACTTTGCTTTAATCCATAAAGACCTTTGTTTAATTTACACACTAGCTGTCTTTGTTTTGTATTTATGAAACCTGTTGGCTGTTCCATGTACAAGTCTTCAGTTATATCTCCGTGAAGAAACGCTGTTTTCACATCAATGTGTTTGACTTGCATGCCTTTTGAGACTGCAATGCTCAGAAGTGTTCTAATTGTCGTGTGTTTCACTACAGGTGCAAACACTTCATCAAAATCTTCTCCATATTTTTGAAGATATCCCTTTGCCACTAATCTGGCTTTATACCTTTCCACTTTTCCTTGTGCATTCCTTTTTAACTTGAATACCCATTTGCATCCTATAGCTTTCTTGCCAGGAGGTAATTTTGTAAGAATCCAAGTATTATTTTTATCCAATGCATCAATTTCTTCTTGTGCAGCTTTATGCCATTCAGCAGCTTCTTCTGCTGGCATTTTCTCAATCTCATCCCATGTTAAGGGCTCTTGAGCTTCTGCTGACTTTGTTAGGTAAGACAGTCTTGGGGGTGGAACACCTTTGTTTTCCCTGGATGAGCGTCTGACTACAGGTTGGTCCGACCTTTCCGCATCCTCTAAATCTGAGAGTCCTTCTCCAATTGATTCCCCTTCTCCAACTGTACTGTCTTCTTCAATGATCCTTTCTGTGTCTGCTTCCTCTGCCTGTTCCTCGTTAGATACAGATGAGTTGCTTTCAGACATCTGCCTTGGTATGGCATTTATATACACTGGCATGTCTATTATGGTTCTAGTTTCATATTCTGGATGATAAGGCTCATCTGGGATAATCCAGCCTTTATCAACCCTTTTGTTTTCATCAAAATATGTAACATGTCTTATGCCAACAATGCCAGTTTTCAGATTCAAAATTCTATATCCTTTGTGTCCTGGAGCATAGCCAACTAAAATGCCCCTTTCTGTTGTGGAATCTAGCTTATGCCTTCTTTGCTTTGGTACATGAGCATATGCTGTACTTCCAAATGTTCTTATGTGTGACAGGTTTGGCTTCCTACCATGCCATGTCTCATGTGGTGTGCGCTCAGCGCCTTTAGTTGGCATTCTGTTTTGTAGGTACACTGCTGTGAGAATGGCTTCCCCCCATAGTCTTTTAGGGAGATTGCTATCTGACAGCATACATCTGGTCATTTCCACAAGTGACCTAAATTTTCTCTCTGCAACAGAATTTTGCTCTGGTGTATAAGCTACTGTTGTGATATGTTGAATGCCTTCTTGTTCTAGAAATGTGCGCATGCTTTGTGAAGTGAACTCACCACCATTGTCGGTCTGAAGAACCTTTGGTTTTCTTTCAAATTTATTGCTCACCATGGCTACGTATTTCTTCAGCATGTCTGTGACTTGACTTTTTTCTTTCAGCAAATAGGCCACACAATATCTAGAGAAATCATCCAAGAATATTAGCACAAATCTGTTATTTCCCAATGATGGGATATTAAACGGTCCACATAAGTCACTGTGTATTAAGTCCAGCACTTTATTACTCCTATTTCCTGTGTATGCAGGAAATGAGGGTCTCACACCTTTTTGAGTAACACAGTCTATGCATTTCTCCATTTTACCAGCATCTGCACTTATCTGAATGCCGGTGGCTAGTTGCTTACTGTAAAGATCCTGGATCACCTTAAAATCACGATGTCCCAGGCGGCGGTGCCAGATTTCCAGACTACATTTACCATCATTCTTCCTTACTTGCGCCATATGTGAGGCTTCACCTGAAATGCTCAGTTTATAAACATCATTATGCATAAAAGCTTCAGCATACACTTCATCATTTTTAGAGATTGTGCACTTACTGTTTTCAAAATGAATCGCAAATCCCTTCTTATCTAATGTAGATACACTAAGCATATTGCAAACTGCTTGGGGAATATACAAGACATCACTTACAGGAATTTCTGTAACTTCATTAGACACTTTGCATTTTAAGAATCCAATACCTTTTGCTTGGATCTTAGCAGTCCCTGCGTTTGCAGTTTTAAGAATACCTTCTTCTGGACACATTTCCTGAAAGAAATCCTTACAATTGGTTAAATGGCATGTGCTCCCTGAATCCAAAATCCAAGTACTTTCATTTGAATTATTATTTACCATAGTCAAAGATTTTTCTGCCATTAGAAAGCCCTTGTGTTTATCTTTGTCCTTCATACATTTCCTGGTTTGAAAATTCTTTAGTTCCATTGGCTTAGGTGAGCTAGAGGGAGTGTTTTGTGTTTCCTTACACCATTTAGATACATGTCCCTCCTTTCCACATGAGTAGCAAATCAGCTTGCCCTTGGGTGGAGTTTTCCCATAGCTCCGCCTTCCTCTGTTCTTTGCCAAGAAATTTGTTTCATTTCTCTCTGACTTGCTTTGAGAACACATCTCCTCAGAATCATTTATTATGCATTCCTGCCTTAGTTTTGATGTTGTCTGTTCAAAAGATTGCCCTTCAATGGCCTCATTTACAGACCTAAAAACATCAAACTTCCTTGATAGTGAGGCAAAAAGAAATGCTCTTTTCAATGCATCACACATGGGAATTCCAGAAAGTTCTAACTTTTGAAATGAAGACATAAGATGCATAATGTGATCATTACATTTACTTTTATCCCTTAATTTGGTTTCATTCAACTCTGCCAACCAAATTGGTTGCTGCTTTGCATATGTAGTTGCATACATAGTTCTCAGTTTATATAAAATGTCCTTTGGTGTATCTTTTCCCTCCACTAATATGGCTTGTTTCTCTGAGAGAGCTTCCAAAAGCATGCACTTCACATAATAGTTTGCATTGTCCCATTCAGCCATATTTTCAGCTGTTCTGTCTTGGTCTAAGCATATATTTAATCTTTTTGCTCGAAGGAGACATATGAATCTTAGTTCCCACTGCTGATAATTAAACTCAGTTAATCTAGGCACCTTGAGAGAGTAGAACAATGGTGAATTTCTTCCCTCAGCCATTTTCTTAGCCTTCTGTCTGCTGTGTGGGGGGGAGAGAGAGACAGACTGAATCTTTCCTTTAAAACTTAAGAGAAAAATGTGGCCTTTTCTTCTGCCTGGTAATATTTCTCTTCTTTTTCAATTCCTGAGCCCTGGGCCCATAACCCTTTTGTTGGATTATTTGTAGTAAATAATTAGCAGATTTTAGTACACACAGCTTCAGCTTTAGAAATGTTAATTTCTTTCTTCATCTCTCTCTCATTCACCCCTGAATAATTCACTGCTGAGTCACTTTAAAGTTGAAGTAACAAAACATCTGTTTACTCACAGTTTGTAGTTAGATTATAATCAGACAGGCTTATATATACATATTACTATACATTTGTATTATCAGCTCCTTCCATGTGCTTAGATGGTAATGGATGCTCACACCACCATAGATCCTCTCAGGTTAGGAGAGATCATGAGCTCCATGTGCTCCATGTGCTGCATGTGCTGCATCTAACCCCCACAGGAAGTTGCATAGCTGTGACCTCACTAAGTAATTCACATCAGAGGTCACAGAGTAATCACAGAGAAATAATAGGTGACAGGCAATGCATGTAAAATACAATTACATTCCAACACAGATGAATAAGCAGTGTTTTTTTTTTTTTTTTTTGGGGGGGGGGGGTTGTTTTTGTTTTGTGTTGTTTTTAAAATTTCTGGGAAGGGAGGGACCATAGGAGACAACTTTTCAAAATGATTGGGGGTGCTGAAATTTTTTTTTTACAGGCAGTGCGTGTCCCCCCCCCCCCCCCAAATACCTTAAAATTCTGTCTACTGCAGTCTTCACCTGGGCAGTGGCAGCGCCACTTATAGGCTGCCTGCAACCCGCACCAGGACTTCTTCCCTTAAAAGTCCCACCCCTCAGTCCCCCTGCACTGTGCAAATATAAAGAGACGCAAATTTCAAAAACTGACATATTTCAATCACTATACCATAGGTTAATAAATAAAACAAAAAATGGAAAATATGATATCATTTTAGTGGACTAAATACATTTTTCAATTAGCTTTCAAAGGCCAACACCTCTTTCCTCGGGTCAGGACAGTATACTGCTGTTATGGTATTCTGTTCTGATACAAGAAAGGAGGGTTTGGTCTCCAAACATTAGTCAAAAATGTATTAAAATTAGTCCAGTAAATATATCACCTTACTTCAATTTTCTTTATTTATTAACACAGCTACCACACTACTTTATCCTGAACTAAAAATAAAATTCATTTTTTCCTACCTTTGTGGTCTGGCTGTTTACTGTTTCTAATTGTGTTGGTCCCAGTCTCTTGTTTCTTCTTTCCTCGATCTTTAACTTTCCCCCCTTTCCATCCAGCGGCTACACCCTCTCTCCCCCCTTTCCTTCCAGCATCTGCCCCCTCTCTCCCCCTTTCCTTTCAGCGCCTGCCCCCTCTCTCCCCCCTTTCCTTTCAGCGTCTGCCCCCTCTCTCCCCCCTTTCCTTCCAGCATCTGCCCCCTCTCTTCCCTCTTTCCATAGCGTCTATTTTCTCCATCCATGTGTAGTTTTTCTCTTTTCCCTTTCCCTCATCTGTCAGTATGCATCTCCTTCCTCTTTCTTCACTCCCCTCCATCCATATGCAACTCATTCCTCTTGCTTCCCTCTCCTCCATCCATGTCCACCATTTTTCCTCTCTCTCCACCCCTCCATCCATATTCATCTCACTTCCTCTCTTCCCCCCCCCCCTCCATTCATGTCCAGAATTTTTCCTCTCTCCCCTCCATCCATGTGCATCTCCTCCTGTCTTCCCTCCCCTCTGTCCGTCTCCAGCATTTCTCCTCTCTCCCCTCCATCCATGTGCATCTCCTCCTGTCTTCCATCCCCTCCGTCCATGTCCAGCATTTCTCCTCTCTCCTCTCCATCCATGTGCATCTCCTCCTGTCTTCCCTCCCATCCGTCCATGTCCAGCATTTCTCCTCTGTCCCCGCCATCCATGTGCATTTCCTCCTGTCCTCCCTTCCCTCCATCCATGTCCTGCATTTCTCCTCTCCCCTCCATGTGCATCTCCTTCCTGTCTTTCCTCTCTTCCATCCATATGCAGCATTTCTCCTGCCGTCCCCTGCCTCCATGTACAGCAACTCTCATCTGTCCCCTGCCCTCCCCTCCATCCATGTCCAGCAACTCTCCTCTCTCCCCTGCCCTCCCCTGCATCCATGTTCAGCGATTTCTCCCCTCTTCCCTGCCCTCCCCTGCATCCATGTTCAGTGATTTCTCCCCTCTTCCCTGCCCTCCCCTGCATCCATGTTCAGTGATTTCTCCCCTCTTCCCTGCCCCCTGCATCCATGTTCAGTGATTTCTCCCCTCTTCCCTGCCCCCTGCATCCATCTTCAGTGATTTCTCCCCTCTTCCCTGTCCTCCCCTGCATCCAAGTTCAGTGATTTCTCCCCTCTTCCCTGCTCTCCCCTGCATCCATGTTCAGTGATTTCTCACCTCTTCCCTGCCCTGCCCTCCCTTGCATCCATGTTCAGCGATTTCTCCCCTCTTCCCTACCCTACCTCTTAAAACTCATTTTACCTGACTGAACGGCAGTGAAAGAAGCAGAGGACAGCCACAAGCTCGGCTTCAGCTCAGTTTTCTTCTTCCCTCTCAGCGTCCCGCCCTTGCGTAAACAGGAAATGAGGGCGGGATCACACCACAGCTGAGAGAGAAGGAGAAAGCTGAAGCCGAGCTTGTCCGAGCCGGCTGTCCTCTGCTTCTTTCACTGCCTTTCAGTCAGGTAAAATGAGTTTTAAGCACTGGCTGGGCAGCAGGAAAGCAGGAGGGCAGGTTTCAAAATATTGGGGGTGCTTGAGCACCCACAGCACCCACGGAGTCGGCGCCTATGGGAGGGACTATACTATCATTGGGTGAGAGGGAGCATCCGTCAGTACTCCCCTCCCATACTTGCACATCAAGCCCAGAATCCTGTTTCCAACAGTGGTCAATCCGGGTCACATGTACCTGGCAAGATCCCAGAACAGTAAAACAGACATTATGATGCTTATCCTAGAAATAAGCAGTTTATTTTACCAAGTCCACAACTAATAATAATGGCTTATGGACTTTTCTTTTAGGAAATTATCCAAACCTTTTTTAAACCTTGCAAAGTTAACTGCTTTTACCATATTCTCTAGCGATGAATTCCAGACTTTAATTGCCCGTTGAGCGTTCCAGCTGAGGGGAAGAATGATGCCAGTGGCCAAATTTTGAACAGCTCTAGCAATGTCTAGATTTCACTGCCAAAGTTTGGCACACAGATGGTCATTTTATAGGAGGGCACCTTCTTAGGCACACAGAGGGGCATTTTTGATATGACATCTAAATCCAAATTTCAACATTTTTCCGAAGAATCCAAAGATTTCATTCAGTTTCTCCACTATGGCCTTGGCCTCCCTCAGTGCCCCTTTTGCTCCTTCATGATCTAACAGTCCCATGGATTCCCTCACAGGCTTTTTGCTTCTGATGTACCTGAAAAAGTTGTTACTGTGAGTTTTAGCCTCTGCGACAAGTTTCTCTTCATATTCTCTTTTAGCCTTCTTTATTAATGCTTTGCAACTGACTTGCCAGTGCTTATCTTTCTTCTTATTTTCATCATTTGGGTCCTTTTTTCCATTCTTTGAAGGTCAATCTTTTGGCTGTAATAGCCTCTTTTACTTCACCTGTTAGCCATGCTGGATGTTGTTTTCTCTTCTTTCCACCTTTGCAAATACGTGGAATGCATCTGGTCTGGGCTTCCAAGATGGTATTTTTGAATAACATCCACACCTGACATAGAGGGGCATAATCGAACGAAAACATCTATCTCCATGGGCGTTTATCTCCGAGAACGGGTCCGTGAAGGGGCGGACCGAACCGTATTTTGGGAAAAAATAGATGTCCCTGTTTTATTCGACAATTTGTGAGCTGGGCGTTTTTGTTTTTCAGCGATAATGGAAAATGAAAGCGCCCAGCTCAAAAACGAATAAATCCAAGGCATTTGTTCGTGGGAGGGGCCAGGAGTCATAGTGCACTGGTCCCCCTCACATGCCAGGACACCAACCGGGCACCCTAGGGGCACTTTTACAAAAAAAAGGTAAAAGAGCTCCCAGGTGCATAGCACCCTTCCCTTGTGTGTTGAGCCCCCCAAATCCCCCTCAAAACCCACCACCCACAAGTCTACACCATTACTATAGCCCTAAGGGGTGAAGGGGGGCACCTACATGTGGGTACAGTGGGTTTGGGGGGCAGTGTGGAGGGCTCCCATTTACCAGCACAAGTGTAACAGGTGGGGGGGGATGGGCCTGGGTCTACCTGCCTGACGTCCACTGCACCCCCTAATAACTGCTCCAGTGACCTGCATAATGCTGCCAGGGAGGTGGGTATGACATTTGAGGGTGAACATAAAAAGTTGTGAAACGGCATATTTTTGTGGTGGGAGGGGGTTTGTGACCACTGGGGGAGTCAGGGGAGGTCATCCCCGACTCCCTTCAGTGGTCATCTGGTCATTTAGGGCACTTTTTGGGGCCCTATTCGTGGAAAAACAGGGTCCAGGTAAAGTGCCCTAAATTCTCGCTAAAAACGCATATTTTTTTTCCATTATCGGCGAAAGGCGCCTATCTCTGATCGGCCGATAACCACGCCCCAGTTCCGCCTTCACCACGCCTTTGACACGCCCCCATCAACTTTGTCCGCATCCGCGATGGAGTGCAGTTGAAAACGTCCAAATTCGGCTTTCGATTATACCGCTTTATTCGTTTTTGTGAGATAAACGTCTATCTCCCGATTTGGGTTGCAATATAGGCGTTTTTCTTTTTCAATTATAAGCTGGAGAGTGTCCTAACCTTAGCAGCCAATCCTTTTGGCTTCTTTTAACCATTTTCCTCATTTTATTATAGTTGCCTTTTTGAAAATTAAGTGCAGCCACAGTAGATTTCCTTTTCGGGTTCATCCCAGATAGCAGCTCAAACTTGATCATGTTATGATCACTGTTTCCCAGAGGACCCAACACCGCAACCTCTTGCACTATGACCTGCACGTCAGCAAGGACCAGATCCAAAATGGCTCCCCCTCTCGGTTCCTGGACCAGTTTCTCCAAGAAGCAGTCATTTATTACATATAGAAATGTTACTTACCTGGCACTCCTTGATGTACCATTTATCCAGTCAATATTGGGGTAATTGAAATCCTCGATCTTTAACTTCCCCCCCTTTATGGTCATCGAGGATTGTGAAGATTGTTGTGGACCAGTGGCATCGTCATCATTCAAGCTAAGTTATAAATGAGTGTTTGTTCACCGGACATATATGATTAAAATATTGCCTCCACCCTAGTGTATTGTAAAAGGTGTTAGTACAAGTATTTCATGAATGAAGAGTGGAGTTTTTTTTGTGAAGACTAGTGATTGAAGAGGAGTTTCTCTGAGTATTTGAAAAAGTTTTTTTCTTTAAGAGATTACTCCATGGTTTCTGAAGTCTTTTTTTCTCCACATTTTCATGATTGAATGGAACAGAACACCTTCAATACACGGATATTTTCAGTAGAATTTGTTGCGTTATTAGTTGATTGATATTCTACTTATTCCTTCATTATATATCAGGGTAATTGAAATCTCCCATTATTATAGTGTTGCCCTATTTGCCAGCTTTCCTAATCTCTGTAAACATTTCTTCATCTCTCTGTCTGTTGTCTCCCAGCAGACAGTAGTACACCTCTACAAGGATACTCCTTCCTTTCACACATGGAATTTCTATCCATAATTATTCCATGCTGTTGTTTCATATTGAATGTTTAATTTATTTGAACTTAATTCCCTCTCTAACATATAGCACAAACCCCCTCCAATTTGATCCTCTCTGTCAATGTGATACATTTTATAGCCTGATAACACACTGTCCCATTGATTGTCCTTTTTGCTCTTTCCTCTAGATGCTTTGACAATATATCAACCAAGGCGGTCATTGTGCTCTGAAATTACTAGGCAACTATTGGGCTCATTTTCGAAAGAGAAGGGCGTCCATCTTTCTACATAAATCGGAAGATGGACATCCTTCTCCCAGGGACGTCCAAATCGGTATAATCGAAGCTCGATTTAGGACATCTTCAACTGCAAACTGTCGCAAGGACAGGCAAAGTTCAAGGGGGCGTGCTGGAAGCGTAGCGAAGGCGGGACTTGGGTGTGCCTAACACTTGGACCTCTTTGACCCATAATCGAAAAAAAGGATGTTTCTGACGAACACTTGGACGTTTTCACCCGGACCTGTTTTTCTTACAACTAAGGCACAAAAAGGTGCCCAAAATGACCAGATGACCACCGGAGAGAATCAGGAATGACCTCCTGTTACTCCCCCAGTGGTCACTAACCCCCTTCCACCCTCAAAACACATCTGTAAAAATATTTTGTGCCAGCCTGAGATGTCATACCCATGTCCATGTCAGTGCATGCAGGTCCCTGGAGCAGTTTTAGTGGGTACTGCAGTGCACTTCAGACAGGCGGACCCAGGCCCATACCCCCCTACCTGTTACATTTGTGGAGGAAACAACAAGCCCTCCAAAACCCACAACAACCCCCCCCCCCTGTACCCACATCTAGGTGCCCCCCTTCACCTGTAAGGACTATGGTAGTGGTGTACAGTTGGGGGCAGTGGGTTTTGGGGGTGGTTTGGAGGGCTCAGCACACAAGGTAAGGGAGCTATGTACCTGAGAGCAATTTATGAAGTCCACTGCAGTGTCCCCTAGGGTGCCCGGTTGGTGTCCTGGCATGTCAGGGGGACCGGTGCACTACAAATGCTGGCTCCTCCCACAACTAAATGGCTTGCATTTGGTCATTTTTGATATGGAAGTCTTTGATTTCGAAAATTGACGAACGTCAGAAACGTCCATGTCTAGGGATGGCCAAATCTAGGGACGTCCCAATTTAAGGATTTGGACATCCCTGATGGTATTTTTGAAATGAAAGATGGACGTCCATCTTGTTTCCAAAATACGGGTTTCCCCACCCCTGGATTTCAATGTTTTGCAAGGACATCCAAATCGCAACTTGGACGTCCCTTTCGAAAATGCCCCTCCACGTGTTTCTACTTGTAGGTTGGCTGATACTTGTAATAAAGCTTTGTCTATTACAGGAGCAATTCTTTGAAATCAACTACCAGGTTATTTGAGATTATGTTCTGATAGAGTGGAATTTAAGATACTTTTAAAAACATATTTTTCGTGAAATATTTTGTAGATGATTGATCTTAGATGGATGTGGACTTTTCTTCCAAGCTAGCAGTTTAATATTAGATTTTCTTTTAAAATTTCAATCATTTTATGTTTGCTTGTTTTACTGTTTTTACAGTTATGTATGTTTTTATTATAACCCGCTTTGAGTATAAGGCGGGATATAGATATGATAATAAATAAATAAATATACATGCATATATGTGCACATGTTGGATATGCCTCTATACACTATTCTGTAAATACATACATTTCAGCAATAGTGCATATGGACAGAGACTGGGCAGAGCATAGATGGAAGGGGGCTGGCATGTGCACATATGTGCATTTATACTTGGATAGGGTTCTATAAAGGAAAGTAGGCACCTAGAATATTCACCCATCAGGTGCCCAGAGGGCACATTATGAAAGAATTAACCACAAGACACTTAATTTCTTTGTTCTGATCTCATCCTGCCCCTAACCTTGTCCACTTTTCAGGCACTCAAATTTAGCAGTCTATTGAATTCAGGAGCCTAAATGTAGGTGCTCCATGCAGGATAAATTTTAAGAACCCAGGTCTAATCACTTAGGAGCTCATTTCTGAAGCAGATAGATGTCTCAAAATGGCCAGAAACACGTCTATCTGCCAAAAATTGTCTAAATTGCAATTTTTGAAAAGGCAGAAGATGGACGCTTTCCACTGAGTTCATCCAAATAACAAGGGTGTGTGTTTTGGGCATGATTTGGATGGGATTAGGGTGGGCCCAAAATGATGATGCCTTTCAATTATAATGGGACAGGAAGACACGCCCAAATCTAAAAAGAAGGATGTTTTTATCTAAACCTGTTTCAATCATATCCACGTTTTTAAAAAATATGCTCTGAATGACCAGTTGACCACTGCATGAGTTAAGGTTTCACCCTTCTTTAATTCCCCAGTGGATGCTGATCCCTCTCACCCCCTTAAGAACTGAAATGGGACACTAGGCGCTATGGTAGCATCAGATATTATGGGCATACCAACAGAGCAGCAAGCAGCTCCCAGCGCATCAACCCCCCCCCCCCCCCCCCCCCCCCCCCGGGTGCATTCTTAGCTCCTGGGAGCAGTCACGCGGCTCTCGGCTCCGCTGGCTCCCTGCTCCCTCTGCCCCGGAACAGGAAGTAACCTGTTCTGGGGCAGAGGGAGCAGGGAACCAGCGAAGCCGACAGGCGCACGGCTGCTCTCTGCACCCCTCCAGCAGTGTGCACCCGGAGCGGACCGCCCCCACCGCCCTTGGTACGCCGCTGCCTAAATGTAGGTGTCTGCATTTAAGTGCAGTTATGCGCTAAGCACGATTCTATAAAGGATGCATACTCTTTATAGAATCATGCCAATGTAACCAGGGGTTAAGAAAAAAAAATAATAAATAATACTTACCTGGGGGGGCTCCGGAGGTCCGGGAGGCTGCTGTCTGGGGCGTTCTATTTTGGGGATGGGAGCAGCCGGCGGCGAGGTTTTTTTTTTATTAAAGAAAAAAGAAGAAAAGAAGAATTCCCGGCGGTGTGGGGCCGTGGGGGACGCTGCTTGAGGCAGCATCGCTATTTTTCGGACACCCGGGAACGGTTGGACACGTCCCCGGGTGCAGAAGGAAGCAGCTGGGTTTTTTCGCCCCGTTTCGGGGCCGAATGGGGCCGGTTTTAGGCTTTGGCGCTAGGCGCCAAAGCGAAGAGGAGCGCCGAGAAGAGGACGTCGGCGCGAGTGTGCATGAGGCAGCGCGCCTCATGCACGAATCGCAAACGAGCGTCTTCGCGGCTAGGCCGAAGCCGGGGCCTAAATTTTGGGCCGGCTTCGGAAGTTTTTTTATTTTGGCTCCGTTTCGGTGGGGAGACGACCGGGACCGGATTCGGTGGTTTGGATCGTGTAAGGGGAAAATCAGGAAAACAGGTAAGTGGTTTTTAACCCAAAATTTTAATTGATTGATTTTTAAATTGTATAAATAGGGTTTTTGATTTTTAAAAAATCAGGGATTTGTTTAATTTAAATTCTGTTTTCAGTTTTGGGGTCGGGGGATTTTTTGGGATTTTTTGGGTGATTTAGTTTTTGAATTTTTATATTTTTGAGGGGTGATTTGGGAAGGGTGCTATTTTATGGGGTTAGGAAAGGGTTAATTTTTAAATTTCGACGTGGTATGTCCGGGAGATGGTTTTAGCATTTTTGAGGGGGGTTTTAAATTTTTTGGGAATTTTTCCGGGATTTTAGGAAGTTTTTTTTAGGGCGGATATTAAATTTTGGGATTTTTAAATTTTAAAGTTATAGGTTAATAGAGAATGGGAGGTTTTATTAGTATGGGAAATTTGGGGTGTTTTGATTAAAATTTTCAGGGGTTTTTAATTAATTGAAGTTTTTCCCATTGATCCCTATGGGAAATTGTTAATTAAAATGGGGCTTGAGTAGTGCTGCTCAACATTCCGCTGGTCAGCAGAAGGATACGGAATGTTGAGCAGGACTCAGGATTGGCTGGATGGGCTGCGGAACCCCAAGACAAGGGTCCGTCTCCCAGGTAACGGGCAGGCTGGCAGTTGGCAGAGCTTTTCTGACTGAGGTGAGGAGAGGACGTGTTTTTGGTGGTGTGGCTGGGATAGAGGATTTGGAGAGTTGGTGGAGATTGAAAGTGGGTGAGGTTTGGAGTTGAGTGATAAGCAGAGTGTTGTGAGAGTGTTGGAGAGTGGTGGTTAAGAGAGGAGGTGTTTTATGTGAGTTGGTGAGATTGGTGCTTTAAGAGTGATTTTGGAGAATTGTAAGTTAGTGAGTTAAGTGTAAGAGAGTATAATTGGGTGATTTAGTACTGTGGGAGAGTGTTTGGGAAAATTTGATGTAGTTTTATGAATGAGTTTAATTTATAGTGAAAATACATTTATGATTGATGGGTGGTGTATATATGTGAAAGCTCTATAGAATAGGGAATACAGTTTGAGTTTAGGAAAATTAGGTAAGGGTTGTTTGGTTATTTTCTTTTTATATAGTTAGATTTTCCAAATGTTATATTGTTAAAATCATTTAGTGTGGGGATAAGGAATTTATTAGGGAGTTAGGGTTTTTATTCCATTTTCGTTGTTAAGTGTTAGGTTTAGGTGAAAGAAAGACGTGCACAGAAAATCTGGAACTTCGGGCCCCAGCGCAAGACAGATATCCAGCAAAGCAGTGGCGGCTGTGGTGAATATAACCAACAGACAAACAAACATACAACATTAAACTTACCTTGGGCTGCAGCTGTCACGTGACCTGAAAAATACAAAAATTGCACACAAAGTATCATTTTTTTTAATAGAGACTTTTTGAAACTTATTTAAACTTAAGGGTATAATTTTTGGTGTTAGAGGGGAAAATACTTATCTGATGTTTATGCAGGGAGGTGCTCCGGAGTAGACCTAAAAGAAACAGAAACATTAAATGTACAATTGAAAATAGAATTGAATATTTGTTCTTGGATTGTTAAAGAAAGAAAATAAATGTTATCTTATTGAAAATAAAATTGTGATTTTGTTCTCTCAAATTCAGGAACAGTCCTTTAGTTTTTTTTCCCTGTACATCTCTTTGAGAGTGTACAGCGAGGTTAGTTTCTCTGGACCTCCCTGAGTTCTGGGGTGCAAGACTCTTACCTGCCACGACTACTAACAACAGGGTTTGAGTTGTTGCACCTACACAACAGAATTCTTGGGGGGGCCTCACAGAGTTTTGGCGTAGTCGGCAGGATTCTTTCCTGAATTTGGGTGGTTCTTAGGGAGAAAAACTGTAGATTTTGGTGTTGGTGAGCTTGACCTTAACTGTTTATTTCAGGTGCAGAGACCTGGGAAGGTGGTTGCAGTTTTAATAAAATAAAAAAAAAGTGTGTCTTGGGTTTGTGTCTCTTGGGAGGTCTTCTGTTCCTGGGGCGGCACTCAATTGAAGATGGAGGGTGGTGAAGCTTCAGGAAGTCGGGCTGCTCCACAGATCATTACTCACACCGTTATTTTTCCACAAGATCGAAAATTGCCAGAATTCCAAGGATTTCCTAAAACTCCGGAGGACCTGACTGTGGAAGAATGGATTGATAAGATGAGATCAAGGATGAGAGTATTGCGTGTCCTTCCGGAAGACCAGGTGGAGATGGTGAGAGACCATCTGAAAGGAATAGCCTTGGAAACTGTGAAGTATTCTCTGCCTCGGGACTGCTCAGTGGAGGAAGTGTTTGAACTGCTGAGGCAGGTGTACGGGGATAAAGTGGCACTTGGTTTGAGAATTCAAGAGTTTTATAATCTGCGGCAGAAAGAAAATGAATCCATTCGTGTTTTCGCTTACAAGCTTCAGGAGAAGCTTGAGGCGATTATGAAAAGGGACAGGAGGAGAGTGAACAATCCAGACGAGACACTGAAAGAGCAATTCCTAATAGGGTTACAGGATGAGACATTGAAGAGGGAGGTGATGAAAAGAACGGAGGATAATCCTGCGATACCCTTCATTGAGCTGATGCAGGCCGCAATACGTTGGGCCGGAGAAGAACGAGGTCTAACACCAGTGGAGTTTTCCCCGAGGAAAATCCTACAGAGGGGACGGGAAGATGCAGGAGATTTTCGGAGACCAGAAGTTTCATCTGCTGAAATTATGATGCAGCAAGTGACTCGAATGTTTTCCAAACTTTGTGAGAGGCAAGAAGAGGAGTGGGCCCGACAAAGAAGGGAACGCAGAGAAGGCTATCGGGGTTTTATCCCGAACACGAGTTCAAATCCGAGCAGACCGTCCAGAACAAGCACAGGGGAGATTATATGTTTCCGGTGCCATGAGCCGGGACATTTTGCCCGGGATTGTTATAGCGAAAGGGTTGATCGTTCTTATTCTGGAAGAGCTTATGAAGTTTCTGAGAAGCCTGGTCCTAGTGGAGTACCACCGAGAGGAGAGCGAAAACAAGAGGAAACCATTTCCACAGCTGATGCTAAAAAGTCTGTAGTGAGAGTTCAGAAGTTCGTGGAAACCGAAGAGACATCTGAGGAAAAATTGATGGGAGAGAAGGCTATTGGAGCAAGCCCGCTTTTAAAGGTCTCCATTGAGGGAGTGGAAACTTTATGCACAGTAGACACTGGGTCAAACGTATCAACCCTCCTGGCCAGCTTCTTTTATAAGAATTTCCCTCACCCGGAAAAGCTGATGGATGCGAGTCGGCTTACACTGGTAGCAGTGAATGGGTCGGAGTTACCAGTTCTGGGCTACATCGACGCGGATGTTAAGTGTCTGGGACAAATTGTACCGCAGCGATGCATTTTTATTGTGAAAGATAATTTTCAAGAAGGACAGATTGAGAAAAATCATGCTCAGGGAATAGTGGGCATGAATGTGCTCCAACATCTGGAGGGTTTATTTAAAGATCTTTCAGTGTTCGTGCTGGAGCCGGCTAAGATTTCTGGAATTTTAACTAAGATCACTGAGAATCGTACCAGGGTGAAGAACGGAGATGGATTGGTTAAGGTGCAGGGAAATGTTGGACAGCTTATACCCGCCATGTCTGAGCGAATTATTATGGGCAAGTGCCAGCAAATCCGTGGGACATCAGGAGGTTTGCTTGTTTCAGCTTCTCGTAGGATAAATCTCCCGGATAAAATTATGGTGGCAAATACCCTGGTTACTCAAAATCGGGGTAATGTGTTCGTCCGTATGATAAATATTGGAGTACGAGATGTGGTGATACCAGGAAGGACACAGATAGCGGAGCTGCATGAAGTGCAAGTAATACCGGAAGTAGACCTACCGGAGCAGAAAGAGAGAGTGGGTTGGGAACAAGAGATTCCAGCTGTGAAGGTGGACTGGAGTCAGCTGACAACAGAACAAGCTAGTCGGTTGAAGCAATTGTTATGGAGACACCGGGAAGTGTTTTCAGTGTGTGATACTGATATTGGATACTCGGAGCTGGTCACTCATAGAATACTGTAAATACCGGAGATGCCAAACCTATTCGACAGCCGTATAGAAGAGTGTCACCTCACATTTTTGAACAGTTCAAGGAGCATGTGAATGACTTATTACAACAAGGGATTCTGAGGAAGAGTCAAAGTCCCTGGGCTTCTCCAGCTGTCGTCATAAAAAAAAAAGATGGAAGTATTAGATTCTGTTGCGATTATAGGAGGCTCAACGCAGTTACAATTAGAGATGCTTACCCACTCCCTAGAATAGACGAGTCTTTGGATGCTTTGGGAGCGTCCCAGTGGTTCTCGTCTCTTGACATGACCTCTGGGTATTTTCAGATGGGTATGAATAGAGGTGATATGGAGAAGACGGCAGTCACCACACCTATGGGGTTATTTGAGTGGACCCGAATGCCGTTTGGTTTATGTAATGCACCGGCCAGCTTTCAGCGACTTATGGAAACAGTCCTAGATGGATACGTTTTTGATATCCTCCTCCTCTATCTGGATGACATCTTGATTTTTGCACCATCATTTGAAACGCACCTTGAGAGAATGGAGCAGGTGTTTTTAAGAATGAGGAAGCATGGACTGAAACTGAAACCGTCCAAGTGCCGACTATTGTGCAGAGAAGTAAGATTCTTGGGCTACATAGTGTCGGCCCAGGGAATGTCTACTGATGTGGAGAAGGTGAAGGCTTTGAGGGAGTGGAAAGTTCCTACGACAAAAACTGAAGTGCGCAGTTTTTTAAGCTTCGCAAGTTTTTATCGAAGATTTGTGCAGAATTTCGCACAAGTGGCGGAACCCCTGCATGCTCTGACTGGGAAGACCATTCCTGAAAAGGCAAAACTTCTGTGGACCAAGGAGTGTCAGGAGGCATTTGAGATTCTGAAGCGGAAGATGTCCTCGGCACCGATTTTATCTTATCCCATTTTTTCTGAACCTTTTATTTTAACGACTGATGCTAGCCATCGTGGTTTAGGAGCGGTGCTCAGTCAGATTCAAAATGGAGAAGAGAGAGTCATAGCTTTTGCGAGCAGAGGTCTTAGGAAATCCGAGAGAAACGCCAATAATTATTCGGCGTTTAAGTTGGAGCTACTAGCGCTCAAGTGGGCCGCAACAGAGAAATTCAGGGAATACCTGATCTACCAGAAGTTTCTCTTGAGGACTGATCATAACCCACTTAAATATCTAGATTCCGCCAAAATCCATGCAGTGGAGCAACGCTGGCTTGCTCAATTAGCGGAGTTGAATTTTTCTGTGGAGTATAAGAATGGGAAGAGTAATGTTGTGGCTGATGCCTTATCCCGGTTACCGGAGAGTGAAGAACCAGAGTTAGAGGAAGAAGATACGGACAAGGATTTCCTGAGATTCTCTTGTGCCAGGATAACGGCCAGACCCAAGAAGACTTGGAAGAAGAAAAGAGAAAACAGGAAATGTTGGGGAATTTGTACAGAATACCGGAATTCGGAGATTGAAAGGGCTCAAAAAGAGGATAGTGTACTTGGAAGTGTTGCCTCTTGGATTAAAGAAAACCATGTTCCTACCGAAGAAGAGTTAGACTGCACAGAAAAGAGAGCCTTATGGAAACATAGAGCCAGGTTGCTGATAGAAGAGGAAGTCCTGTTCCGGAAATATGAGGATTGCCGGACTGGTCGGGACGAGATGCAGGTGGTGGTGCCAACAGCCTGGAGGAAGCAGGTACTGGAGATATTTCATGACAAGATGGGACATTATGCTGCGGAGACGACTTTTAAAAACCTGAGAAAGACTCACTTTTGGGTCAACATGAAGAAGGATGTTATCAGCTGGATCAACAACTGCAGGAGATGTTGTTTTGCCAAAGAGCTGTTCCCGAGAGAGAGAGCTGAGTTGGGATGCTTTAAAGTAGTCCGGCCGCACGAAGTCCTGGCGGTTGATTACACGGTCCTGGAGAGAGATGGAGGGGGATATGAAAACGTATTGGTCTTAACGGACATGTTTTCACGTTTCACTGTCGCGGTGCCAACAAAGAACCAAACGGCAAGGACTACCACTAAGATTCTGATTAGTAGATGGTTCACTGTATATGGCGTGCCAGAGAGACTACATTCCGATCAAGGCCCTGCCTTTGAGTCTCAATTAATTAAAGAGGTGTGCAAATATTATGGCATTCAGAAGACCCGTACTTTTCCATATCACCCACAAGGGAATGGACGTTGTGAGCGGTATAATCGTACACTGCACCAAATCCTCCGTACACTGCCTCCGGAGAAGAAGAGAAACTGGTCCAGGTTCCTGCCTGAACTTAATCAAATATACAATAGTTCAATACATCATGCTACCGGATACACTCCAGCATTCCTCTTCTTGGGTAAAGAAAATTTGTTACCTTACACCGAATTAGTGAACAAGAATGAAGAAAAATATAATGAAAATGTTAAAAGCCTGGAGGACTGGTTGGCTGATCATAAAGCGAAGTTGGATTTAGCAGGAGAATTAGCCAGAAGAACCGCGGAAACTCAGTTTCGAGAAGATGAAAGGGCAATATGAGAGAAAAAAAATCGAAGCAGAACAACTTCAGGAGGGAGATTGGGTGCTGCTCCGGGAGCGGGGGTTTCGTAGGAGGCACAAAATTCAGGATTTTTGGGAAGAGCAACCATATGAAGTGGTGCAAATTCTGGGGAAATTTAATAATGTAATTAAAATCCAGAACACGGCTCATGGAGTTAAAGTGGTTCACCGAGACTTGTTAAAAAAATATAATTTGAGTATATTAGCACCTGAACCTATGGCAACACCAATGGCAAAGAATTTGGACAAGGGGAGGGTTTCAAATTCTGGTATTCTGGAGGACACATGTGATTATGTGATTTTTACTGAAATTTTGATAGATTCGGATAAGGTATGCACTGTACAAGAGAGTTCAGAACAAGTTAGAAGCTCGTCCAGAAGTAATAAGGGGGTCTGTTCTTCCTATTTAAAAGAGAACTATTTTCTAAAGTAGTTATATTTTGGGGATTTCTGAAATGTTATTTTGAGGAATATAAAGTTAACTGCAAAGATGTATTATTATTATATGTTGCTGAGATGTTCTTTTTGGTTAGATGTTAATACTACATTAGATGTATGTTAAATGGAAAGAATATTACTACTGAAAGAGAGAATTTAAGAATTCTAAAAATTTTGAAAAATGAAAATAAAGATGTTAGCTGGGTATGTTTAGGGGTTGGCGTGCAAGGAGGTGTAAAATGCGTAGATTGGAAGAATTGTTGAGGTTGAATGGATTGCAATGGAGATGAGATCGGGTGTTTAGTTGAGAATGGATGGGAGGTGATTAAAGTTTGAGTGGTGGGTGCGTTAGTTTGGAGGTTGTGTGTTATGTGGTGGAATGTTTTGAAAGGGATGAGTTGTGAACATTGGGGACAATGTTTGATTTTAAGACCGGACGAATGTAACCAGGGGTTAAGAAAAAAAATAATAAATAATACTTACCTGGGGGGGCTCCGGAGGTCTGGGAGGCTGCTGTCTGGGGCGTTCTATTTTGGGGATGGGAGCAGCCGGCGGCGAGGTTTTTTTTTTATTAAAGAAAAAAGAAGAATTCCCGGCGGTGTGGGGCCATGGGGGACGCTGCTTGAGGCAGCATCGCTATTTTTCGGACACCCGGGAACGGTTGGACACGTCCCCGGGTGCAGAAGGAAGCAGCTGGGTTTTTTCGCCCCGTTTCGGGGCCGAATGGGGCTGGTTTTAGGCTTTGGCGCTAGGCGCCAAAGCGAAGAGGAGCGCCGAGAAGAGGACGTCAGCGCGAGTGTGCATGAGGCGGCGCGCCTCATGCACGAATCGCAAACGAGCGTCTTCGCGGCTAGGCCGAAGCCGGGGCCTAAATTTTGGGCTGGCTTCGGAAGTTTTTTTATTTTGGCTCCGTTTCGGTGGGGAGACGACCGGGACCGGATTCGGTGGTTTGGATCGTGTAAGGGGAAAATCAGGAAAACAGGTAAGTGGTTTTTAACCCAAAATTTTAATTGATTGATTTTTAAATTGTATAAATAGGTGTCACGTTTGTGGCCGTGACCACCCTCATACTTACCCTGTTTCTGGGAGTCAGTGGCTGTGCTGGCTTCTGCTTGTCTCTGTGTCTGTCTCTGTCTTAGTTTCTCTCTGGCTCTGTGTGCTGATTGCCCTACTGAACCTCACCTGTGTGGGCTATGCCTCTTCCAAGATGGCTGCCGCCTCTTCCTCCTTGCCAGTTTCCAAGATGGCTCCCGCTGTTCCTTCCTATGGAATGACTGCTTTGTGTGTCAAGCCTCTGTTTGGTTGCAAGGTGATTGCTGCAGCTGTGGCTCTGGTCTTGATGGGCTTTATTAGTCACCCGAAGACTACAGTCCTGGCCTTTGCATTGCCATTCCCTCCGCAGTGCTTTAGGTCCCGAGGTTAGTGTGCTGTTAGCACCGTTTGCTTTCCTTGTCTTTTGCTCTGTGGGTTTTCAGCCCTTCTGTGTTTATTGTTCTGTGGGCTTCCTACCCTTCTGTGTTATTTGCTCTGTGGGTCTCCTACCCTTCTGTGGGTTTTCAGCCCTTCTGTGTTTATCGCTTGTGGGTTTCCTGCCCTTCTGTGTTTCTTGCTCTGTAGGTTCCCTGCCCTTCGGTAGTTATTTGCTCTGTGGGTCTCCTACCCTTCTGTGGGTTTTCAGCCCTTCTGTATTTATTGCGCTGTGGGTTTTCAGCCCTTCTGTGTTTATCGCTTGTGGGTTTCCTGCCCTTCTGTGTTTCTTGCTCTGTAGGTTCCCTGCCCTTCGGTAGTTATTTGCTCTGTGAGTCTCCTACCCTTCTGTGGGTTTTCAGCCCTTCTGTGTTTATCGCTAGTGGGTTTCCAGCCCTTCTGTGTTTACTGCTCTGTAGGTTCCCTGCCCTTTTGTGTTTATTGCTCTGTGGGCTTCCAGCCCTTCTGTGACCATTGCTTTGAACCTACCTACTGCCAGAACCCGGACATTCCCTGTCTGTCTGCCTTGCCATCGCTTAGGTGCCAGGGGGCACCCCTGGATCTTCATTCCTGCTGCCCCTGTAAGTCCTACCGGCTGCCAGAACCTGAAGGCTCAACCCGAGGGGGTAGGCAGTCAAGTGTAGGTGAAGCCTAGGTCCAGTCCGGGTTCCAGTCCAGTGTGTTCCGGTCCGGTGTGTGTTCCAGTCCGAGGGATTGCAGTCCAGTGTTCCAGTCCTGTGTCCTCCAGTCCGGGGGATTCCAGTCCAGGTGTTCCGGTTCGCTGGGCAGTGCCTGCAGTCCCTGCCGTTGTGCTTACCCAGTGTTGGTTGGTGGGTTTTGCCTGCTGCTGTCGCTCCTCGTCAGCAGCCCAAGGGCTCACGTTTGCTCCAGAGCCCGGTCCCGCGGGCTCAGAACCTGACAGAACCTGACAGAATGCAAAGGCCATGAGCCCGGCAAGAACCCCCACCCAGCTGACCCAGCTGGGGTCCAGCTCCATCGTTGTTCTTGATCCTTCTATGACTCTTCGTCAGTATCGTGGGAAACTTTTGTCTCATCCTGTTTTGAAGAAGACCCCTGAAGCGGCAGCTGAGAGAAAACGTGTCCGGTGGCTTGGAATCACTGAAAACCCAGTTTCAGATATGGACCCTTTTATCACGCTCGCTGAATATCGCCGCAGCCTGGTCTTGATTCCAGCTTTGTGGGATACTCCTGAAGCTGTCGCTGAGAGGAGACGTCTGGGGAATTCCATGCTCTGGGCCCAGCAGGGGTCCAGTCCCATTCAAGCAGCGCGCCCAGACAAGCCCCTGAATCCAGTCCGAGCAGCACGTCCAGCCAAGCTTCAGAGTCCAGTCCGAGGGACGCTTCTGACCGAGCCTCCGATGCCAGTTCAGGTGGCGCTTCCATTCGAGTCTCCGAGTCCAGTCCGTGGGGTGCTTCTGACGGAGCCTCAGATTCCTATGCAAATGGCGCTCCAGGTCGAGCCTCCAGTCCTCGTTCAAGTGGCACGCCCCTTGAAGGCTCCGAGTCCAGTCCGTGGGGTGCTTCTGACGGAGCCTCAGATTCCTATGCAAGTGGCGCTTCGGGTCGAGCCTCCAGTCCTCCTTCAAATGGCACGCCCTTTGAAGTCTCCGAGTCCAGTCCGAGGGAAGCCTTCGATGGAGCGTCAGATTCCTGTGCAAATGGCGCTTCGGGTCAAGTCTCCGGTTCTTGTTCAAGTGACCCGTCCAGTCAAGCCACTGAGTCCAGTTCGAGGGGGGCTTCTAACCAAGCCTCCGATGCCAGTCCACAGGGTGGTTCAGGTGGCACCTCCGCTTCCAGTCTGGAGGGTACCTCCAATCAAGCTCCGAAGGCCAGTTCGAGTGGTGCTTCCGCTCGAGCCTCCGATCCCTGTCCAAAGGGTGTGTTCTGCCAAGCCTCAGTTAAAGTCCAGTTCGCGGGGCGCTCCCAGCCAAGCTCCTGAGTCCAGTTTGAGGGGCCCTGCCAGTCAAGCTTCTGATTCCAGTCCGGGTCCCAGTCCCGGTTCAACTCCTGTTCAAAGTTCCAGTTCCAGCCAAGATGCTGACCCTGCTCCTAGCTCCAGTTCCAGCCAAGATGCTGAGTCCGTTCCTAGTTCCACTTCCAGCCAAGATGCTGAGCCTGCTCCTAGCTCCAGTTCCAGCCAAGATGCTGAGTCTGTTCCAAGTTCCAGTTCCAGCCAAGATGCTGACCCTGCTCCTAGCTCCGGTTCCAGCCAAGATGCTGAGTCCGTTCCTAGTTCCACTTCCAGCCAAGATGCTGAGCCTGCTCTGAGTTCCAGTTCCAGTCAAGCTTCTGACGCCCACCTGGGTCCCAGGCCCGGTTTGCTTTTTGACTCTAGTCCGGGTCCCAGTCCCGGTTTGCTTCCTGAGTTCAGTCTGGGGTCCCTCGGAGAAGGGTGCCTTTTGAATGAGGTTCCTCTTGATGCTTCCAAGTTCCTGAGTTGGCCCAGCGGGGATTGGAAGGAGCCTCCTGTTGACAAGTTCCGCTCCTGTCTGCCACTTTGGAACTTCTTTGTGACTTCCAGTCCAGTGATCTATGTCGGGCTTTTGAGACCCATCAGGAGGTTTCACCATAGTTACCCCTGGACACCTGAACTCCTCAGGGGGACCGAGAGGGGGGTCTTGAGGAGGGGGTACTGTCACGTTTGTGGCCGTGACCACCCTCATACTTACCCTGTTTCTGGGAGTCAGTGGCTGTGCTGGCTTCTGCTTGTCTCTGTGTCTGTCTCTGTCTTAGTTTCTCTCTGGCTCTGTGTGCTGATTGCCCTACTGAACCTCACCTGTGTGGGCTATGCCTCTTCCAAGATGGCTGCCGCCTCTTCCTCCTTGCCAGTTTCCAAGATGGCTCCCGCTGTTCCTTCCTATGGAATGACTGCTTTGTGTGTCAAGCCTCTGTTTGGTTGCAAGGTGATTGCTGCAGCTGTGGCTCTGGTCTTGATGGGCTTTATTAGTCACCCGAAGACTACAGTCCTGGCCTTTGCATTGCCATTCCCTCCGCAGTGCTTTAGGTCCCGAGGTTAGTGTGCTGTTAGCACCGTTTGCTTTCCTTGTCTTTTGCTCTGTGGGTTTTCAGCCCTTCTGTGTTTATTGTTCTGTGGGCTTCCTACCCTTCTGTGTTATTTGCTCTGTGGGTCTCCTACCCTTCTGTGGGTTTTCAGCCCTTCTGTGTTTATCGCTTGTGGGTTTCCTGCCCTTCTGTGTTTCTTGCTCTGTAGGTTCCCTGCCCTTCGGTAGTTATTTGCTCTGTGGGTCTCCTACCCTTCTGTGGGTTTTCAGCCCTTCTGTATTTATTGCGCTGTGGGTTTTCAGCCCTTCTGTGTTTATCGCTTGTGGGTTTCCTGCCCTTCTGTGTTTCTTGCTCTGTAGGTTCCCTGCCCTTCGGTAGTTATTTGCTCTGTGAGTCTCCTACCCTTCTGTGGGTTTTCAGCCCTTCTGTGTTTATCGCTAGTGGGTTTCCAGCCCTTCTGTGTTTACTGCTCTGTAGGTTCCCTGCCCTTTTGTGTTTATTGCTCTGTGGGCTTCCAGCCCTTCTGTGACCATTGCTTTGAACCTACCTACTGCCAGAAACCCGGACATTCCCTGTCTGTCTGCCTTGCCATCGCTTAGGTGCCAGGGGGCACCCCTGGATCTTCATTCCTGCTGCCCCTGTAAGTCCTACCGGCTGCCAGAACCTGAAGGCTCAACCCGAGGGGGTAGGCAGTCAAGTGTAGGTGAAGCCTAGGTCCAGTCCGGGTTCCAGTCCAGTGTGTTCCGGTCCGGTGTGTGTTCCAGTCCGAGGGATTGCAGTCCAGTGTTCTAGTCCTGTGTCCTCCAGTCCGGGGGATTCCAGTCCAGGTGTTCCGGTTCGCTGGGCAGTGCCTGCAGTCCCTGCCGTTGTGCTTACCCAGTGTTGGTTGGTGGGTTTTGCCTGCTGCTGTCGCTCCTCGTCAGCAGCCCAAGGGCTCACGTTTGCTCCAGAGCCCGGTCCCGCGGGCTCAGAACCTGACAGAACCTGACAATAGGGTTTTTGATTTTTAAAAAATCAGGGATTTGTTTAATTTAAATTCTGTTTTCAGTTTTGGGGTCGGGGGATTTTTTGGGATTTTTTGGGTGATTTAGTTTTTGAATTTTTATATTTTTGAGGGGTGATTTGGGAAGGGTGCTATTTATGGGGTTAGGAAAGGGTTAATTTTTAAATTTCGACGTGGTATGTCCGGGAGATGGTTTTAGCATTTTTGAGGGGGGTTTTAAATTTTTTGGGAATTTTTCCGGGATTTTAGGAAGTTTTTTTTAGGGCGGATATTAAATTTTGGGATTTTTAAATTTTAAAGTTATAGGTTAATAGAGAATGGGAGGTTTTATTAGTATGGGAAATTTGGGGTGTTTTGATTAAAATTTTCAGGGGTTTTTAATTAATTGAAGTTTTTCCCATTGATCCCTATGGGAAATTGTTAATTAAAATGGGGCTTGAGTAGTGCTGCTCAACATTCCGCTGGTCAGCAGAAGGATACGGAATGTTGAGCAGGACTCAGGATTGGCTGGATGGGCTGCGGAACCCCAAGACAAGGGTCCGTCTCCCAGGTAACGGGCAGGCTGGCAGTTGGCAGAGCTTTTCTGACTGAGGTGAGGAGAGGACGTGTTTTTGGTGGTGTGGCTGGGATAGAGGATTTGGAGAGTTGGTGGAGATTGAAAGTGGGTGAGGTTTGGAGTTGAGTGATAAGCAGAGTGTTGTGAGAGTGTTGGAGAGTGGTGGTTAAGAGAGGAGGTGTTTTATGTGAGTTGGTGAGATTGGTGCTTTAAGAGTGATTTTGGAGAATTGTAAGTTAGTGAGTTAAGTGTAAGAGAGTATAATTGGGTGATTTAGTACTGTGGGAGAGTGTTTGGGAAAATTTGATGTAGTTTTATGAATGAGTTTAATTTATAGTGAAAATACATTTATGATTGATGGGTGGTGTATATATGTGAAAGCTCTATAGAATAGGGAATACAGTTTGAGTTTAGGAAATTAGGTAAGGGTTGTTTGGTTATTTTCTTTTTATATAGTTAGATTTTCCAAATGTTATATTGTTAAAATCATTTAGTGTGGGGATAAGGAATTTATTAGGGAGTTAGGGTTTTTATTCCATTTTCGTTGTTAAGTGTTAGGTTTAGGTGAAAGAAAGACGTGCACAGAAAATCTGGAACTTCGGGCCCCAGCGCAAGACAGATATCCAGCAAAGCAGTGGCGGCTGTGGTGAATATAACCAACAGACAAACAAACATACAACATTAAACTTACCTTGGGCTGCAGCTGTCACGTGACCTGAAAAATACAAAAATTGCACACAAAGTATCATTTTTTTAATAGAGACTTTTTGAAACTTATTTAAACTTAAGGGTATAATTTTTGGTGTTAGAGGGGAAAATACTTATCTGATGTTTATGCAGGGAGGTGCTCCGGAGTAGACCTAAAAGAAACAGAAACATTAAATGTACAATTGAAAATAGAATTGAATATTTGTTCTTGGATTGTTAAAGAAAGAAAATAAATGTTATCTTATTGAAAATAAAATTGTGATTTTGTTCTCTCAAATTCAGGAACAGTCCTTTAGTTTTTTTTCCCTGTACATCTCTTTGAGAGTGTACAGCGAGGTTAGTTTCTCTGGACCTCCATGAGTTCTGGGGTGCAAGACTCTTACCTGCCACGACTACTAACAACAGGGTTTGAGTTGTTGCACCTACACAACAGAATTCTTGGGGGGGCCTCACACCAAGCACTTTTTTTTCAGCAACAGTTTTGTAGTTGCCATATATAGAATCTGGACCTAAGTGAATTGCTCGCCTGTGTTATAGAATACCACTGAGCGCAGAGCTGGCACTTTTGCACTTAACTGTTACAATCACGCACATAAGAGTTAATAGCCTATAACTTACATATGCAATTGGCACCTAACCTTAGGCAACCTGTTTGTGAGGAAGTGGCTGGGTTTCTATAGGATCATTCCCTCACTGAGGTTGAAGTTGAACCACTTTACAGCAGATGGCGCTAACCTGCTGAGTTAGTGGGGCTCAGGCAGCGAGGGGGTTAAATGCCCTAGAGCAGAATAGTTTGGGGTGGCCATGGCCCCAAATGAAGAGGTTTCCAGGAAGAGGCCCTGCATTAAGCCAGCCCCATGAACAGAACTGACTGGGACTGTACTGAGAGAGACTCTACTTAAAGGACTAAGCCTGTGAAGTAACAGAGCTGACTACAACCCATTTTGTGTACATTTATCCTGCAGCCAGCCACTATCCACACTGCCATACTGTTATAGGGGATAGTGTTTTGCATATCAGAATGAAAATAAGTCATAATTATGCACTTAATACAGATGTCCCATTGTCCTTTGTTTTTTACCAGGAAAAAGAAAACTACCTCACTGAATTTAACATAGAAAATCTGACCATTACAAGTCTAGACATATTCTTTGCCGGCACAGAAACAACTAGCACAACCCTTAGATATGGGCTCCTGCTTCTTCTGAAGTATCCTGAGGTAGCAGGTGGGTAAGAAATGATTGATCTGATATTCAGTGGCAGTGGACAATGCCTAAGGTTATGCAAAGATGCTTACTTTATTACATATTTAGTGGTGCTATCCAATAAACTGGCGATGCTGAATGTAGATATTACGGGCGACCACACCATTGCTTAGGCCTTTAAAGCTGGCCTATTTTTAAGTTCATAACTTATCAATTTAACAGTCAAATATCGCTGCTAAACATATCAGTGTCAGTAATGTTTTGGCCTTATTCAATGCATAATATTTGACCATTTAGCAATTTAAATAGCCCAATTTTACATATATAAACACCAAAAATTGAGGGTTGAAGTGTGTTAATGCATGAGTGTGGTAACTGTTACCATGGTGGCATGACAGTATAGACGTGTTGTGTTAAGGGGTGGGAACTGGATGGGTGTACTGCAACTCAATCTATGCCGGATGCAAAGAAGAAATCATTAAGAAACACCAAACTGCCCAAAACATGGCTTTCTAGTGTGAGATTTCAGTCAATTGTAACTCCGAGAATTTTCAGGCTATCTGAAACAGGAAGAGTGTAGTCTGGGGTGTTTATAGTGGTGGGTTTGTTCATGTTATATTGTGATGAGAGGATGAGACATTGTGTTTTCTCTGAGTTAAGTTTTAATTGAAATGCATCTGCCCATGAATTCATGATTTGGAGGCGTGTTTGATTTCATTTGTGATTTCTGTTAGATCATGTTTGAACGGGATGTAGATCGTGACATCGTCTGCGTAGATGTAAGGATTAAGGCCTTGGTTGGATAGTGATTTGGCTAGAGGTGTCATCATTAGGTTGAAAAGGGTCAGTGAAAGCGGTGATCCTTGGGGTACTCCGCATTCTGGTTTCCATGGTGATGATGTGTTCGAATTTGATATCACTTGATATGTTCTTGCAGTTAGGAAACCTTTGATCCAACTAAGTACACTTCCTCCAATCCTGAAGTATTCTAGGATGTTTAATAGTATTTTATGGTTTACCATGTCGAACGCGCTGGACATGTCGAAATGTAGGAAAAGTCCTCTATTGCCAGTTGCAATTGTTTGTTTGAATTTGGTTAAGAGAGTGATTAGTACTGTTTCGGTACTGTGGTTGGATCGAAATCCTGATTGTGATTTATGTAGTATTGAGAATTTCAAAGGTAATTAATTACAGTTACTAGTTAATTCTCAGCTTTAATTAATTATAGTAATTAAATTACTCATTTAGGAAAGTAATTGATTACTGATTACAGTTATCTGCTTAGATTAACTAATTGCTTTTCCTTTACTGATGCCAACATCTAAGAATACTTATGGTGAAAGCCTTACAGTACGTGAAGAGGTAAAATATCCATCTTATACACAACCCCAATGTGAATATTTCATTACTTCATCTCTTGATGCTTATTTCAAGGAGGTTTGACCAACTCTTGCCAACCACATCCTCTTCATGTCATCTCATGCTAGTTACTCTTCAAAAGTAAATAATTACAATCAATGGGATAATGAATAAGCAGTTAACTACTATATTGATTACTGCAATTAAGTACAGTAACTAATTACTAGTAACTCAATATTTCACAACAGTGCCTTCAACCTAGTAAGGACCTAAGAATAACCATACTGGGTCAGACCAATGGTCCATCTAGCCCACTATCCTGTACAAGTACCTGGCGGGAACCCAAATAGTAGCAACATCCCATGCTACTAATCCCAGGGCAAGTAGTTTCTTCCCCATGTCTGTCTCAATAGTAGACTATGGTCTTTTCCTCCAGGAACTTGTCCAAAACATTTTTAAACTCAGATGCGCTAACCACCATTACTACATCCTCCGGCAACTATTCATTGAGTGAAAAATATTTCCTCTTATTTGTTTTAAAAGTATTTCCATGTAATTTCCTGGAGTGTTCCCTAGTCTTTGTACTTTTTGAAAGAGTAAAAAAAATCAATTCATTTCTACTCATTCTACACCACTCAGGATTTTGCAGACCTCAATCATATCCCCCCTCAACCATCTATTCTCCAAGCTGAAGAGCCCTAATCTCTTTAGCCTTTCCTCATATGAGAGGAGTTCCATCCCCTTTATCATTTATGTCACTCTTATTTGAACTATTTCTAATTCTGCTATATCTTTATTGAGATATGGTGACCAGAACTGAATGTAATACTCAAGGTGAGATCTCACCATGGAGTGATACAGAGTAATATAAACCTCTTTGTTCTACTTGACAGTTAAAAGTGGTATAATAAGCCACAAATAAATAAATTAAATAAATAATATTCTTGGTCTTATCTACCATCCATTTCCTAATAATTCCTAGCATCCTGTTTGCTTTTTTGGCCACTGCCGCACATTGAGCAGAAGATTTCAGCGTATTATCTACAACGACACCTAGATCTTTTTCTTGAGCACTGACCCCCAAGTTGGACCCTAGCATTAGGTAATTATGATTTGGGTTATTATTTCTAATGTGCATCACCTTGCATTTGTCCACATTAAATTTCATCTGCCATTTGGATGCCCAGTCTTCCAATTTCCTAAGGTCTTCCTGCAATATTTCAATTTAATCACCTCACTCATTGTTCCAATTTCCATATAATTTATACATATGTTAAATAGCACCGGTCCCAGTACAGTTCCCTGCAGCACTCCACTATTCACTTTCCTCCATTGAGAGAAATGGCCATTTAATTCTACCCTCTGTTTTCTGTCTAATAACCAATTTCAATGCACAACAGAACATTGCCTCCTAACCCATGACTCTTTAATTTTCTCAAGAGTGTCTCATGAGAAACTATGTCATAAGCTTTCTGAAAACCTACATACACTACATCAACCAGCTCACCTTTATCAACATATTTATTCATGCCTTCAAAGAAATGAAGTAAATTGGTGAGGCATGACTTCCCTTTGCGGAAACCGTGCTGACTCTGTGCCATTATTTTTTTTTTTTTTTATAACAATTTCCACTATTTTACCCGGCACTGATGTCAGGCTTACCGGTCTGTTATTTCCCTGATTACTCCTGGAACCCTTTTAAAAAACTGGCATTAACTTTGGCCACCTTTCATTCTTCAGTTACTATGGACAATTTTAACTACAGATTACAGACTACTAATAGCAGATCAACAATTTCATGTTTGAGTTCTTTCAGTACCCTTGGATGCATGCCATCTGGTCCAGGTAATTTACTAGTCTTTAATTTGTTGATTTGGCTCATTAGTAGTAGATGTTCCTGGACCACCACTGGATGGACTGAACTCCAGATCTTCTTGTTAGAAGAAATACACATAAGTACATAAGTACATAAGTAGTGCCATACTGGGAAAGACCAAAGGTCCATCTAGCCCAGCATCCTGTCACCGACAGTGGCCAATCCAGGTCAAGGGCACCTGGCACGCTCCCCAAACGTAAAAAACATCCAGACAAGTTATACCTAAAAATGAGGAATTTTTCCAGTCCATTTAATAGCGGTCTATGGACTTGTCCTTTAGGAATCTATCTAACCCCTTTTTAAACTCCGTCAAGCTAACCGCCCGTACCACGTTCTCGGCAATGAATTCCAGAGTCTAATTACACGTTGGGTGAAGAAAAATTTTCTCCGATCGTTTTAAATTTACCACACTGTAGCTTCAACTCATGCCCTCTAGTCCTAGTATTTTTGGATAGCGTGAACAGTCGCTTCACATCCACCCGATCCATTCCACTCATTATTTTATACACTTCTATCATATCTCCCCTCAGCCGTCTCTTCTCCAAGCTGAAAAGCCCTAGCCTTCTCAGCCTCTCTTCATAGGAAAGTCGTCCCATCCCCACTATCATTTTCGTCGCCCTTCGCTGTACCTTTTCCAATTCTACTATATCTTTTTTGAGATACGGAGACCAGTACTGAACACAATACTCCAGGTGCGGTCGCACCATGGAGCGATACAACGGCATTATAACATCCGCACACCTGGACTCCATACCCTTCTTAATAACACCCAACATTCTATTCGCTTTCCTAGCCGCAGCAGCACACTGAGCAGAAGGTTTCAGCGTATCATCGACAACGACACCCAGATCCCTTTCTTGATCCGTAACTCCTAACGCGGAACCTTGCAAGACGTAGCTATAATTCGGGTTCCTCTTACCCACATGCATCACTTTGCACTTGTCAACATTGAACTTCATCTGCCACTTGCACGCCCATTCTCCCAGTCTCGCAAGGTCCTCCTGTAATCGTTCACATTCCTCCTGCGACTTGACGACCCTGAATAATTTTGTGTCATCGGCGAATTTAATTACCTCACTAGTTATTCCCATCTCTAGGTCATTTATAAATACATTAAAAAGCAACGGACCCAGCACAGACCCCTGCGGGACCCCACTAACTACCCTCCTCCACTGAGAATACTGGCCACGCAATCCTACTCTCTGCTTCCTATCTTTCAACCAGTTCTTAATCCATAATAATACCCTACCTCCGATTCAATGACTCTGCAATTTCTTCAGGAGTCTTTCGTGCGGCACTTTGTCAAACGCCTTCTGAAAATCCAGATATACAATATCAACCGGCTCCCCATTGTCCACATGTTTGCTTACCCCCTCAAAAAAATGCATTAGATTGGTGAGGCAAGACTTCCCTTCACTAAATCCGTGCTGACTTTGTCTCATCAGTCCATGTTTTTGTATATGCTCTGCAATTTTATTCTTAATAATAGCCTCCACCATCTTGCCCGGCACCGACGTCAGACTCACCGGTCTATAATTTCCCGGATCTCCTCTGGAACCTTTCTTAAAAATCGGAGTAACATTGGCTACCCTCCAGTCTTCCGGTATTACACTCGATTTTAGGGACAGATTGCATATTTCTAACAGTAGCTCCGCAAGTTCATTTTTTAGTTCTATTAAACAGTCTCTCCTTTATCCTCAGTAACTCGAAAGGGATGCAGAGGATTCCATATACCTTAAAAAAAAAACAATAGGGCAGATGTTTAAGTGGCTTTCTGCTATCTATATTTGCCTTTATAACTTATTGACCTTAATACATCAGCTAGAGGAACACAGTATACAATATGTAGAATTTCTGGATTTATGAGACCTAATTACTCTTGGTCAAATTCTGCATGACCGTGCAATGCAGAATTTGTGCTGAATACTCCACCTCTGCAGAATGCGCAGAATTCTACAGAAGTCAGTGTAGGCATAAAATCACCTATCTCCTCACTTTTTCTCTCCTTCCTCCATAGAAATCATACAACAAGAGGAGGAAGTGAATGGCTGCATATAGGGCTGCTTTCCGCTTCTGTGCAGGCCTAGATTCAGCTGTTTATTTTAACCTTATGGGCCTTTGTACTGCCCTGAGGTTCAAATAAATAGTACGCTGAGACTTTGCTATGGGATTGGAGGGCAGCAGTGAAAGTTGAGATTGTGTCATAGGGATGGGACAGAGCAAGCCATGAGTGTGCACTGGGGTAGAAGGGATCAAGCTTGAGGGTGTGCCATGGGGGTAGGAGAGGAGAAAGAAGGGAAGGGAGGAAAAAGAATGAGAAGTGGATCTGTGTGCCAGGGGAGAGAGGAAGAATGAGAGCTGGGGTGTGTGCCTGGGGGGGGGGGGGGGGGAGGAAGAATGAGAGGAAGAGGTATTGTATGTGGGACAACACTTTGGGGGTCTTACTAGCAGTTACAGGGAGAAAGAACTGCAGTTGGAGTGAGAGAGGGAACTGGGGAGGCTGGAGCCTGAGGGGGGAGAAGGCAGTAGGGGATTTCAAGCTTTATGATAGGGAGAATTCTGTGCAAAAACATTATATTTATGTTTATTATGAGTATTTGATATACCATCTTATCTAACTGCTAGGTCAAAGTGGTTTACAAAACATCAGTCGGATACATTCAAAGTGAGATAATTAAGACAGAAGAGAAGAGTAAAGTGTTCCAATGACCCGGAAACAACCGGTCATAAGCTAACTTTTTTTTTATAAAAAGGGTCTTAGTAATACTTTAAATTTGGAAAAAGATTTCTCAGAGTGAGGTGTGTGGTGTGTGTGGGGGGGGGGGGTCACTCCAAGGTTTAGGTTCAAGAAAGTAAACGTGTCTAGTAGATTCAAGATGTGGAAGACAAGGGGAAAGGAGTACTAACTGGTGAGAATCGAGTGAACGGAGAGATCCTGTAGGAGTGTAGAGGTGTCATGGTTGTGGCTGTACCCCTGCATCCAGACTCACCTTTTTCCAGTGATCTGGCTCTGAATTCTCTAGACTGCCTTGTTCCTGCATTGATGCATCTGCTGCCTAGTGTGCCTGCAATCCAAACCTCACTCTGATGTGCCAGCAATTCAAGCCTCATTCCAAGTTGTGACATCATCAGCGAGTCCTTTATTAAGCACCTGGGAACTCTCATATTTTGCCTTTGCAAGAGGTCTCTTATTTTTGTGTTACCTGTTTAGATCATTTCCCTGCTTGGCTTTGTTCCTGAGAATCTGGCTCCTGAAGGTCTGTTCTGTGTTTGTTTGAGTCTTGTGTTTCAATGCTTTGCTTTGTTTCTGTGAATTTGCTTTTGAACCTTGATCCTGAAAGCATGGCTCTAGAGCCATATCCTGTCCTTGGTGTCTGACTCTACCCTTGGCTCCTGCTTTTTGTGTAGCCCTGCTTTTGACTCTTGCTATAGTTAAACTATATGTTTAAGCCACTCTCTGTGTTTAGCCAAGCTCTGTTCCTGTTTTCTATATTCCGGGTTCTGTTTCCTGTGTGTGTGGTTCTTGTCTGTTTATTCTGAGAGTCTGTAGAAGCCAGCATCAGCCCTGATTACTTCACTGCTATACAGCTGTGGCTGCCTTTCAGTCTATCTGGCCTTTCCCTTTCCAGCTGTGGGTGCTGGTAAGCACATTGCTTCTTTGTTTATTTGTCTTCCCTTAGTCTGCTTAATCCTTTGCCTGCTATGTTTGCTTCCTGGCTCTTGAGCTTTGTTTCTGCCATGTTCTGTTCCTGTTGAGTGTTTGAGTCAGGTTCTACCCCTGCTCTGTGTTTGAGCTAGTTCTGTCCCAGTTCTCTCCTAATTCAAGTCCCTTTTAGTATCCTGTTCCAACCAACCTGTTCCAGAATCCTGTTCCAGTTAAGCCAAAGCCAAGCCCGTTCCAGAATCCTGTTCCATTCAAGGAAAAGCCAAGCCCATTCCAGAATCCTGGTCCAGCCAAGCCACACCTGTTCCAGAATCCTGGTCCAGCCAAGCCAAGTCCATTCCAGAAGCCTGTTCCATTCAAGCCAAGCCGAGCCCGTTCCAGCAGCCTGTTCCAGCCAAGCCCGTTCCAGAAGCCTGTTCCAGTTAAGCCAAGCCCATTCCAGAATCCTGTTCCAGACAAGCTTGTTCGAGAATTCCGAATCCTGTTTGAGAATCCTTGAATCCTGTTCCAGCCAAGCCTATTTGAGAATCCTGAATCCTGTTTGAGAATCCTGAATCCTTTTCCAGCCAAGCCTGTTCAAGAATCCTGAATCCTGCCCCTGCCTTGTTTATTGTCTTGCTTCTTTTATTCTTGTTGCCTAGCTCCTACCCTGTCTTGCCTGTCTAGTTGTGCTTTGTCTTGTCTTTTTCAGTCTAGTCCTGTCTGGATCCAGTCCTTGCCTTGCCCTTTTCTGGACCCAGTTTTAATCTACTTCCGTGTTTTGTCTTGTCTTGCATTTCTGGGTCCCAGTCCCAGTTTTAATCCAGTTCCGAGTCTTGCCTTGTCCTGTCTGGGTTCCAGTTCTGGCCCTTTGCCTTCTTTTCCTTGCCTTGCCTGGATCCGGTTCTTGTGTTGTCCATTGTGTTTAGTTACCTCTGTCCTGCCTTGTTGAGTCTGTTAGTTTATCCTAGTCCAGTCTGTTCTGATTCCTGCCTGTGCCATTCCAGGTGATTTGTCTGCCAAAGCTCCAGCTTTGGTCCAAGGGCTCACCATTCCTGACAGTTATGACAAGGGGATAGTGCGAAAGATAAGTGGGGGTACCCTGGTAGTAGGCTTTGTGAGTTAAACAGAGGATCTTAAATTTAATTTTGGCAGAAATTGATAACCCAATGCAAGTGACATAGTAGAGGAAAAGCCCGGTCAAAATGTTTATCATTGCAAAGTAAGTATGCTGCAGTATTTCTGGAGTGTCTGAATACATTTGATCTGAGTCTGAGGGAGACCTGCATAAATAATATTGCAATATTCAATTTGTGACATTAAGAATGCATGAATTAGTGTAGAAAATAGCATTCGCATCAAGAATAGAAAGGAGAGAGCAGATTTTACACAGGGAATAAAACCCTGCTTTGAGGAGATTAGAGATCTGAACCTTAAAGGAGAGCTCAGAGTCAACCATTTGCCGTCATCTACTATGTTACTATGTAGATAACGGAAAACTGTGGAAGTCCGAACAACTGAAGGGGCTGGGGGTGGTGGTGAGGAGAGGCCACCAGTAATCTAGCATGCAACTGTTTTATCCCTAATCAACAGTAGTTTGTGTCTGAAAAGTCAAGATGCAAGTGAGTGTAAATAAATCTGCAAAGGACCTACATCAGGTTGGATAGGAGAAGTAGGGAAGAATAGGAGAATATCATCTGCATAAGTAAAATCTTTGACACTTGCGTCATGGAGTATTGTGGCATGGGAACTTAAAAAATATATTAGAGAAAGGGGGACAGTATGGATCCTTCTGGTACCCTGCTAGTCAGTGGATATGTAAGGGAAGTGGAGGAAGAAGTGGAAACCTTAAAGGAGCATTTACTGAGAAAGGAGGAAAGTCACTGAAGAACTGTACTCAAGTCCAAGATCTGAGAGATGAGTCAGTAAGATGGAATGGTCAACCAAATCAAAAGCCAATGAATGATCTAGAGAGACAAGAAGAATAATCTGATTAGAATCAAATGGGGAGTGAAGATCCCTAAGAAGACAGGTGATAATGGTCTTGGTGCAATGGTTGGGTCTAAAGCCTACTTGAAGAGGATGACAAGTGGAAGTAGATTCTACATGGGCAGAGAGTTGTATAAATACAATCTTTTCAGTTAGTTTAGATAAGAAACAAAGGTGACAAATAAACAATGCAGAACTTTGCAGAATTTTAAAATATTTTGCACAGAAGTTTTTAAAATTTTATGCAGAATTTGAATTGTTTTTGTGCAGAATTCCCCAAGGAGGAATGCTTATATCCAGTGGCCAGAAAGGTAGAACACCAAAGACATGATGCCCATGTACAGTTCGGTTTTATATGCAGGGGAGTTTCCTTCCAGTTCTGTTCCCTTCTTCTGATTACAATATGCAAATACTAGCTACTCCCGCCTTCTGGAAGAAGCTAAAATGTACACAAGCCAGAAAGGGCTTTACCTGGCAACTACTGATGTCGGACATTGGTAAAATCCTATTGCTTAAAGTAGTGGCACTAGGAATCTAGGCAGGCACCCATACGGGAAGATTCTCAGCTGCCCTACAACAAAATTTAAAATCTTGTTGTGACTGTGGAGAAAATGACTGAAGACACTGTAACAATACAGTGAAACCTCGGTTTTCGTTGACGTCGGTTTTCGTCGGTTTCGGATAGCGTTGATTTTTTCAACTAGAAATTTGTCTCGGTTTTTGTCGGTTGCCTCAGATTTCATCGAAAAAGAAGGACGTCCATCTCCCAATTTGTATCGGAAGATGGATGTCCTTCTCCCAATTTTGGGCGTCCTCGTTAATTGTCTCGGTTTTCATCGGTTTCGGATTTTGCCGATTGTTTTCGGACGGATTATCGACGAAAACCGAGGTTTCACTGTATATAGGGCCCTTTTACTAAGCCGTGTAAGCGTCTACGCATGCCCAACATGCATCAAAATGGACATACTGCACGGCTACCGCGTGGCCCTTGCGGTAATTTCAGTTTTGGCGCATGTCCGTTATGCATGTCTGAAAAATATTTTTATTTTCTGGCGCATGTCAGCTATGCGCGCTAAGTGGCACTTGGCGCATGTAGCTCATTACCACCCGGTTACCGCTAGGTCAATGGCTGGCAGTAAGGTCTCAGACCCAAAATAGACGTGCAGCAATTTTCATTTTGCCGCACGTCCATTTTTGGTAAAAATGTAAAAAGGGCTTTTTTACAAGTGTGCTGAAAAATGATTTGGCGCGCGCCCAAAACCCATGCCTACACTACCACAAGCCATTTTTCAGCGCACCTTAGTAAAAGAACCCCTATATTAGGTGTATGGGTTCTTACCATCTTTTTAGACATTCTCTGAAGACTCAAGTGTTTCTTAAATATTTGTAAATCTATTTATTAGTTCTGAGCTTAGTGTTTCTGTAGCCCACTTTGATTTCAGTTTTGGATTTAGCAGGATATAAGAGCTGGAAATGAGTCATGAGCTTGTCTCTATAGCAGAACATGTCTTTGGGCCAGATTCTTTACCTCCCTTTTCCTCGTTCTACTGAAGCGGAGCTGATTCAGGCATTAGGCAAATGAGGCAGTCACCTAGGGCAATGGCTTCTGGGAAGGGGAGGGGGAGGGCAGCAAAGAGCAGCTAAATCAAAGCAAAGCCATTAGTCCTGACAATCCCACCAATTGAAGTAAAAATCAGCAGGTATTTATCCACAAAGAAGTAGACAATTTTCAAATAATTAATTACCAGAATCTTCAGAGGGTAAGCTAGAAGTCTGAAAAATAATTAAGGGGGTGCAGGTTTGCCTAGGGCACCAAATATACTTGCACCGTATGAGAAATGGAAGCAATATCAACCTTGTTCCATCTCCTCTACTATTATGGAAGCTGCACACAATCCATGTACCAGATAGGTGTTGCTAGGGCTCCAAAGTTCAGGTGTGGCTGGATGCCTGCTTCCATAAAATACTAAGATGGGGCAAAAGGCTCCATATAAATATGTATAGTATGGAAAGAGACAATCAGGCTTATTTTCGAAAGTGATCGCCGGCGATCTTCCAACATAAATCGGGAGATGGCTGGCGATCTCTCAAAAGCGGCGAAATCGGTATAATTGAAAGCGGCTTTTTTGACACCATTGCCACTTTCCCGTCGCCGCACCAGCGAAAGTTCAAGGAGGCGTGTCGGCGGCGTACCAAAGGCGGGACATGGGCGTGGCTACCAGATGGCTGGCTTTCGCGGATAATGGAAAAAAAAGCTGTGTTAATCAGTATTTCGCCGGGTTTACTTGGTCCTTTTATTTTCACGACCAGGCCTCAAAAAGGTGCCCCAACTCACCAGATGACCACCGGAGGGAATGGGGGATGACCTCCCCGTAGTCCCCCAGTGATCACCAACCCCATCCCACACTATAAAAATGAAAATAAAACCTTTTTTTGCCAGCCTCAAATGTCATACCCAGCTCCCTGACAGCAGTATGCAAGTCCCTGAAACAGTTTTTAATGGGTGCAGTGCACTTCAGGCAGACAGACCCAGGTCCCCCCCCCCCCCCACCTGTTACACTTGTGGTGCTAAGTGTTGAGCCCTCCACCCCCCCCCCAAAACCCACTGTACCCACATGTAGGTGCCCCCCTTCACCCATAAGGGCTATGGTAATGGTATAGAGTTGTGGGGAGTGGGTTGGGGGGGATTTGGGGGGCTCAGCACCCAAGGTAAGGGAGCTATGCACCTGGGAGCTATTTGTGTATTTTTTAAACATTTTTAGAAGTGCCCCCTAGGGTGCCCGGTTGGTGTCCTGACATGTCAGGGGGACCAGTGCACTACAAATGCTGGCTCCTCTCATGACCAAATGCCTTGGATTTCACTGGGTTTGAGATGGCCGGCATTTTTTTCTATTATCGCTGAAAAACAAAACCGGCCATCTCAAACCCGGCGAACTCTGGCATTTGGCCGGGCTAAACCGTATTATCAAAAAAAAGATGGCCGACCATCTTTTTCGATAATACGGTTCTGGCCAGCTGTTACGCCATCGCCAAAATAGATCGCTGGCAAACTATTTTGCCGGCGACATTCGATTATGCCCCTCAATGTTACTTGTTTGAATTAAAAATATATATCACCTATTCATTTCCAGATACAATTTACCAAGAAATTGAGCGTGTGATTGGTCGAACCCGCTGTCCATCAGTGGAGCACAGGCACAAGATGCCTTACACCGATGCTGTAATCCACGAGATCCAGCGGTTCAGTAATGTTCTCCCAATGGGAATACCGCGAGCGGTGACACGGGACACTCAGTTTAGAGATTATCTCATTACAAAGGTCAGGAAACTGAGAGTCAAAGCAGATTGTACTGTAATCCTTGTCATTGCTGTGTTCCATCTACATACAGTTCGTTTCAATTTTGTTGCTAAGGCGTAAAGCAATATCTGATATTTTATACTGTATTTATCATACATGATGCAGAAATATGGTAGTTAACCTGTTCCTCCCAGTGTCTAGCCCTGACATGAAACTAGTTCACCTGTATTGCTTCACCCATTCCTTGATCCTCAGTCCTAGAGATGACAGGGTCTGCATCTCTGATCTATTCTTTAAAGGTCTCCAGTCCTAAAGGAAACAAGTTCTGTATGCCTGTATCTATTTCCTGAGACATTTAACCCTTCAAGGGCAAGCATGTATAACTTTGCATATTTACAATGTGAATTACGATTATAGGGCACAAGTGTATTTCCTATCCTGGGCTCCGTTCTGCATGACCCTACACAGTTTCCAAACCCAGAAACCTTTAACCCTGGACGTTTCTTGGATGACCGTGGTGGCTTTATGAAGAACGATGCTTTTATGCCATTTTCTACAGGTATAATTTCATTATAATTGCCTTTAGTATGGTCTCTGTTCTCACCTGAAAATGAAGATGATTTTCAGAACAATTTCTTCAGCAGAAAAGCAGAAATATACCCATGTTAACTATCTGAAACTTCTACTCCTTTTTTAACCCACTGCAGCAAAAGGCATCTCTGAGGGAATGTTTAGCATGGGGTAGGCAAAGTACATGCACAGATGCAATTTCCAAATTTTTGCATTTAAATCTTCAGTGAGAATGTACAAGCAGGAGTAACAACTGCCTGCGTTTAGTTATCTCTATTTTTCAATGTATTTTTGGAAATGATAAAGTGTGTCTCCATGCACTCAAGGTGGGCTAGAGCAAATCTATGCAGATAGAGATCAATACTCAGCCAGCCACCAAAGGCAAGTACATAGATCAGATAAATTATCAATTAAACTTTATTCCTGTTTACAGAAGAGCTGCCTGACCAGGAAGACATGCTGAAAATGCTAAGGGGCCCTTTTACAAAGCCGCTGTAGGCATTAGCGCATGCCTACTACGTGCCAATAAACACTGCTGTGGGACGCGCTGAGGTGTCCTGCGGTAGTGTGGCAATCAGTACGCGCTAATCCCACGCTAGTGGGAGCCTTAGCGCCTACAAAATAGGTGGCGGTAAGGGCTCCTATAGTAATAGCAGTGGTGTGCTGGTAAATGTTTAACAACAGGCTCTCTCCCTGGTCCATCTCTGTGCCCCCCCCCCCCCCCCCCACCAATTGCAGAGCTGGCTATAGCTGTGGAGAGAGCCTGAGGGAGGGGGGGGGGGCGGTGGCAATGCATTACTCTCTTCAGGAAAAAAAAATAAATGTTCCAGGGTTCCAATCTAATTCATGTTTAATGTGGGATAAAATGCCATAAATAAGTAAATAAATATAAACTTTTAACGTTGAGAACCTGATTCTCATAACATGATGTCTGTTTTAGAAGCCCTTTACCAGGAAAAAAAACATCTCAGACCAGGAATTAGGAGAACAGACAGTCTTGCCAACTCTGAAAAACAATGTGTTATCAAAATCTCAGAACTTAACAAACAGATCCCTGTTCAGACACTTGGCCTTGCAGTCTCATACATGCAGAACAGAGTTAGCCCCTATTCAAATTCTTCAAAAATTAACCTGAAATCCTAAGAAGTTAGACTCTGCATGCAGCACAATACCAGAAAAACAGAAAGAAACACGTTGCTATACACTGCAAAATATGATAGCAGATGTAAATTCTCAAGATGGACATATTCCAAACACTAAAATGAAATTAATTTTTCTACCTTTGTTGTCTGGTGACTTTGTTTTTCTGATAATTTATTTTTGTTACATTTGCATCCCGCGCTTTCCCACTCATGGTAGGCTCAATGCGGCAGGCAATGGAGGGTTAAGTGACTTGTCCAGAGTCACAAGGAGCTGCCTGTGCTGGGAATTGAACTCAGTTCCTCAGGACCAAAGTCCACCACCCTAACCACTAGGCCACTCCTCCAATGCTGGCCCAGTATCTGATCCTGCTGCTCTCTATCTGTTACCCTGTTTCCAGGGCTTCCTTTCCAGTGACGTACCTAGGGGGGGGGGGGGGGGGGTGCGGTCCGCCCCGGTTGCACACTGCTGGGGGGGGGGGTGCCGCGCGCCTGTCTGCTCCGCTCTTTCCTTGCTCCCTCTGCCCCGGAACAGGTTACTTCCTGTTCCGGGGCAGAGGGAGCATGGAACGAGCGAAGCAGACAGGCGCGCGGGACCCCCCCAGCAGGTAAAAATGCACCGGTGGGGGGGTGTCCTTTCGCCGGGGGGGGAGGTGTGTCCTTTCGCGGGGGGGGGGAGGTGTCCTTTCGCCGGGGGGGAGGTGTGTCCTTTCGCGGGGGGGGGGGGGGGGGGAGGTGGCCTTTTGCCGGGGGTGGGGTCCTATTTTCTCCATCCATGTGCAGTTTTTCTCCTCTCTTCCTTTTCCCTCATCTCATCTCCTTCCTCTCTCTTCCCTCCATGTCCAGCATTTCTTCTCTCTCCCTTCCCTCTCCTCCTTCCATGTCCAGCATTTCTCCTTTCTCCCCTCCAATCATGTTCATCTCACTTCCTCTCTCTTCCCTCCCCTTCATCCATGTCCAGCATTTCTTCTCTCTCTCCCTTCCCCTCCATCCATGTGCATTTCCTTCCTGTCTTCCCTCCCCTTCATCCATGTCCAGAATTTCTCCTGCCCTCCCCTCCATCCATGTCCTGAAACTCTCCTCTCTCCTCTGCCCTCCCCTCCATCCATCCATCCATGTCCAGCAACCCTTCTCTCTCCCCTGCCCTCCCCTCCATCCACCCACCCATGTCCAGAAACTTTCCTCTCCCCTGCCCTCCCCTCCATCCACCCATGTCCAGCAACTTTCCTCTCCCCTGCCCTCCCCTCCATCCACCCATGTCCAGCAACTGTCCTCTCCCCTGCCCTCCATCCATCTATCCATCCTTATCCAGCAACTCTCCTCTCTCCCCTGCCCTCCCCTCCCCTCCATGTCCAGCAATTTCTCCTCTCTCCCTGGGCCCTGCCTTCCCATCCATATCCATCGATGGCTTCGATGCTCCTCTGTCCCCTGCCCTCCCACTCCCATGTCCACCTGCCTGCCCTCTTCTCCCCCCAACATCCCTCTTTTTGCTCGTGCCACCCTGGGGGGTTTAAATCTTTGATTTACCTCCATCGCAGCAGCCGCAGTGAAAGCCCGTCTCTAGCCTTCCCTTCATTTTTAAAAATTTCCTGTCAGTGCGAGCCGGCTCCAGCACGCCACTGAGTAATAGTCACATGCCAATTGAGAAATTATCATATGGCCATTACAAAATAATATACAGATGCGGCCATTTTACTGCCATGCTAAAAGTGGCCACAGTGTGCAGGAAACCCACGTGCTAGCAATATATTTTATGTGGATTAATAAAATGGCCCCTAAGATAGCTTTGAAAATATAGCAGGAATAGCTTTAAAAGGATAAACCATCCATGTGCTTCTGTTTGGATGGATAAGTTTACTACTGAGCAGCTGAATGTCACATTAACAGGGGCATAATCGAAAGAGAAGGGTGCCCATCTTTCAACACAAATCGGGAGATGGGTGTCCTTTTCTCAAGGTCGCCCAAATCGGCATAATCAAAAGCCAATTTTGGGCGTCCTGAACTGCTTTCCATCGCGGGGACGACCAAAGTTCACAGGGGCATGTCAGCAGCATAGCAAAGGCAGGACGGGCGTGGTTTAGAGATGGGCGTCCTCAGCCGATAATGGAAAAAAGAAGGGCATCCCTGACGAGCATTTGGCCGACTTTACTTGGTCCCTTTTTTTCACGACCAAGCCTCGAAACGGTGCCTGAACTGACCAGATGACCACCGGAGGGAATCGGGGATGACCTCCCCTTACTCACCCAGTGGTCACTAACCCCCTCTCACCCAAGAAAATAAAAAATATATATATTTTTTTGCCAGCCTCAATGCCAGCCTCAAATGTCATACCCAGCTCCATCACAGCAGTATGCAGGTCCCTGGAGCAGTTTTTAGTGGGTGCAGTGTACTTCAGGCAGGCGGACCCAGGCCCATCCCCCCACCTGTTACACTTGTGGTGGTAAATGTGAACCCTCCAAAACCCACCTGAAACCCACTGTACCCACATGTAGGTGCCCCCCTTCATCCCTAAGGGCTATGGTAGTGGTGTACAGTTGTGGGAAGTGGGTTTTGGGGGGCTCAGCACTGACGGTAAGGGAGCTATGCACCTGGGAGCAATTTGTGAAGTCCACTGCAGTACCCCCTAGGGTGCCCGTTTGGTGTCCTGGCATGTGAGGGGGACCAGTGCACTATGAATGCTGGCTCTTCCCATGACCAAATGGCTTGGATTTGGTCATTTTTGAGATGGGCGTCCCTGGTTTCCATTATAGGCAAAACCAAGGTCACCCATCTCAACATTTAGGTTGTCCATCTCTAAGGTCGACCTAAATGTTGAGATTTTTTTTTTTTTGTTACATTTGTACCCCGCGCTTTCCCACTCATGGCAGGCTCAATGCGGCTTACATAGGGCAATGGAGGGTTAAGTGACTTGCCCAGAGTCACGAGGAGCTGCCTGTGCCTGAAGTGGGAATTGAACTCAGTTCCTCAGTTCCCCAGGACCAAAGTCCACCACCCTAACCACTAGGTCACTCCTCCACTCACAATGTCCCCAACCGTATTATCGAAACGAAAGATGGACGCCCATCTCGTTTTGATAATATGGGATGCCCTGCCCATTTGCGGGGATGTCCTCAGAAATGGGCGTCCTTAGAGATGGTTGTCACCGTTCGATTATGCCCCCCCATTGGGTTCTTTTGCTGCCTGCCACATGCTAACTGATAAGACACCTTTTATATTCCTATGAGCGTCTTATCATTTAGCACACACTAAGGTCCCCTTTTACAAAACAGCAGTACCCGTATTGCCACTTTGCCATGCATCAATTACTGTAGTTCTTATCTTCTCAGACATCACCAGCCTTCACCAATGCACTTCAGCTTAGCCAGTCAGCATACTCCCAACAGGGAAACCCATTTTGGAACTGAGCTGTGATCAAGCAACAGGAAAGTTTCCCTTGAAGCAGCTATGCAAAATCAGGGTGGTACTTGGAGTTACCCAGATGCCACAGATATTCAGCAGCAGTACTCAGATAGGTATTCGATTAATTTAGAACAGCAAAAAAGCTAAATTAACCAGGTACCTATATGTATACCAGCACTGAATGTTGCTGTTAGATAATTCCCTGGCAGCTGCCTTGTGTTCAGATATTCAGAGCTGGTACTTCTTGACCAACTCACATCCAGTTTATATCTGTTGAGGATTGTACACAGTACTCCAAATGAAGTCTCACCAGAAACGTATACAATCATCTCCTTTTTCCTGCTGGCCATTTCTCTCCCTATTCACCCAAGCATTCTTCTTACTTTTGACATGACCTTTTCTATCTGTTTACCCATCTTAAGATCATCAGATATGATCACCTTCAGGCCCCACATTTCTTTAGTGCACAGAGGTGCTTCGCCCCCAAACTGTACTGCTCCTTGGGACTTTGCAGCCCCTGGGTTTTTTTTAGACTTAAATCATAACTGCCAAATTCTAGACCATTCTTCAGACTTTGCTAGATTTCTCCTAAAGTTATCCACACTTTCCAGGATGCCTACCCTATTTCAGATATTGGTATCATCCATAAAGAAACAAACCTTCCCGCTTGGTTCAGCAACTCCCCCGCCACCACAACTTGGCGGCATCATAGTTCCGAGCGCGGAAAGCAACGGCTCGAAGGGGCGGCAGACCCCGTCGAAGGAAGCGGCGTCAGCGTCTATCGAGGAGGGGGAGAAGAGTTCACCAACCATGGTGGGAGGAGGAATGTTAGCGGAGGGGAGCCGGAATGCTGACTCCGGAGAGGAAACTTCGCTACAAACCGTGGTAATACAGCCTTTGGTGAAACCCCAAGAGATAACCCTGGAGTCTATATGGTCAGCACTTGAGGCCATGCATAAGGTCTGTACTGTGTTTATTTCTGCCTCATTGAATAATACAACACAAGTTAAAGAAATAAAAGATAACTTTGAAAAAAATCTCTTCAAAACATAAAACCTTAGAGGGGGACTTGGCTAAAGTACAGGAGCAACAATCGCAGATGGCTGGAGATCGATTGTTATATCATAGAAAAATTGAAAACTTAGAGAACTCTGTGAGAAATTTAAATCTACGTATATTAAATTTTCCTCAGACTAAATATATTTCCGCAAGAGAAATGTTCAATAAATTCTTGAAGGAGATATTTAAATATACAGAACAATCTCTTCCACCATTGCAAAAAATATTTTATCTTGGAGATAAAAAGAAGTTACAATCAGCTTCATCACAAGGAGATGTAGATCAACAAATTTCCTCAGAGACTTTGGATTTATCGGAGTTCTTAGAGCAATCTAAGGAAGAAATTAAGACTTTTGCAACTATGATTATTACATTTGTGTTTTTGCAGGACAAAGAAGCATTGCTTCGTTTGTACTTTAAAAATATCCAACCTGAGTTTATGGGAAGTAAAGTTCTAATCTTCCCAGATATCTCTCGTTGGACACAACAAAGGAGGAAGAAATTTTTGGAATTAAAACAGAGAACTCTGGCGATTAAAGCTTCCTACCAGTTAAGATTCCCCTGCAAATGTTTAGTTTTCTTTGAAAATAATAGATATATATTCTATGAGCCAGAACAATTATGTTCCTTTCTAGATAGACATGAGATCAAGAATGATTGACCAATAGAAATGCATGCTGGATAATTTAAATATAGGACTACCACCTACATATATTTCCTTTTTATAATATAATACTGAACTTCACTTCCATGGATAAAACCTTGGTTCTCTTTATTTGTGGACTATTTGAATCCCAATATTTTTCTTTATCCGTTATATGTTCCTATTATGTTGTATATTTACTTAATATTGGATTATCCATCAAAGATTTATATCTTTGTATAAATGAAAATTAATAAAGAAATTAAACATTAAAAAAAAAAAAGAAACAAACCTTACCTGACAGCCCTTTTACAATATTGCTTACAAAAATGTTTAACCGAACTGGACTGAGGACCAATCCCTGCGGCACACCCTTATCCACAGAGTAAACTCTATTTATCACTACCTTTTATCAACTTTTACAGCTCTACCGGTTTCTGACCCAGTTAGTTTAATGCACTCAGTTTCCCTATAAGTTGCCTGTGTGGAACTATGCCAAAGGCTTTGCTGAAATCTAAGTATGCCATATCTAATGCTCTCTCTGGATTCATAAGATTAGACCTACCTCTAGATCATGTAATCCACTGGATTGTAGATCTTTCTTTACTTTACGCAGGTCAGACTAACCAGAATATATTTACCAACATCCTCCTTATTTTCACTTTTGTGGAGAGGGACCACATCCACCCTTCTCCAGTCTTCTGGGACCACACCCAACTGGTCAAAGAGTGGAGCTGTCATAACTTCCCTAAGTCCCTTCATTATCCTCAAATGTATTCCTATGGGCCCCATTACTTTGTCTACTTTCAGTTTAGCTAGCTCCTCACGAACACAGCAATCTGAAAATTGTTTAAGTTCTACCTCACTTCCATTCCTATTATTGTTTGTTTTCTGTGGTCCTAGACCCAGTCCTTAATCTGTGAACACGAAACAGAAATATTTGCAACGTAATTCTGATTTATCCTCATCAGCTTCTGCTGTACATATTCCTCCCCTTCACCCCTGAGTCTGATAATATCATTCATGCACTTAGGTAGGTTAATAGGGAATGGGGGTGTCTTTTTGCAGCCAATTTGATAAAGACACAGAGAGGGGCAATTTCGATAAGATGTTTAAATCTAACCTTGGACATTTTGTTCAAAACATCCCAAATTCGAGCGGGAAATATACCAATTTTTGAAACAGAAAATGGCTATTTGCTAGATGTTTTTGTGCTCACCGCGTTTATCTTTTTAGTCCATTTTTTATTAAAAAAACATCCAAGAGAAAAACACACAAAATCAAGCCATTGAGATATAAGAGGAGCCAGCACTGGCCACTCAGACATCTTAGGAGAGCAGTGGGGCACCCTAGGGGGGACTGCAGTAGACGTCATATAAAAGCTCCCAGGTATACATTTTATCAGTAACCCCATATATTGTATGCTGAGCTCTTCAAAACCCACCAAACTCCTACTGTCCCCAACTGTACACCACTACAATAGCCCTTATAGCTGAAGGGCTCACCTATATGTGGGCATAGTAGGTTTTTGATGAGTGTGGGACAACTCATACTTTCCACTACAAGTGTAACAGGTAGAGTGGGATGTGGACCTGGGTCCCCCTCTCTACAGTATACTGCACTGATCTTTAGTCTACCCCGGGGACCTGCTTGCTGCTCTAATAGGACTGGCTATAACATTCAAAGCTGTCATAGAGGCTGGTAGGTACTGATTTTTTTTTCACAACTGTAGGGGGTGAAAGGGGATCATGCCTTAATCACTCCAGTGGTCATCTGGTCATTTAGGGCATCTTTTTCTGACTTAGTCATGATAAGAACAGGTCTTGACCAAAACATTTAGATTGTAGCCCCAGACAATTTTGTTTTGTTCCATTATGGTGGAAAAACTTCCGCCATAATGGAATTTGCCCCCTTGTAATTTACACACACTGCCAACAAACTGCATGCCAAAATGTTTAAATAATGAGTTTCGCAAATAACGATTTGAACGTTTTGGCAAGCAAAACGTCCAAATGCTGCTTTGTGACACTTTTTGATCATTTTTTTTGTTTTGAAAATGAGGGCCATAAGCACCTATTTATCTTTATGAAATAAATACTGGCACAAGTCCTACATAAATCACTCCTAGATTGTGTAACTTTGCATCCCCAAGAATGCATGTTTGCTTGTGTTTTTTGCATGTACTGAAAAAGGAAACAGCAACATGACTCCAATATCTTCTTCTTTTCTCAGGGAAACGGAATTGTCTGGGTGAGGGCCTGGCTCGAATGCAACTCTTCCTGTTCCTGACCACAATTCTGCAGAAGTTTACTTTGAAGTCACCCAAGAAACCAGAAGAGATCAACATCACCCCTGAAGTGAGCAGTCTAGGCAACCTGCCACGACCCTATCTCCTTTGCGTCATACCTCGTTAAAAGAAGAATTGCTTGGGAATGGATGAGTAGAAGGGAGTTGGCTGTGTTTGGTCTTGTATAAAGAAAGAGGAAACTGTTAATTCTTACAACGTTCTGTCATTAGATGCTAAAGGGGTCTTTCCACCCATCACAATCACAAACTGGATTTGAAAGGCATTAACAATTTGCTGTCTTCCATCATAAAGCAGAGGGCAAAGCTTGGTTTCTACTGTATACTGTAGCTTACAAGCCAAATGCAATATTCTTTTTTTTTAGCATTTTTGAAAAAATAAATAAATTCTTCACTAATATCAAAGGGAATGTACAATCATCGTAAAAAAGGAATAAAATAAAGCAGCAAAAATAAATCACTTACCTCCTAATTCTATAAAAGTCAGGAAAAATTGTGCAATCAAATTTGAGGGTGCACCCAATTTGCAAGTGCAATTTAATTGAATAACAAGCCAATTAGTACCAATAAATTGACTTTTTAACAAGCAATGAATGGCACTAATTAAATTTAATGGGCTTCTAGGTGAGTAAAGTTAGATGCAGGATCAATCCATAAATTTTACACGCAGCACAAAAAAATGAGACGCAGAAATGGGAGAGTCATTGGCATTTTGGGGTGAATCAGAGGCATGGTTTTCAGTTATGCATGTAGCTGGGGCATCATGTGTAAATTTGGGCATGGCCATTTGCACCACATTTTCGTTGGTTCAAATTGCGCACCTAAATTTATGCACGATTCCTTTGCTTAAGAGCTATTCTATAAACCATGCCTAACTTATAGAATAGTGCTTTTTTTGGCACTGAATGTTTAGGCACCATGGGGAAGATTCTATACATAGTGCCTAAAAAATCAGCGCTGAAATCAGTGTTGACAAAGCCTATTCTATAATCGGCGCCTAAACTTTGGCAGTAACCCCTAATTCTATAAAAAGTGCTAAAAATTGCATATGCAATTTAATTAACAAGCTAATTAGCGCCAACAATTGGCCTTTTAATGAGCTCCAGTTCAAATATATCAAGATTATTTGGCAGCGCTCTCAGAGCGGAGGCGCCGCTTTGCGCCCATTTGCCTGGAGCTGGGAGACATGCAGGCATACCTCATGCTGCTTTATCCAGCGACCCTCAAAATCCAACACAATAGACAGTGGCACAGTTTTGATAATCCTATTGAAACTAAAGAATATCTGAAAAAAAATATCTGTAAAAGCTGCAGTAACTGTTTGGTATGGTTAATTTATGGTGCTGTTTAGACAGCCACAAATATGGCAGGGTCACACTGCCGACAGTTGGTATCACTCAGGGCACAAATAAATATTTGGCGGATAAATGGAGAGCGGGGTGCGGGGACCTAAGCATCTTAAGTGAACTCATATATATCACCAGAATATCTGTGGGGGAATATACTGGGGTATATGGAGGGGGGGGATACTAGGGTATATGGAGGGACTGGGGATATTTGGGAGGGATCAGGGGATTTGGACAGGTAAATGGGAGTATGAGGGGGAGGGGAAGGGCTGCAGGGTGCACAAAAATACTAGGGACCCTTAATAGACACAAAGCTGACATAGCCTGCCTGCAAGAGACAAGACTTTCCATACAAGAACACCAAAAGCTATGCAAACAGTAGGCGGGGGACCTTTTTGCTCCCCATCCCGAGGGTGCAGGGGAGGGGTGGCTGTCTTAATGAGAAAATCATTAAAGCGTTCAGCTTTCCAGCTATTTCTCGTTGAGGAGGGGTGTTATATTGGTGTATACTTTAATATCCATGGACAGTAGTTGTTAATGGTGGGGATATATGGGCCTATGTCCAGAGACAAAAAGTTCTTAAGCAAGGTGTTTGCCAGTCTGCTCTAGTCACACTACCCTCCCTCTAGTATTGATGGGGGATTTCAACATGGTCCTGGACCCTACACTAGACCTCACGGTGGGATGCACGGAGATGGTGGAGGAGGGAGAAACTGAGCTGGGGTCCTTCTGCAACACTTTAGGACTTGTGGACCCCTGGCAGCTCCTACATCCAGAGGAGAGAGACTACACACACATCTCAAGGACGCATCATACACTTTCGCGACTTAACTACCCACTAACTAGTTCTGAGCTGTTCCCCACTATAGGGCCAGAGGGACTTTCTGACCATAATATGACCTGGATTGAGATGGGCGGGCACGCTCTTCTCAAGGACAGGGATGGTGATTTCCATCCTACCAGGCTTCCTCCATAGATTTTCAAAATTACCTAAGGAAACAGTGGGAGGAGTATGAGTGCCACAATGTGGAGTACTCTTCCAATGGGGTACTGTTCTGGTCCGCGAGAAAAGCTGTGTTCGCGGGGCCGTTATAGCATACGTAAGTGCACAGAAACGTTTGGCCCAGGTGATTATTACTGTTGGACGCAAAATGACAGCAGCAAAAAAAACTTACATTGCTAGACCCTCTCTGGGCACTTATGACATCCTCCAGGCAACACGCCTAGCATTAAATGCCCATATCCATGAGCGAACATTAAAATTAGTGCAATATAGAAAGCATACATTTTTCAAATTGGTCAACAGGGCTAGGAATATGTCCACTTTGAGAATTTACATCTGCTATCTTATTTTGCAATGTATAGCAATTTGTTTCTAAGAATATTGCTGACAATTCCTGTCAGTGTGGCAAGTGGTGAGTGATCATTTTCACAGTTAAAACTCATAAAAAATTATTTGCGATCAAGTATTTCGCAAGAAAGGCTTGTAAGCCTTGCCATGATTGCTATTGAGAATAATATATATAGTAATTAGATTTAATTACTAATTTCATGAACATGAAAGCACAAAAAGCTAAGTGGTTGTAAACCCTCTATTTATTCAGCAATCCCACAAATATGCACTCCATCTTTCAGCTCCTATTTCCTTTGCATCTTGTGCCACACGGGGGGGGGGGGGGGGGGGGGGGGGCGCCAACTGATAGTCTGCAGGGGGGCACCAGAGACCCTAGGCACGGCCCTACTCTTCCTGTCTTGCCTTGCAACATCTCTTCCTGATCTATCTCTCCTCTTGCTCTTCCTTCTCTCCTCCTCTCCCTCTCTCTCCCTGCTATTTCCCCTCTCTCTGGCCCTTTGCATACACTGTACAGTTGACTTGGACTAAGGCGACAACCCAAGTCTAGATCTGTCTATCCCGGGAGTTTTTCACCCTTTGGGACACACAGTGGGGCAGGAGGGGCGGTTCGTCTCGGGTGTCAGCTCGGGGGGGGGGGGGTGCTTCCTGCCACCTCTCCCCCCGGTGCAGCACGATGACACCCCCCTCCCGACCCAGTGCCTACCCTCCTCAGCTCCCTCCAACCAGCTGAGCACCCTACCTTTAAAGAAATTTCGGAAGCCGTGGAGAGGCAAGTCGCAGCGCCTCGCGCCTGCAAGTACAAGAAGCGTGGATCGTCATCGGGCCTTCCCTCACGCTGTCTGTCCCGCCCTTACGGAAATAGGAAGTTGCGTCAGCGGAGGGCGGGACAGACAGCATGAGGGAAGGCCCGATGACGATTCTCGCTTCTTTTACTTGCAGGCGCGAGGCGCTGCTCCTCGCCTCTCCATGGCTTCCGAAATTTCTTTAAAGGTAGGGTGCTCAGCTGGTTGGAGGGAGCTGAGGAGGGTAGGCACTGGGTCGGGGGGGTGTTGATGCGCTGAGGGGGGGGTGTCTTCGTGCTGCACCCGGGGGGGGGGGGTGCAACAGCGAACCGCCCCGGGTGGCAGCCCTCCTTGCTACGCCACTGGGGACACACCCAGTCAGTCAGAATTTCAGGATACCTTCAATGAATAAGCATGAGATAGATTTTCATACAGAAGAGGCAGTTAATGCAAATGTATCTCCTGCATATTCATTGTGAATATCTTGAAAACCAGAGGTCTGGTTTGTCCTGAGGATTGGGTTGAGAATCCCTGGTCTATCTTGAAAAACTGGAGCCAGCAGGTAGACCTTCTTTGTTTGGTGAAGGAAAGGGATTTGCAGCTAAAGGTGAGAGGGAGAGAATTTTGATTGCAGGGCTGGGCTGCATACATATCCTTATTTGCAGGGTCTTAATAAAAAGCTGCATGCATTGAGAAAAAAGCATAATTTTATGTGGGAAATGTCACTGTTTTGATCAAATTGAAATATAAAGGTACAGTCCCAGACAGACTCGTTGAAGACAGGCCGTGTTTTGGCTTTTCAGCCTTCATCAGGAGTAAACTATGCTTGTAGACTGTGCTTGAACTTTCAAAAGAGCTCAAGTAGCAGAGAAAAGCTCAAGTAACTAAAATGAATAGTTGGACATGATTATGCAAAGTTAAAACTCCAAGGTTAAAACTTTTGAGGTATCTGTATCACAGAAAACGAGTGAAAACTCAACAGTAACGGCCTGTGTTGAGTGAGTATGTCTGGGACTGTACCTTTGTACTTCACTTTGATCAAGACTGAATATACAGCTGTCAATAAAGGAATTGCTTTTCACCACTTTGAATCCTTTTGGTGCATTATCCCTTCCACTGTGAGGTTGGCTTGTGTTTTTTGTGGGGGAGTTTTGGTTTTCTCCTTGTTTTTCAAATGTCATTAATTTAGTCATTTATGCCTGTAGAATCTCTTCATAAAGGTGGTTAATTCTTCCCAATAAATAAATAATGTAAATAAATATAAATAGCTACTCACGAGCATGAATGGCCTCTTATAAAATAGTAACTGAAGTGAAAAGCACATGTGTAAGTTTCATGCCAAGTACTTTCATTGTTGGCTTGCACAGGGGTGGAATTCACATTTAAGCACTTAGGGCCGTATTCAGTAAATGGGACACAAAATTGTGCACTGTTCTGAGATACTCACACAACTAAATTGCCTAATGAGCCAATCAGCACCAACTATTGGGTGCTAACAATTATTGGAATTAATTGGCAACAATTTGGATTTGCACACACATCTTGCTAGGGGCTATTTTATACAGATCTACATGCAAATCATATGGCGTGCAACTCATAAGGGGGTGTGGCCATGGGAGGAGCATGTTTGTACTAAAGATGGCAGATAAGTATGTGTAATGGAAGTGAATTTTGAAGATTGTTTTTCATCTGTCTTGACCAACCAGTGCACTCGGGGTCTGTATTGTTGATTAGAAGTAATTCTGTTTAAAAATAATTGTTTAACTTTGATTGTGTGAAAATAAGTTGGAATGCAGAAGATAAGACACAGCTCTAATTAATTTGGTATGTGAAGGGGAGGATGGCACTTGTTTTCCAGGCCCAGCTTAGCCACCTGGACTTGGGGAGCATGTGACCACATTCCCACAGTATGGCTTGTTTACCTAAACAGAGAAGCATTCTGTAATTTTCCTTAGAAGCATTCTGTAACTTTCCTCAGCTCTGAACATGAGTTCTGAGCCTAATAAAAAGGGGAGTTTTTTGCAGTGAAATCGGGAGCTCATCTGTGAGTAATGTATGTACTGCGCAGAGGATCTGTTCCTGGTCTAAAAAGCTCCTGGCTTTCGCTATAACGCCCCCCCCCCAGCTGATGTTAAGAGCCTGGATGATGTAAGGACCAGTGATGATTGTATGTATATCTGTAATATTGCTTCTTTTCCTGGTCTAAGAACTCTTAGCATTGCTTAAATGTAGAGACCAGTGATGTAATGATTGTTTATAGATAGGTATTGTCTCCTTTCAGTTAGATGATTTAATCATTGTATATATATCTTAATCATTGTAGATTTTAGCTCCTCTAATAAAGGTTTCATTTATCTAATACGAATCCAAAAGAATCCACAGTAAATATTGAGTAATCTGTGTCAGTGAGACAGGCTGTAAATCCATAGCAGTACATCTTGGTGACCGAGGGTGGGATTCGTACAAAGAATTACACCTTTTTAAGAGGAATGCAGGGGAGAGGGAATGAGGTACTATATGCATAATGGGAGGAATCGGATTCCGGTTTAAAGGAATCATTGCCTTTTGCTGCAGGCAAAATGTTACAACAGAAAGGGAGAGGGAATTACTATGTAAAATGAGTTTATCTTGTTGGGCAGACTGGATGGACCGTACAGGTCTTTATCTGCCATCATTTACTATATTACTATGTAACGGTATTGCTTATCTGAAAACCCGTTAGAGCCGGGATAAACAGTATAGGAAGAATACAGAGTTGGAATGATGTGTGATTTACACAGTTAAAATGATAACTGAGCATGTCGTGCCACGCAGTATAAATATAAGAAATGAAGAAGGGAAAATTAACAAAAAAGAAAGTAGATTTTAAACTTATGTCTAGACTCATTTGGAGTTATTAATAGCACATTTAGAGGAAAAGGGATAGGAGATAAATCTTATAAGATACAAGGACCGTCTCAGGGAAAAGAAGCTTTTAAACTTTCAGGCATAGGAATGTGTTAATTACTCAGCTTCTGCAAGCAGTGCATATCAGGGGAAAAATGTGACCTTGAGTGAAGGGAAAAGAGCAACAGGTTTTTTTTTAACAGGCTTTTGACAACACAGATAGCTTTGGATCTGTGGCCAGTGTAACTAGAAGTAGAATTAAGTGTCTCAGGAAATAAAATTATGCTAATTAGAGCCTTTGGCAAAAACAAAGGAATCGGGTAACACTGGGGTTTTAGAGCTGTAGGTTTTTTAGAATTAGAAAAGAAAATATAAAGAACAAAATCAGGGACTAGGGGAATTCCCTCACTGCATAAATGTGGCAGCCCGTCCAGAAACAGAACAAACTGGGCTAGAACCCCTGGAACGGGTGGAGAGCCCAGTCAGGTGGGGAAATGTCTATAATCAATTAACTAATGAAGAGCAGCAGCATGCTTGGTTTACAGATGGTTCTGCTAAGTATGCTGGAGGAAAGAATATATGCAGAGTTATATGCTGCCTTATATGGCTTTAAAAACTGAGAATTTAGGGCAATGTCATACATATATATCAATTCATGGTCTGTGGAAAATGGATTAGCCATGTGGCTATCAAAGATTTGTAGGGTAGAGAATTGTGGCAAGACATTTGGAATTATGTACAGAATATTAATGTTATTGTTTTTTACGTAGATGCTCATACTCTAGAACTTCTCTACAGCGCAGTGGCTGATAGTAAAGTAAAATCACACCCCTCAAGGTGGAAAACTGTGGAAGAGCCAGATAATTGCTCAGGGTTGGCAAAATGGGTGCACCAAAAATGTGAACATCTGGGAAGAAAGGCCATTTACAGGTGGGCAACAGTTCGTGGTACTAGTTTAATTATGGATGTTATTAAAATTGTTATTGTTTAATGTCTGGTCTGTTAATACCAGACTAGGCGATCTGTTCCCCACATGTCTAAGGGGTAATTAAAAAGGAGAAAATTACCTGAACAAATTTGGTAGATGGATTATATAGAACCTTTAGCCAATTTGCAAGGATGTAAATATGTGTGCACAGAAGTAGGTAATTATTCTAGATATGTAATTGCACATCCTTGCAGGCAACACTATTAAAACTTTAGAATTGATAATGGTTCCCAATTTTTTTTAATTATTATTTATTTATGATTTTTAAAGTTACAATCCAAGCAAACACGCTTGTACAGAAAGTAGTTAAATACAGATCCATTTAAAGAAAATGTAATAGCATAACAGGGGGGTAAATACAAAACAAACGGATTCAATCCCCTATTTATATTTAAACCACTAAAGTCCACAAGTACCATTCAAGATTTGCAAATGTGGAGGTTTAAAACACAATTAACATCATAATTAAAGGAAAAACAAAGCGAAAAAATGTGAAGCTGCAAGAAATATTCCTTTTCAGGATGCTTGAGTCTCTCTTTCAATTCTCTTAGATAGTAAAAATTCAGTGAGGTGCTTAGGTTCGAAGAAAACATACTTAGTGGATTGTAGTCTAACTATGCATTTGCATGGGTAATGCAAAAAGAAAGAAGCACCCAACTGTTGTACTCCAGGTCTACTTAAAAGAAATTGACATCTTCTTTTTTGGGTCTCTTTTGTCACGTCCGGAAATGTTTATTTTCTCAGAATCTGCCTTTGCTAATCCAGCAGCGGAAGCAGTGGCCCGTCTCATCTCTCTGGGCAAAGTTACATATGCCCTCCAAATATCTAGCTTTCCCAACCTTGAATCTGCTCATGACAGGCTTACACCATCAGGCAGTATGGACTCTTGTAATTAGAAAGGAACCCAGTATGTAGTAGATATAATAACATAGTTTATTACAATCTTACCAATGGTAATTACAGGTAGGTTAAGCATTCACATAATGGAACCGCATATCATGGCACGTCCTCTCTCTCTAGCCTTCTGGAGTCTCTCTTCTTCTTCTCATCTCGTCTCGTCTCATCTCGTCTGAACTAATACTCCTCAAACTGCTGCTTATATACAATTTTGGCCCTATTCATTTCAATGGACCCCAGCTGTCTCAACAGGGCTCTTAGTCCTTATCAGTTGATCAGAATGACTTCACATGTACCCAAACCTTCCTGTAGCCCCCCCTTTGGATGTTCTCACCCGGGGTGCAGCTGACCCAGCACTATCTCTACGTAACCATAGCAACTCTTGCTTATGACGTCTTGCAGGTGCCAATCTCAGGATTGTTTATAGAGTAGATTGCCCCCACCCTTGCCAGTTCAGCACTTGCCACAGTGAAATGTAACTGTGTCAAAGGTGATCTCTGATTTCTACAAGCTAGCTCTCTTTTATATCAGAGATTATTCTGATTTTAAGAAGCCTAGCTCTTATTATGAGCCATTTGCTTGCAGAGGCCTAGCTCTTTAGCCTGAGCCATTGACCTGTATTTTACTGAGAGCAAGGGCGGCCATATATATACAGAAATATTCTTATTTTTAATCCGTAAAAGTCTTTGTTTCTATTTTTAAAGAAAAGTCGCATTATCCATCCTTTATCAGGTGCCAGCACCACCGTGGCAATCAAAGTAGAAGAAAAAACATTTTCAGAATCTGAAGACTCTACTAGTGCTGTCACATCTAAAGGGGACTCTGAAGATTCATGCTCGCCTGGTGCTTTCACCGGCAAGTAATATACTTGTAGAAACGGAGGAACTGCATCATCAGGAACTTGAAGTATATCTTTCATATATTTTAATAGCATTTCTTTAGGAGACATTGTTTTAGTTCTTGGAAAATTAATGAATCTTAAATTGTTACTTCTATGATTATTTTCTAACACTTCAATTTTCCTGCGCAGGTTCGTCAAATCTTTAACCGTTGTTACTTGAATATCTTGGACTTGTTTTTCTTTTTGATCAAAGTTCTGCATTTTCTCATCTAATAACTTTACGTCATTCTTCAATTTTGTCGTATCTTCAGTTAAAGTTTGAACTTTTAACTCTAGTTGATTTATTTGGGGGCATAAAGCCTTCCCGAAAGAGGCAATCAAGGCCCACAGTGATTCGAGAGTTACTTCAGATGGTGTTTTCAATATATTTCACAATTGTAGACATCTCTTCGGAGAGGAGTATTACAAGTCCGTTCTGTTTTTTAATATATATTTCATATATATCTTTTTGAAAAGAGGAGACCTGAGAGGATTGTGTCTCGTTATTTCCCTTGGAGTACACATTCCATGTTACATCTTCTGAGGTTACAAAGACCCCTGAGGCAGGCCATTGGGCCGAAACACGGCCGTGTCGGGTCATTTTTATGTACATTGTTATCTTTTAATTTTTTATTTTTCAAGTGAACAAATATATAATTGTTGGTATCCTCATCCACTCTCCTCACTTTTTGTTTTATATCCCATGGTTTCGTGAGGGTTTTTACCTCCTTTTTTGTTTTTGTTTCTAATGAAGCAAACATTTGCATAGGTAAACTAGTTTTTAAAGAAGTACTTATCTCACTTCCCGTAGCCAAGAGTTGCCCCGTCAGTATAGTTGTTTGTTTCGCAGCGGCTCCAACTTCCACCATTGTGGGTCTCTCCGAGCTCACCCCAAGTTGTTCCCGTGCCTCGAGTCTAACCAACTTTTCCGTGGTAGACGCCATCAGAGGGGTGCTCGCACACTGCGGCTGTGGGGGTGGCATCCTCTGGTCTGGACTTAATGTTGTCTCAAGCACTGGCGCTGGTTCTAGGCCTCCAACTGCTCCAACCAACGCCAATGTGCCACTCACAGACCCATTTCCTTGATGGTTCTGAACGAATAGGTCCATAGGTCCGGTCACCGGGACTGCTTGTCGGCCCGATTTGCCCCTTCGCTTAGGCATTGCGAAGGGCTAGGACTAACTCGCTGAGAACGCTGCTTTTACACGTTCGCTCTAGGCAGCCATCTTGAATCGTCTAATGGTTCCCAATTTTGAAGGCTAATTGGTACAACAATACACTTCAGACCATAATATATATATTGGATCCACAGGCAGCAGGTTTAATTGAATGAATGAATGGTCTGTTGAAACAACAAATACATAAAATAGGGGGATCATTAAAGAATTGGAAAATAAATTTGGTAGAGGCCTTAAGGATACTTAATAATCTGCCTATTGGGGAGGCAGAAACACCCTAATGTGAATGGTTACTCCTAACCTACAAGTTTTGGCTACCAAACATGACCAATTAGGATATTGGGAAATTACAGCCGGAGCTATGATGCCCTACAGGGCCACTCCAGGACTGGCAGGGCTGGATTTATATGCTCTACAAATGGTTAAATTGTTACAGATATTCAAATAATTAATACAGGTTTTGGGAGGGGTGATTGATACAGACTATCAAGGAGAAGTAAGGGTTATACTTAATAGCCAAGGTCCACGTAATGTGTTAATTCAGGCTAATGATGGAATTGCATATTGTTATATATATTTTATTTATTTATTTGTTGCATTTCTATCCCACATTATCCCACCTATTTGCAGGCTCAATGTGGCTTACATAGACTTGTTATAGCATAGCCATTCCAGGCTAACAGATACAATTGGTGATACAGAAAGAAGAATGATGAAAAAAAAGGTCTAAGTAGATATTATAGAGAGGTGACTATCAAAACTGGGGTGGGTTAGCAATGTGGTGTAGTTAAGCTATGGGTTTTCTTTATAGGCCTTGTTGAAGAGGTACGTTTTCAGAGATTTACGAAAGTTAGCTGTTTCGTTGATTGTATATATTTAAGTGTGCATCTTTATAGACTCCCGACTAGGAAATTCTAATTTGTTGCCAATTAGCACCAATAATACCAATAATTGATCATTAGCATCCAATTATTGGCACTAATTGACTCGTTATCAATTAAATAATGTTCAGAAATTGGGTGCATGCTCAAACTTGTGTGTGCAATTTTGAGCACCATATATAGAATTTGGGGGGATATGAATATTGTTGCTGAAAACCATTACAGACTGGGTGGTGCAGGGTTTCAGGTTATCTGGTTAGCAACAGTATTCAGTCAACTAGCTAGATAACTACCCAGATAAAGTTTGGAAAGCAAATAAGCTGCCCTAACTTTATCTGCTTAGCTATGTGGATAGCAGCACTGGTTACCGCCGAATCTGAATGTTCAGTACTGGCAGGGGTGTGCTGGTAAAATTTTAACAAGAGGATTTCTCTCTGGGCATAGCCAGTCCTGCAATTTGGGGGCATCAGGGGTGGACTGGCGGGGTCAATGCATTCCTTCCCCCCCCCCCCCCCCCCCCCGTGTGGGCTCGCTAGGCATTCCTTTGCTGGCAGGGATGCTGAGCCTAACCAGCCAATAAATGGACTGCCACTACTACTACTACTACTATTACTATTTAGCATTTTTATAGCGCTACAAAGCGTACGCAGCGCTGCACAAACATAAACCCCAAAATACCCCAAGTACTTACCACAGCCATCTTCCTTTTTTCTCACCGTTAGCCGTATGTCCTAAGAACCGTACCCTCGGTCAGTTGCAAGTTAGGACCAATTCTCTGGACTTTGCCAATTGCGACATGTGCACCTGTCACACTTGGAGGTTCTGATCCAAACCGAACCGAGCAGAAACACCACTTTTGTTTGGGCCGATAGGTGCTGGATCTCAGAACCAGCAACCCAACACCTTTCCCAGACAAATTCCTCAACTGATTTCTTAGACCCCCGGCTGGGTAAAGTACCAAACACAACCATAAACAAGAGAAGCTTCTCACATTTACCACAGTTTATTCTTACCCAAGAATATGAAAAATAAGACATAATAGAAAGTTAAGAGTATCACATAAGAAGCAGGGAAGTGAGGGAACATAAAAAAGGGAGCCATTGAAATGGTTGTATATTCCTTAATCTATTGAGATAGACTGAGGAAGATTTTCATTGACTGCCACCACTCCCCACAGCTTATTTCTGGCTCCAAGCAGCATGCTAGGACTTCTCTCGCATGCACGAGAAGTCCCAGCCTGCTGCTCAGAGCTGGAAACAAGGAGCGGGGAGCAGCAGCAGTCTATTTACTTGGCTGGCGGGGCTCAGCATCCCCACCAGCAAAGTAAAAGAGAATGCAGGAGAGGGCCCGAGCCCACATTTTGGGAGCCAGTTGTTAGCCTTGGGAGGCTCCCAAAATTCTTAAAAACTTAACAAACGGCTCTCACGAGCCCGTGAGAGCCCGCCCCAGCACACCATTGACTGTGCTGGCCATGATCTGGATACTAGCACATGCAATGGTCAGGTACTCTTTTACCAAGCTGGTGTCAGCATGTGTTTTTGATGCATACAGAGGCCCTCTTTACCGCAGCGGCTAAAATGTAGGTCTTTCTTTTCTTCAGAAAATGGACTCGCGGCAAGTAAAGCACTTGCTACGTGGCCTTTTCGGGGGAGCCCTTACTGCCAACCATTGATGCGGCGGTAAGGGCTTCTGCGCTAGCCTGATAGTAATCGGGCAGCATGTGACACTACCCGATTACCGCCAGGTACACACCAGCACTGGCGGTAGCTTGGCGGTATTTCCTTTTAAGCGAGGGGTACTGCCGCTTTGTAAAGGGGCCCCTCAATGTTTAAAAAAAAAATTCAATCATTAAGGTTGAATTTCGACTGGTATGTTTTTATGGATATAAAATATGTGTAGATCTCCCATTGGCTATACTACAGGTAGCCAGTAGAGGTCTCTAGAGTAAAGCATATGAAAAAAAGATATAGAAATAAAGGTTACCAAGTAATATAAAGTAGTAGCACCGTTTTAACATCTCTCTATATAAAAGGCAACCCCAACGTTCTGAAGCCTCCACAGAAGTTGAGGCGCCCGAGATATCCGGTGTGCCCTGGAGTGTCTGCACCGCCCTCGCGTCAAAACGTCATGACGTCGAGGGCGGAGCTATGACACTCGAGGGCCGAAACGGAAACGTCACAGGCACGGCCACGGAGGCGCAGCAAAAAAAACAAAAAACCTCCCCACACACAGCGACGCGAACCCTGAACAAGGCAAGTAGCTCGGAGGGAGGGGGCCCCTTGCTAGCGCCCGTTTCATTGCCCTCAGAAACGGGCATTTTTTCCTAGTAGTAAATATTGGCAGTTAACAACATGATCAATCTAATCTGCCCAGTAAGGAGGCCAGAGATGGTCTTAGGCAGGGCTGACAGGGGCGGCCGCACAGGACCCGGCGCTCCTAGAGGCCCCGCAGCCTCCTGACTTGGAAATCCCCTGTATTATAAAACATGCATCTGTGTTTCTCCATAGAAAGAGGCAGGCAGCAGCTGTGATTCACAAAGCCCATCAGCCGCCAAGCCCGGAACCTGCTCTCTGCTGTGTCCCACTCCCTTTTCATATCGCTTCCGCAAGGGCAGAACGCAACAGAGAGCAGGCACCGGGCTCAGCGACTGATGGGCTATGTGAATCGTAGAGAGCAGAGGGTGTTCTGAAACGGGAACATACTGGAGTTGGAGCATGGGTGGGGCAGGGGCGTAGCCAGACTACAGATTTTGGGTGGGCCTAGGCAAGAATTGGGTGGGCACCAAGTGTTCTCCCCCCCCCCCCAAAAAAAAAAATAAAATCTCAGCTGGTGAGAAAACGCTTCTTTCCACCTTGGCAGCAGGAATGCACTGAAAACTGAACATGCGCAGGTGCCGGTGTCGTGGACAGTAGCGTTTTTGTTACCATCAAAGGGAAATCTTCAGCTGGTGGAGCTTGGGATTCCCACCAGTTACCACTAAACATCTGCTACTGTTGGGTGAGCCTGAGCCATAAATGGGTGGGCCCTGGCCCACCCAAGCCCACCTGTGGCTACGCCACTGGGGTGGAGGGGGGCACTGAACTGTTCTGCACAGGGCCCTGCAGTTGCTAAGGCTGGCCCTGCTGCTCCATGTAGGTTAACCTCTCTATGCCTTTTTTGAAGTGTGAAAGTTATTTAAGTTTTGCTTTGATTCTACAAGGTGAGCACTGTTCCCTCTAAGCTGAGTGGGAGTGTCCAACCTACACTTCTGCCAGTGGGTGTTGCTGTTTCACTTTCAAATTGTCAATAGTGGGGGACAGCCAAGCTCTGCAGGACTACACAGAAAATGCCTACCCCTAGTGATTGAAAACTCAATATTGAAGCAATCAGTGTTGCCAGTTTTCCGCGACCCGCTGCGGGAAATTTTTGCCTGCGGCGGGTTGCGTTTTTTTGGGCTTGTTTTGGGTCTTTTGGACGGTTTTTTAAGCAGGTTTTTTGGCCGCGGGGGCGGGGTTAGTGCCGTTCTGGGCGGGGCCGATGACGGGGGAGGCGGGGCCAATGACAGGGAGGCGGGGTCGATGACGGCGGGGGGTTGATGATGGTGGGGGCGGGGGTGATGACGCGGGGGTGGGGGTGTCAGGGGTGGGGTTTGACTTTGGGCGGGTTTTGGGCTGGATTTGGGCTCGTTTGGGTGGGAAAAAAATTTTCCACCTGGCAACCCTGGAAGCAATTCAGTTGGAGGACTCCTGCTTAGCTTAGAGGGAACAATGTAGGTGAGGGAAAGGGATTTTGCATTTAGCTCATCCTTTTTTCAGTAGTAGCTGAAGATAAGTTACATGGAAAATGCAGCACTTTTATATAATATATGTTTAGACAATCCTTGGACAGAATTGGGGTGAATTTGTGACTTGCATTTGTAAAATAATCCATAGAGTCATGTAAACTAGAGCAGGAAACTTGTGTGCAGGTCAGAGTACGTATAAATGTCCGTGCCTACTTTCCAAGGGGCCAATGTTTTAAAAAGCACATGGGACATGTTTGCCTTTATAACATAGGTTCAACTCAGGGGCGTATCTGACTTTCCCTGGTAGGGGGGGCCAGAGCCGAAGTGCGGGGGCTGTTTTTCACCCCCCCCCCATAGGCTTCCATTGGCGGCACAGGAGGGGTTGGTGGCGGTAGCGGGGGCCAGGGCCAAACGTAAGGGGGCCAGGCACCCGTTGGCCCCATTATAGATACGCCCCTGGTTCAACCTATCTGCCCATGTCCCTTCCCTAGCACAGCACAGAGAGGGTTCAAAGTACAGAAGAGTCCAAATATCGAAAAAAAAGCACCAAGAGCCTTCGAAATTTGGACAGAAATCCTTTAATTACACAACTTGGATAACAATCTTCTAAAAGTGACCCGACACAGGCCATGTTTTTCGGCGCACAGTGCCTGCGTCAGGGATCTGCATCAAACACAAAATGCAATTATAATCGTAACAAATAAAATGTGACAAAGTAAAAGGTATTAATTAAGGAACCAATAATAACTTATCATGGAGAAAATGAAATAAAGAAAAGAAATTTTAACAGCAAAATAAGACATATAAATTATATAGAATATATAATTTGTTGATACCATGGATGTGCATGTATAATGTTAATGAAATGCATCTAGCATGCCAAATAAAAGTCAAGACAACGTAAGTGTATTATCTGTTCAAGACTAAAACATATTGTGAGTGAAATGCATTTATGGGCAGATGATCAGAAGCAAATGCAGGCTCTTGAGGCTGATAGTGTCGTACTAGCACCTGCGTTTGCTACCGCCCCATAACCAGAGCCCCCGAGCATGTGAAACAATGCACTTGTGGGCTCTGAATGCAACGAGTATGCAAATGCACGCAAAACAGAGCTCTTAGCGTAAGTAGCATGCAAATGCACGCTGAACCTATTCATCCCCAATAATCAGCGACCAGCGCATTAAGGATTGACTTGCTGGCCGCAGCAAACCTTACACCAGCTCGGAGCTGGCATTAGGGTTTACAGACCATTGGGGAGGAATGGTGAGCCCTGTCCAGCATGCATTTGCATGTTAGCAGGCCTCCATTCCCCCCCCAATGCAACAGCTCCCCCACAAGAACCCTGACCTGACACCCCCCAGCAACAGGGGGCCGGAGGTCCAGTGGACCTCTGGTCCCCTCAACCCCCTGACAGTTTCAGAGGGCGCTGGAGATCCAATGGGTCTCCAGCTCCCCTAACCTCCCTTCCCCAGAATCCCCTCAGATGCCCCCCCCCCCAACCTGGTGGTCTAGTGGCCCTTCCCCACCCCCTACCTTCAGTTAGAGGAGGAAGGTGGCCTCCCTCCTCTTCCATCGGCGCCACCTCGAAAATTGCGGTGCCCAGCCCTGCCCAGTGCATCTTGGGATGCGCTGGGTGGGGCTTCATACCATATATATATACACGGTTTTGAAAATATAAAAGTGTGCAAATTGTTATAATTCCAACCCTGGAAATGCCTCCATTCAATGTTGGAAAATCTACCGTGTTTTGGAACTATGTGTGTACGTCTATCCACAAAGAGTGGGGAACTTTTAAACAGCCTATTTTTGTATTTTAAAATGCTGTTTTACCTACAAAAATTGCTTTGAAAAATTCTCTGTGTATATAACTATAGATTAATTAAAAGCTGTCATGGAGCACCTCTCTTTGGTTGGAGTTGTGGAGGCTTATATAAGATTTACTCTGACTTATGCAAGATATGACTTGAAACACATCTGAAAACACACAGCCCAGTTCAATCAAAGTTTGAATACAAAGCAAATAGTGTCATCAATTGCCATGGATGATCTTGAATTTTGCTATAAATATTGACTATAGGATTATTGCTTAGATCACAATAAAGCTTCCTCCTACACCTTTCCAGTCACTTGAGGTCACCAACTAGAGCCGCATCATTGTTACATGACCTACACTGACTCACAGTTGAGGTTGGATTATCATGTATTTGGCACCCTCATTGAAAGATTGGGGGCCCTTTTACTAAGCCACGTAAGCGTCTACGCATGTCCAAAGCATGCCAAAATGGAGTTACCGCGCAACTACTGTGTGGCTGTTGTGCTAATTTCATTTTTGGCGCACGTCCAATACGCGCATCTGAAAAAAAGGGTTTTAGGGGGCTGCACATAATGGACGCATGCCAAGTGGCATTTGATGTATGTAGGTCATTACCACTCAGATTCTTTACCGCTAGATCAATGGCTGGCAGTAAGGTCTCAGACCCAAAATGGACGTGCGGCAATTTTGATTTTGCCGCACGTCCGTTTTCGGCAAAAAAGGCATTTTTTGTAGGTGTGCTGAAAAATAATTCTGTATATGCCCAAAACATGTGTCTACACTACTGCAGGCCAATTTTCACAGCACCTTAGTAAAAGGACCCCTATGTTTCGGATCAGTGGTTCCAAGCCTATCCTGGGGGAACCCCCATCCAGTCAGGTTTTCATTATATCCACAATGCATATTCATGAGAGAGATTTGCATGGACCACTAGATGCAAGTTTCTCTCATGAATATGCATTGAGGATATCCTGAAAACCTGACTGGCTGAGGGTCCCTCCAAGACAGTTTTGGGAACCACTGTTTTAGATTTTCACAAATGGGTCTCCTTTGTCTTCACTCTCCATATGAATTTTATATGGCCTCCTCTAGATTGAGCCTTTTTCTATTTTGGCTGCCAACTATAGAATTTGATTCTTCCGGAATAAAGAAACATTAGTGACTGTGTAGAATTTAGGAAGATGTTAAATCCTAGTTGTTTTCAAAATGTTTCCTTGAATTAGGGAGCTATTCTATAACTGAGAGCCTATTCTACAGGGTGAGGCAAAAAAAAAAATAACCCTACAATTTTTTGCTGTTTTCTCAGCAACCGCTTGGTATTTCAAAGTGAAATTTTACAGCTTATCTACATTTATGTGCTAAGTAAGTGAAATGAGATTGTCTTTAATCACTATGAAGTTACAGACTTTTTAGTTTAACCACTCAGCAATTTTATTTCATACAAAAAAATGTTTGCCCTGTAAAACTACCATTATTTGAAAAAAATAAAAAAAACACAGGGTACCAGCTTACTGTTAATGATGTCACAGTACCATAGAGTTTTGTCTGTGAAGCAATATTGGAGGCCTATCAGAAGCTCCACCCAAAGCCACAAACAATCGCCAATCTCAAGGACATGCTGCAGATGACCTGGGACAGCCTACTACAGGGACCAATCGACAAGGCTGATCCAAAATGACTGAAGGCCTGTGTTAAAACTGGGGGTGGACACTTTGAGCATTCACAATGACAGCAAAATTCTGACACATTGTTAATTGTATTGTTTCAAAGACGTTATTTTACTGTGTTTTAGCTCAAATATTATTAAAATGTAAAGATCGCTATGTAGTAATGCTAAAATGTCTGTAACATTAGCATAGCTTAAGGTAATTAAATGTTAGTTAATAGTAACATGCAAATATGATGGCAAAATAAGTACATAAAATTTCTCATTGAAATTCAAAGCAGTTCCTCAGAAAACAAGAAGAAGCTCTAGGGGGTTACTTTTTCTGCCTCACCCTGGATGCCATACTTGCCATAGACTAACTTGGTATCATGCCTAGCGTTTACACACCTGCAGTTACACCAGCCATACAATTAGTGACATGATAACATCAAGACTGGATTACTGTAATGCACTCTTTTTTATTATTATTTATGCAAATTCAATAATACATCACTTTAAAAAAAGAAATCCATGATAAGCAACCAAAAAATCAATTTCCATATAACTAAATAACAGAAAGAAAAACATTACAAACATTTGTCCACAATAATAAGGAAAAGGATCCCAAGAATAAGGATAAGCAAGGAAATGATACATATAACCCCTTCCCTCTTATCAGCCCGCTCTTATAGTGAGAGCATATGTACCCAAGAATCAAACCATGGGACGAACCTCTTGTTTAGCTTCAAGAAATTCCCTAAGCTGTTTTGGATGAAAAAACAAAAATGACATTCTGAAACAAAACCACACATCAACAATGAAATTTCAAAGTAAATCTTGCCTCCAGGGCTTTTTAGGGTTTCTCAAAAGAGATGATAGGAATTCTTGGCTCTGGGGAGAAGAGCCAAGAATTCCTAGCATTTCTTTTGAGAAACCCTAAAAAGAACAGGAAAATTTAGAATTTTAGATCCAAAAAACTCATTAGTATGTCTAAAATAAAGACATAGAATATTGTTGCAGTCCATCACAAGCGCAAAGGTAACAATCATGGTAGTCTTTTGAGTTACAACTTGCTCATGTTCGATTTATTCTTACTGTACGCCGCCTTCAGTGAATTCCTTCAAAAAGGTGGTAAATAAATCCTAATAAATAAATAAAACTTCAAGAAAAGATTCCAAAACCCCAGTGAGGTCAAACTTGGACTGGTCAGCATGTTCATGGCCTACAGGCTGGTTAGATGGCAAAGACTCAGACAGCAAGTTTAACACCTCCATACAATACTTCCTCTCCATATCTATAGGTGTAATTAAAGGGGATCTAGGAAACTTCAAAAAGAACAAGTTGTTACATCTGGCTAAAGTTTCTATATATTCCACCTTCCTATGTAAGTACAAATTATCCCTCACCAGCGTCTGGGTCAACTGAAAAAGTTCTTGGATTTTAGTCTCTACTGTGTTAATTCTGTTTTTGTTCATAGTCAGACACTGAGAAAGTTCCACAACAGATTCTGACACCACTCTAATTTCCTTATGTTCTTTAACCAACAACTTCTGAAGAGAAGAGTTCAGCTCATGGAGAGAATCCCAAAGTACTTCTAAAGTGATAGATACAGGTCTAACAAGGGTCTTTAGAACTCCATCCGAAGAGACCTGTTCCTTAACAATGCTCAGAACACCCCTGGAAGCTTGCTGACCTGGGGAGACACCCTTGAGGCCCTGGGGGGCTGGTGCTATCCTTGGTGTGGAGATTGTGAATCTGTAGTTCCAGGATCCATAGCAGCTAAATTGACACTTCTTCGGACCATTGCTCTGGCACCGCAACTCCACTTCAGGGTTGGGGAGGCACAATCCCTTGTTCTGGACTAAACAAAGCCCTTTCAGCGCTACTGCCTGATGAAGGACCCAGCTGAGCAGAAGATATTTGAGGATGTGGTCCCATCAGAGTTTGAAAGATCTACAAAGTCATCTGGAGAAGTAGTGGTAACTGCCCTGGCTTAACAGGAGCTGCCTGAGGTGCACACTTCCTTTTCACCATATTCGGGGTCGGAATACACAAGCCAAACAAAGAGATGAGCTAACAGCGTCTGATGATTCAAACCACTAAGACACCATCTTGGAAATGATCCTGTAACACATTTTTTATTGGTCTGACTACAAAGGGTTTTCACCAGTTCCAGTTGATTCAGAATGCCATAGTACAACTGATAAAATGTTGTGAGTGATGTGATCACATCACACCATTTCAGCAGAAGAAATCAAAGCTATATTTAAAACTCTCTCAGTATTTATGTTAGGTGCAAATTATGACATGAAAACCACAAACCTGAGAGTGATGAAGTGGCATCAGTGTCAGCAAAGAAATAAAATCTTGTCCAGTCAACTATTGATTTTAACCATGACATCAAAGTATCACAGACTCAAGTGGATGACCTCATCATGAAATCTGTCATAGAAGATATGCAGTCATTCAGCATTGTCAAGCAGCCATCTTTCATTAAGCTCGTAACTGGGTTGCAACCAGATAGATCAGTTATGAGTCGGAAAACTCTGGTTGGACTTCTTAAGGATGCATTTGGCAATATGTTTGCAAAAGTGCCAATATCTGGATAAATCATAATCGTAGTCTCTTTGGTGTAACTGTTCACTGGTTAGACAAAACTCCTCTAGAATGTCACTCTGCTGCTTTTACATGTCAATGTATAATGGGTCGATAAACTTATGATCTGATAGTGTCAACTCTTGAGGACTGTTCACAATAAATACAATATGGTGGTTGAGGTGATGATGACCATCACAGAAAAAGACTAACTTTGTCAAAACCTTTTGTTTCTTTTTGAATGACTCAGTTGGTCATAGCTTGTTTCTCAATCCTTTATCTGAATCAGATGAGACTGTCTTTACAAACATAGATGAGGTCATTGCTGGTGCAGAATGATTGATAAACATACATTTTTCACAGTCTGCAAGTGCTTTAATAACTTTGAATAATTTTTGTTGTAATAGGAAGTGTTTTAGTTAGAGCACTAGCAGGTGCTATATCTCAAAAACAGTGCCTTGATACAAGGAAACTGTCATTGGACCTATTTCTAAATGACACTTCAAAACCTGGAACCCAGTTCTAATTGAACAAGTTTTTGTTTCTTTGTTGGCATTGACGCCAGGAGAAGGCTCTGTTTGGTGCTGCCACTCCAAAGACTGCTGAATATAAATAATGTTTGATTGATTTCTACACTGCTCATATGCTATTTTCATGTTGTTGTTTTTTTCCCGTATTTGATTTAAATATCTCTCTCATTGTATTGGATTCTTATATTTGAGGACTTGAGCATTATCTGTTTACATATTTTCTTTGATAATGGATGGATTTCCAATTGCTAGAATTAATTTTATGTAATTTTGAATCAACTGTTTATATTCAATAATTAAAAACTAACTAAAAGTAAAATATCACTTTTGTAGTAACTTAACATACTACTTTCATTAAACAAGACTAGTAACTGTAATATATTATTTTTACAAAGTAACTTGGCTAATGCTGGTAACCAGTGTAAGGTTTTCAGTGGAGGTGTTACTGGTTCCCATTTATATGCATGACAAATTAATCTGGCTGAGACAGGTGCTTTGGCACCGAAACATGGACCGTGTCGGGTCCTTGATATGAATATTCTGAATAAACTGGTTTTTGATATTATCTCCCTATTGGTTTGCGCATTTGTCAGCCTCTACTTTTGCTGTTTTGCTGAGACATTTTGTACCATTTGTATCCGAATTTTCTCAGAACAACCTGTACAGATTACATTACAGTATTCTAATTCAGCTAGAACACAAGATTGTGCAATGGTGTTAGACGAATGATCCAGATAGACATACTTTCTTATAACATAGGCAACCATGACACCCTAACCCAGCCCCTCATCCCATATAGCAAATAACAACACATACACTTTGTAGATTAAATGGGCAACAACTTGGCTGCAGCTTTATTGTAAAGACATGGCTGTATTCAAACACAACAACAGCCAAACAAGATACCTGAGCCACTGATAAGCTCCTAGAAGCTACAAGTAATGCACCCAGTCCACTGCCATTACTACTACTACTATTACTACTACTATTAAACATTACCAAGACTAAACACTGAACCCAGGGTACCCTGCCACGCAGGAAGGTGCGCCCAACCCAGCTGCAGCAGTCATAGCTTGATGAATTAACGTTAATCTACTCATCCATGCTTGGGTATTCACGCCCGCCAAGCTGCAACATGCATAAAATAGAAAACTTTAAGCAAAGCAATGGGTGTGTGGGCGGGTAGGCCGCTCTCCTTCCTGCTCTCTTGGGCAAAAGAGGGATCATTTCCTGCACTTGGGGCTTTAAAGCCCCTGCTTCACGTCCCTCCTATCCTATCAGGAAGCCTGGCTTTGGTACGAAAGCTGCTTTATGGCCGCCAGGCTTCCCCATCGCATAGCAACAACCCCCACCGCCAGGGCGTGGGGGTCACAGGTGCATGGCACCATGTTAATATTGACTCCATGCACTTTGGCCCTCCACCTTATTTCTTCTACGGAGTTGTTTAATTTTCCAGAAGATATTTTTTCTTAAAAGATTAACCTGTGGCTCCAAAGACAACATGAAGTCTATTGTTATTCCCATGATCTTTAAGGTAGAGTCAATTGGAAGAGAAAGGTTTTTAAGGAATAATATATTATTTGATGGGATTGTTGAATCTAATCTTACGCAGGCACACCAAACAGGAAAGAATCTCTATGAAAAGCAGCACAATCTAGAGGGAGTAGAGGCTGGACAAAGATCGAACCACCGCAGGAGATGTTGCTTAATCATACTTTATTCAAAGTTATATCCAAAACACCAAGTGAAGTCCACACTCTGGTTCACAAAATTATCTACGGTGAAGCTCCGGGATACATGACAGACTTGATCGACCTACCAACTAGAAACACATCCGAATCAATACGAACATACCTAAATCTGCACTACCCAAGCTACAAAGGACTCAAATACAAATCACCTTACGCGTCCAGTTTTTCCTACATACTACTACTACTACTACTTGACATTTCTAAAGCGCTACTAGGGTTACGCAGCGCTGTACAATTTAACATAGAAGGGCAGTCCCTGCGCAAAGGAGCTTACAATCTAAAGGACAAATGTACAGTCATTCAAATAGGGGCAGTCAAATTGGGGCAGTCAAATAAGCACACAACTGTGGAAGGCATTACCAAAAGCCTTGAAAACTACGAACGACCACCTAAACTTCCAGAAAACACTAAAAACTAACCTGTTTAAAAAAGCATACCCTACTGATCCAACATAAATGCCTGATCTTTCCAACTCAACAAAACTAAAGAACATAATGGACATAACACAACTCTTCCGTTGTACGATCCCCTAGTGTGGCTGTGCCACATGAACTTTATCTTACCACAACATCACTTTGCATTTGTTTATACCGGAGTCTGTAACACCTCTCCGGTACTATGTAAGCCACATTGAGCCTACAAATAGGTAGGAAAATGTGGGATATAAATGTAAGAAATAAATAAATAAAAAAATTAATAAATTTGAACTGATTCTTCTTCAGCACAAGAATTGCAGTATATATTGGCTACTTATGCATTTGCCAGTGAATATATTTGGAAACCAGTGTGACCCCTGATGAAGGTTATCCGAAACGTAACCAGGTTGGGTCTACTTTCTATTAAAGTTACATTTCAGTGAACTTTTGCTGTCTCATCCTTCCTTGGATCACTGTTGCTGTTTGTACTGTCTGCTTGGAAACTGCAGCGGGTTGCCCATGTTTTGTTTCTGCTGTTCAGTTGACCTATGGTTACCAAGATCTTTTTTATCTCCAGTGGCTTATTCAAGAGTGAGGTTAACAATATCTTGCCTTATGAAGAGGGAACGAAACCAGCTCTCAGTATAAGAGAAACCCAAGAATGAAACCAATGAAATTTGATGGTGCAGAGTGTATAAGATATGTTGGACAGGGCTCTAAGTGTCGCGCCTCACGCGCTCGGCGCGCTCTCGAGGACCTTGGCATACCTTCAGGCTTCTTCCCCGGGAGCGCGGGGTTTGTGAGTCCTTAAGGCAAAATCACCTTCCAGGTAGAAAAGAGAAAAGACTGAACCGGAACTCCGGACTGGAGTTGTACACCGGAACACTCGGAACTGGAACGCACCGGACGGGTGCGCACTGGAGTGGGGCCTACTGGCCTGGACACGCTAGAGTGGCCCCACTGGACTGGAACATACAAGAGTGCAACCCGCTGGGCTGGAACACACTGGAGCGGAACCCACAGAACTGGAACCCCCTGGACCTAGTCTTCACCTACACTTGACTGCCTACCCCCTCGGGTTGGGCCTTCAGGTTCTGGCAGCCGGTAGGACTTACAGGAGCAGCAGGAATGAAGATCCAGGGGTGCCCCTGGGTACCTAGGCGAAGGCAAGGCAGACCAGCAGGAACTATCCGGGTTCTGGCAGTCAGCAGGAATCAACACAATGACTAGTAAGCTGGACCCAGGCTCATAGGGACACTGTACCCGGGCAACCCAGTCATACACAGGAACATACACAGAGCAAACTCAGGAGACTTGGAAGGCTATACACCAGCTAACAACTAAGCTGTGCCCCAGCTAACAAATCATGCCCTGGACCCAAACGCAGAAGACTAGCAAGGCTTGACACAGGCTACAAGCCAGTGGGGCCTAAGCTGGCTAGTCTACACTAAGAACAAACACAGTCTTGGAATAGTGGCTAGCAAGGGCGGCTAGGCTCACTCTAGGAACAAACACAATCTTGGAATAATGGCTAGCAAGGGCGGCTAGTCTAACACTAGAAACAAACACAATCTTGGAATAATGGCTAGCAAGGGCGGCTAGTCTAACACTAGAAACAAACACAGACTTGGAAATGGCTAGCAGGGCGGCTAGCTGACACGAGGAACAACACAGTCTTGGAAATAGCTAGCAGGACAGCTAGCTGACACGAGGAACAAACATAGTCTTGGAAATAGCTAGCAGGACGGCTAGCTGACACGAGGAACAAACACAGTCTTGGAAATAGCTAGCAGTACAGCTAGCTGACACGAGGAACAAACACAGTCTTGGAAATAGCTAGCAGGACGGCTAGCTGGCATGAGGAACAATCACAGAGAACTAGCAGAGCTATGCACAGGCCACAAGCCAGCCGGTGCCTAAGCTAACTAGTCATACCTTGGAAACAAACACAGAGGACTAGTAGGGCTATGCACCGGCAACAAGCCAGACGGTGCCTAAGCTAACTAGTCATACCTTGGAAACAAACACAGAGGACTAGTAGGGCTATGCACCGGCAACAAGCCAGACGGTGCCTAAGCTAACTAGTCATACCTTGGAAACAAACACAGAGGACTAGTAGGGCTATGCACCGGCAACAAGCCAGACGGTGCCTAAGCTAACTAGTCATACCTTGGAAACAAACACAGAGGACTAGTAGGGCTATGCACAGGCAACAAGCCAGACGGTGCCTAAGCTAACTAGTCATACCTTGGAAACAAACACAGAGAACTAGTAGAGCTATGCACAGGCAACAAGCCAGACGGTGCCTAAGCTAACTAGTCATACCTTGGAAACAAACACAGAGAACTAGTAGAGCTATGCACAGGCAACAAGCCACACGGTGCCTTAGCTAACTAGTCATACCTTGGAAACAAACACAGAGAACTAGAAGAGCTAGGCACAGGCAACAAGCCAGACGGTGCCTAAGCTAACTAGTCTGAACAAACATAAAACACTAGCAAAGCTATACACAGGCTATAAGCTACACGGTGCCTAAGCTAGCTAGTCAAACAAACATAAAACACTAGCAAAGCTATACACAGGCTATAAGCTACACGGTGCCTAAGCTAGCTAGTCAAACAAACATAGAAACTCACACAGAGCAAACACTGACACCGGGTACAGAGCACTCTATACACCAGGACCTTTAGATGAGATGTGATTAGATGAGATACAAAGGCCAGGACTGTAGTCTTCAGGTGACTAATAAAGCCCATCAACACCAGAGCCACAGGTGCAGCAATCACCTTGCAACCAAACAGAGGCTTGACACACAGAGCAGTCATCCCATAGGAAAGAACAGCGGGAGCCATCTTGGAAACTGGCAAGGAGGAAGAGGCGGCAGCCATCTTGGAAGAGGCAAAGCCCACACAGGTGAGGTTCAGTAGGGCGATCAGCACACAGAGCCAGAGGGAACCTAAGACAGACATAGACACAGAGACAAGCAGAAGCCAGCACAGACACTGACTCCCAGAAACAGGGTAAGTCTGAAGGGTGGCACGGCCACAGACGGGACACTAAGTCACAAAGGGTTTTTTTTTAGTAAGCCACAGTAGCGTTTTTAGCTCACGGAAGAAAGCTGGTGGTAAATGCCAAGATGTCCATAGGAATATAATGGGCAACTCGGCGTTTACTGCCAGCTGATTTTTACTGCAAGCTAAAAATGCTAACGTGGTTTACTAAGAGACCCCCATAGTGATTTAGAAAATTTCTTGATCATTAATTGCAATTCCTGTCTTTAAATTGGATGAAAATTGTTCCAAATTCTGTCTACTGGAATGTCCTTAGATCTTTCTGTACTGACTGATAGATTTATTGGAACATTAGTGTTTTATAGGGACTTTATATCATTTCTGATTTACGAAAAATTTTCTTGAAAAAATTCTGCTGTCATCTGAGTAGAGAGAAGTGTTGTGAGACCACTTGTGAAAAAATAACTATGGAAGAATGAACTGTGAGGATTTGACTGCTAGGTGGTGCTGTTTGCTTCCAAAAGGCAACAAAGATTTTCAAACACTCTAGCAGCGCTACCAGAGTTGAAGCTGGAGCTGTTTTCTGATAGATCCTGCACTCATATTTTATTATTTAGGGCATATTTCTGGTATATATGGGCCACATGTGATCCATCTGCTGAAATAATTTTGAAAACCTCACTGCATTCAGTCCCAAGAGCTTCTGGGACAGAAAGGGAGGAGGTTTTTTGTCTTTTTTTTTTTTTTGTCTTTTTCCTACAGGTAAGCTGCATTTTCTGTAATTAAAAAAAAAATCTCACCAATCTAGTGATCATTTTGCTGGTGTGACTGGAGTTGGAATCCTGTCCAAAAAGATTCTAATTTGATACTCACTGAAAGGATTTTGTTGTTTTTTTGTTTTGTTTTTCTTTTACATAAATATTTCAGTTACAAAATCTTTTTTTTAATGTCTGTGTATTTTTATTGCTGGTGTTTCCTATGGCTGTCTCTGTCCATGTCTTACATAAAGTGTGAGTCATGCCCACAGTCCACTCAGACTCCATCTATGTGTTTTACTTATCTATAAATTATGCACTGTAAGAGAGCCCCAGGAGCAAGTGGGGCAGGGGAGACAATATTGGCAGAGCTGCCCCCTAGCCAGGCAGGTAATTGTATAGGGGAGGGGGTGGAAGCAAGGAGTAAGAGCTTGAAGAGTTGGATGGGTAGAAAGGAGATAGGAGAAGTGGTATGGATGAAAGGGTTGAACAGGGATTGGATGGGAATAAAGGTTCTAAGGATATAGGATCAGCAATTGAAGGATAGGAGAAGGGATAGGATGGGGTAGGATTGGATGAAGGCAGTTCAGAATCTTGAGGTTTAGGACAGGAAGTTTTAGTTTTAGGGAGGGAGTTGGAGGAGGAAGGTGGAGGTTGGAGTGGTTTTTTGGCCCTACCCTCCCAAGTGTGGCATTTATTACAGGAGGAATTAGTGTTTTCAGTGAATTTGAAGGGGGGGGGGGGGGAGTATGGGTAGAAGTTGGGTGTGGCAGTAAAGGGGAAAAAACATGGTGATGAATTGTTAGGCTCAGTGAGCCATATTAGGTTGTGACTCATGTGTGTTACCGCTACAAGTTTTGCATTCTCCTGTGACACCACAGAGAGGGCATTGGGGGTATTCAAGCTGAGAAGTCCTTTTACTAAGGTGCGCTGAAAAATGGCCTGCTCTGGTGTAGATGCATGTACTGGACGTGCGCAGGTCCATTTTTCAGCGCACCTGCAAAAAAGGCTTTTTTGGCTGAAAATGGACATGCGGCAAAATAAAAATTGTTGCGCGTCCATTTTGGGCCTGAGACCTTACCGCCATTGACGTAGCAGTAAAGTCTCACACATTAACAAGGTGGTCATCGTCAGTGTGCGTACACTGCCAATTACTGCCCGGTTGGCGCGCATAGTGGACACACATAAAAAATGAAATTACCACCCAGGCCACGTGGTAGCCAGGCGGTAGTTCCAAATTGGCACGCGTTGGGCGCACGTAGGCACCTACATGGCTTAGTAATGTATATTAGTATTTGGCAGCCCAGGCCTGACTTAAGGCTCAGGATCTAAAAATGACAAGAAAAGTACAGGCCTTTAGCCGTTATCTGAACTCTGAAGTTCCAGCAAGCTCCTGAGCTATTGGGACACACCATGCAGTAAAATGAGGAAGGAGCTAGGGTGCAAAAACCTCAAAAACAGGACACAGATGGCTCCTCAGGAAGATGTAGCAATATGTGTGTAACGGTTGTTTTTGGAAAGGCCAGGTGCAAGGGGATTGCAAAAGTTTGTGGTTGAAGCTAAAAGATGAAAAACATATTTATGAGATTTTGAAGCTACTCATTAGCATAGCCAATCAGTGTTAACCATGACATAAACATAGATCCAATCAGGTGTGCTTACTGTCATATTACCCGTATCCTGAGCAAACCTATAAAAATCGGCGTACTTCCTGCTTCAAGTTGGAGAGAGGGGTGACCATGGCTGCTCTCTCTCTCCAGGGGAAACCAATGTAGCGCAATATAATTGTCAAATTACCCAATTGCTTTCCCGTGAATACTTTTAAGTGGTAAAAGAAATCATAAAAGCCTAAGACCCAGAAAGCACCTATGTGCAGCTGGGATATTGTATTCGTATAACCAATTGATTGTACATGCCACTTGTATATTGCTTTAGTAAGTAAATAAATTTATAACTCTTTGAATCAAACTATCCCTCCTTCTCTTTATTAATACCTGTAAATGACCTTCTGGTTCGGTTAGGAACAGGTGCACTGTTCTATGAAATGAGAAGAGTCAGATGTAATTGGTAATAGCCTTCTCTGAGTTCTCTCTGCAATACCAGGCAGGACTGTAGATTTAGGGGACATATAACCCCAAATAAATTCAGTAAAAGGGGCCCTGAATGAGTAATTGGAAAGGAACGCCATAAAAACAATAGGATAGAAAAAGATAAAATGAGTCCTGCAAAATTATGCCTACTGCAGAGCTAGGCATGTGTCAGGCCACCTACACCTCAAGGGGCAGTCAACAAAAAGACTATTAAAAAAAAATAGGACTTAAGACCAACCTTGAATTTAGCTTATGGCTAACAGCTAGGAGCCTCAAGTATTGTGGGAACACATTCCACTAGATGGGTCCCACTACCTCAAAAGCATTAAAAATGAATGGTAATGAATCCATTTAAGTATTCCGCTGCTTGAAAATGAATAAATATAAAATAAAATAAATGTATTCTGCTGCAATGCACAGAAAGAAACTGTGGATTTGATGCATGCACAACTCAAGAAACTTCTTACCAGGTCCAGGGCAGCGTGAGGGTTGAGGGTGGGTAACAAATGTTGATGTTATGGTTTATAACAAACTTTGTTAAATGGTTGATAAAGCTGCGGTCAATGTCTTGCCACTAAAATGGAGTTGTGTGATAATTTATTACTTTGTGGGAGGTGAAAGGGAAACTGTGAGTGCCAATGTGTTAGAGTGGCCTAGTGGTTAAAGTACCACTAGGCTGCTGCTGCTCCTTGTGATTTTGGGCACGTCACTTAACCCTCCATTGCCTCAGGTACAAACTTAGATTGTGAGCCTTCCTGGGACAGAGAAATATCCAGTGCACCTGAATGTAACTCACCTTGAGCTACTACTGAAAAAGGTGTGAGCAAAATATCTACTATAATAAAACTCACCCTCAACGTTCTGAGGACACAGACGTCAGTGAAGCCAAGCCCTGACTTCCTTCAAAAAGGTTCGAAGGTTCGTGGTGGTGAAGCCACCAAAATCGCTCCGGGCCCCGCCCTCGAGGGCGGAGCAATGGCAGAACAACGAAGGGGTTGGAAGGGAGGGAGGCAGGGAGGCAGGGTGGGGGGGGGGTGGGAAATTGCTCCGGGCCCCGCCCTCGCATCAAACATCATGACTTTGGGGGCGGAGCAATGGCAGAACAACGAAGGTGTTGGCCAGGGAGGGAGGGGGGTGTTGGCGACGAAAACCTTGCTAGCGCCCGTTTCATTTGCTCAGAAACGGGCCTCTTTTACTAGTAAATAAATAAAATAAAAATACTATCATATATGAAATATTTGCATATATTTACAGAATAGTACTTTGGTGCAATTTTGACATTTAAGCGCATATATGCACACCTACTTACATATATGCCATTATTCTAACCAGTCATAACAGATATTCTAACCTGAATATCTGTTATGACTGGTTTACTTCTGTTTTGCCTGTCAGCAAGGTACGTTATATATGAAAGGAAAGAACAAGAATGAATTATGGAAATGCCATGACCGCGGGTTTCTGCTGGAGTGAAACGCAGTTATTAGCATTTGCAAAACTACCAGATCATTAAAAAATAACCGAGGTCCCCTTTTACCAAGCTGCAGCAAAAGGGGGCCTACACTGGTGTCGGTGCATGTTTTTCACCTGCGCCGAGGCCCTCTTTTACTGCAGCGGGTAAAAGGGAAGTCTCTCTTTCCTGCAGGAAATGGCTGTGAAGCAAGTAAAGCACTTGCCACACGGCCATTTTCGGGGGGGGGGGGGGGAGGAGCCCTAACCGGGTAGCATGCGGAACTGCCCAATTACCACCGGGTACACTCTGGCGCTACAAAAATAAATATAAATATATATATACAGTGGGGGAAATAAGTATTTGATCCCTTGCTGATTTTGTAAGTTTGCCCATTGACAAAGACATGAGCAGCCCATAATTGAAGGGTAGGTTATTGGTAACAGTGAGAGATAGCACATCACAAATTAAATCCGGAAAATCACATTGTGGAAAGTATATGAATTTATTTGCATTCTGCAGAGGGAAATAAGTATTTAATCCCTCTGGCAAACAAGACCTAATACTTGGTGGCAAAACCCTTGTTGGCAAGCACAGCGGTCAGACGTCTTCTGTAGTTGATGATGAGGTTTGCACACATGTCAGGAGGAATTTTGGTCCACTCCTCTTTGCAGATCATCTCTAAATCATTAAGAGTTCTGGGCTGTCGCTTGGCAACTCGCAGCTTCAGCTCCCTCCATAAGTTTTCAATGGGATTAAGGTCTGGTGACTGGCTAGGCCACTCCATGACCCTAATGTGCTTCTTCCTGAGCCACTCCTTTGTTGCCTTGGCTGTATGTTTTGGGTCATTGTCGTGCTGGAAGACCCAGCCACGACCCATTTTTAAGGCCCTGGCGGAGGGAAGGAGGTTGTCACTTAGAATTGTACGGTACATGGCCCCATCCATTCTCCCATTGATGTGGTGAAGTAGTCCTGTGCCCTTAGCAGAGAAACACCCCCAAAACATAACATTTCCACCTCCATGCTTGACAGTGGGGACGGTGTTCTTTGGGTCATAGGCAGCATTTCTCTTCCTCCAAACACGGCGAGTTGAGTTCATGCCAAAGAGCTCAATTTTTGTCTCATCTGACCACAGCACCTTCTCCCAATCACTCTCGGCATCATCCAGGTGTTCACTGGCAAACTTCAGACGGGCCGTCACATGTGCCTTCCGGAGCAGGGGGACCTTGCGGGCACTGCAGGATTGCAATCCGTTATGTCGTAATGTGTTACCAATGGTTTTCGTGGTGACAGTGGTCCCAGCTGCCTTGAGATCATTGACAAGTTCCCCCCTTGTAGTTGTAGGCTGATTTCTAACCTTCCTCATGATCAAGGATACCCCACGAGGTGAGATTTTGCGTGGAGCCCCAGATCTTTGTCGATTGACAGTCATTTTGTACTTCTTCCATTTTCTTACTATGGCACCAACAGTTGTCTCCTTCTCGCCCAGCGTCTTACTGATGGTTTTGTAGCCCATTCCAGCCTTGTGCAGGTGTATGATCTTGTCCCTGACATCCTTAGACAGCTCCTTGCTCTTGGCCATTTTGTAGAGGTTAGAGTCTGACTGATTCACTGAGTCTGTGGACAGGTGTCTTTCATACAGGTGACCATTGCCGACAGCTGTCTGTCATGCAGGTAACGAGTTGATTTGGAGCATCTACCTGGTCTGTAGGGGCCAGATCTCTTACTGGTTGGTGGGGGATCAAATACTTATTTCCCTCTGCAGAATGCAAATAAATTCATATACTTTCCACAATGTGATTTTCCGGATTAAATTTGTGATGTGCTGTCTCTCACTGTTACCAATAACCTACCCTTCAATTATGGGCTGCTCATGTCTTTGTCAGTGGGCAAACTTACAAAATCAGCAAGGGATCAAATACTTATTTCCCCCACTGTATATATAAATATATATATATATATAAATATAAATATATTTTTGTAGCGCCGGATATGATGGCGTGCAAGGCAGGGGCGTAGCCAGACACCCAATTTTGGGTGGGCCTGGGCCCAAGATGGGTGGGCAGAAGAACCTCGCCCCGTCCCAAAGGTGATTTGGTCTCTCCTCTCGCCTGCATGCCATATGGTCTCTCAAACATCCCCCCTCTCCCGTATACTTTTTAAATAGCATATTTTCACCAGCAGTGAGCAGCAACTAATACACAATGCTCATGTTGGCCACACAGCCTTCCTTCTGATGCAACTTCCTGTTTCCACCTAGGCATAAATACATCAGAGGGAAGGCTGTGGGGCCAGTGCGAGCAGTTTCTATGTCACTGCTCACTGCAGGCGAAGATCTGCTACTGAAAAGGTATGCAGGAGGGACACTTATTGGGAGTTTTTGGCTGGTGGGGCTTGGGGATCCCTGCCAGCCACATCATAGATATGCTGCTACTGGGTGGGCCTGAGCCCAAAGTGGGTGGGCCCGGGCCCACCCAAGCCCACCCTTGGCTATGCCACTGGTGCAAGGGGTGGGATGTACTACCGGGCTGCTGCTGCAGTAGCCCCTATTGTGGATTAAAAACTGGTTGAAGGATAGGAAACAGAGAGTGGGGTTAAATGGGCAGTATTCACAATGGAGAAGGGTAGTTAGTGGGGTTCCTCAGGGGACAGTGCTAGGACCGCTGCTTTTTAATATATTTATAAATGATTTAGAGATGGGAGTAACCAGCAAGGTAATTAAATTTCCTGATGACACAAAGTTATTCAAAGTCGTTAACTCGCAACAGGATTGTGAAAAATTACAGAAGGACCTTACGAGACTGGGAGACTGGGCAGCTAAATGGCAGATGACGTTTAATGTGAACAAGTGCAAGGTGATGCATGTGGGAAAAAAAGAACCCGAATTATAGCTACGTCATGCAAGGTTCCACGTTAGGAGTTACGGACCAAGAAAGGGTGTCGTCATTGATAATATACTGAAACGTTCTGTTCAGTGTGCTGCTGCGGCTCGGAAAGTGAATAGAATGGGTGGCGGTAAGTGCTCCCCTCACATGGCCATGCGTAAGAGTACTCTTACCACATGGCCATTTTTTCTTTAGCGGCTTTTTACCCCCTGCAGTAGAAAGGGCCCTGCTGCATTGGAAAAATGGACTCTGCTGCTACCGCAAGGCCCTTTTTCCCACAGTTTAGTAAAAGGTCCCCTAAGTGGCCAAAGTTCAGACAGCTTGTATGGCTACTTAGCTATATCGGGCACCGGAACTGAATAACAGTGGTACTGCATACTACCCAGCCCCTCCTTGACTCTGTCCCTGGAATGTCCCTCCACTGACTGGATTTGACTTAATTTAGTTTAAGCCAATATTCGTTGGCATTGATGGTTAAGTTAACTGCTGCTGAATATTAGTGACCAGCCTGCTTAGTGTACTGTAAGTAAGAAGGATCCTCTCTTATTAGCTTCAACTACACTGTATATTGCCCCCTAGTGGATTTTGGATTTATTACTTGCCTTTTCCAAATCTGGGCTCAAGGTAAGTTACACTCAGGTACATGTGTTATTGCCCTGCCCAAATCAGCTCTTAATCTAAATTATATCTGAGGCAATGGATGGTGAAGTGACTTGCCCAAGGTCACAAGGGATGAGAGAAGTAGAATTTGAACCTTGACTTTCCTGCTTTAAAACCTGCTTGAACAACAACTGAGTTGGCCCTCCACAATGAAAACAACCATCTGATATATTTGAGAAGGAAGATTGTGGGCAATTCACAATTTAAACACATTTATTCAGACCATAAAATGAGAAATCATGGCCACATAAGAAGGTCATTCACATCTGATATTCTAACCGTAGGCACCAAACATTTCAAAATGATTGGGAGTAGCAAGCACAGTACAAATTACCCCTCCCTGGACACAATGAAGGAGCTTGCTCAATATTGGGGGTGCTCAGTACCACAGTTCCATCTAAGCTGAGCAGGAATCCTCCAACTGCATTTCTGCCAGTAGGGGGTGATGCTTCAATATTGCGTTTTTAATCGCTAGGGACATACAGATTCTCTGGAGTCCTACAGAGCTTTCCTGTTGCTCACTATTGAAAATGTGATATTGAAACAGCACCCCCCACTGGTATAAATGTAGGTAGAGGACTCCCACTTATTTTAGAGGAAACAGTGCTCAGCACCCACAGAGCTGGCTCCTATGATCCCAGCTTCTTCACTAACTCAGTCTGTGTTCTCGGGTGAGTCACCAGCTCTTGGTGCCTCAGTTCTAATCTTGACATTATCACTAAGTCATTCATTTTTTTTAGCTTATTTAGGGCCCCTTTTACAAAGCAGCGGTAAGCCCAAAGCGGGCTTACCGCTCGCTAAGAAGGAACTAACGCCAGGCTACCACAGCATCCCTTTGGTAGATCCCACCCCCAGTGCGCCATCATACTGTATCTGGCGCTACAAAAATATATTTATTTTTGTAGTGCCAATGTGTACATAGTGGTAATCGGGCAATGCCACGTGCTGCCCAGTTACCACTGGGTTAGCGTGGGAGCCCCTAACTGCCTTGCGGTAAGTGCTCCCCCACGAAATGGCCACGTGGCAAGTGCTTTACTTATCTCTTAAAAAAAAGAAAGATCTACCTTTTACCTGCTGTAGTAAAAGGGGGCCTCAGTGCACATCAAAAACATGCACCGATGCCAGCGTAGGCCCCCTTTTGCTGCAGCTTGGTAAAAGGGACCCTTAGTTCATGCCTTTTTCCAATGTGAATTATATACAGTAACACATGAGTTTCTCTCCAAGCTTCTCATTATCTTATTTATTTACTTACTTATTTGGGGGGAGGCTGGGATTTTGCTTGCACCTTTTTTTACTAGTAGCTCAAGGTGAGTAATATTCAGGTACACTTGGTATATCCCTATCCCTGGAGTGCTCACAATCTAATTTTGTACCTGAGGCAATGGAGGATTAAGTGGCTTACCCAGAAGCAGAAAAGGAGCAGCAGTGAGATCTGAGTTGGACTGCCCTGCTTGTCAGCCCAGTGCTCTAACCACTAGACTACTCTTCCACAGTTGAGATCAGCAGCTTCGTGTAGCTCAAATGCCTGAAATGTGCCACCAGGTTCTCCACACCGGTGAGGTGTGTCTGCCATATTTCTGGAATATGAACCTGTAAAGCACTGCAGGATCGCCCACAACCAAAATGCTATGCAAATCTACACTGCTATAGAGGACATATCCAAAGTGACCTGGGACAATCAAATGTGTTTCACCCATGTTAGTTGATAATTTGAAAACTGCCCCCCCCCCTCCTCCAATACAGGTGTAAGTCCGAAGCTCTTCAGCAAGCATAGTTTTCGTTTTTTAATTGTATTGAGATGAGGCATTTTCCGGGACATATTTATGCTGGAGAAGGAAAAGTACAAATATAAATTGCATTTTTAATTCTCTGTGCATGCTTTTTCAGCAGCAAGTGGGCTGCATATACTTACTCCCCATCTCTGCTAAATTCTGCACATATGCTCTTTTATAACAGAATTATAAAAGAAAAAAAAACAGTGTTTCAGCAGAGCAGTTATGCAACTCTCTAGTTTCATCAGGAAAACTTTAGGGTGGGAGGTGAATGAAATGATATAAACAAAAAGCAGTTCATAGAACAACCTGATGTGAGAGACACTTGGATCAGCCAGGAACTCTCTGCCATGGCTCTCAGTGTAATCCTGAGTGTCCTCCTGGTTATCCTAATCTCCTGTTTCATGGTATATTCAAAATGGCAGAAGACAGGAAAGCTGCCTCCAGGGCCCATCCACTTACCCTTTGTTGGGAACATGTTACAGGTCGACATTAATGACCTGATCAAGTCTCTGGTTAAGGTAAGTCTATGTGTTTTATTTATTAGCAACTGCTGCAAGTCAAAGAAGGAAAGATTGTTATTAATTTCCATTTAACCTACACAGCACCGTACAATGTTTTTTTTATTATTGATAAATTACTGTGGAGTAAGATCAAAGAACGAATGACGGTGGTCTGTGAACTTTGTTCCATACTGTATGACTGCTGCATAGAGGTGTGTAGAACCCCCTCCCCCCCCCCCCAAAAAAAAAAGTTCAATTCATTCTGTTTTAACATTTTTTCCAGATTTTTCAGCATTTCTTTCTGTTTGCATTTGTTCCAAACTATAACTGCATGATGCAAGATCCCCCATTAGAAGTCACCTCTGCACAGTGTTCAGCAGCAGCAAAGAAAGCAAACAGAATGTTAGGAATTATTGGGAAAGGAATGGAGAACAAAACTGAGAATATTATAATGCCTTTGTATTGTTCCATGGTGTGACCCCATCTCAAATATTGCATGCAATTTTGGTCACCACATCTCAAAAGAGATATAGCTGAATTTGAAAAGGTACAGAGAAGGGTAATGAAATGATAAAGGGAATGGGATAACTTTCCTATGAAGAAAGGCTAAACAGGCTAGGGCTCTTCAGCTTGGAGAAGAGACAGCTGAGGGGGGATATGACAGAGAGGTCCATAAAATACTGAGTGCAGTGAAATGGGTAGACGTGAATTCCTTGTTTACTATTTCCAAAAATGCAAGGACTAGGGAGCATGCAATGAAGCTACTAAGTAGAAAATTTAAAACAGACCAGAGAAAATGTTTCTTCACTCAAACGCTGGAATCAATTGCCAGAGAATATGGTAAAAGCAGTTAGGTTTAAAAATGTTTGGGCAAACTGGCACCCGATAAACAGTGGTTAATGTCCATGTTCTTTAAGAATAAAGATAAAACATTCCTTGGTCAGAAAATACAAATGTTTCCCGACATCTCCAGAGACACGCAAAAACGTAGGAAGTCTTTTCTTTTAATGAAACCAGCAGTAACTCAGCTGGGTGCAACATTTTACTTGCGATATCCTTGCAAGTGTATGGTGAGATACCAGGCAAATAAGTATGTATTTTTCGATCCAGCTCAGCTGACAACATTCCTTACCTCAAGGCAAAATAGGGGTATTTAAAACTCCTTATCCCTTTAATATGTAATAAACACTGTGGAATGATGGCTGTTATCATCTAGTGCTCTACCTTTGAAATTTATGTTTATAAATAATTCCATTTTTTTGAAATCTTGTCCTAATAATGTGGACTTGAGCAAGAAATTTCAAACAATTATTTTCCTGTTATGTATGTTCTTTGAACTGATTGAAATGTATTGCTTTTTCAAACCAGCATTTGCTTGATTATAAATGTACAAATTCTCATAAATAAATAAATAAATAAATAAATAAAAAATGTTTGGGCAATTTCCTAAAAGTCAGGTCCATAAGCTATTATTAAGATGAACGAGTAAACCCACTGCTTATTTCTGGAATAAAGAGCATAAGACCTGTTTTACTCTTTTGGATTCTTGCCAGGTACATTGGTCTGGATCAGCCACTGTTGGAGACAGTATACTGAGCTTGATTGATCTTTGGTCTATACCAGAATGGCAATGCTTATGTTCTTATTGTATGTACACTAGAAGTTTTATACAAATCAGCCCTGTGCCTGTTAATTTACAGGTTTATTTATTTATTTGTTACATTTGTATCCCACATTTTCCCACCTATTTGCAGGCTCAATGTGGCTTACATTATACCGTAGAGGCGTTCACCATCTCCGGTAGAGAAAAAAATACAGAGAGTTGTTGTGGTCTAATAAGGTTCATGTGTTATAGACACAATGGGAATCGTAGAGAGGAAGAGTTGTGTAGAGTCTATTACGAACTTTGGTTTTGTTTATGGTTTATTCTATTTGCTATGCTGCTTTTCCTATGGAACACCATCATAAAATAGAAAAGAGGGTAAAAGAAAGGAAGGTAATGTACACATGGTGAAGCGATATACATGTATTTTAAATTTTAAGGCATCCAAATAGCCAACGGGTCCTTTTACATAGGTGTACTAGTGTTTTTGTTTTATTTTATTATCTCATTTGTACCCCACAGTTTCCCAACAGCGTCAGGCTCAATGTGGCTTACAGCGCACCACAGAGGCAGACGCCAATGCAGTAAAAAGAAGCTAATACAGCAGTAAACCTACAAAAAAAATAATGGGGAGGATAAGGAAGGGACGGGAGGAGTAGGGGAACCAGGAGAGAGGAGGGAAGGGGAATGTGTCCAAAATTGTCTCTAGATTGATGCGCATCCAACAGTGGAGACACATGCTGAGTTCTTGGGATAAGTGCTTTCAAATAACATGGTCTTAAGTCATTTCTTGAAAGTTAGGTGGTTGTTGATGGTTTTTATGGATTTCGGCAAAGAATTCCATAGTTGAGTGCTGATGAAGGAGAAGGATGTAGCATACACGGATTTGTACTTTATTCTGTTGCAGTTTGGATAATGAAGGTTTAGATATGAACGGGAGAGTCTAAATGTATTCCTGGGAGGTAGGATGATGAGATCAATCAATGTAACCAGGAACTTCACCATATAGGATTTTGTGAACTAGGGAGCAGATTTTAAAGGTGATTTGATCCTTGACAGGAAGCCAATGCATTTTCTCTCGGAGGGGCGTGGCACTTTCAAATTTGGATTTTCCATAAATTAATCTGGCCACTGTATTTTGGGCCATCCGCAGTTTCTTAATTAGTTGCTCTTTACATTCAGCGTATACTCTGTTACAGTAATCCAGATGGCATAAAACGACGGACTGTATGAGGTGACGAAATACCTCTCTCGGGAAAAAAGATTTTATTCGTTTTAGTTTCCATAGTGAGAAGAACATCTTCTTTGTGGTGGTGTTTACGTGCGTGAAAGGTAGCGGTCAAGGGTGACTCCCAATATTTTTAGGCTTTCTAAGATGCACGCTAAAAATAAGTATACACTAAACATTAGAGACGCCCATATTTTCCTATGGGTGTCTCCAGCATTTAATGCACATTAAACATTAGCGCATGCAAAAATTGCTAGTGTGCCTTTGTAAAATACCTCCATATGTGCACTCATTAATGCGCACCCTAAATTGCATGTCCTTCTCAGTTCACCTGCTGAATGTGAAACTTGATCTCACCGTGTGAAGAACTTTGTCCAAGAATCAAATAACTTTGCTCAGTTTAGAGGTAATCAATAGAAATAGAATAAAATAAAACAAAGAAAAGAAAATAAGATGATAGCTTTTTTTTTTTGGACTAACAATACATTTTTTGATTAGCTTTCGAAGGTAGCCCTTCTTTGCCAGATCAGAAATAAGCAAATGTTGATAGATGACAGTATATATAAGTGAAACGTCAAAGAATTTCAGTGACAGTCTGACAGAGTGAGGGTAGGTTAGATTCAGTGGTGTGCTGGAGCTGGCTCGCACCGGCTCGCAAGAGCCGGTTGTTAAATTTATTGGCATCTTGCGAGCCGGTTATTTACCGAGTGTGAGTCGGCTTGCCTCTCCTCCCCCAACCCCGCGAGCTGCAGGCTTCCCCACTACGCAGGTCGTCCATCATCTCCTGTCTGCCCTCAGCTCCCCGATAGCCCTCGTTTCCTTCCTGCTGCCGCCCTGCCTTTAAATATTGTATTTTTCCTCGAGTCGCGGTGCCGGCATTGAAAGCAGCAGGCTCGGCTCCAGCCTTCCCTCACATGGTTCTGTCCTCTTCTGATGTATTTCCTGTTTCCACAAGGGCAGAACCATGTGAGGGAAGGCTGGAGCCGAGCCGAGCCTGCTACTTTCAATGCCAGTGCTGCAACTTGAGGAAAAATACAATATTTAAAGGCAGGGCAGTGGCAGGAAGGAAACGAGGGCTATCGGGGAGCAGAGGGCAGACAGGAGATGATGGATGACCTGAGGAGCGGGGGAGCGGGAATGGGGGGGGGGGCTGGAAGAAGGCAGGAAATGTCTGGCAGTAGGGGAGGGGCTAGAAGGGAGATGGTTGACATGGGCTGCTGGGGGGGAGGCTGGAAGGAGATGGTTAACATGGGTGGATGGAGGGGAGGGCAGAGTTGCGAGGAGGGTTGCTGGACATGGGTGGATGGAGGGGAGGGGAGAGGAGGGTTGCTGGACATGGGTGGATGGAGGGGATGGTAGGGGACGAGGAGGGTTGCTGGACATGGGTGGGGGATGGAGGGGAGGGCAGGGGGGAGAGGAGGGTTGCTGGACATGGGTGGATGGTGGGGAGGGCAGGGGAGAGGAGGGTTGCTGGACATAGATGGAGGAGAGGGAAGGGAGCGAGAAGAAATGCTAGACATGGATGGAGGGGAGGAAAGAGTCTGCGGAGTCTGCGGAGGACCCATCTTTTACTTATGGATGTAGGGCAAGAAATGAAGAAGAAAGGTGGAAAGTAAAGAAATAAATGGAAAGGAAGCACTGGAAACGGAGTTAAGAGGACAGATAGCAGCAGAATCGGATATTGGGCCAGCATGATCAGAAAAACAAAGTCATCAGACAACAAAGGTAGAAAAAAAAATCATTTTATTTTCATTATAGTGTTTGGAATATGTCCACTTTGAGAATCAGATGCTCAACATTAAATGTTTATATTTATTTACTTATTTATGGCATTTTATCCCACTTTAAACATGAATTAGATTGGAGCCTGGGATCATTTAATTTTTTTTCCTGGAGTAATGCATTGCCCCCCCCCCCCCCCCGGCTCACTCCCCGGCTATAGCCATCTCTGCAATATTTTTTTTTGGGGGGGGGCATAGAGGTGGATGGGGGGGCGCAGAGGTGGACCGGGGAGAGAGCCTATTGTTAAACATTTACCAGCACACTACTGATTAGATTAGGTGAGAGACAGTGAGAGTCAGGTGGATGAGAGACAGGGAAAGATGCATGGTGATAAGAGGGTGACAAAGCAATAGAAGTTTATGGTTTATAATGGGTTAGAAAGCCCAGATCTTTGTTAAGTCCTGTCTGGTGGGTGTCAAAATATTTAATCATTCTGACTTCAAAGGTCTTACATTCCTATATCGTCTTAAAGTTGCCTTTTAGTATTCTCACCATAAAATCACTGGTACAGTGTTCTGGTTTTGTAAAGTGCTGCCCGACAGAGGAGACATCCTGGTTGGCACTGGCATTTTTCATATGATGTCTATGTAAATTGAATCTCTTCTTTAGCATCTGGCTTGTTTCTCCAATATAGCACCCTTCATCACATTTGTTTCTTTGCTTTGATGTGTCACTTATATATACTGTCATCTATCAACATTTGCTTATTTCTGATTTGACGAAGAAGGGCTACCTTCGAAAGCTAATCAAAAATGTATTAAGTTATTTCAATAAAAAAGGTATCATCTGATTTTCTTTTCTTTGTTTTATTTTATTCTATTTCTACTGATTACCTTTAAAAATGGACTAACATGGCTACCACATCTCTCTACTCAGTTTAGAAGAATCAGCGCTAACCATCAATCATCTTTTGAAGAAAGCTGTCAGCATTACACCCACTTTTGTCTGTCAAATCTAAGTTCTTAGAAAGCTAGAGATCAGATTTTCCCAGCAAGCAAGTAACAATTAACTACATGGCACTTAGCCAACTGATTTCAAAGAAGTTAGGTGAACCTAGGGAGGGAGTGGACTTCAGTCCTGAGAACTGATCTCAAGGGACCTTTGAATTGACTCAAATGAGAATTACTGAGTTCTTCTGTTAGAACACGTTTGTGCCTCATTCCAACATGTTTTAAATTCTGTTCACGTCCTGAAAGAGTTTTACATGGAGAAACTTAAAAATAAAGAAACTTAAACAGTCCAATATTCAAAGGGTCTTAAAATATGACCCACTGAGCAAAAAGGTATCCAAGTGGGGTTAAAAATAACAGAGATTAAAGCTATAAAAATTTGGAGTGACAACTTTCATTTTTGAAAGTTTTGTGTACTATCGGGTCAGTAGAATGGAATTATGCAGGGTTTTTTTTAACAACTTTGATGTTTTTCATGTTCGACGGCCTAAAAACTGCAGGTACCTAAAGTGAGGTATGTGATTTCTGGGGATAATTACTTTTTTATTACTAAATATTTCTCATTTTTTAAAGACATATTAGCCAGGGCCACAGAGTGTCAGACTTGTGAGTTTTTGTACCAAGAAGAGCGCTGCTGAGCCCAGTACTCAGACCAGGTTCTGCTTGGTGGCCGGATAACCCTGGGTTTCACCTGCGCTTTCCGCTGTTTCCCAGAGCTTGAGCCCCTAGGTGCGGGCGGCCTGCAGGATTTATGAGATGGAGCAGGAAGCGGGGTGGTGAACGTAATGGCCAGACAGGCAGCAGGAAAGAGAGTGATCCAGGTACAGGCAAAGTCAAAAGGCAGGCAGCAGGTCAAGAGAATAATCCAGGTACAGGCAAAGTCAGTAGGCAGGCAGCAGGTCAAGAGAGTAATTCAGGTGCAGGCAAAGTCAGTAGGCAGGCAGCAGGCAAGAAAGTAATCCAGGCACAGGTAAAGTCAATAGGCAGACAGCAGGTCAAGGGAGTAATCCAGGTACAGGTAAAGTCAGTAGGCAGGCAGCAGGCAAGAGAGTAATCCAGGTACAGGTAAAGTCAATAGGCAGGCAGCATGTCAAGAGATTAATTCAGGTACAGGCAAAGTCAGTAGGCAGGTAGCAGGTTAAGAGAGTAATCCAGGTACAGGCAAAGTCAATAGGCAGGCAGCAGGTCAAGAGAGTAATTCAGGTACAGGCAAAGTCAGCAACGAGGGACAAAGTAGAGAAGAAGCACACTACGGAACAAGTAACGCCTACCAAAGTAGAAGCCGAAGCATGGAGTCCAGGAAGAGCTCAGCTGATAAAGTGCTGGTGTCTGACATCAGCAGGAAGCAGCAGGAAGAAGGAGCACAGCCATAGGACAAGAGCAGGGGAAGGAGGAACCGGAAGATCAATAAGAGAGAAGCAAGGGAAGCCAGGCAGAGAGAGAGAGCAGATACAGGTGCATGGAAGCAAAGGAATCAAGGAGCCTGCAGCCAGAGAAGAACTACACACACATGGCTCAGGGCTATGCCAGTCAAGTGTGCGTGTTGACGGGACCCTGCAGCCCGAGGACGCTTCTTCCTTTGAGGTAGGGGACATGACACAGACTGAAATAGGCCTGGGGCAGGGCCGCTGCTGCTCCCCTAAGTCACCGATCGTTGCTGCTCCCCTAAGTTGCTGATTGCTGCTGCCCCTCCCCTCGCTGCTGCTGCTGCTGACCCCTGATCTCTGCGACCCCTCCTCCCCCGATTGCTGCCACTGCTGAAATACCTTGTCTGGCAGGGATCCCAGGCCCTGACAGCAGAAGACGTCTTCTTCCTCCAGCGCTGACTGTCTGCCCTTGTGGCTGCTTTTCCTCTCAGAACATGCTCGGTTTCAAAACTGAGCATGTGTGCCTGAGAGGAAAAGTAGCCGCTCAGCAATGGGTAGAAGAGCAGCGCTGGAGGAAGTTCCGGGTCCTCCCCAGCCTCCAAGGGGGGCACGGCATTGGAGTTTTCTCTCTCCTCCTTCTGTCAGGATGTGATCACTTGGGTCCCTTCAGGAGCAGGAGAGAAAGAGAGACCCCAGTGCTGGGCCCCCCTTGGAGGTCTGGGCCAGGGAATTTTGCCCTCCCCCATCCCCCCTCTCGGCAGCCCTGAATTAGTCTATACTTGAGGCTAAAATTTTGCAGGATTATGCAGTTGATATTCCTCTATCTTGTGGTATAAATAAGTCACATACCCCACTTTTGGTACTTTTTTGCTCAGTGGGTCACTTATCTTTAGGGGATAATTTTATAATAAGCTACTTAGTTTCAGGTACATAAATACATAAGTACTACTACTTATCATTTCAATAGCGCTACTCAGTGTGTTTTTACTAGCAAAAAAGGTGCCAGTACTCAAATGCTAAGGCCACGCTTCAGGGGTGAGGTGATCATTGATGGACCCATCCCACAATAGCTAGGCCCCCTGCAACCAGTCACAGAATCTATGACAAGGCAGAATTGGTGTGTAGAGCCTGAGCTCCTTCATTAAAACTTGGGGCCCATGGGTCAATTTTAGCAGACAGTGGAAAAGGTGCCGGTACTCAGTACTCCCAAGTACCCCCTCAAAAAATGGCTTGGCACTACTAGACGTACACAGCGCTGTACACTTGAACATGAAGAGACAGTCTCTGCTCGACAGAGCTTACAATCTAATTAGGACGGCCAGAGATGGAGCTTGACGTACCGGCTCAGGAAGTCTATTCCAGGCATATGGTACAGCAAGATAAAAGGAACGGAGTCTGAAGTTAGCAGTGGAGGAGAAGGGTGCAGATAAGAGAGATTTACCCAGTGAACAGAATTCCCGGGGAGGAATGTAGGGAGAGATGAGAGTGGAGAAATACTGAGGAGCGGCAGAGTGAATGCACTTATAGGTCAATAAGAAGAGTATGAACTGTATGCGGAAACGGATAGGAAGCCAGTGAAGTGACTTCAGGAGAGGGCTAATATGAGCATAATGACACTGGCGGAATATTAGTCGTGCAGCAGAATTTTGAACAGATTGAAGAGGAGAGAGATGGCTAAGTGGGAGACCTGTGAGAAGCAAGTTGCAATAGTCTAAGCGAGAGGTTATAAGAGTGTGGATGAGGGTTCTGGTAGTGTGCTCAGAAAGGAAAGGGCAAATTTTGATGATATTATAGAGAAAGAAACGACAGGTTTTAGCAGTCTGCTGAATATGTGCAGAGAAAGAGAGGGAGGAGTCGAAGATGACCCCAAGGTTACGAGCTGATGAGACAGGAAGGATGAGAGTGTTATCCACAGAAATAGAGAATGGGGGAGGAGGAGAGGTTGGTTTAGGGGGAAAGATGAGAAGCTCAGTCTTGGTCATGTTTAGTTTCAGATGGCGCTGAGACATCCAGGCAGCAATGTCAGACAGGCAGGCTGATACTTTGGCCTGGATTTCGGCTGAGATTTCTGTTGTGGATCTTGGTCATCAGCGTAAAGATGATACTGAAAACCATGGGATGAGATCAGAGTACCAAGGAAAGTATAGATGGAGAAAAGAAGAGGTCCCAGGACAGATCCCTGAGGTACACCAACTGACAATGGGATAGAAGTAGAGGAGGATCCACTAGAGTATACACTAAAGATACGCTGGGAGAGATAAGAAGAAAACCAGGAAAGAACAAAGTCCTGAAATCCAAGTGAGGACAGCGTATCAAGGAGTAGGCTGTGATCAACAGTGTCAAAAGCAGCAGATAGATTGAGAAGGATGAGGATAGAATAGAGACCTTTGGATCTGGCTAGGAACAGATCATTGGAGACTTTAGCAAGCGCTGTTTCAGTTGAATGAAGGGGGCGGAAGCCAGATTGAAGTGGATCAAGAATAGCTTGAGATGAAAGAAAGTCAAGGCAATGGCGGTGAATAGCACGTTCAAGTATCTTAGATAGGAAAGGGAGGAGGGAGATGGGGCAATAGTTGGAAGGACAGGTAGGGTCCAATGAAGGTTTTTTTAAGGAGTGGTGTGACTACGGCATGTTTGAAGGCATCAGAAACAGTCGCAGTGGAAAGTGAAAGATTGAGGATATGACAGATAATCAGGATGACGGTAGGAGAGATAGTGTTAAGTAGATGGGTGGGAATAGAATCAGAAGAACAGGTAGTTAATTTCGAGGAGGAAATAAGATGTGTAGTTTCCTCTTCAGTGATTTCAGAAAAGGAAAAAAAAAGGAGGCAGGGGTTGGAGGGTTGAGAGAATGGACTAAGGGAAGGAGAGGTGGAAGTGACCTGGTTGAAAATTCAAGTTTAATCTTGTGAACCTTATCATGAAAGTACTCAGCCAGAGTCTGGGGGGAAAGTGAAGGGGGAGTTGGAGGTGAAGGCACTTTGATGAGAGAGTTCAGTGTGGCAAAGAGACGTCGAGGGTTTGAGCCAAGAGAATTTGTCAACTGGATGTAATAGTCCTGTTTGACAAGTAAAAGAGCAGACTGGAAGGAGGTCAGCAAGAATTTGAAATGTATGAAGTCAGCATGGGCATGGGATTTCAGCCAAAGGCGTTCGGCAGAGTGGGCACAGGAACGTAGGTAGCGGATTCTAGAGGTCAGCCAAGGCTGGGGTTTGGTACATTTTACAGAACAGGGAATGGGAGGAGTGAGAGTATCCAGAGCAGAGGAGAGAATAGTATTATAGGAAGAGACAGCCTCATTGACAGACTTGGATAACATAGTGGTAGAGATGAGATTTGAAACACTGGAGGACAGAGTAGAAGGGTCAATAGCCTGAAGATTTCTAAATGTATTGGTTAAGATTGGAGGGACTGGGGAGGAGTGTGTTTAAGTGTGAAAGTTATCAGATGATGGTCAGAGAGGAGAAGAGTTGAGGCACAGAAACTGGAGAGTGAGCAGTTTGAGAAAAGGATAAGATCAAGACAGTGGCTATTCTGGTGAGTGGGGGCAGTGGAGCACAGTTGAAGATTGAAAGAGGATGTTAAAGCAAGAAACCGAGAAGCATAAAAGTTAGAGGGATCATTAGCATGAATGTTAAAATCCATAAGAATGAGGGAAGAAGATGAAGGTTCAAGAAAGAAGGAAAGCCAGGCATCAAGGTCAGTGAGAAAGGAAGAAAGGGACTTATCAGGGAGTTGATAAATTACTGCTACTCGGAGAGGCAGAGGAGCAAATAGACGGATGGAGTGGACTTCGAAGGAAGAAAAACAGTGAGACTGAGGTGGAAGAAGAGGTTGAAATCTACAAGAGGGTGAAAGTAGTAGCCCAACACCACCTCCGTGGCCAACCAGGCGAGGAGTATGGGAGAAAAGATAACCTCCATTGCATAGGACCACGACTGAAGCAGAGTCTTCAGGGTAAAGCCAAGTTTCAGTTAAGGCAAGCAGATGGAGAGTACGAGAGATAAAGAGGTCATGGATGTAGGAAAGTTTGTTACAGACAGAGCGGGCATTCTACAGAGCGCAAGAGAAAGGCAGGGAAGAAGGGGGGAGGAGAGGAACAGAAATTAGATTGGAGATATCATGGTGTGACCTGCACAAATAAGATGAGAGCTGATGTGGAAGACCAGGATTGGGATTAATGTCCCCAGCGGAGAGCAGGAGAAGGAGCAAGAGAGTACGGAGAAGAGTAGGAGAGGTATGATGACAGTGACGAAGGTGAGATGTTCTCAGATAGATAGGAGATGGATGAATAGAAGGAATGAAATGTTGGAGGTTGAGAGCTGAGAAAAAGGAAGAGGAAAAAAGCGATGGTGAGATGATGAATACAGAGAGTGGACAATGTGTTCCTGCAGTGTACAGTGGTTTCAGATGGAGAAACAGATTAGGAAGGGACAATACCAAGAAGAAAAAGTGTACTGGAGCCATAAGTAGTAACTGGGAGAAAAATAAATGTAAAG